>NC_092879.1:83959046-84598689 GCF_028372415.1 Notamacropus eugenii | reverse complement strand
TCTGAAGTCCCTTGGTCATATCTGGTGATGGAATTGCCAGTACCTGGGCTATCAGGACTGTCCTAAGTTTTCAGTATGAAAGGTTTTCAAGAAGTTACCCAAGGAAAATTTGTTAAAGGTAGAACCCTAGACCTCCAAAGAACCCAGGAAGGTCTTCTTCATTCCTGTAAGAAATGCTGTGTACCATCTACTGGCAGTTCTCTCCAAAAACATTGTCCTCTTGCCTCATCAAGGTTAGAATGAGTAAAAAGTAAGATCGTTTGCTGTACAAAGGAAAAATAACTTAACATCCCTTAATTATCTCCTGTGCCACATGGATTTCACTTTAGAAATCCAATTTCCTAATTAACAAGGGGCTTACCAAAAAGCTGTGAAGCGTTCTATCTCTTTCTGCAGCTCCTTGTAGGAAAGAAGCAGGGCTCATCAGCTCAGGTGGTGAGGTTTGTGTCTTTCCACACAATGATAAATATCCTTGTTCTCATCATAAGTGGGAGTGCTGCTGCCTTCAGAGCCATCTTGTAAACGAGTTGCAGGCCTGAATGCCAAGTTTTAATCATGCTCTCCACTTTACCAAACAAAAGTGTTCTCCACTGGCTCTTCCCAGGAAAGGGGCAAAGTTCATTATAATAAGCCTGAGCGACCAGGTCTTGACTTGATGCTCCTTTCTACACTCTGGGAGTGTGGCAGCCTTGAAGTAAGAAATGAAAGCGATGAGAGCTTTGTTTCAGTGACCTTAGCAAGTCCTTGACATTGTCCTCTTAGAAACTGAAATATAATTTGAGGCTTTGGCTCGGTACTTTCAGATGAATTTTCTTTTCTCCCCTTTTAAATGTTTCTACTTTATTCTTTTATGTACAGTTGCCTTGAAAAAAGCAATATACAACAATAAAGAAAAGAGCTCATATGTTGGGAGGACATGATGGTATCAGTGCTGATCACGTTGTTTTTTTAACAAGAATAATGACCAGGAGAGCCCAGATGTAAACAGCAAAGAGAGTGATGAATGAGAATGCAGGTGATCTAGATTCTAATAGGGATAGTCAAAGGATAGACAAATGAACAGGAGCCTTAGCTCCCACATGGTCGGGGTGCTGAAGTTTTTTTTTTTTAATATTCCATTCTTAAAATACCAATGATCATTCTGCCAGGAGTGCCCACAACCCCAGGCTCTACCCTAGTTCTTATTCTGGCTTTTCCTTTGCCTGCTGGGCACATAACTTCTCATTCTGGGCCCTGGTTTCTATACTTTCTAAATGATAACAGTTAGACCAGAGGATCTCTAAAGTGTCTTCTGGCTTCTTTGATTCTGACCTTTAACACGGTATGACTCAGCTCTATATATACCACTGGACAGAGCTGTAACTGGTATGGTGCCAATGTGACTTTGCCCTATGTACAGCCCAAAATCAGAGGGCTGGTTATGCTTCTTCCCAACAGATGCCATCCTGATGCCTTGTAGCCCTCTGGCAACCCATTTCTCCATTCTTTTGCCCAGTTATTACTGCGAAGGTCTCCTTGTCATGATGCCTCTCTCCCTGTGCTTGCTTTTGCCACTGAGGGCTTACACTGTCCCCTCTCCTGGCTTGGATGAACCCATTCTCAGGCCAGCCTTTATATTGCTGATCTCTCCACTCCAAAAGTTTTGGGTCTGGGTGAAAAACGGACAGTTGCAGCTCTATCAAAGAAGCTATTTTTGCATTGTGGAAAGAGGCAAGAGGAATGAGCAATATCTCTGAGTTATACACAAAGCCTGCCCTGGGAACTTCCAGCATGTGACCTCCAATGAGCACAGGCTAATAGCTTGGCTTGCCAGTGACTGTCAGAAGTGAAGACTGTCTAAGTCTGCCCTATTGCCCTGATTAAGTCCTGTTCTCTCTCAGTTGCTCAGGGCTCTAAAATATTCTGTAGTTTCTCCCTATCCCCATGGGGACCAGCTCCCAAACTTTTCCATGGGCCAGTCTCCAAGGGGGCAGCTAGGTCAGTGTGGAATCACTCCTTCTTAAGATTTAAGCTGGTGAATAATGAACTCATTTCTAGTAAAATGATAACACCTAGTGATTAGAGCAGGCACATAAGCTAGGAAATGGTTAATAGCAGGTGTGGATGAAGTGGGGCTAGCCAGTCATAAAACAGTGGGCAGGATGATCTGAAGGTATGCCACCTTGGCTACTATGACTTGTCTCCTCGACAACTGTGACAGTCCCAAAAAATTAAGCATGGACAATTAGACTTCCAATGTGGGCTGATACAGGAATTAATTCATTCTATAAACAGAAATCTAACAATAGTTTAGAAAATAACTATTTCAAGATCTACTGAGAGAGGACAATGACAGACCAGTAAGTCATGGTTGCTAGACTGCATGTCGTACCACACAAGCACATTAATAAAGCATAGGGGGAAAGAGCACTCTGAGGTTACATTAATAGTGGACTAATGCCTAGAAAAAGGAAGGAAATGGTGTAGCTCTGTCATGACCTGGTCAGAAGACCATATCTAGAGCAGTAGGATATTTTAAGTCTCATGAATGCGTTTTTTTTGTTTCTGTTTTTGCTTTGTTTTTTGAGAGAGAACAGTCTTTTCCCTCTCCCCATTCTACCTAAAGCCAATTGAACAGCCCTCTCTATTAACAAAGCAAGACAGGTCAGCACAAACCACCAAGTATATCTCCTAATGTCTGAAGTGGGCACCATATTGTAGGAAGGATATTGACAAATTTGAGTGGGCTTATAGCAAGATGACCCATTGTTAAAAGATGGTGAAATTAGACACATATCTTCTTAGGCACCAATTGGCAGATAAGGTATATACCCAATTTACTATAATTCAAGGCAAAATATGTTTGCCTTTCTATCTCCAGTCCCTAGCATTGTGTCTTGCTCTTAATGAACATTAGATTTTGGAAAATAAATGTTTGTGAACTTGAACTGATTAAGTGTTATCTATAAAAGTGGTGCAAAGTATGACAGAAATACAGAAGAGAGACAAGTAACTGTGTGCCAAGGGATCAGAGAAGGCTTCACGGAGGAGATGGCATTTGAAAGATGAAGGGCATTTTCACAGTGAGACATGGAAGAGGGAGGGTATGTTAGGTGAAGTAAACACTGTGAGCCAAAAATGTGGAAGAAGGAAATTGCAAAGAGGGTTTGGTGAATGGTTTGTATTACAGCACATCTGGGATCCCATGGTGCACAAATGATAGTCAAAGGGCTGTCAATTCTTCAGTTGCTGTATTTGGGCAATATCTTGCAGGCAGAGAATCAGAATTAACAGGAATAGTATGCAAATCAGAGCTTTTTTATGTCCCTTTCCAGAGCTTTCTGAAATTCTGTATGTGTGTGTATTGATATACTCGTTAGTGTGTGTACAAGTTTGGTTTTCCTTATTTCTTTCTTTGTTGCCTTCTTACCTAGGTCTTTCCATGTATGGTTCATAATTATCATTTTGTAGAACCATAATACTCTGTTAGGGGCAGCTAGGTGGTGCAGTGGATAGAGCACCAGTGCAGGAGTCAGGAGGACCTGAGTTCAAATCTCACCTCAGACACTTGACACTCACTAGCTGTGACCTTGGGCAAGTCATTTAACCCCAATTGCCTCATCCTGGGTCATCTCTAGTCATCCTGATGAATATCTGGTCACTGGATTCAGATGGCTCAGGAGGAGAAGTGAGGCTGGTGACCTGCACAGCCCTCCCTCACTCAAAAAGACAAAGTCAAGTGCAAGTCATGTCATCATTTCTCTGATGGCATGGTCTTCTTCTGCAATGAAGGACGAACACACATTCTCTGTTAATATGTTGTTGAACAATTAGAAACTTTTTAGTTTTTTTTTCTGCAATTTCAAAGAGAACAGCTATGAATACTTTTTATAGATGGGTCATTTCCCCCTTCTAATGATATATAAGGGAGAGTCCTTGCAATGGAATCATTAGGTCAAAACAGATGATCAGAGTTTTGGTTTATTTTTAATTCTTAATGCATAATGATATTGGTGCCTTTCCCTGGACACTGTAGCTTCTAAGTATCCTTCCTAAAATGTGGTGCTCAGCACTGATCGCAGTACTCTAGATGTGGTCTGATTATAGTACCTCCCTAAAATTCAATGTTATTTATAATAATAATGACTAGCATTTACATAGGCCTTTAATGTTTGCAAATTGTTTTTTGAATGGTATTTCATTTGACCTTCAAAGCAATCCTATGAGCAAGGTATTATTTTACAGATAAGGAAATTGAGGTACAGAGAGGTTTAGTGATGCTCCTAAGGTAAGTGTTTGCAGTAAGATTCCAATCTGGGCAGGTCTTCTTGACTCCAAGTTCAACACTCTCTTCAGTGCACCCACCTAACTTCCTCAGTGCAACTAAACCACCATTCCTCTCCAAGCAGTCAGATATTGATTGAATTTTTATAGGATCATACATTTAAGAGAGATGGGACCTTAAGAACTATCAAGTTTACATCGCACAATTTACAGATGAGGAAACTGAGGCACAGTAAAGTCAAGTGAGTTGCCCCAGGTCTCATAGTAACTGTCTGAGGTAGGATTTGAATTCAGGTCTTCCTTAATCCAAGTCTAGCACTTTATTCACTGTAGTTGCTATATTCTTCTTCACTATATTGGCTTTGGGTGCTTCATCACACTATTCACTCATAATGAGTTTATCATGCATTAAAACCAACAGATCTTTTTTTTTAAAGGAACTGCTATACCATTCTTTTCTTGGACTTATGGAGTTGAACTTTTGAATCCAAGTGTAATACTTTATTTATCTATCCCTATTACCTTTAATTATACTCAACTTAGCTCCGTTCTCTTTCCTTTCTTAGAAAATGGAAGCATTTGGCCTTTTCCTATTCTGAGGAACTTCTCTTGTTCGTGATCTATTAGCTACCACTGACAGTGGGTAAATAGTCACATTTTACCAGTTCTTTTAGCACTAAAGAATGTAGTTTAAGAATAAGGAGATGTAAACTCATCAAAGGCATCCTGGTAGTTTTACTATCTCCTTATTTATCTTGGGTGTTCCCTTTCTATTAGACATTTTTGTTCTATCATATCCAGTCCAGACATTATTCTACTTGGTGTGTTTCAATCATCCAGTTCACCCTGGATAGTAGAACCATCGCTTCTGTGATCCATCCTCCCACTCATCCATTTTAAACCAAACAAAATGTCCTTTTGGTTCTCCATAGTGTTCCTTGCCAATCTCAGCTTAATATTAGCCATGGCTCTCTTGTCAGCATTGCTATAAGAGTAGACCATCCTTTGGCGAGTTCACCCTTTGCGATGTGGTTCTGCTTCCAAATTTTGTCCCTGTCTCTCAAAAATTGCATCCAGTTGGTTTCTTCCTTGATTTTTGTCAAACTGATTTTGAAGAGGTTCTTTTCTACAGATTTCCTATATAACTTCATAAAGAGATGCCCAAAGACATTTTTGATACATTTTGTCATTGTTAAGGGGTATTTGTCTTTCTAGTAGATTCTCTTGCTTTTTGGTTGTGGTATATGCAGATGGATTTTGTGAGTTTATTTTGTGGCCCCAATTTTATGAATATCATATATTACCTCTTGTTATTATTGATCTTGTGGGTTTTCTAGACATATGGTCATTTCATTTTCAAGTGGAGATATTTTACCTTCTTTGGGGTCAATTCAAATTCCGTTGATTTCTTTCCTGTTGACCTACCTAATATAATGTCCCATAGGAGTAGCCGCAGGGGACACCCATGCTTCACATTTCTTCTAAGCTGAAGGCTTCTAGTATCTCTCCATTGTATTGAATATTACCTTGTGGCTTGTGATATACACATTTGTATCATATTATGAAAGGACCCTTCTGTTTCTATATTTTAATGCTAGTACAAGTAAGTACTTTGTTCTATTAGCTGCCTCTGCATCTAATAGCTTTGATTTTTCTTGTTGATGATACATCATATTGATGTTTTCTTTGTATTAAATTATCCTTTCATTACATTTGTGAATCCTCCTTAGGGTTAAGAAATTTTAAAAATATCCATACTGTAGTGCAAAATGAGTTTGAAAGCTGAGGACCTTGTTCAAACCCCAATGTTGTAACATGCCAAACATCACAGAGCTCCTAAGTGGCAGAACTGGGACTTGAACCCAGATTCTCTAACTCCAAATCCAATACTCTTTCTATTATACTACGGACATGTTTATCTGATATATTGTTGTTATTTCTTTTAAAATATTTAATATTTCAGTACTGACATCAATTAATCACATGTCTTTTTCAGCTTTATATTGATTGGCATATAGATTAATATCATATTTGCCATGCAAAAGGAAATTAGTAGCCTACCATTTTTCTACATTTTAAAAATCATCTACATATTATATAGAGGTCACTTATTTATTAAAAGCTTGACTGATTTTCTCTGTTAATCGAGCTAAACAGAGAACACAATGGCCAATGCAATTTCTCCTTCTGAGATTGGTCTGCTTAGCCTTTCCATTTCTTACTTTATTAATTATTATATTTTGTATTTCTGATATAATCATGCCTATCTTTTTAAAGTTTCACATTAATTTACAAAGATCTATGTCTAACCTGAGATAATTAAAAGAAAATTTCTCTTGACCTTCTTATGATCTCATCTTTCTCATTTTGCCAATTCATTTCGTCTCTATTTATTTTAAAACTAGACTTTGTAATTGTCAGTTTGGATAGTCCTTTAAAAGCAACTCTTTGATTTGCATTAATAAAAATTTTTGTTGACTATCAATCTCTGCTTTGATCTTGACGATTTCTCCTTTCCTTTGAAAGTTTTTGAGTGTATTTCTTGTCAATTTCATTCTGTCATTACTTTCTCCCAAAATTGTCTTTCTCTAAAAACATTCAGAACTATAAATTAATGTCAGTGTGTATAGCTTTCTCTGTATGCTATAGAATGCTAGAGAATTTATATTTTCATTGGATCTGATGTCATATATTTGTATTTCTTCTATTCCATCATTATTAAATACATCATTGCTTAGTTTCCATAGGGGCTTATAATTTTTATTAGTTGCACCATAATTTATTATTAGTTTTATTGCACTATATTCTAGAAATATATTGTATGATGGCTACATTTTGGCATTTGGTCATGTCTTTCTGGTTCAGCATGTGACTAATTTTTGCACAATTTAATTAATGCTGGTGACAAAGCTATAGTCTTTGCTTGCCCCATTAGGTTCTTCCTACCAAACTATTAGTATAGATTTTGTAAAATAGAAGAAAAAATATTTAGTGTATGTGTATATATACATATATGTGTAACAAACTATATATATATACGTGTGTATGTATGTATATATATAATATTTCTATTATATATATGTATATATTCAGTATTCCGATCCCCTTCTGCTTCATTTTGAATTTATCTTTTTCTTGGATTTCTCATATCCTGATAATTGAGGTATTAAATCTCCATGATTTCAAAAGAGCATTTCTTTTTGGAAAGCTGTGAGGTTCCCTTTATAAAAAGCACTACTCAGTTAATAAGGTTGTGAGATATACATGTATGCATGTAAGTATATATGTATGTGTGTATGTATGTATTAGCCTCATTTTTCATAGCACCTTTTAGAATAATAAAATTTTTGTCCATTTTAATATTTTCTTGTTTGAATTCAGTGTCTTCCAATATCATTAAGACAACTCTTGCTTTTATATTCATTTGGTAGCAGCATGGTAAATTTAGAGTAGCCTTCAAAGTTTTGTTTTAATGCTCTTTTGAAATAAAGAAGTAGAGTTCAGCAAAATGAATGAAGTGAATCCTTGGAAGTACTTAAGAGTCCACAGTCTCTGCACTGAGAGTAGGGATGGATGCTTTGCTGTTACTCTATGGAAATCATAATTAGTCATTTTGTTGATCAAAGTTCAAATATCTTTATTTTATTTTGTATTATAGGCATCATTCTGTGCATTTTTATTTGGTTCTCTTTATTTCATTCTGTACTAGTTCATGTACATTCCCCCAGGTTTCCTTGAGTTCTTAATTTTTTTGTTTCTTATTGCACATATTACACAATAATAATTTACGTTACTATATCATGATTTGTTTAGTTGTTCCCTAAATATTCCATTGATTAATGGGAATGGGCTTTGTTTTGAGCTCTTGGCTACCATATTTTTATTCTGCAAATAGAACCTGTACCTTGTCTTTCACTTACTTGGGATATTTGCTCTTGTCATATAAAATGACATTTATAGCTTCATGACTTTTTATATAATTCCAAACTGTTTTCCAGAATTATTGGTATGGTTTTGTAAGGGAATCCAATTGGATTCTGACTAGGGTCTTTCCATATGTGCCTTCTGTCTTCTTGGCTGATTGTTCCATTTTTTCTTTTTGCTTCCTAATTCTTTGTCACCTCCTTCCTTTTTATGGGTGAGTTCAGGCTATTCACATTTTAAGTTATGATTGTTAGGTTTTCTTGGTCCCCATCACATGTTATTACAGTATTTCTTTGTCCCCACATGTTACCCGTATTTAGTACTGTCTGACCCCGGTCCTGATTCCTCTCCTTTACTTCATCTAGACTGAGATGGTTGAGGGTCTCTCTTTATCCTGGCCTGTTTTCACCTGTTTTGTAATGACCCTTCTCTATTTTATTTTGCTTGTGGAAATCTCCCAATATTAGGAAAATTATCAGTATTATTGATTACATTAACATCAAAACTAACAGAAATCATATGATTATCTTAATAAATGCAGAAAAAGCTTCTGACAAAACACAATACCCATTCCTATTAAAAACTGGAGAGCATGGGAATAAATGGAGCCCTCCTTAAAATGATAAGTAGCATCTGCATAAAACCATCATCAAGCATTATATGTAATGGGGATAAGCTAGAATTATTTCCAATAAGAATGGGGGTGTAACAAGGATGTCCATTATCACCACTGTTATTTAGTATGGTACTAGAAACATTAGTTTTAACAATAAGAGATGACAAAGAAATCCAAGGAATTAGAAGAGAAGAAACTAAGTTATCACTCTTTGCAGATTGATATACTTAGAGAATCCTAGAGAATCAAGTAAAAAACTGCTTCAAATAATAAACAACTTTAGTCAAGTTGCAGGATATAAGATAAACCCATGCAAATCATCGACATTTCTATATATTACTAATAAAGCCCAAGAGCAAGAAATAGAAAGAGAAATTCCATTTAAAGTTACTATAGACATTATAAAATATCTGAGAGTCTACCTGTCAAAACAAATGAAAAGCAAGTACATGAACAAAATTACAAAACACTTTGCACACAAATAAAGTCAGATTTAAATAGTTGGAAAAACATCAGTTGCTGGTGAGTAGGCTGAGCCAATATAATAAAAATGACATTTCTGCCTAAATTAATTTTCTTATTCAGTGCCAGGCCAAACTATCAAAAATTATTTTATGGAGCTAGAAAAAGATAATAACAAAATTCATCTGGAAGAACAAAAGGTCCAGAATATTAAGGGAATTATTGAAGAGAAGTGCTAGGGAAGGTGGCCTTGCCATACCAGATCTTAAATTGTAGTATAAAGCAGCAATCATCAAATGTTACTGGCTAAGAAATAGAGGGATGGATCAGCAGAATAGGTTTGGTACACAAGACACAGTAGTGTGTGTGTGTATAACTATAGTAATCTGTTTGACATACCCAAGGACTCCAGCTTCTTGGATAAAAATTCACTATCTGACAAAAACTGCTGGGAAAACTAGAAAACACTATGACAGAAACTGGGCATAGACCAACGTCTGTCAGCGTTTACCTTGATGCAGTCCAAGTGGGTACATGATTTAGATATAAAGACTGATACTATAAGCAAATTAGGGGAGCAAAGAATAGTTTACATGTCAAATTTATGAAGAATGGAGGGATTTATGATCAACAAGTGATAGAGAACATTATGAAATGCAAAATGGATAATTTTGATTATATTAAATTGAAAAGTTTTCACGCAAACAAAGCCAATACAACCAAGATTAGGAGGAAAGCAGAAATCTGGGAAACTAGTGTCTCTGATAAAGGCCTCATTTCTCAAATGTATAGAGAACTGAGTCAAATTTATAAGACTACAAGTCATTCTCCATTGATAAATAGTCAAAGATATGAACAGGCAGTTTTGAGAGGAAGAAATTAAAGCTATCTATAGTTATATGAAAAAAATGCACTAAATCACTACTGATTAGAGAGATGCAAATCAAAACAACTCTGAGGTACCACATCACATCCATCAGATTGGCTAACATGACAAAACAGGAAGATGACAAATGTTGGAGAAGATGTGGGAAAATTGGAACACTAATTCATTATTGGTGGAGCTGTGAATTGATCCAACCATTCTGGAGAGCAATTTGGACCTATACCAAAGGGCTACAAAAATGTGCATACCCTTTGACCCAGCAATATCTCTTCTAGGGGTGTATCCCAAAGAGATCATAAAAATGGGAAAAGGACCCACATGTACAAAAATATTTATAGCAGTTCTTTTCACAGTGGCCAAAAAATGGAATGGGAGGGGATGCCCATCAGTTAGGGAATGTCTGAACAGGCTGTGGTATATGAGTGTAATGGAATACTATTGGGCTATAAGAAATGATGAACAGGAAGCCTTCAGAAAAACCTGGACTTAGATGAACTGATGCGGAGTGAAGTGAGCAGAGGCAGCAGAACATTATACACAGTGACAGCCACAGTGTGCAAGGACTGACTTTGATAGACTTAGCTCGTCTCAGCATTGCAAGGACATAACACAATTCCAAAAGACTTCATCCAAAAGAAATATAGCGTCTGAATGCAGATTGAAGCAGACTATTTTCTTTTTATGTTTTTTTTTTTTCTCATGGTTCCTCACATTCATTCTAATTCTTCTATACAACATGACTATGTTTAATAGGAATGTATATGTATAGCCTGTATCAGATTGAATGCTGTCTTGGGGAGGGAGGAGGAGAAAATTTAAAACTTAGAGAAGTGAATGTTGAAAACTAAAAATAATAAATTAACATAAAAAAGAAAACCCCAAATGGGGCCATGAAATGTTGGGCACAGCTGGAAACATTAAAAAAAAAATTAAAAGGCAAAAAAAGGAAATTCCCTCCCTAATTCTATCTTTTGTCATGTAATACCTTCCTCCCCCCTTCCACCCCCACCCCAGACACACTCTTCTTACCTGAACTGTCTTAGTTCACTGTTTGATCTATTGAATTTCTACACAGAAACCTTTCCTTTGCTTAACCTCAGATAAGATCTTCAGGCCTTGCTGAAAGAAGCATCATAACGTAATGGCAATAGTATTGGATTTGGAATGAGAAGACCTAGGCTCAGATTAGGGCAGGTAGCTGCCTCTGCTGTTAGATGCTTGGCCTAAAGTCAGGAAGACTCATCTTTGGGAGTTTATATCTGGCCTTACTAGCTATGTGACCCTGAGCAAGCCACTTAACCCAGTTTCCTCATCTGTGAAATGTGCTGCAGAAGGAAATGGCAAGTCACTTCAGTATTTTTGCCAAGAAAACCCCAATAGGGACAGCAAGAGTCAGGAGTGACTGAAAAAAAAATGACTCTATTATCTACGTGACCTCAGAAATGAGTTAGATCATTCAACAGTTTATGGACACTAGATCACTTTTATCGCTAAATCAATGATTGCCTGATCAAATGATCTTTCTTCCACCCTTCTATGCTTATATATTCTTTTGTATTCTACTCCCCTTGCTAAAAGTATGTTGCTAGTTTTTCCTCCCCATTCTGTCCCTAGGACAATTTTTTGCTCTACTTAAGATTTTTCTCCTCTTTTCTTTTCGGAAATACACAGATCCTGAGTCTCTATATCTCCATTCCTCCATTGAGTCTCAGAGGTGGTGGATTTCAGAAGACACAATACACATTGCTCCTTCTTCAAGATGTCATTTGCTCATCAGGTAACCATTTCAAGTTAATTTGGCTTGTTTATTTTCTTGGGTTTCTCTTCCTTCTTCCACTTGTATTTCAAAGACTATATTCAATTCTTATATTAATAACTCCGTATGTTAATTGAACTTAGACTTCCCTTTCTCAAAAGTAGGGGCTAACCTATGGATTACCACAGCCCCTTGATTTTTTTTTCCTCTGAAAAGTGAAGATGATCCTGCAAATATTCTCACATTATATCAGAATTGTTTTTTTAATATCCAAGATTGTTTTTAAATACATATTTTTTGGAGTTTTTGTTTGTTTGTTTGTTGGTTTTTGTTTTGGTAGGAGGTCTTTCATGAAGTGGATATGTTTCTGTAAACTTTTCAAAGTCTGTTTACTTCTCAAATTTTGCTGTTTCCTGTCTTGTTAAAAAGCATGCTGAGATTTTCTAGGTAGATAATTTTGGGTTTATGGCTTGGGATTCTTATGAATATTATATTCTAATTTCTATAAACCTCCTTTCCCTTCCTTGAAACATCCACTATAATTTTAATTGTATTTCCTTGGTCAATGCTTTCTTCTCTTCTGGCAGCATGTAGAAATTCCCCCCTCTGTTTGTAGCTCTGACATTTAACTCTAGGATGTTTTAAATCTTGGCATGTCCTCTCTCTTGGGCACCCTCATAGGTTTCTCTCTGCATTTCACCAGTTCCTGGAAACTCTCTTTCATGAATTACTAATTTCCATTACGGATATCCAGGTTCTTTTGTTTTTCCAAGTCCCTTGCACCTTAACTATTTTATATTTACCTTTATTAATTTAGCTCTGCCCATTGTGTTCTTTCCTCCTTCATAGAATAGAAGATTCTTGAGAGCAGAAGCTTCATTTTTGTCTTAGTCAATCCTGAGTCTGATACAGTGCCCAGCACATAAGGGGTATCTATGAACGTCTCCTTAATTGAACTGAATTCAAGGGAATAGAAATGAATGCTGGCAATCCTGATGTGGCTGCTGTGCAATCTCTTCTCTTAGTCTCTTACTTCCAGCTATGGATTTGGCTAATTCTGTGATTTTTTAGCCTTCATTTCCACCTGGGATGCATTGTGCATCATTCTATTTTCCAATGCAGGAAATGGACTGTTGTTGCCTCCAAGGATTTTTGTAAGGTAGTCTATGGTAGCTTCCAGCATATGGATCATAATCTTCATGGGTTTCTCTTGTTCTTTTTGAGGTCTCTTCTCTTTTGCTTAATTTCTTGACCTGATTTTCTTCTTCCTTCAAGCCCTTGTCATTCCCTCAGCATCTTCATTTCTTGCTTAATGTCTCTGAATGTGTCTCTTCCACTTGGGAACGTCCCTGGGGACTCCTGAGATTCTTGCCACCTTAGCTCAATAGTTGCTATTTGTTTACTGTATTTATACCCTGCTTTGTTTAGCTTACTTAAAAATTTGAGGTGATTTTTATTTTCTTCTGTGCTTTTCTAACTGGTTATCCTCTCTTTGTGTTTATTTGTGTGTATTTCTATTTATTGTGTTTTGCATTGCCTTTTTTAAAGAAGTCTGCCTCTAAATCTCTCACTATATATCATCTTGGTATGAACTTTAGATATCTGCATCTGACTGATAGGAAAATTCAGACTTTGAGGGGTTAATTACTTGCCTGTGGTCATACAGGTAGAAGATATTTAGTATAGGTTTTGAATCCAGTGCTCTAGACTCCAAGTCTACCTCTTTAGCTATGATGCCATAATGCCATTGCCAAAGACATCTGTAATTGAAGAAAAGAATGACCTTTAATAGGTGAGAGGAGGAGACATGGAGGATGATGGGGATTAAGTTTTAAAGTGATACCTCTTGCCACATCCTTACACTGATCGCCCCCCTTGCCTTTGGTCCCATGTCTACTTGTAGTCTTTATTTCATTGTCTTCTATTACTTTTTATTCTGAATCTATATCATGTTTACATGTTCCCAACAAACATGTAAGCTCTTTGATGACACATGATATAACTTCTGCTGCTTTCTATATTTCCCCATGCTCCCTTCAATTGACTTGAGTAATGGCTTTTTGGGGGTCCATTCCTGTGCTTTCATCGGTGATAGAAATTCCCAGGTTTAGCACCTTTCTTCTCCATTGCACTTCTGTAAACTCCTTTATCACTAAGCATCCTGAATGAATCTCATGGGCTGTCTGGTTTTAGAGCGTTGTCTGAGGGGAATGCCCATGATCACACAACTGGTCAGTTTCACAGGCAGCACTTGAACTTCCAAGGCCTCCTCTCTTGCCACTCACAGAATGAAGAGATGTTTCAAAAGAAATCCCTGATGGTTAGAAAATGAAAATAGATCTGTTGTTTCTGATCTGAACTTGCAAATCCATTTTTTTTTTTGCTGATGGTATATGTAAAATAGACATAATTCATATATACATATATGTATGTATGTGTGTGTGTATATATATATATTTAAGTGTGTGTATGTTGTATATGAAATACAAATTTATGTAAAAGCTTTCCAGGAATCACAGTAGCATTTTTGTGCCATTATTTGTTTTCCCAAGCCATGATATAAATACCACCGGTGGGGTGCACTGTGTGGCTGCTCCAAAGAATGGCTGACGACCACTCCTCTCCTATTGTAGTGCACATCTGCGTTCAAAAGGGTACTTGTGACATTCATTTTCTCACACTTGAAAATTCAAATCCAAACAGCAGCTTAAAATTCAGTCAAATTTCAGTCCTCCAACCCCATCTCTTGTTTCAGCTGTACTAGATTCCCAACCAGGCTGGATGCTTAATGGTTGGTTGTATGTACCTTTCAATGATATTACTTTTCTAGTATCAGATTTTGAAGTCATTAAAGTAATTGAAATGTTCTGTAAAAACATAACCACTCAGTTGACTCCATTTGTGTTTTTTTTTTATTTCCTTTTAAATATGATTCCTAAGGAGTGAAATTTGATATCTTCTCTTTCAGGCTTTGCTTTCATTTGCCTTTTCTAAAAGTATATAGTACCTAAGTGTTTCTTTTCCCCTAACCCTTTAAGTGGTGAGACAATTAAATTTTACATGGTAGGAGCAGGTGGCAGATTACATTTATAATGGTTTTCTGTTTCCTCAGGATTTTGTTAAAACACAGGCACTTTGGACATAGTGACAAATGAGGACTTTAAAGAAAAATCAACAGAGCAGAAAAGTGTTACCTCAGCTTGAATCATTTCCCTCCTCATGTTGGATAGAATTTTTTTAAAAAAAATTGAATCAAGGGATCTCTTAATAGGTCAAGAAAGGAGCACAAATGCAGATGTGAAGGGTATGACTAGATGTGAATTGCTGCCTTCAGTTGGTTAGCTCTAACAAGAGCAGGTTTTCTCATCTAAATAGAGAAAGTGAGAGGTGAATGCTTGAGTTGCTGGCTTGTTGTGATGGGTTTCTCTCTATTAATAGTGAAAAAAACTAATTAAAATGTGACCCCTTCTTCATCCCAGCATGTTGTTCCCAGGAGTATAAAATTCATGCAGTGAGAAAGTTGAATTGTCTGTGCTGGAATTTCCAAATGATAAATTTCCCATTATGTTCACTCCTTTGGAGAGCATCAGCTGAGACCGAGTTCATACGGCCTCAGAATGCCAAGCATTCACTGAAAAAGGTGATCATGGGGTCAGGGTGCACTCTTAGAAATTATGCCTTATACGTGAACCAACTGAGGATGGTTTCAGTTACTAACAGTTCTTGTCAAGAGAAATGACTAAGGCAAATGGTTTGTAAAATATAAGCGTATCTCTCTCTCTCTCTCTCTCTCTCTCTCTCTCTCTCTCTCTCTCTCTCTCACACACACACACACACACACACACATACACCCCTTTCTATCATCTATCTGTGTGTATGAATGTGTGAGTATAATATATATGTGAATTACATACACACATATGTATTATTCACTTATGTGGTTAATATAATATGCTAAAAATAGGTGAAGCCAAGGACCTGTAAAAATACACATTGATTTATTTGTTGAAGAAAAATGAACACCAGTAAGTTATATTTGTAGTGGGGAAAAATGCAAATAACATTAAACATCTTGGAAAAGACATTATTAGGCTCTCCTTTGTGATCGTACTTCATTACCAAGGGGTGAGTACACAGTATAACGATATCAAGAAATATCTCACACGCATATGGATAAAAATAGATTCCAAAGGGTAGATAATGATTTGATTAAACCTCTCTTATGGGACCCAGAGCAATTATGGATATTAGTGGGTTTCCCAAAGGACTCCAAGTAGGACAACATGGGAATTACCTCTGTTGTCATTTGACAGATGTAGGGGGAAAGAGGACTTAACTCTCCTTTTCGTCTTTGTTTTACTGTTATTTAGAACGTTTAACTTTGGAAGGCCAGAATAGACCTTAGAAATTATCTAGTCCAAAGGTAGCAAAGATGTGACCGATGAGCATATGGCTCAAGACACTTCTAAGTGTGGACTGAACCAGATTAAAATGCAATAGGAAAATATTTAAGAAATAAATAAAAACACACTAAAACATAGATAATGTTAATTTGTGGTTTTTTGAGTCAATGTGTCAGTGCCAGGGGTCCTCATGTATTGTTTAGAGGTCCTCATTTCTACCTGAGGTGGACACCACTGTTATAGTCCAACTATCTTTTATTTATAAGGTTCCCCTTAGACATGTATGTAGGTGACATCATTTCAGGGGTTCTTTAATTAGATAAGCAAAAATCTCTATTTATAATAAGAAAACTGTAATTATTGAGCTTTTCCATCATGATGAAGGGACATGCAAGCTAATAATGACATGACGTTAAAAATCATATTCCAAAGCTCTTTGAACTTGCAGAACAAACGACTCCTCTTTGGCTCTGGATCAGAAACTTGTAACATATGGCATTTTAAATCAATATACCTTTATGAAGCACCCACTTACATAGGGCCCCTTGGGAGAGAAAATGATGAATAAGAACCATGGACTTTACAAAGTACTCAGAGGATCAAAAGCTTTAGAAGGTGGTGCTGGCTGCTTGCCTGCTTCTATTCAACGATAAAAACCAGAAAGGTCACGATACATTCATCCTGGCCATTCTCAACTTCAACTGGCTTCCAAGACTGCTGGAGGGAAATGCTCAATAACCTCACCTGGGCCTTTTTGTGTGTGGTGCTCCTTGCCTTCCCATAGTTTTTCACAGACTTTCCATATTATATGTAGAGTTAGAACAGAGAACTCATTGGTCATGTAGTTGAATTCCACCCCCCCCCCACACACACTTTTTTATAAGGAAACTGAGGATTAGGGAGGTTAAATGACATGTCCAAGGTTAGAAGATCCTAAATAGAAAAGCTGAGATTTGAACACTGGTCCTACTCCCTCCAAAAGCAGTGTTTTTTCGACAACACCACATTTTGCCCTCTCCACAGCTGGATTTGAGGGCAACCTGAATATTTTAGCATATGGTACAATGGAGTCAGCACCAAGCATGATTTCAATGAATACAGCGAGGAACTCCTTTCTCCTTCTGCTGCAAATTGGCATCTTGACAAGTTGTCTGGGACACTGAGAGGTTAAGTCACTTTCATAGGGCCCCATGTTCAGTCTGTGTCAGAAGTGAGACCTTGGGAAGACTGAAAAGTATTTCTACAATATGTCTTTCTTTGTCTGGAGCCAGCTCATGATCTACCATGTCAGGTTGCTCCTGTTCTCTTTTAGTGTAACAGGCTTTTGATATGGAGCTTGGTAGGTGGTTCCTAGAAGATACAGTTTGAAGGGGACAGAGTATGTTCTTCCCCCTCTGAAAGAGACTGGAGACTTTTGGAAGACTGGTGCTCAGAGAAAATAAGGAGATTTTGAACTGAGGTACAGCTGGCAGAGAAAAGGCTAGCTGGCATTTGAGGGGGCAGCTGTATCAGCCTTACCAGTGGTGCCTGTGATGTTGAATGAGGAGCACTTGGGGAATTTGGTCAATCTGCCCCTGTATGAACTGTAAGCAAAGTGGGAGAGAGTGTCTGATTTTGAGGAATTGTTCCCTGATCAAGAATCCCAGCACCTGATAGTCACTTTCCCCACACAAATAAATGTCTTTCCTTTCTAAGAGCACAGAGTGCTCAGGAGGAGAAAGTGAGGCTGGTGACCTTGCACAGCCTTTCCTCACTCAAAACAAAGTCAAGTGCAAGTCACGTCATCATTTCTATGATGTCATGGTTCTCTTTGAAAATAAAGGACAAACATAACCTGTGTAGACCGAGCTGCCTAAATGGGGACCCAGCTAGCTGGGTAACTCCCTTTCTCCTCCCTTCCCTTCCCTCTCCTCTTCCTTGTCTCCCCTACAACCTTAGACCCCGTGCACTCTGAAGCCCATGGATGGAACAAGGAAGGGTCCCTGCCCAACCTCCATTCAATGGACCCTTCTGGCTTAGAGTGAATGTCAATAGTAACAGTTTCTCTTCCAAACAACAACCCTGAGGCTCCTGCCTCTCCCAGTGTGATTTATCTATTTTTTTTTCTTTTCTATTAAAGGGACCATCCCCCTGACTACCTTTTAAAGAGGTAGTTCACTGAATGGGCATTACCTTACTTTAAGTGAGTACCTAAAAAGGTCTTAGTCTAAAAGGTTAAGGTTTCCCATTGCATCCTGGCCCATCTCCAGTCATCCTGATGAATATCTGGTCACTGGATTCAGATGACTCAGGAGGAGAAAGTGAGGCTGGTGACCTTGCACAGCCCTTTCTCACTCAAAACAAAGCCATGTCACAATTTCTCTGATGTCATGGTCCTCTTTGAAAATGAACACAAGGACAAGAGACTTATCCACTGGGAGAAGAATAGCTGTGACTGGTGCTAGCCAATAACACCTGCATTCTAAGGGAATGTTCCTTTAAGCTTCACACCTAGACAAGTACAAACTGTACTTTAAAAATGCTTAACTGAAAAAAAAAACACACACTGGGGAACTAATATAGGCAAAGAAAACTGAGCTCAAATGTCTAAAGGGATAGGGATGGAACCTATGATGTCACTGATGTAGGAAACTCCCTTTACCACCACAAGTCATCTGTATTTCTCTTTAAAAGTCTGCCTCTCTTATTCAATTTTTAGAATTCTTTTTTGAACTCTTTTGGGATCTGGGACCAATTCACATTTTTCTTTGAAGCTTTGCATAGAGCTACTTTGATCTCATTGTCTTTTGAGTTTGTGTTTTGATCATCCCTGTCATCATAGTAACTTTCCATGGTCAAGTTCTTTTTTGTCATTTGCTCATTTTCCTAGCCTTTTTCTTGACTTTTAACTTATTGTTAAAGTTGTGTACTATTCCAAGCTTCAGATTTTTCATCCTACTGTGTTCAGAGCTAGTTCAGGGGGTCTCCAAGTTTCAGTTCTTCCAAGTGGGTATGATCTAAGGAGAGGTGTGGTCAATTCTCTCCTGATCTGTCCTGTGGTCTGTGAAGGAACATAGGTACTCTTTTCTTCCCTAAAACTGTCCCTAAAAACAGGGACCCTAAAAATGGTCCCTGCTCCTGCTAGTACTCCTCTGTGTGCTGGGACTACAATCCAAAACTGCATATGAGCAATGTAGCAGAGTTCTGCACCCACGGACAGTATTTATTTCTCACCACCTGTCTGACCCTCTTACTATCTTTGGGCCGAGAGCTCTGGAAGCCACTACTGCCAGTTCACTCACCCCCAAGCCCTGTGCTGGGCATGTTGCTCACTACTGGTTGCTTGGTACAGGGGCTTGGGACCTTGCTGCTGGCTTGACCTGCACTTGGACTGTGTTCTGCTTTTCCAATTCTAATAACTGTGCTCTCAGGATTCCAATTATGATGCCATATAATGAGTATCATGATGAAAAAAGTAACAATTGATCACACTTTTTGAAACAACTAGTGACAGGTCCCTCAAATGTTGGAGATCTTTTCTTCTGTTGTTTTAGAATGAGTATTCTCAGTGTAAACTTCTGACATGAGTTCTGTTTACATCTTCTTATAGCAGGCAACCTTGGACCCACAAAGACCTGGCTTTGACTCTTGACTCTGTTATATAGTAGATAGAAAACCATGGCGAAGCACTCAACAGTATGACCCCGACCTTCTTTGTTAGGCTTCATTCACATCATTTCCCTTCATGTTCTACATTCTAACACAGTTGTCCTATTGGCTCTCCCTTGAACTTGACCTACTATCTCTTGCTTTTGGGCCTGGAATGTATTCTCTCCTGACTTCTACCTTTTAGCTCCCTTCCAGGCTCTAGCAGGTGCTACCTCCTACAGGAATCCTTTCCTATTTCCCCAGTTTGGTAGTTTTCCATTTGTCCTGAAATTTCCTTGGGTTAACATAGATTATAAGTATATGTAATACATGTAATCTTTCAGCGTCCTCCTTGAGTAAGCTTCTTGAGATAAGAACTGTATTCATTTTTTTATCTTTGTGTTCAGAGTGTTAATAAAGTTCCTGGTACATAGTTGGCATTTAACACATACATGTGAGCTGAATTTAAACTCTCAGTGCCCCACACAACTCAAATTATGAGTTACCAATGAATTGCCAATCTGATACGGTGAAGGGTGGGCAGCTAGGTGGTTCAGTAGATAGAGCTATGGGCTGGGAGTCAGGAAGACCTAACTTCATATCTCGCCTCAGACACTTAGTAGCTGTGTCATCCTATTGGCCTCAGTTTCTACATCTGCAAAGTGATCTGGAGAAAGAAATGGCAAACCCCTACAGTATCTTTGCCAAGAATACACCAAATGGGGTGGCAGAGAGTTGGACCTGACTGAAGCAACTGAAAAACAATAAAAATCAGTGAAGGGTATTTTCAAATGAGAGTTTCTTGTCATTGATGAAATTACAGATCTGGACTAAATAAGTATAAGTAAATATTCCTAAATTCTCCACCTTACTCTTTCCAGCAACAGCAAATTAATAGCTGTGAAATGTGGTGGTAACAGTTTTATGAATGCATGGCTCGATTTTTTTGGAGGGGGAGGGCATCAGTACAGCTCCAAACTGCAGTCTTCCATAATCATTAGGCCAAAGTAATACTGTCCTTTGTTCTGATATATAGTTGACCAGTAGTGAATGCTGAATAGGAACAACTGAAGACCTCCATCCCCATTATGGTACAGGAAATTAAGAAATATGCCATGCTCCGATCCTCTGAATGGTAAATTGTATGTGGATTCTGCTGGAGAGGGCTAGGGTGGGCAGTGACCTCAAAAGGCCTTTCCAAGTCTAAGTCTGTGGTCTTTTCACCTATGGCTTCTTCCTAAGGAACTAATTTAATACTTGAAAGCTCATCTTTCTAAGAGGAAATGCAGGAACTTGGAATCCAATTATAGTCCCTTCTTCTCCCCACACCCTGGAAAAAAGGGTGATCTCTAGCTGAAAAATAAACATTGCAAGAAGGCCCCTAAGAGCCAGTAGTATTTTCAGCACTGCCTAACAGTAACTTAGGACTGCAGGCAGCACCAGAAAAGAGGTCATTTGACAGTGGAAGTACAACTAAGAATTTCCTTAAAATACAATCCTTAAAATAACAATCTAGCCACATCAAATTCACCACACAAGCCAACAGAAAGGGAACAGTAGTAATTAGTTGAGCTATTGCTTAGGTTTTAAAGGCATCACTTCACTGTGATCAATCTTTCCTAGGAAGACCAGTGTGTGTGTATGTGTGTGTGTGTGTGTGTGTGTGTGTGTGTGTGTGTGTGTGTACATACACACACAAAGTTAACTGGAATGTTGCTCTCAGGGTTTTTGTGGCTCAGTCTTTTTTCGCTTGTGCCTGGCTCTTTGTGACCCCACTTGGGTTTTTCTTGGCAGAGATAATGGAGTGGTTTGCCATTTCCTTCTCCAGCTCATTTTACAAATGAGGAAACCAAGGCAAACAGGATGAAGTAAATTACCCAGGGGCACAAAGCTAGTAAGTATCTGAGGTCAGATTTGAACTTGGGAAGATGAGTTCTTCCTGACTCCAGGTTGGGCAACTCTATCCACTATACCACCTAGCTGCCCTACTTTCAGGTAAGATTTTTTTTTATTTGATGAGTAGGGAGAGAGTTAAATGTTTAAGATTATCCAAAGAGTATCATTTTGACAGGAAACTTGACTTGGAACCTATTCCTTACAGAATCCATAATACTTCCATATTCTTCCTTCCCTTTGAGGAAGATAGTAGTGCCACACCAAAGGATAATTGGGGATCTGGCTGTCAGGCCGGTTCCAGGTGTGCAGAGTGGCCAGGCAAGGCCTGTGTGGGGAGGGAAGAAAGGTTCAGTGAGGCTAAGCACCTTGGATAGCTGCAGCTGTACTAGGCTCAGTGGTGTGTGGGAAAACTTGGACCAGAGGAGGGATGTGAAGCCATCCTAGAAACAGCCCACAAATCAGACTAAGAAGTCAACTCACCCTAGTGTAGTGACTGGAGAATCAATCTCTCTGAACCCTTTGTGAGCTGTATAACCTTCAGCTGATTTCTTTCTCTTTATAAACCAAATAGTCATGTCATAATATGCAATGGTTTCATGCATACATGTGAGAATTAAGAAATGCTGATTTCATTAGCTAGCACTTATGTAGCACTTTAAGGTTCATAAAGCACTTTACAAATAGCTCATTTGATCCTCACAACAACCTTGGGAAGCAGGAGCTGCTACTAGCTCCATTTTGTAGTTGAGGACATGACACAAAGAGAGGTTCGTTAGATGGCTTGAGCAGAGTCACATAATTCATGAAGCAGAGTTTGCACTGGGGTCTACTACATTACTGAGTGCCCTTGGAATTAGGGTTAGTGTTCTAACTCTATCATGATCAGTTGGCCTCCCTGGTTATGCCTTAGAGATGCGCCCACGGCCTTAGTGATCCCCACCTATCTTCTATGGAGTAGGAAATACCTCTTCCACTCAAATGTGTGCTGCTGATACCACTGATTTTCACCGGACTGAAGCACAGCATGTCATCTGCTGCTGAACTTATCTTTTTCTGTGAGAGGTAATGTGGGAGTTGTACTCTAAAAGCCAGAGTTCAGGTTCGATATCCATATACAAGCCATTTACTGTGAGAGATCTGTAGACAAGTCACATCACCTTTATGAGTCTCTGTTTCCTCATCTCTTAAATGGAAATAATACCTGGCCCTCCTCCCTCACAGGACTGTTGGGAGGAAAATGCTTAACAGTAATGCTAAGGATATGAACCAGAATCACACCCATATCCCACTGTGTGAACAAAGTAAATCCCATGAAAAGTTCTGCTTGCAACCCAGGGTAAAGGGGAGGACTCGCAGGCAAGTCTGACACTGATGGTGATGGAAGAGAACAGAAAATGGGCTGTAAAGGCACAGAAAAATGAGGCTAACATACAAGAGGAGGAGGGCAGCTATACCTTTTCTTCTCAAGCAGATGAATTAGCTGATTTGGCAACAGAAGTACTTGCTGGGTAGACCTTTGTGCTTGTATTCTTTCATGTAGGAGTGGGAATCATCAGATTGCCAAACTATAGAGAGGGGGACCCAGGAATGTTGAAGTTATTGGAAGGAGGGGTTGGCAGAGACAGACTTCATCTAGGTCATCATTTGGGTGAAGGTTGGCACTGACAGTAGCTGTCTGCAGGGTGCCAAAATATCTAGAAAGAAGTAACAAATCCACTCTGTCATCTGGCTATTTTAATGAAAACATGTAAAATGTATAGAAACATCCAGAAATGTAGCCTTGTATAGATACATCAAACCTTGCATTGATTCACCTTCATTTTGTTAAGGGTTGGACAATTAACATGAGAACAAAGCTACCAACTTGAGTGCCAAAGATGGCTCAGTATCCCTTTCACCTGGCCATCTTCTCATTGGTCCCAGGCACTCATCCTGCTACGTTTTGTTTGATAACCTTTCTGCAGCTCTCTGGCACTCCTGCCCCTGTCCTGAAAGGCCCACCCATCCGTTTATTGTGGCATGGTCCCCAAGATGGGTTTTTCTAATTGCATTTGCACTATACTAGTGGCAAAGCTGTCAAGAGCCCTTTTAGAATTTCAACAGATTAGAGAAAACTTCCTTTCAGTTGAAGTCATAGCTTTAGTCAGTAGGCATTACTTCTTTGCATTCATTCTCTCTCATGTTTGGAAATCAATCAAGAAACTTACTGTATTTCTGGGTGAAAGCTTCATCACTATTATCCAGACACATACCAGGCAGTTGTACTGGATGAGTATTTTAAAAGGCATCTGTAATGAAGGAAATTTTCCGGAGAAAATGCATATTTCAAATTGGTACTTCATTTTTTTCAGTCTCTTGTTCAAAGGAATTGACAATCAACAGTGCTGAATGCTCCTCATGTGCTTGTTGTCATCATCTTTGCTTCCCCTAGTCTGTCTTACTGTAAAGCCAGAAATGCCTTTTTCTCTGGCCATGCAATTTTTATGTTTGTATTTCAATCTTGAAACAGAGTACATTAATGATTAGAGAAACAACAAACATAGTTTGAAGAGTCAAAACTCAAGAACACATTGCAGAAAAATTAAGGGTTTATCTAGTGATTAATGACTCTCATTTTCCTCTGTTGTCTGGCAGTACATTGTCAGAGTCTGCCCCCACGAATGTAAGGAGGCGATGGTGGTAGCAGCAAGGTCAGTAAAAGTCTCCTGTGGCATCTCATTTTACCTAAAAGTATAATGCATTTCAATGTAAAAGGAACATGAGCTCTCAAATAAGGAATGGTTAGCAGATTTCACAAGAAACCTAAATTCTCCAATTTGTCTTCAGGAATTTGAATTTTGAAGGAGCAAGCAAAAGGCTAATCTTTTAGGCGTCTTCTAGAGTAGATGCAATGTTAACTCGAATCCAATATTTTTGATAAATTAAGAGAGTGAAGAAAACTACACAAGGCACTCAGTGTGTCTAATGGCATGCTTTGGCAGGTACTTGTATGGCAATCATTATCCTCTCTTGCTCTTCTGTCCTGTATATGGTCAGGTCTAGCTTAAGTCTGTCTTAGACATAAGTCAGGAAGCCATCTCTTATCATGGGCTATGGGAACTAGGCTATGCTTTAAAAAAGACTGGCCAAAAATAGTTGTGTATGTCAGCACCATGGTCAGTGGTTGTCTTACAGTTGAGTTGCTTGCTGGTTCAGCACTCTTGGCTATGGATAGCAGCAAGACTTTTCTGGTTTGCATCGTACCATGGAGGGGGGGCAGGTAGAGGGAGGTAGCATTCCTGGCCATACATGAAGAGTAGGAAGGATAATTATAATTATATTATAGAGTACTGGTTGTTGTTGTCGTCGTGTTTGCTGGTAGAATTCATTAGGCTGGGCAGCTGTGAGTGAATCTCTTCTGAGGCACAGGAAGACATTTTATGGTTTTTTGAAAGAGAAACTTCATTGAGTGAATGGCTCTAAGTCTGTCTTGGTGTGCATTGTAATGTATAAGGAAGGCATGAAATGCCTTCATTTTGAATATGAGAAAACTGAGATCCAGGGAGGCTAAGTGATGTATACAGTTAGCCGGTAGTAGACCTGGCATTGAACCTACATCTTCTGCCTTCATACGTATAGCTCCTTCCATGAAATCTCTTCTGCATGCAATGGGTTGCAAGGCAATTCTGAAGAGAAATACTGCCAGACAGAGTGGCCAAAGCTAGGCATGCTGTGAGGAATGGACTGAGCAGAGAGCACCGTGCAGAAGTGTTTGGATTGGAATGGCTCAAAAGAGCCAGACATGAGAGCCACCATTTGAGATGCCTTCCTTATATTCAATGGCTTGTGATTTTCCATATTCAAGTTTACCATGGGCTAAGACCACTGAGGAATTTACCATCCAAGTAGGTATAAGTTTTAGAAGAAAAACAACAGTGAGTACTAGGCATGCCTTTGCACCTTGCAAGGATAGCAAGTTGGTTTGGAGGCGAGATTTGTGCTCTGCAGGCATGGGTTCCCTTTGTCATGGCTCTGATTTATGGGAACAAGCTGGAGTTTTGAGTTGGCGGTATGTCAGGTTAGCCTTAAAGTTGCTGCCACTGTCCAGAAATCTTCCTCTCTGCTAGACTGTCTGGCTTGTGAAGTCAAAATCAACACAACCAGCAATGACCCACTCTTCACCTAGGCCTGAGTCACAAATGTGGAACTGAAACGAAGCCTGTCTAGCTTACTTTTCCACCAGGGCCAAGGTAAGAAGGGAAGAGAGTGCCTAAGACATAAGAGGGGTTGGTGGGACACTTACGTTGATACTCAGAGTTGGGATCTCTTCCTAATGAGATGTTTTGGTTCTTTTCATGACCCATCCATGACATCACGTGTTATGAGTAGATAAAGCACTAGGCCCTTGAGTCAGGATGACCTGAGTTGAAATCTGGCCTCCAAAACTTAACTAGCTGTGCAACCCTGGACATATCCTGCAGCCTCAGTTTATTCAATTATAAAATGGAGGTAATAACAGCATCTATCTCACGTGGTTATTATGAATATCAGATAACATTTGTAAAGTGCTGACCACAGTGCCTGGAACATGGTCGCTTAATAAAATGCTTATCTCCTCCTCCACTTCCTGTTCTATTCCATGAAGAAAATATACATACGTGAGAAACTCAGTATGTACCATCTTCTTCTTAAGCAGAAGAAGGGAGATAAAAGCAAAGTTTAGAGGGAGATTCCTGATGATCTTTGCAGGCACAATTCCTCCTTACAATGGTGGTGTTAAGGCATTTGCTCCCCAAGGAACCATCAGTGGAACTAGAATGAAATCCTTTGTCTGTCTTTCCATGATTACCTAGTGATGGAGTTGGCAAAGACCCAGGAAGACGTTCCATTTGCATTCTGACTGTCAGGCAGTTTCCATAAGATTATAAATATGCAAATATTTCTCAACAGAAATCCTTAAGCTATATGGATATTCCCTTTCATGGTATATGTTGCAACCAATCCACATGTTTTGCACCATGTCCTCCCAAAATCTTCCACAGAACAAATACCCAACTCACTCAAGGCCTTCCTTCTTGGTCTTTCTCCATTTTCCATGCCAGCAAATAAAAGGACCTCCACAGTGACAATTACTGAAAGGTGGATGTGAGATCTAAACACAATGTCTCTCTTTAATTAGCACCAGGATGAAATGCCTCTGGTGCGTGTCGTTGACTATGTTATCCTGTTACCAACGCCTGAAATGTATGGTGACTGATAAAACCACAAGTACCAAGAGTGATTGGGGAGAGGAGTGGGCAGCTCAGTAGGGCCCAGTAGGTACCTCACTCCCCTCCAAATAGCTCCTATCATTCTGGAGGGAGGAACCAGAAGCGACCTCCAGGGACCTGTACTCTTTGATTTAAAAAGCGAGACTAAAGGCATGGTTAGGTTTCAACTTTAATCTGACAGTAGCTCAGGAAAAGGCTCTCATTTCTTTTTCCTGTGTTCCTGAATCTAGCAATTTAAACAGAATGCTTTGGAAGCTGATGGTCAAAAGAGAGAAAGAGGGGTGATGGAAGCTTGGTTAGTTCAAAATGCCCACTTCACAGCTGCCTCACTGACCAGAGCCTATAACTCTAGCTTCCTGAAAGGAAGGCGGACAGTTTTTTGCCGTTGTCTTTTCTTGAAAAAGTGTTCTCTGGCTCCTAGGAGGTAGGGGATTGATATTCCTGAATACATGTTCTCTGCTGACTCTGGAAGCATTTAGCAGAGCTCTCTAGGGGAGACTCAATTACAGGCCTTTATAGGGAATCTGGAAGTAGTCACAGCTGTCTGTCCCAGCATCCAAACGGGTTTGAATGGAAGGCTCATGCTGGTGGCAGAGGACTCTAAAACCCATAGCCTCAGCCATTTCTGAGCACTAGAGGTCTGGATTTGTGTTTTAGAGGAGGATGAAGAAGGAAGAGGCCAACCCCACCATTTCTCAAGTACCATTCGAACCCAGTCACATCATGTTGTTGTAAATTAGTTGGCTTCTTGGCCCCAATTAATTCTATGGGAATTAATTCGAGCTTTCTTGCCCTTATCACTGGCTAACTGCAAACGTCTCCTAACTGATTTCACTGCTTCTAGCCTTTATTTCCTCCAATCAACACTTCAGAAAGTAATCAAAATGATCTTGTGAAAACGCAGGTCTGAAGGAGGTCACTCTCCTGGTCATAAATTATATTTATTGTGGCTCCCCAGTAACTTCCAAAAAAGCTGTCTTGCGTGCGCTTGTGTGTGTATATTTTCTTACCTCTTCTATCTGATTTTAAGCTCTTCAAGGACAGGGATTCCATTTTCTCATGTGTAAAATGACAAGGCTGGATTGGATCTATATCTGTGACTTTATGGGAATGATGGAGAAAAATCATTCTCTCTGAAGGGTTTGGGAGTATGCCGAGCTAATCTGTGCTAGTCACAAAGGAAGAATTAAGCAATGTTCTTTCGAGGAGACCTTGGACAGGAATTCTCCCTTGAAGCCCAGATAAAGTGAAATGCAAGGTCATTCAGTTAATCTATGACAAAACCCCAAACTTAGTCTTCCAAGTCCCAAGACTGTTCTCTAACCCTTTATGAACTGTGAAAAAATTCACTTCTAATATGCAAGGTTTGAGAATTAAGCTTTTGCCTAAGGCATTGTGAGAAATTACATTTGGAGCTTGAAAAACTGATTATTGCTAATATATCAACAGACAAGGGATGAGGAGTCCATTGTAATCAATTATCTCATACTTGATTTTTTAAAAGTGTTAGCATTTGTAACCCTGCTTCCCAAACAATGCCATTAGGAACATGGCGCCCTTAGTCTTTGTCAGAGGCCACTGGATTGACCACTTGGGTCAAGTGGATTCTTCATTTTTCTAGGGCATGTAAAGTCACTGAGTCAGCAGTTCCTGGCTGCCCCCTTTTAACACTGCCTAATCCCAATAAGGGCATTTCCCCCTTACACCCCTAGTTTGGCCAGGGTACTTCTCTGCAAGTTTGTGCTGTCCTAAGAAGGACATTCTACAAAGGCAGATTTATTGATATTATTTTCCCAGTGGACAAAGCACAATGTTTCGGAGGATCTAAGTGACTTGACAGCTTCCAGAAAAATTCTCCCCACCAATCTAGAGGAGCTTTTCATACACCTCCACCCATGGCCTATGTGATTTCTAGATGTGCATCCTCAGGCAACTAAAGCTAAGTCATCTTCAGAGACAGCCCCTGACCTGGAGTCTACAATGTCTGTGTGCACATCATTAAGATAAGAATTGAGTGTGGTAGGAGGAAGAGGAGGATGAGAGGAAAGGGAGAAAGTGGGGAGAGAGGAGAGAGAAAGGTGTGTGAAGAAGAGAGGAAGAAAAAGAAGGGAAAGAGGGACCACCTTGCAGTGCTACAAGAGTGATCTATTTTCAATACCACATAGACCATATACTGGTTTGACTGAAATTCTCTTTGTATCTAAGGCTCCCAGGGATGAAAGAAATCCCAAAGGTGGCAAGTTCTTTTGTTACGGAACCTATTCAGTGTGCTGCTAGCTTCTTGACACCATTTGGTCAGTCCACCTAGTGTTTTCCTGGAAAGCTTTATATAGAGATGTAGATGTAACTATATCTTTTCTGTTCCCTAAAAATATTTTTAGTATTCAGAAGGCAATCTACTCATTGCTCTTTATATGAAAAAACCCAAATAAGAATTAATGAACTGGGAAACCAATATGGCTAAAAGATATTAGTCTGATGACTTTCCTCTTGACTGAATTTGACCATGGTGACTGGCTGTCTGGGCACCACATAACCCTTATTTCCAAGAAAACTATAAAATGTAAAATTGAATATATGACACTTAAGAAGGTAAATGCTGTTTTTTTTAGATGAATAATCAGTTTTGGCCTGTAAAGTGTCTTCCAGTTCTTTAGGAATATGTTTGACTATCATGAAAGAATGGGATTTAAGGCAAGAGAAATGGGTTCAAAATTACATCATACCTCTGCCATTCCACAGCTGCCCCTCTCTGAACTTCAGTATCCTCCTCTGTAAAAGGAGAGGGGTGGCATAGCTCACCTCTAAGGTCCATTCTAACTCTAAATTTAGGATCTTGGGAACTTCTGATTGGTTCAGCACTCATTATCATTCATTACTCTATGATCATAGAGAACCAAGTTTAAGGCCTTGGCTTGTGCTGGAATTTTACCCTCACAAGATAGGGCCAGCATGTTGTATTTTCTCACATGGGATAAGTTGAAAATTTGAATTTTTCCTCTTGATCCTGAATTTCATTATGTGATATATAACCATCAGATGCCGATACCCCTCACCTTAGAGGAGGCAGTTTTCCCAGAGGCTTTCAGATTCAATGGTGCCCGTCTCTCTATGGTGAATGTTCTGTCTTTTTTTCTTGGTGTATCTTTTTTTTTTTAATCTTGTGAGTAAGTGTTCTAAAACAAGTGTCATCAGTGATAAAAATGAAGACTTCCTAATGGGATGTTGTTCTGCTAATGACGTGCAGAACATATTTCAAAATGAATGTTAGGATCTGATATTTTTCTTTAACGAGATTTACCAGATGGATACAATAGCTGTTTACTGTTTCAGATCAAAGGGCAAAACGACAGTCATAAATTATGTAATGTTATTTATAAGACTGTAGATCATACAAGAATCCTGTCACATTGTTATGACAATCTGAGATATCATTTGTACGATAATGCAAAGAAAACCCGTTTTTAAATATTTAATCAGCTTCTCCTTCTTCCTGATTCAGTTTCAGTATTTGCAGCTCTCAGCATGTACTTTTCTTAAATGAAATGATTTTTTAAAACACTCATTATTCAGAATTACTATTTTCTACCTAGTTTATAGCAATTAGATTTCTTTCTTATAAACTCAGTTATTTACAGTCATCCAGCACATTATTTTAACAGTGGTGTTAATAATCAAATTATGAATTTCTACCTTTATTTCTTTTTGCAGCTCAGATGTGTCATAGGACTTTATTAGCCCCATGAGCTATAAGATGGAAGCTTTCTTTGTATATTACCCTTGCAGTTAAAATTTTTTTAAAAGCGCTTAAACTATGTAGAATCAATTTACTTTCATTGAGTTTTCAAAATGGCAGTTTCCACCCTTTTTTTGATCAAGTAGGTAGGAAAGCTAGCTCAAGTGTTGCAAACCATTAGTGCTATGGGGAATATGAAATGGTAATCAGACTGCACTGTGGTTCTGTCGACGTATCCTGCCAATCAATGGATCAAGTATTTTCTAACTGCCTCTCATGTGCTAGGTGCTGTGCAAAGCTCTGAATACACAGAACCAAAAAGGAATCCCTCCTTCCCCTCAGGGGCTTCTGCTACACAGTGGAGGCCATGTGCATATAAATAAATGTGTATAAGATAGATACAAGAAGAACGTAATATGCTGATCTCCCCTGGGAATGGTACCCTCAAACCAATGAAATTACAGGTCTGATGAGGAAAAAAAAATTAAAGTAATTGTGAGGGAAAAGAAATTTTAGCCAGAAGAAGATCAGGAAAAGTCCTCATATTCAGCAGGGCACTTAAGTGGAGATTTGAAGGAAACCAGAAATTCTAACCTCTTCATTCGTTTTCAGTTTTCATAGCCTTTCTTTTCCTTTCTGCATTCTGTGATTCAGGACCCCTGACCCATCATCTCTTCTTGGCCCAAGATCTCCTTTCTCTGTGCCTTTGTCCTTGCTATGCCCCACACCAAGTTACTCTCCTTCCCCAATTCTACTTCTTAATTTCACTGCCTGTAGCAAGGAGGTCAGGTGATGTTAGATAATAGAATCTGGAGTAGACCTAGTCATCATGGATCTGTGATTTCCTCCAACTCCATTCAGCAGTGAATAGGAGAGAGGATGTTGATGGTGACAATCATCCAGGGCTGGTTTTTGGCAAAGCATGAGTCATGATAGCACAAGGAAGCAAGGTGCTTCTGAAGAGAGGGTTGTGTAGTATCAACTGCTTAGTAGGAAAGCATACGATTGTGAATGGAGGGAAGTGAAGGCAGAGAAGGAAGAAAAGAGGGACTTGGATGTCATGGTAAGAAAGAATAAGTTTCAGGAAGACAAAGGGATAGGGATAGATGGAATAATAGGTTACGATTGAATAAAGGAATTTCAGTGCTTGATCACAGAGTCAGAATACTTGTGGGTCATGGTGAGATCCAGGACATGGCACGGACCTCTGGGCATGAGAGTTGAGAAGACTAAAGAATAGGGAGGCCAGGGTATTGGAGGGAGCATCAGCACCTATGTTCAGGTCCCTTAGTCTACCACTGCAGAGAGTTGGATTTGAGGCAACTCTTGAAGGAAACCAGGGAACCCAACAGGGATGTGAGTGGGCAGAGCATACTAGACCTGGAGGAGAGCCACTGCCAAGGTGGGAGATGGAGTGTTAGGTCTGAGGAACTGCAGGGAGGTCATCATGGCTGAATTAGAGAGTGCAAAGGGAAGTCAAGTATAAGACTGAAAGGGTCAGAAGGAGCTGGGTTACAAATGGCTTTATTGCCAGACAGAGGCATTGGAAAGACACAACATTTAAACAAAGGTTAAAAAAAATTTTTAAATGACAGTTTGACAACAGATAAAGAAGAGTCACAAGACGACAGTAAGTTGTGGTAAATATTTATATCTTAATTATCATAGGAATGTAGAGGAATGGGTTCATTCATTTGGGGGAGATGTGAGATTTGAGCAGAGCTTTAAAGGGGGCCAGTTTGTCTGGAAGTCAGGGTTCACTTAGGGGAAAGTGAGGGATAAGCCAAGAAAGGTAAGTTGGGATCCGTGCGTAGATGGCTTTAAATGTTAGTTTACTCCTCTAGTTAGTTTATCCTCTGGCACCACTAGTTTATACCTTTGGCACCAAAAATTTTGATTCTGTTCACTCATCAAGGTCTTACTCTTAACTCTATGGCATAAAAGAATTTCTAGACTCCAAATCAACTCTGTTTTCCTCTCTCTCTTTGTCTTCATCTCTTTGTCTCCATCTCTTTCTTCCTCTCACTAGCCCCTTTATTTTACTCCTTCACTTGCCCTTTTATTTCTTTTTACTGTATTTAATGAAGTCTTTTCCTTTGGTTCATTTCTCTCTTTTTAGTTTTTTTCCATTTTATTCTTTAATCATTGTGTATTTTGTTTTTCTGGCTCTGCTCACTTCTCTTTCCACCATCAGTTCATATAAGTCTTTCACACTTCTGTATTTTAGTCATATTTGCCATTTCTTAATGGGAGTGTGATCCTGGATGAGTCACTTAACCTCTGTCTGCATCAGTTTCCTCTTCTGTGAAACAATAGTAGCACCTACCTCCCAGAGTTGTGAGAATTAAATGAGACTATATTTGTAAAGCACTTTGCTTTACAGTAGCATTCTACTACATGCACATACCACAATTTGATGAGTTTTTTTCCGAAATAAGTAGGCATCTGCTTTGTTTCCATTTATATGTTCCCACAAACAGTACTACTATAAGTAGGGCAGCTAGGTGGTGCAGTGAATAGAGCACTAGTGCAGGAGTCAGGAGGACCTGAGTTCAAGTTTCACCTCAGGCACTTGACACTCACTAGCTGTGTGACCTTGGGCAAGTCACTTAACCCCAAGTGCCTCATCCTGGGTCATCTCCAGTCATCCGGATGAATATCTGGTCATTGGCTTCAGATGGCTCTGGAGAAGGTAAGGCTGGTGACCTGCACAGCCCTCCCTCACTCAAAACAAAGTCAAGTGCAAGTCATGTCATCATTTCTCTGATGGCATGGTCTTCTTTGGCAACGAAGAACGAACACACACACTACTGTAAGTATCTTTGGTATGTGCAGAGGTTTTATTTTTGTCAATATCCTCCATGGGGTATATACCAAGCAGGGAAATCTTTGAGTCAAAGAATATAAACGTTTTTAAAACTAGTTTTATTTGCATAATTCCAAATTGCCTTTTGGAATGATTGGATCAATCCCCAGCTCCACCAGCAATTTGTAGTATGCCAGCTATCCACATCCTTCTCCCAAAAAACAACGCGCTCTTCTCATTTTTGATATATTGACCAATTTTCTGGGTGTTAGGTGAAACCACAGAGTTCATTTGAATTGAATTCCCCTTATTACTAGTTTTGTGGAACATTCTTTCACGTGGCTATTAATAATTTGCAATTCATATTTTGAGAATTGTTTATTAACTTCCTTTGACCACTTATCTATCTGGCAATAGATTATTATTCCATATGTCTCTGTTAGTTACCTATATATATTGGACACCAGACATTTACCAGAGATATTTATTATAACTGATTTTTTTTTCAGTCAACCATGTAGCTTCTTCCCCAAGTTGTATTCTTTCGGTTCCTGCAAAAGCTTTTTATTTTCATGTAATTAGAACAATGAAGTTTGATTTTTTTGTGTACTCCTATCCCTTATTTCCTCAACAATCCACCTCCTTACCATAACCATGTAAAGCACCTTATCTGGTTCTTTTCTCTTTTTTATATGACCTTTAATGTATAGGTTATATATCAATTTTGATGTGAAAGAAGTATAAAATTTAAGAGGTTGAATTCCTAACTTTTCTGTCCATTCCAAACCTAATTTCTCCCAGTCTGCTTTGAAATTTTTGAAAAATTCTTGTTCAGCAGTTAATTTTACTCCATGTCATTTAGGTTTGAGGCTTTGTTGCACAATGGATGGTTGAGGTTGATTTTTTTTTAAAAAGATTCTTCCCTCTGTTTTCTGAGTTTTCCCTTTTGTTTCAATCTGTATCATATAGTTTGGGTAGTAAGTGCTTCATTATATAATTTGAGGATTAGAAGTCTTCTCCCTTATTTTATTCATTTTTGTCCATATTTTAGACTTGGGCTCTTCCAAATGACTTTATTATGTTGTTTAGTTCTATGAATTATCTTCTAGGTAGTTTGATTAATCCAGCACTGTCTGTAAATTATTATAGATGGTACTGCCATAATGGTGCTAATACTGGGTAGCATTTATATATGGCCTTCAGGTTTGCAAAGTGCTTTACAAATATAGTCTCATTTAATAATACAACTCTGGGAGGTAGGTGCTGTTATTACTCGTTTCAAAGAACAGGAAACTGAGACAAAGGTTAACTGACTTACCAGGATCACATGACCATTAAGTGTCACAGGCTGGATTTGAGTTCAGGTATTCTTTATTCCAGGTCCAGAGTTCCAGCCATAGTTCTGCCAAACAGGTTCTAGATGCATGGCCCAGTCATGACTATCGACTATTCCCCAATCACTTAATGCCATTCTACTTTTCTTTTTTAAAAGTAAATTTGTTTTGCTACTAACAAGCATTTATTTTCTTTCCCTCTCACCTGGCCCCACTAACTCAAAACCACATCAACAGCCTTCTAAAAAGTATTCATATTCCAGCAAAATAATTTCCTGCATTGGCCATATCCAAAAATGTATTTCTCATTCTGCATCTTGAATTGGTCACCTCTCCTCACCTTTCTGGATTCCTTCAGATATTAGCTAAAAATCTTCCTTCCTTCAAGAAGCCTTTCCTGGTCACTCTTAGCGTTAGTGCCTTCTGAGATTGCCTCCAATTTGCCCTGTATATATATATCTTGGGTGAACAGAGTTGTTTGCTTTGTACCTCCCCCAGACTGTGAGCTCCTTGACAGCAGGGGGACAATTGTTTGCCTTTCTTTACATCCCTCACTCTTAACTCAGTGCCTAACATATAGTAAACACTTAGAAAATGCTTGTTGACCTGAGTTTTTCCTTTCAGTTGTTAATCTTGTCTTTGATTTACATAATTTCTACTTTGGTGTTTGAGGTTTATCTGATTTATTGGGGGGTTTTAGATTATTTTAGTTGCATACTCATTTTTATATTCTTTTTCTCATTTGTTGATGTGTTTAGGGACAGAAATTTTCATATAAAGACTATTTGGGCTAAATCCTCAAAATGTTGGTATGTGTGTCTCACTGTTGTCATTTTCTTTGATAAAATGGTCTATTCCAGTCAGAATCCATGATCCCTCTCTGAAGTCAGGGGGGAGTCAAAGTGGAGAGGCATCCTTGCTGCCCCTAACATATGCTCTCTTTCTGCTTTGGTCACTTACCTGTGATGTTGGATTTCTCAATCATTACTCAGTTTTAATCTCTTAAAGTAATAGGTGAAAGAAAGTTGGGCTATCCTCCTCCTCCTCCTCCTCCTCCTCCTCCTCCTCCTCCTCCCCCCCCCCCCCCCCCCCCCGCCTCAAGGAATCTTTTGTAATTTTATCTTGAATTAAGTCTTGACTGTGCTCAGGTAGACTGACACCCAGATAGTTTGTGTATTTTGTATTTCTTTTCTATGGTACTTCCCTTTCTATTTCTTTCCTGGGTTTTGTTATTACTACGTAAACTAACTCCTGATTTTGTAGGTTTATTTTGTATTGTTGAAGCTGAAAATTCTTTGTTTTTTGGATAATTCTTTGGGATTCTTTTTTTATCAGAAAGTTGAGCTAGCTTTGTCTCTGTTCATGCCTATATCTAAGCATTGAAATTCTTTGTCTTCTTGCTATTAGTAACATTCCAGAACTATGTCAAAGAACAGCGGGGGAAAGCATCCTGCTTTATTTCTGTATTTATTGGGAAAGCCTCTAGTGTTTACACATTGCATATAGTGATTTTGATTTTAAATAGATCCTTTTAAAATTCTATTTCAAAAGATCTTTCTATGCCTATATTTTGTAAGGTTGGGTTTTTTTTTTGCATAAGTGTTGCACTTTGTCAGTTTTTTATGTATCTAATCATGAGGTTTTAGCAGTTTTGTTTTTCATATGATTACGTTAATTATTTTTCTAATAGTAAACCAGCCCTAGAGTCCTGATGAAAAGCCAACCTAATCAGAGAGAATGATTTTTCAGATAAATTGTTGTAGCCTTTTACCAGAATTTTATTTCAACTGTTCAAATTAATATTCATTAATGATATCGGGCTAGAGTTGTTTCTCTTTACTATGTCTCTCACTGGATTTATTATTAGGAACTTATTTGTTGCCTAAAAGAGAATTGGCAGAGAATTTTCTTCATATTTTCAGAATAGCTTGTATAGTAATAGTTACTAATTGTTTGCGAGTATTTTCTTTGCCCTTTGGTACTTACTTACCTTATATCTACAATTTCCTTATTGCTCTTTTCTGAAACTGAAGTTGCATTTGGCATTCTGCTAAATCAGATGCTATATATGTGCAGATAAACTTTTTCCTCCTGAATTCTCAATTTTACTGGCATATCACTGTATGTAATCTGTTCCAATAATTTCATTCTTCTCTATGGTGATTTTGCATTGTTCACTTTTATTTCATTTTCCTCCATCATTTTGATAGAGTTGGAAAAAGATTTATAGATTTTGTTAGTTTTTTTAATTACTCTATAATCTTTCTCCCCAAATAACCTCTTTTTTCTCCCCTAACTTCCAAAATACCCTGATTTGTCCTTATTCTGTATATGACAGATTTACTAAATTTTACTCATTTGTATAATACTCTAATTTTTTATCTTGTCAATGTATGTTCTTAGAACATAATTTTTCCTTCCAGGAAAGCTTTAGCTACATTCAAGAAATGTTAGTAGTTTGTCTTTTCATTATCTTTCTCTCTTGCAGTTAAGGTTGTTGGGGGTTTTTTCTGCTTCCCTTGAACCACTTATTATTTAAGATTTCTTTCTGAAGTCATTATTGAAGTCAGTATCTTTTTCTTGAACTCCTTACATACATTACTACATTACATACATTCTGTAAAATATGTATTTTTAGCATTTGTGCTTTTTTGAATTTATTTATAAATTCTCCCTGACTAGAACTTGGTCAAGTTGTGAGGTGATCCCATGTGTTGGGGAAAAAAAACATGTATATTACTAAGTGTTGACAGTTATAAAACATATTAAGTCTTTGGGCTTTGAATCTGGCAAGTTCCTTCAGTTAAATATTGTCTCTTTAATTTCTTTGTCTTGCTCTGAGAGAGGAACATTAAAGTTTCCTACAGTTAGGCTGCAACTATTTATATCTTTTTGCAGTTCACTTAACTCTCCCTTTATGGATAAGTAGTCCATAGTGAGTAATCCAAGCTGCCTGAATGGGGACTCAAGCCAGTGGGTAACTCAGTTTGCCCTCTTTCTCTCTAAAAGAAGGTAAATTTTTGATTGGCCCAAAGCTGCCCAGTTAACTTGGTTTTTACTGGATAGATTCTTCCTCCCTTCCCCTCCCCCTCTATCAAACCTTAAACCCATTTTATTCGGGAGCTCTTAGATTGAACCACAATAGGTCCCGGCCAAAGTACCACTTAATGGCTATATTTTAGGCCCTCCTAGCTCAGAATGAATGCCAATAGTAACTGTTTCTCTTCTGATCAGCAACCCTGAGGGTCTTCCCATCCCAGTTTATTTATTTTTGGTTTTCAATATTCACTTCCATAAGTTTTAAATTTTCTCCTCCTCCCTACCCAAGACAGCATGCAATCTGATACAGGCTTTGCACATGCATTCTTATTACACTTTTTCATATTAGCCCTGACTCACTTCTTAAAGAGGCCTAGTCACTGAATGGGTATTACCTCACTCAGAGTGAGAACCTGCAAAGGCCTTAATCTAAAAGGGCCAGGGTCTCCCATTGCATCCTGGGCCATCTCCAGCCGTCCTGATGAATATCTGGTCACTGGATCCAGATGACTCTGGAGGAGAAAGTAAGACTGGTAACTTTGCCCAGCCCTCCCTCACTCAAATCAAAGTCAGCTGCAAGTCATGTTATCATCTCCCTGATGTCAGGATCCTCTTCCAGAACGAAGGAGCAATACAACCTGTGAGTAGTTTTCTCCCCTCCTACGGGAGAGGGGAGGGAAGAAGAGATGATGGAGGAGGAGGGATGACTGGAGACTTCTAACCCCTAACAAAAGAGCATCTCCTTCCTCTCTTCTGTCTTCTCTACCATTCCTTCCCCTCCAATCTCCCTCTGCTTCCCTCTCTCCTTCTCTTCTCCTCTCTTAAAGGGGAGAGAAGAGTAGAGGGAAGAGAGGAAGATGATGGAAGACCTCTAACCCCTAAGAGAGGAGACTCTCCTTGCCCTCCTCATCCTCCCATTCCCTCCTCTCATCTCCCCTGTTTTCTTCTCTCCTCTCCTCTCTTAGAGGTGGAGGGAGGAGGGCTTCAATAGGTTGTAAGAGAAAGAACCTCTAACTCCTAATAGAAAACAACTTGCTACTCCTTCACCCTCTACCTCTCTCTGCCTTCCTCCACCTCTCTCTAAGAGAGGAGGGGAGAAGACAGAAGAAGAGAGGAAAGAGGAGGGAAGGGAGGACGGAGAAGAAGGGAGAGGAGGGTGAAGAGGAAATTGTGCTAATAACCGGAAATACAAAGAACCCTCCACCTCCCCATAAGAAAAGAGGGGAGAAGAGAGGAAAGAAGAGGAGCGGCAAGTTGTTTTCCATTAGGAGCTAGAGGTTATCTCTCTTCCTTCTGTTACTACTCATTTCCCTCTCCTCCCTAAGACAAAAAGGGAGAGGAAGGAGAGGGAAGAAGAGGCAGATTGGAAGGGAGGGTGTCCTCTCTTGGGGTTTAGAGGTCTCCTGTCATCTTCCTCTCTTTTCCCCTCTAAGAGAGGGGAGAGAAGAGGAGAGGAAGGAGACAGGAACATATATTTGAATATGTGTGGCTGTAAAAACATCATACAGTCAGACCAGGTTACATTTATGCCAAGAATACTTGATTGCTTCAGCAATAGGAAAACTACAAACATAGCAAGGATTGTATGAATAACCTCAAAAACATATGATCATAAAAACAGATGCAAAAAATCCTTTTGACAAAACATGCCTTTCTGTTAAAAGCACTAGAAAACCAAGGAATACGTTAACCTTTCCCTGGTGTGGAAAGTATTATCCATCTAAAATCAAGAGCCAGCCTTTTGTGTAACAGGAATAAACTAGAGACAGCTCCATTAAAATTATGGATAAAACAAGGATATTCATTATTATCATCATTACTATTTGATAAAGCGATAATACTAGCTAAAACAAGAAAAGGGAATGGGCAAGGAAGAAACAAGAAATTATTGCTCATTGCAGATTATGTAATAGCTTAGAGATCCCGAGAGAGTCAACTAAAATTGAAATGAAACAACTTCAGCAAAGAAGCAGAATATGAAATAACTCCATATAGATCATTGGTATTTTTGTATATTACCTATGAAACCCAGGAAGAAGAGATAAAACTACGAAAGACCTGAGAATCTACCTACCAACGCAAACACACACACGAACTGTATGAATGCAACTAAAAACTATTTACAGAAATTAAGAGATCTAAATAATTGAAATGTTAGTTAATTGCTCATGAATAGGCAGAACCCATTTAAAAGTGGAAACACTACCTAGATTAATTGACTTATTCACTGCCATACCAAACTACCAGAGGATTACTTTTAATCTAGAAAAAATAATAGCGAAATTCCTTCTGCTTCTAGCACAGCCCCCACAGCCATCATCTCCTGTGGAGAAAGCACAGACCAAATGCTGCCCGCAGAACAAGTGAAGCAGCCCAGAAGGATGGCATTCTGATGGAGAGTCGGGAAAGTCAGATGACCCAACTGTGGACACAGTCCAGGACCCTGACAATTGCTCCTGTAGAGGCTGCGCCAGCCACAGTTACTAAAGATGCAGGAAAAAAGTTCCTATCACCAAAGTCTAAAAGCAGTTCCAACTACCCCTTGCGAACAGTTGCAGGGGATGCTGGGCCATCCTGATGCTATGTTGTCATTCTGAGGTAAGTGCAGAGATTCACAACAGTGCTTTGTCATGTTGCTGCCCAGAACAACTGGCCTGCTGTGACTGAACTCCCCCAATGCATCTAACTAACCCTAATAAAATGAATTCATAACCAAGCTACTATGAGTCCTGTCTCTTTGGTACCTCAGTGTTCTCTCAGAGGGTATGCCACCCTATAACTGGCATAATTGTCCCCTTCCAAGACTTGTGTCCTTACACAAAATGTTGGCATTGTCCAATGATTCAACCTCAGAGACTGGTGCAATTTTATCAGTGGAAATGACATTTAACAAAAGACTCTACTGCTACATCTTCACCCTAAGAACTATGGCTCCATCTGAGTTGCAGGTGTGTGGTCCCCTCCTTGACTGCAGAAACTGGCTTCCTTTTCCTTTCGTATCCCAAATACTTAGCACAGCACTTTGCACATAGTAAACAGTTAATAAATATATTTTCATTGAGGAACAAAAGGTCAAGAATCTCAGAAGCAATAATGATCAAAGTGGGGAGGAAGAGAGCCTACCAGCACCAGACCTCAAAACTATAATCAATCGTCCCAACGATTTGTTGCTGATTAATCAGTGTAACAGATCAGCTGTAGAGCACATAGGAGTAAATGAACCGAGTAGCCCACTTAGCGTTAGAGTAAACCAAAGATCCCAAACGCTGGAGTAAGGACTCACTATTCACCAAAAACTGGCAGAGAAACTGGAAAGAAGCCTGGTAGAAATGATGTTTAGGCCAGTAACTCACAACATATACAAGATTAGATACATTAAATAGATATATTACTTAGATAGAAAAGGTCCCTTAACAAGAGAATTAGAAAATCAAAGAAGAAACTTATTGTCAGAGGAATACAGTAGGTCACAGAAGACAAAAGGGATTATTTTTGACTATATGAGGTTTTCTTTTGCACAAACAATACCAATTAAGCTAAGATTAGAAGGGAAACTGCTCCCAGGGGAAAATAATTGCATAAGATTCTCTGGTAAAGGTCTTCTATTCAATAAAAAAAAAAGGAACCGATTTGAATTTAAAAGAATAAGAGTCATTCCCTCACTTGATAAATGGTCAAAGGATATAAAACAGGCAGTTCTCAAGGGGAAAAAAAATACAAGCTGTCTTGTAACAGGAAAAAATGCTCGAAATCACTAATAAATAGAGAAATGTAAATTGAGATATCTTTGGGGTTCCACTCCACATCCTCAAGATTGGCAAAGCTGTCAATAAAGGAGCATGACAAATGTTGACTGAGCTGCAGGAAAATAGGCACCTTATTGGTAGAGCTACAAATGAAGTGTAGCTATTATGGAAAGCAATTTGGAACTGTTTCACAAACTGCACTACACTGCATGCCCTTTGACCCATCAAGACTACATGTGGACCATACCCCAAAGAGATTTTAAAAAAGAGGAAAAGGATCTATTTGTAGAAAAAAATATTTATGTCAACTGTTTTGTGGTGATAAAGACCTGGAAACTAGAGCCACTGGGTAGCCCAGTGGCTAAAGGAGCTAGTCCTGATATCAAATTTTGCCTCCAACGCTCACTAGCTATGTGATCCTGGGCAAGCCACTTAGCTTCTGCTTTGCCTTAGTTTCCTCAGTTGTAAAGTGAAGGTAATGGCACCTACAGCATTGCAAAGACTGCCAACCTTGAAAGATATAAGACTTCTGCTCAGTACAGTGACTGACTGTGAGTTTGGAGGACTGATGAAGCATGCTTACTGACCTCCTGGCCCAGAGTCAGTAGGGACTCAACATGCAAAACGAGCGAAACAACTGTGATCATGGCCAAGGTGCAAATTTGTTTTGCTTGATGATGCGTGTTTGCTGCAAGAAGTTAAGGTGGTAGGGAGAGATGAAAGACAGAGTGAAGCATACAGAGGAAAAAATGTCCATTTGTGAACTCCTGGAGGGCAGGGAGTCTTTTCACCCTTTTTGTATCCTTAGTACTTGGCAGAGTGTTTAGCATCTAGAAGGCACTTTGTAAATGATTACTGAGTGATTCAGACAGGGTCCTGGTTAAGGTTTTGCCTAAGTTTCTATCACATTTAGGGGCTATTGAATATCAGCTACAACAACAAAAACTCATATTAAAAACTTAATAGATAATTTGAAATAAAGAATACTCAGGTTTTGGCACCATGTGATGGCTTTTCAAAACTAGAACATGTGTTACGGCATGGAGAGATTACAAATTTTTTAAAAGAGCAGCAATACTCAATACGTACTTTATAAACTATAATAAAATGAAAATAGAAATCGCTAGGAGTGCAAGTAAAACATGACCTAATTGGAAAAGGCTCCAACTCATTAATAATAGAAAAAATGCAAATCCAAACAGCCCCAGGGTTTTATCTCACACCCAGATAATTGACCAAGATGGCAAAAAGATGAGAATGAACAATATTAGAGAGGTTGTGCAAAGAAAGATCTTATTAGTGTTATTATATGACCTTTAATGTATAGATGACATATTAATTTTGATTTTAAAGAGGTATAAAGTTTAAGAGATTGAATTCCTAACGTTTCTGTCCATTCCAAACCTAATTTCTCCCAATCTGCTTTGAAATTTTTGGAAAATTCTTGTCAAGCGGTTAATTTTACTCCATATCATTTAGGTTTGAGGCTTTATCGCACAATGGATGGTTGAGGTTGATTTTTTTTTTCAAAAAGATTCTTCCTTCTCTTTTCTGATTTTTCCCATTTGTTTCAATCTGTATCATATAGTTTGGGCAGTAAGTGCTTCATCATATAATTTGAGGATTAGAAGTCTTCTCCCTTATTTTATTCATTTTTGTCCATATTTTAGACTTGGGCTCTTCCAAATGACTTTATTATGTTGTTTAGTTCTATGAATTATCTTCTAGGTAGTTTGATTAATCCAGCACTGTCTGTAAATTATTATAGATGGTACTGGCATAATGGTGCTAATACTGGGTAGCATTTATATATGGCCTTCAGGTTTGCAAAGTGCTTTACAAATGTAGTCTCATTTAATAATACTCACAACTCTGGGAGGTAGGTGCTATTATTACTCTTGTTTCACAGAACAGGAAACTGATTCAGGCAAAGGTTAACTGACTTACCAGGATCACATGACCATTAAGTGTCACAGGCTGGATTTGAGTTCAGGTATTCTTTATTCTAGGTCCAGAGTTCCACTCTTGATGGAAGTGAGAATTAATTGGCTCACTCATTCTGAAAAGCAATGTGAAATTGTACTAAAATTTCCATAGCCTCCAACCCAGTAATACCAGTATTAAATTCCCCAAGGAGGTATATGCTCCAACGGGAGCATATCCACTGATAAAAGGAAAGGTTTCACATGCACCAAAATATTTGTGATAGCATTTCTGTTAGTAGTAGAAACAAACAGGCAACAAATAGGTAGATGACTACCGACTGGGCAATGACTACAAAGATTATAGTACCTAAATGCAATAGAAGATTAACTGTGCTCTAAAGAATGGTTAAAGACCAAGGAATACAATTCATATAAGGAAGCACACAAAGACTTGAATAAACTGATGTAAAGTGAATTAAACATAACCAGGAAAACAACAGACACAGTAACAACAATGTAAATGGGAAGATGAATCACAAAACGATTGAAGGTTAAATGAAGTTAGGATGATCAAGACTGACCCCAGAGACACATAAGAAAGCACTTTCCCAGCTTTGCAAAATGGTGAGATTATGGGTGTGGAGTATCATGTATGATATGTTAGACTTTTTCAAGGTGTGAATTTTGCCTTACTGTTTTTCTCTTTTCTATTCTTTGTTTAAAGGGGATGGCTCTCTGGGAGGGGGAAGGTAGAGGGATACATTAGAAGATGTAGATGATGTCAAAACAAAAGATACTGGTAAAACTTTAAAAATCCATATTATTCCAGAAATCTAATATGAAAAGGAAAGAAACTTAAGAAAGGTAAATAAATCCATATAGTAAGACTCCATAGTTAATTCAATATTTTCATTCTTCTAGGTACAGACAAATCTATTTTTTTAAAATAACTTTGTGGGCCATTGAAAAAAGAAATAATGCACTGGAGAACTTCCAAAAGTAGGTCAAAATTGGGAGGGGGGAAGGATTGAACTCATGTTTCTCTGAATGAGGAGCCGCAAAGGAAGGACAGCCAAACAAACAAGGAGGAAGGGGGGGGGGGGGGCAAGCAAAGAAAAGGTCAGTAATCCCCTGTGTCAATTCTACTCTGTCTCAAGGTAATTAATAGGTAGATACTATTCAATCAAGATATGGAATGGGGAGGGCAGAGTAAATTAATAAGCTTACGGACAAGAGACCTCAGAGAGTATTTACTACAAAGGCATCATTAACGAACTCTCCTCCCCCTACCACCGCAGAAAGTCAAACCAAACCAGAACTTGATCTAGACAGCTTCAAGTGACTTCTATCCAATATTTAAAGAGCAATTAATCCCAATGCTGCATAAATTATTCCTGATAATACAATCTGCAAAATTACTTAGATGATATAAATACACGATCCTAATGGCCAAAACAGGATGTAATACATATGTAGAATATTGATGCAAAAATTAATTGATTGCATTTAAAAGATCTATATCCAAAAAGTTATTTGAGTTATGATATTCATCAAGGATACAAATACTTCTTTGGAAAAATGTTACCCATTATTTCTGTCACTTTGGATAAGTCATGTTATATCTCTGCACCCAAGTTTTTTTTTATCTATAAAATGTAGAGATTGGATTACATGAATTCTATGATTCCTTCCTCAACATCAAGGCCTCTAAGATTTTTTGGGGGGGGTCTTAGACTCCTTTGGGTTCTCTGGGGAAACCAATGGACCCCCTTCTCAGAATTATCTCAAAATACACATGATTACAAAGAAAACCAATTATGTTAAAATACTGTTATCAAAATATTTTTAAAAAACCAAATTCACTGACCCCGGTTATCTCCTATATCTATGATCTCTTTTGACCAGATAAGTATTGCATAATGGATCTTAAAATTTTACATATTTATATTGATTTCCTATAGATTTTCAACTTTAATAAAAGTTTTCAGTCCCAATAATTTACCCAATCTTTTCTTCAAGTTCTACATGCACTAATTTGTGTAAAAATTTCAATTTGATACAATCAAGATTGTTTATACTGCCTTTCATGATTACATCTATTCCATGGCTAATTATGATCCACTTCCCTTAAGTGAAGACATAACCTTTTCTTTTCTAATTTTTAAGCCCTGATATTCTAATGTGAAAAATGCTGATATAGATAAATTTTTAGCTAGGAAGCTTTCATTTTTCCACAGTAATTTTTGTGAGATGGAGAACCCCTTTCCTTGAAGTTTATGCCTTTGGGTTTATAGAGCTATTTTTTTGCCTCACTTCTTACCCAACCCTAATCACTGAATGGACTTTGCCTCAGACAAGCTGATAACTGGGAAAGACCTTAGCTTTAAAAGGCCAAGGTCTCCCCCTGCATCTGGAGCCATCTCCAGTCCTCCTGCTCTATGTCTCGCCACTGGGCCCCCGTGGTTCTGGAGGAGAAAGTGAGGCTGGTGACTTTGTAGAGCCCTCCCTAACTTAAATTCAATTCATTTGCAAAGTCAAGGACAAAAACTCAACAACAATACTATACTCATTCACTCTATTGTTTTCTGGTACCAGATAAGTTACACAAAGGTGACTCTGAAGAATAGTTAGGGATTTGGTTATACCAAGCTCCATCTCTGTCCCACTCTCTTTTACTTTAATGTAAAAAATGCATTATATTCCTGGATAATCTTGACCCTTTGTTGTTCTAGATTAATTGAATTATTTGTCTAAATTCTAAAACTTAAAGTCTAAATACTTGAACTAATATGGCATAAAATCTATGGTGTACTTTGGGTAGTATGCCTATTTTCTCTATATTGAATGGTTAAGCCATCAATATTGGATAGCTTTCCAATTACCTAGGACTTTTGCTTCCAGTAATATTTTTTAAATTGTAATTCCTATGTGTATCTTGGAAAATTAATTCTTAGACAGTGCATTTCATTATCTTAAACAGAACTACTTTTCCTATTTCTCCCTCCTGGGTTTTGTTAATCATATACACAAAGGCAGGTGATTTTTTTTTTGTCCTGAATTTATTTTGTATACTGCTACTTTACTGAAGCTATTATCTCGATTACTTGTTTGCCCATACTCTAGAATTCCCTAAGTAAATCATCATATTAAGTGCAAATAAAGATAATCTTTAGCTCTTCTTTGCTTGTGCTTGTTCCCTCATTTTCTTTTAGAGAAGGCAATGAGTTTGATGCTTCACCCTCACCTAACTGGGTAATCTTCCATTGTATCTCATTCACTGATCCTTTGACTTCTTGGTTTTTAAGTAATTTCAGTCAAACAAGGACAAGTCCTTTTCTTCCAATGATTATTTTTAGTATTTTTTTTAACATAAATGCCACACTTTGTCAAAAGATTTTTTTCTTCGGAACCTTGATATACTAATGGGATCTTCATACTTCTGTTATAAATTTTACCTATTATATTTAATAATATTTTCTATGATATTTATTATCTAAGAATATTATGTAAAAATTCTCTTCCAAGGCTGAGTAGGCAAGATGATAATGACAATGATGACGACTACTACTACTACTATGACATTCATATAACACTTTAAGTTTTGTAAAGTACTTTGAAAAATATTATCTCACATTACCCACACAGTAACCCTATGAAGTAGGTGTTACTATTATTCCCATTTTACAGACAAGGAAACTGAGGCAGCCAGAAGTGCCATTCAAACTTCAACCTTCAGATAGGGAATCAGGAACATGGAGCAATCTGTTGGATTTGGTGTTTGTGTTAGTTTTGTTGATCTGTCTTCTTCCCCAACCTCCACTCCCAGGTCTTTTTTATTCTTTCTTCAAGGGATGACTTGGGGAAGAGAGGAGGGAGGGACATATCTGGAAATGAATACCCTGCAAATATAAAAGTTATCAATGTTTTTTAAAAACATTTTTTTAAAACATGAACCAAACAAGTTACTATGATGAAAAATAGGATATGGAAACCACTGATTAATATAATCTCCTACAGAAATACAAATCAATCGACATAATGATGCGATGCTGAAATAAACCTCTGATTTCCTCAACATGGATGTTCCATGTTAGCAGGTTAGTTTCAAACTCAGCTATGCCTACTCATTCCGTGGCGGTCATGTCCATATCTTCCCAGAAGTTTGACTCAGGAAGTCCACTTAATTGTGCTGGAAGCCTACCTCTCTCTCACTGTCATCAGAATACCATTGGAGGGAGCACTTAAGTCATCGCTCTGGAATCCCTCACCCCAGGTCTTTTCTATCATACGTTTTCCTGATTCCATATTTAGCTTCTGTTAATCCTTATAGCTTCTCATTTGATATACTTTGCTGCCTACTCACAACCAACATCAGTCTCCATACCAGTAAGGAAATTTAAAGAAATAAAGGCCATCAAATAAATGTCTGATTGAATATAATGATGGGTTGGTCATGTGGCAAAAGTGAGGAATAACTTGATGCTTGGTGCGTTCCACTTGTTTCCATAAGATGTTAAAAGAAAGCAAGAAGAACGTCCCTTACATTGAAATATCTTTTTTTTGAGCAATCCCTTCTTCCTCTGCTCTAGTCAATGATGAATACTTGCCAAATATTCCACTTGTTCTCTTGACCCCAATCCCATCCATCTCCTCCTCCAGGACCTTTTCCTGTTGATAGTTTCTCCTCTTATATCTTCTTTTCTTATTCATTCTTGTCTGTCACATAAGAACACTTCAGTGTATGTGGACATTCACTCAAGGCTGTAGCCTGGGCCCTCTTCTCTATTCTTTCTCTATACACTCCCTTGATGATCTCAACAGAATCAAAGTGAAATGCCCCTTTCTAGCTATTTCCAAACCATGTTGTCTATACTCTGGCCCTCTGCCTTCTCCCATTGAAACTTAGACTCTGCCCTTGGGGCTGTCATAGGCAAGCAGAATAATACCACATGGATGTGAAGAATACTTCACATCCATGTACCCTTGTGTACACACCCCTTTTATGTGTTATCTTCTCAGGTTATCTGAAGGAGGGGGAGAACAAAAAATTATTGAGCCAATATTGAATGAGTGGGAAGAACACTTAATTTGACTGCAGAGAACCTAGGTTTGAATGTTGACTTACTACCTGTGTGACTTTTGGGAAGTACGAATTTTTCTGCCCCTCTGATAAAGGCCTCATTTGTCAAATATAAAGAAAATTGAATCCAATTTATAAGACTGTAAGTCATTTCCCAACTGATAAAAGGTCAAATAATGTGAACAGACCAGTTTCAGAAGAATAAATCAGTTATATGAAAAAAAATTTCTAAATCACTATTGATTAGACACATGCAAATTAAAACATCTCAGAGGTACCACCTCACACTTGTCAGGTTGGCTAATATGATAGAAAAGAAGGAATGTGAAAAATTTGGGACATTGGTGCACTGTTGGTAGAGTTGTGAAATGATCCAACTTTTCTGGAGAGCAATTTGGAACTATGCTCAAAGGGCAATCAAATTGTATGTACACCTTGATCCAGCAATATCACTGTTAGGTCTGTATCTCAAAGAGAAAAAAAGAGGAAAAGGACCTATTTGTACACAAATATTTATAGCAGCTCTTTTTGTGGTGGCAAAGAATTGGAAATTGAGGGGATACCCATTAATTGGGGAATGGCCGAACAATTTGTGGAATATGGTTGCAATGGAATACTCTTGTGCTATAAAAAATGATAAGCAGGCAGATTTCAGAAAAACCAGAACATGAACTGATGGAAAGTGAAGTAAGCAGAACCAGGAGAACATTGTACACAGTAAGAACATTATTGTAGATGATCAATTGTGAATGACTTAGCTGTTCTCAGCAATACAGTGATCCCAGGCAACTCGGAAGTACTCGCGATGAAAAATGCTGTTCATCTCCAGAGAAATAATTAATGAAGTCTAAATGCAGATCGAAGCATACTTTCATTTACTTTCATAATTTTTCTTCTTTTTTGACTGTTTTCTTTCACAACGTGACTAATAAGAAAATATCTTTTGCATGACTGCACATGAACAATCTGTATCAAATTTACTTCCCTTCTCAATGAGGGGGAGAGATGGAGAGAATTTGCAACTCAAATTTTGAAAAAAAAAAACATGTTAAAATTTTTTACATATACTTAAAAAAAATGAAATGAAGAGGCTAGATTAGACCTATATGGATCTTTTCACCTCTCAAACTAGTATCACATTACTAGTAGTTGATTGTTGACAATGTCGAGGAGAGTCGTAAGGATGTAAAAATGATCTGAGCCTGGTTCCCATGAACATTTGTGGTCCTGCCTTTTTTTTTAAGGAAGGAGAGCCTGACTTGAATTTCAAGCAAAATTCTAAAGGTGAATATTAAAGGTGTGGTTAAGGAATGCCTAAAAACGAATTGATTTCAAAGAGCCAGTCAATACAGGTTAAATTTGGAGCTCAGAGGGAGGTTGAAAATACAATTGCCCTAACTTTAACCAAGCTGAAAAGTGTTAAGAGTGGGATATGAAAATCTGAAGCCAGATTTGGCTGGTAGCAGATCATGTACTCTGACCCTGAAGGTATGCTGTTTTCTTAATGATGACTTTTATAAGGGGAGTAGTCCCCTCTGACCTCAGCACTGTAGACACTTCCAGTGACAAACCTTCCCCCTCACCACCACCAGCACAGATGGACAACTATTCTGTAACAGTGCTTCAGTCACCTATGAGCCCTGAAAGGTTAAGTGACTTGCCCACAACTAGTATGTGTCAGAGGAACAGTGTGAACCCAAGGCATCCTGACTCAAAGACTATCTCTACTAGCCCCTTTTCCTGCACATAGTTTCTTCCTCAAATCCTCAATTTTATCCATCGGTTCCCTGTAGTAGCCACTACCATCTAGCCTCTTGTGTTAACAATACCAAAGTCTACTTAGCAAAATTTGTGCAACGTAGTCCTCATAACAACTCACATCTTCCAAGATTCATATTAATAAAAGAGAGGGAGAGGAGAGAGGGAGGGAGAGGAGAGAGGGGGGAGAGAGAGAAAGAGATGCAAACTGAGCACACAACTGAAAAACCTTAGAAGTTCAACAGTTCATAAGCACAAGTAGAAATGTTGAAAATCAAACTTTATTTTTTCTCTATTTGTTGTGGAATGCCCCTTATTAATTTTTATGTTGCAAATTTAATTTTTCTTTCATTGTTTGCTCTTACTAAATCATTGTTGAATTAAATATTTCATTCATCAGCTTAGTAGTCTTGTTTGAAGTTTTTCTTGATTTTCAAAATTTCTACTTTTGTGTATTTTAAGGGATTATTAACTGGATGATTTTTTATTTCTAGCTGTTGTATTTTTTAAAGTGGCATGCTCAATTTCATAGTCTTTTCTTTCTTTTAATATGAATGTTAAAAATGCATTTTCCTCTAATGACTGCTTCAGAGGCTTCCTACAAATTTTGGCATACCTCTCCTTGTTGGAAAGAGCATGGCATAATGAATAAAGTACTGGGCCTGGAATCAAATCATGCCTCTAATAACAGAGCTAAGTCACAACTCCCTAAGACAGTATGTTATAGACAGTCTGCATTCTGCATTTCTAGAAGGAATTATTGTGAAGATTAAATAAGATAGTATTTATAAAGCATTTTGTAAACCTTATAGATGGTAGGGAAGAAAGGAAGGAAGGAAGGAAGGAAGAAAGGGGAGGAATTAAAGACATAGGAAATATAATATTCTATTATAAGCTGATTATCCATTTTTAGTATTTGAGGAGTCTCATTAAAAAATGCTGCAGGTTCTTTCAAGTTAAAATTTTACAAGACTCTTTTCAATAGGAGATCATCTCCCTTCTTATTTAGGTGTTAGGTTTATCTATCTCTAAAAGAAGAAAGTGCAGTTAGGTGGCACAGTGGAGAGAAAGGTGGGCCTGGAGTCAGGAAGACCTGAGTTCAAATATGGCCTTAGTAGCTATGTGTTGTTGCCGCTGGGCAAGTCACTTAACCTGGTTCGCTTCATTTTTCTAATCTGTAAAATGAGCTGGAGAAGGAAATGGCAAAACCCTTCGGTGTCTTCACTAAGGAAACCCTGAAAAAGTGATCATGAAGAGTCAGACATGACTAAAAATGACTACTCAGCAACAGCATCCTACAACTTTTGTGTTATCTGTCTAGATATTGTAGGATTGCAGAAAAATTAGTGTCCATTTTTTAAAGAGAGAGCTTGACTTTGATTCCTGGAAAGATTTAAAAATGGATTATTAAAGGGATGGTTGGTGGACATGTCAAAAGGAAGCAGTGATCATGGAGTGTGCACAACTTCATCAAGAACAGGTGGCACCACAAAGAACAACGAGTAGATCAAGGAAATGCTGTTGAAATAGTTTATCTCATTGTTAGCATCGTGTTTCATCAAGTATCTGATGTTATTTTTTGAGAAAAGACGGAGAGAGAACAATTAGGAGGATTTGGACATAGTTCAATGGCTAGGAGCGAAGAGCAGCCATCAATAATGTCTCCTTTAGATGAGATCACCAAGAGTGTCCTGGAATGTGGTCCTCTGCCACTGAACATATTCTTCCAAAACTTGGGCTTCATATCTTCATATTTTCAGATGACATACAGCTGAGGATAGTCAACACAAAAGATGACAAAGTCAGGAGCCAAAAAGATCTTGACAGGCTAGATTATTGGGCTGAATAAAATAAGGAAACACAATTGGGCAAAACGTCAAGTTGTATGGCTGGGTTCAAAAAAATTGGCCTCAGAAGTAAAAGATGGGTGAAGCATGAGGAGATCTGAGGATTTTAATGGGCTGTAAACTCAATATGAGTAAGCGTGATAAGGTACCTGCAATTTGGTGCAGGGTTAAGAGACATGCTTCCAAGAAGGAGGACTCCTTAATCCCCAAGTATTCTGCCCTAGTCAGATGACATGCGCAGTGGTGCCTGTAATCCTGGCCACAGCAGCTGAGAAAGGATATTGATCATATGGAGCGTCCTGAAGGAGGGCCACCGGGTTGGGGAGGGCCTGGAAGCCAAGCTGCATGGATCAAGTTTGTACTAGGCGAGACTTGAGAGAGGGGACATGAGAGCTGCTTTCAAGTAGGATGTCATGTGCAAGAGGGATCACACTTGTTCTGTTTGGCTCCAGAGGAAAGAAAGAGGAGAGAAATGTGCGGATGGCACAGAAATGGTCTTGGACTAAGGTCAAGAAAAGCTTCCTTACATCAGGAACCCTCCAAAAGGGGAAAGGGCTGCCTTGGGAGGCAGGGGCTGGATGGTTATGCGCTGGATGTAATGCTACAAAAACAGCTAGGTGGCAGCTGCAATGGACAGAGTGCTGGGCTTGCAGTCAGGTAGATCCAAGTTCAAATCTGATCTCAGACACTTACCAGCTGTGAGATCCTGGACAAATTATTTAACCTCTGCCTCTCTCAGTTTGCTCAGCTATAAAATGGAGGTAGTAATAGCACTTACCTCCCACAGTTGTTGTGAGGATTAAATAACAGTATTTGTCAAGTGTTTAGCACAGTGCCTAGCACATAGTAGGCACTTCATAAATGCTTGTTTCATTCTTTCCTTCTTTTGGGGCATGGACCAGAATGAGTGGCTGCTGAGGTAACTTCCCATGCTTAAATTCAGTAACCCACCAAGAAAACTTTTTTTTAAAGTGGCAAAGTTTCTCTCTTATGAAGCCTATAGGCTACATATAAATATTACATTATCAGCTTAGGAGAAACACATTCTAAATCCCCTTCCATCTTTGTTTATGTGTGTGTATGTGTATATGTGTATATATATGCATATATGTGTATATGTGTGTATATATGTATATGTATATATGTGTGTGTATATCTATATCTGTATCTATCATCTATCTATCTATCTATCTATCTATCTATCTATCTATCTATCTATCTATCTATCTATCTATCTATCTATAACCATTTGTGATTCATATGGCCTGATACACAGAGAATGGTATATGATCCAGAGGAAGGCCTCCCAGACATTGAGAGGACCCAGTGTGGAGGATTTAAATCAATGTGATGAGGTCAAGAGGGAGCTGCTACTGCACTACTGGAGAGGCCACCCACATGGAGGAAGTCATGAAGTCACAGCAACACAACTGTATGTTTTTAAACAATTCCGGTGTTATATATGTGACTTACCCAGATACCTTGTCAGGGATTCTGGTTCTGGGAGGCATTCCTTCCATGTCTGGGCTGCTGACGTCTGTTTTGGCTCTAAGTCTATGATTCTAGCTTGAGGGAAGCTCTAAAGGTTTTCTCAACCCCTATCATCTCACAACAAGCATATGTCTTTATAAATGCTTATGCAGACCCCCAGGAGGTTTCCCCCTCTGAAGGGCTTCAGGCAGCAGCCAGGTGACTGACCCCTTGACAGGCATGTTACAGTTCCACACATGGCTAGGCATATACAAACTCTGATGTCCCTTCTGCCTCTCAGATTCTATAATATGTACATCCTTATGTTGCTCATTTTGGTTATTCGTTAACGATAGCCCCAGAGTCTATGCGGCCATTTCCCAACTACCTTGTTTCCAGTTTTTATCATTTCGTAGCATGACCATCTTTACATGGCATTTTATTTCTTTCCTGAGAGTATAGTTCCAATAGAGGAATGGCAATCAAAATGGTATGAGCCAGTTCAAGCCATGGTCTGGTATAATGTCTTGCATGGATTTTTCCAATAGTCATTTCAATGACCTCCCTGCCTCAAGTCCATCACAACTCCCATTTATCCTCCTCTTATTTGCCACCATGATTTCCCTAAATTCTGTATCTGACCATGTCACATCCCTGCTCAAGAAACTTCAATGGCTCCCTCTTGTCTCTAGACTAAAATACAACTCCCTCTATCTGTAATTAAAAGCTCCAACCTATCTTTCCAGACTGATTTTATATTACATTCCACTCTTGTTATTTATGGTCCAACCAAACCTTCCTACTTGCCACAGGGTGTCCCACAAATCTTTTAATTCTGTTGCCTGCAATATCCTCCCTCCTCACCTTTGCCTGTTGGAACTCCTAGCTCCCTTTCCAACTCAGCTTCATTGCTATCTAACAGCCAACAAAAGATCTTTCCTCCCTTCCTGGTATCTTTAGCACCCTCACTCACTACTACCCTCCAATTGCTTGATATTTCACTGCCATGTCCATTTTTGTTTCCTTATTTGTCATGCGGTCTCCCTTGGTTCTGTGTCTCCAAGGCAGGCCTACATAGTCAGACCAATTCCTGTCTACCAAGAACCCTCCATGTGACTCCTCTTCCCACAACCCAAACAGAATGTTATCATTTTAGTTTATCTTCTCTAATTCTCATTTCATTTGCATCTCCTTAGCTGGTAATGTACTTTGTAAGTAGTTAGGCCAAATGGGTTCTTATGATGACTTTTTTTGGGGGGAGGACTAGCCAGATCTACGATGTCCTCAATATAAGGAGGTCAAGATGAGGAAGTGTTCCTTCTGTCAGTGCAGTTCAGCACCTGCTCCAGTTGCCAGCAGTACAGAAAGGGTGTGACTTTTCCAGGGTCACGCAGCCAGTTGGGAGCTATCTCTTGGTCGGTGCCCTGGAGAGCCCAAGATAAGTTCTTGGGAAATTTTCCATGTAAAGCTTTTCTCCAATATCTTTATTTTGTCTTATTATTTTTAATGGAGGCAGGACCTATATTGGACTCTGAGAGTCTGGTCTCCAGAGAGGGATATTGTTATAGAGTAGAAACTTGAAGACCTGAAGATTAGTCAATACATCTGAGTTCTAGACTGGGTTCTATAAGCTTTGACCCTCAATTTCCTGACTTGGTAAATAAGGGGAATGGTGTCAGCCAGCACTGCTACATTCCTGGAGCAAATGAGGTCTTGCCAGGGAAAGCCCAGTACACAGCTGCTGGGTGGAGCCCAGAGGCCTCTTTCTAATTACATAAGCAGGCTTCTCGCAAAGAACTGTAAATAGTGGTTCCCCATGGTATGCATCTGTGGCTTAAGAGAGAAGACCAGGAGACCAAGATAGAGGCTCAATTGGTGGCCCAACACATATGGCCCTGTTCCTTCAAAGCCTGTTAAACAGAATCCCCCCTTGCCTGGAGTAGCTTCTAATCTACTGGTATAATTTAGTGACTAAGAGTCCCGGCTGTCAGGGTCTTCAGAAGTCTAGCCCAACCCTTTCAGCAAACAAAGAATCTGAATCCCAGAGAAGTAAAGGGACTCAGATTTGAATCTGGAAGTGTCCCAACACCAAGGCCAACACTTTTTCCACTATACCCCAACAGTAAGTAGAAAAGCTGGGATTGGAACCTGGGCCTCTGATAAGAAATCACAAACTCCTTCTATTATACCTTGGTTCTTTAGGTTTGTTGTGGGCTCTTGAGATTTAACAGTCAACTGATCAGGTATTTTCAGTCAGCAGGCCATGCCAGCTAATTTCTACCTCAGTGGATCCAGCTCAGAAGGGCCTCCCTTTATCAATTTTATTCACAACTTCATGTCTCTTTTGCAGCCCAGATCAGCTCGTGAAAAGTTAGCCATGGTGTCTGTCTATCTCCACCCCACTACCCACCTTGGACAAACTTAAGATATACTGAAGACTTTCTCTCCCAGCACCTGTCATCATTCAATGCTACCAAACACACATTTATCAGGGCCTACTATGTGCCAGATTGGACTAGGGAGACAAAGGCTAAAGTCAAACAGCTCCCACCCACATAGAGCTTCCATTTTACTGGGGGCAAACCAGCAGGAACAGAAATAAGCCAAACCTAAAACCACCAAGTCATTTGGGGATGGAGGTCATGACCAGCAAGGTGATGGATGAAAGCATAAAAGATATTTCCTGTCACTAAGGGTTTCCTGAAATGATGAATGCCACTGCCAGGGAGGCTGAGTAGGTCATGCCCCCCACCCCACTCCCAAGACTTCTGGAGGGGCATGATGTCTGCCTTTCTGAAGCTGAAGAGCTAACATGTCAAAGACATGCTGCCTTCATTCTAGAGAGCTTCAATGTACATATCCTTACTCCCACAAAACCACTGCCTTCCAAGTCCTCAGTCTATTCAATTGGCATCATTTACTCCTCCACTGCTTAATCATCTATACATAGAAACAGTCATATCCTTGTATGACACACAAATATTCTAGTCCAAAGTCAAGAATTTCATCTTCTTTTATCAAAATCTTTTTTCTTTCCATTGTATCTTATACCCCCTAAAACTATTCTTTAGTCTCACAATTACTTTTCTGCCTCCATCCCTCCATACTTTTCCAGGTTATCATCCCTGAACTGGTTACACTTTTCTCCCTTCTCAACTGTGACCCTTTGGTGAAGCAGCTCAACTCCACACTTACAACCTGTTCTTGAATCCCTCGTCCCTTTGTTCTACCACTCTGGCGAATCCTACCCTTGGATTATTCCTGCCCTTTTCCTTCTTGATGCCTTCTCCCATGCTGCTACTGAACAGAAATGGAGGAAATCAAGGAACCCTGCTGACTGGGTTCACCACAAGTCGATGCTTGCTAATCCCAGCTGGGCACTGAAGGGCAAAGCCATCCTATCATTCTTTTTAATTGATTCCCTTTCCCGCTCCCTCCACAGCAGCTATTACAAACATTTTATTGTCTCCTCAGGCCTCCTACAACATATTTCTCCCAATTCTCTCTGGTGAGAACACTGCCTCACACATCACCAAAAAAATGGAGGTCATTCACTAAGAATTTCCTCTTGCTTTCACATCCATCTGATATTGCCTCCAACTACCTTCTCATTTACTTTAATGACAAAGTAGCCCTTCTGCTCTAAGATGCCAACCCTTCTATGTGCACCCTTGATCCCATCTTCTCTTGTCCTCTGTAGCAGATTGTCCCCACCAGCTCTGGTCTGGAGCAAGGGGATCTGGGACTGGAGATTCAATTAGTTTCTTGTCTCAGGCTCTTTGTGCCTCCATCCCAGAAGCCAGTGGAAAATCCCTTCAGCCTTATATCTGATTCATATCGAGTGTCTTCCCAAAAGGGGATAGAAAGTTATTTAGCACAGTGTACGTTGTATTTATTTCCTCCACACCATACTCTCTCTCAACTTCTCTCCATCTACTGACTTTCCCTGCTGTTTATGTCCCACCCCCATCTCTTGCTAGATCCTACCATGCCCACCAGCAATTATTCTCTGTCTCTCCTTTGCTTTCAAAATTCAGCTAGGTGATACATTGGATAGAGCACGGGGCCTGGAGTCAAGAAGACCTGAGTTAACTTCTGACCTCTGACATTTACTAGCTCTGTGACTCTGGGCAAGTCACTTTAACCTCTGTCTGACTCAGTTTCTTCAACTATGCATAAGGATAATAAGACACCTATCTCCCAGAACTGTTGTGAAAGTCAATTAAGATAAAATTTGTGAAGTACTTAATACAGTGCCTGACACATAGTAGGTGATTAGTAAATGCTTATTTCCTTCCTTCCTTCCTTCTTTCCTTCCTTCCTTCCTTTCTCAATTAAATTTGCAAAAAAAAACCCTGGCAATCAGTGTCTCTTTAGCCTTTCCTCTCCCTCTCTTGACCTCATCATTCAACTGAACCTTCTGTGTCTGAGGTGGGTTATCAACAATCTATGAATTGCCAAATCAAATTGTCTCTCACTTATTGTTATCTCGCTTGAGCTCTCTGCATCCCCTGACGCTGCTCAACACCATCTCTTCCAGTATATCCTTTCCTCTCTGGGTGTCTTTAACTTTGTTTTCTTTCTTGCTTCTGGTTCTATCTGATTACTCTTTTTCTGTCTCTTTATCTCTGCCATGCCTCTTTACCAGAAGTGTCTCCCAAGATGCTGTCCTGAGCCACTTTCTTTAAAAATATAAGCAATATGGTGGGCAATTACAATTCCCTTTCTATTGGTTTATGCATTGGAATTGATGTGGCTGGATTTTTAATATTTTGTAAGGGACTAGATATACAATGGAGGTGATGAGAAGCCCGTTGATATTCTCTGGTACACCCCCAATGGAGTATCCATAGACCCAAACTAAGCATCCCTGACTACTTCATGATGGTTGGGGCCTGAGGATTAAAGTACTTGTGCTTTGGGATAATGGAGCAAAACCCCTTCCATCAGCCATTGAGTTGAAAGAACTGCCCATCTGGTACACATTAAAGGGAGACAACTTCTTCCACTTTCTTCTTCTGTATTTGCTGAGCATGTGACACTCTGTGAGGCTCCCTTGGATTTGAGAGGAAGGGATGCCTCTTCTCCCTCTCTCCAAACCTATCCGTGCTGGCTGTTCACACATGGAAATGAGAACACGTGCTGCCTTGATGAGATGGGGCTAGGCCTTGGGCCCTTGCATGCTTCATCTGCTTTGTTTTTCTTTCCCTGAGATTAGGTGATCATCGGAGATGTCCTTTTTGTGAGTGTTTTGGGAAACGCAGAAGACGTTGAATTCCTTAGGTAGCTCCAACCATACTTAGATCGGGGCAGGGTGCCCCCCCTATCTCCTAAAAATGTGATTCCAAGGGACTAACGAATACCTGATGTGAGGCTTGGCCCAAGTCTTGGCCTAGCTTGCCAAAAGACATGGATCTTGAGGGAGTTATTTGCACAGGGTACAATGAGGTGGTGAAATAGAATGTAACAATCCCACTTAGCAGGACTTAGTTTTAATGAATCAACTCCCTTGGAGAAGATCATCAATTTCCATATACTGTTTTAAGTACTATGTGCTTAGGAGTCTTTTGTGTTTTAAACGCTTCTTTGGTGTGGAGGAAATAAACATAACGTACACTGTGCTAAATAACTTTCTGTCCCCTTTTGGGAAGACACTCGATATGAATCAGATATAAGGCTCAAGGGATTTTCCACTGGCTTCTGGGATGGAGGCACAAAGAACCTGAGACAAGAAGCTAATTGAACCCCCAGTCCCAGATCCCCTTGCTCCAAGCCAGAGCCAGTCTGCTGTTTAGCCCCATTACATCTAATTGTAAGTGACACTGCTACCAAATGACCTGTTTTCCATCTCTTCCTCACATCCCAGGGGGAATACTGAGCACTGCTAAAAATATCCTTGTTGCAAAGTCTAGGTTAGAAATTTCACTTTTGGAGATGTGGGGTGGGGGCAGGAAGGGAGTGTTATAACTTCAAGACTTGAAGTTGTCTTGTTTCCCAGTGACTCCTTGGCCACCTGGTCTCTAAGGCCAGCTCCAAATGGAAATCTCCAGGTCAAACCAAGCACAAAAGAGAAGGAGAAAGGGAGAAGAAAACACCAACCTGCCCTGATAGGCTGCATAGGAAGATGGAATATTTCCTTTGCTCCTCTCAACTGCCTTTCTTCCAGGAGTAGAAATCGCACCAAGCTAAGCAATTAGGGAAGGATCATCCTGAGAGATATATCATCAAGTCCAAACATATTACACAGAGAGAAAATGAGGCCCAAAAAGAAGAATGGCCATAGGATCATAGAGGTCATTAAAGAATGTTAATTAAGGGCCCCTCAGGGATCCTGCACTCCATCTTCTGCTCCTTTTTTCTCCCAGCCTTTCTTTACTATTCCTTCTCCCACTCCTCTAAACCTCTGATGACCCTGTTCCCATACTATATATGTCTAACTCTCTCCAAAGTCACTTTGAAGCTTAACAGTCATCTCAGCTTGTTTCCAATGCTGGCTGCCATATATATGGATAAAGAGTGTCAACTGCTACTGTAAGTTACAGACAGTGTGGACTAAGTGCTATGACCTTAAATTAAATAATTAATAACTCTGTACACCAGTATAGGCCATAAAGGAAGACTGCTTCCTCTCTTTGTGGTACCATTCTACAACCAAAGACACCTGGATATAAGGCCAAGAAGAAGTGACTATGAAACACCTGTCATTTAATAAGAGAGAGCTGATGTTACCAACTGCACCCTCCCAACTCCTTTGGTGATGGGTTGAATACATCAGACTGCTCAAGGGAAAGGGGAATTTCATAGCACATGGACTGGAGTATGTAACTCAGAGAGCTTAAGGGAACTACCCATGCTTACAGACCTGGAAAATACCAGAGGCAGGAGCTGAGCCTAGGTCAGGGTGATACCATGAAATTCTCGGATGAAAACATTTTGAAAAATTTATAAATACTACTCTTCTCCATATACGGTTCCTTTACAAGACAGATAAAACCTACTCTTCATAATATATTGAAATATATTGAAAAATTATGGTGATCATACACCCCCAAATCCCCTTCCCTTTACACCCAAATATTAAACACACCTAAAATATGTGTGTAGATAAAACACCTACTCTTTAGAATAGTATGTAGCAATGGTTTCTTATCACTTGTGCTATCAGGTGTCCAGCAGCAAAGGTGTATACGCGATCTACATGTGTGAGTGGTCACATTCCCAGCCATAAAAAGAGGCTGAGCCTCCTTCTGAATGTCATCTTTAAAAAGAAAAGTTTCTATTGAGCTCCAAGATGGCTTTTATCACAAACACATATGTATATGTTATAATCAATATATAACATATCTTTATATATAAATATATGCCTATCTCTATATCTAGGTATAGTTAACTCTAACATCTCTATCTATTTCTATATCTACTTATCTCTAGTATAAATGGAAGCTAATCCCAGAGGCTGAGGCATATCAGTGGGAGAGACATCTTGCTAACACTAAATAATTACATGGGTGCTCAGTTCATAAAACTAAAAGATCTATTCAAATGAAGAGAGGGGAGCTCAGGCTCCAAGACCCTTGCTTAGCAATCAATCATCAGTAGACATGGTTAGGGTCTTAAAAATATGCATGTATCCTGTGATCCTTTTCCTCCAGTCAATTTTCTTTTACTTGGGCCAGGAATGTAAGAGCTGATTGGCTAACCACAATTGCTGGAGGCTTTTAATAGCAGGGAAGTTTTAGCAGTTGTTTCAGGCAAGCACCAAAAGCATCCAGTTGATCTTGAAGAAGATCCTTTTCTCATCCTCCTCACCTCCAACATCAATCAAAAGCAACGAATGTATCTAGAGGACCAGAAGACACACTGAGGTCAAATACCAACTCAGGAAGGTCATCACAGGAGACATGTCTCTAGAAGGGAGTCACTCTGCCCTTTCTGCATGTGATTCACCTTCATTCACCATCTCTAAAGTTCACTCTACATATCTGGAGGGATATTTTGTAGTAACTTTATAGGACGACTTAGTAAACACCCTTTCTCAAATTTAAAAGAAGCCTACTGGTTGGCTGGCTGGAGTGTGTGGCTGGCCTTCAATACTGCTGATCTATTTCATCACGTATGTGTCTACCCCTAATCTATTGTCTTGGAAGTAGCAGAAAGAGGCATGCAACCTGAAATGTGTGTCATTTTAATAATAAGAGACAAAGAGAAATGCAGAGGGTTTCCTTAGGACTTAGGTGAACATTTCCACGGGCTGGCCAGGACTGGTTTGAAGGCAGAACAGGTCAAGTAATGAAGCAGGTCCCTTCTGTGGATCTGGAGGGCCCAGATGGCCTACCAATTTGCCAAAGACTGGCCTGAAGAAACAGCTGGAAAGAAAGGAAAAACTCAGTTCATCATCTGGATATTTTATCAAAACAATGCCAGATGTGGGAGACATTCAGAGGTGTTGGGCACTTTCTGTGAAAGAAACTGAGTTCTAAGGATCGGTGTGATTCTCACACACCATATGCTGCATTTCCCCATCCTCTGACTCCTGGGCTTCAGAGATTGGTTTGGAGCTGCAAGTGTACTTTGTGTCAGCTCTTGACGGAAGGTGTTTTAATTTCATTTCTAGTCGGTGTATCAAGTCAACCCCAAGACCCTACTAAGTGTGTCTGGTTGAAAGTTTTAGTATCCAGGCACACAAAATGTATGGTATTTACTGGATGAATATTTTTCAAAAGGCATTTAATGTAATGAAGTTTACATGGGCCCTGATTAGTGTGTACAATGCATCCCCTAAAGTCCATTATTTCAAATTGTTTTATGTATGTTTCCATTGATACCAATTACCAAACATTATTATAATTTTCAATAGTGGGAAATCTGAATGGCAACTCCCTTCATAGGCTTCATTGTATTTACACTAATATTCAGGAGAAAATGTAAACTGTTTCAATCAGTATAGACCGATCATTCATCCCGTGAACATAACCAGGTATATTATATTTTTGGGCAGAAAAGTATTTTTAAGGTCATACAGTGTTTATATTTTTATTCCAAAAATGAAACAAAACACTTTCATGGAAAGTGCAACATTCTTTGAAAAGACTTTTTAAGATTCAAGAACTAATTAGCAGAAATGGTCATTTTGGTTTGTTGCGATGTCTGCAAAAACTTGTAGTATGGAATGACAAACTAGGCCCACTATTATTAATTTAAATGGTTTTGATTTAATATTTTATTCTGAATTTAAATACTAATAAAGAACACATCCATATTATAAACACAGCAAAACATGGAAAGGGAAAATGTAATATGTAATCATGAATTTCTACTTCTGCTTGCTTCTTAACAAACAATAGATGTGTATATAAAAATCCGTATTACTTCCAACATTGACCTGCTTGTCTGTGCCTTTATTTGTTGTCATCATCTCATCAAATAATTATTAAGCACTTACAGGCACAACTAAGAAGGACAAAAAATGTCCCTGCCCTCAGGAAGCTTACGTTTCATAGGGGAAACAATATCTAACACTATATACAAGATATATACATCAAAAGTATTCTCAAGGGGGAGGTACTAGTGGGGGCTGGGTGCAAGTACTGGGAGACACTTTGGCAAAATGGATTTTGAGCTGGGTTGTGAAGGAACCCTGGGAGAGCCGAAGACAGAGATGAGGAGGGAAAGCATACCCATCATAGCAGCCAGTGAAAAGGCACAGAGTTGGGAAATAGAATTTCATGGAAGAGGAGCAACAAGAAGGGACGATGTCTCTGGATCATATAGAATGACTCAGAGAGAGTGCAGGTAGGTAAGAAAGAAGTGAAGTTGTGAAGTGCTTTTAGAAACCATTTAAATATTTGCTAATGGATATTGTAACAGGGAATCACTAGGGATTCCTAGGAGGGGCAGGGGGTGACGTGGCAGCTCAGTGGAGGATGAACTGGAGTGGAGACACTTGAGGCCAGGAGGCCAACCAGAAGGGCCCCTGTACCAAGGTGGTAGATGTGTGAATGTAAATAACATATGTGAATGATATTGTGAAGATGAAAATGATAAGACTTGGTACTAGATTGGATGATGTGTATGTGGGTTGAGTATATAAGTGAGAAGTATATAAGATGACACCTAGATGACTGTGAAAATGGTGGTACCCTAAATAGTAATCTAGAAATTGGGAAAAGAAAGTTAATTGGGAAAGATAACAGAGATCTTTTTTGGACATGCTGAGTCTGAGAAGTCCAAATGGGACATATGATTTGAGATTCTCTCAATGGGTACTTGGAGAGGATCTCTAGGGCTGGATAAATAGATCAATTCAAGAATCATTTGCATAGAGATGATAACTGAATCCATAGGAGGTGACAAAATATTACCAAGATAGATATGAGTAGAGAGAGAAAAGAAGACTAGATAGAAAGTCTTGGGCAATCCACCCTGGTTAATGGACATGACCTGGAAAAAAAACCCAGCAAAAGACACTGACAAAGAGCAATCACAAGTAGGAGAAGAGTCAGGAGAAAACAATACCACAAAAACCTAGACAGGAGAGAATATTCAAAATAGTGTGATGAAGATCATTCCCAGGCCTCAGAGAGGTCAAGAAGAGGGAGAGGGGCAGGGAAAAAGCCTGAGATTTAGTAAGAAGAGATCATATAACCAGGGAGAGGGCAGTTTCAGTTGAATTCTGGGGAAAATCTACTAACAACTTATCTCTTCCTCTTTATGAAATTTACAAGTACTCATGTTATAGCTTCGGTCTAAATTTCCCCAAATGAAGGTAACGGAGTCCCAAGTTCCCATAATAGCTCAAGGTACTAAATGTATATTGGAGGGTACAGAGAAACCTTTATTTTACCACATAGAGAGTGGAGAAGATACAAAATACTCACATAACCAACCAAACAAAAAACCCAAAACCACGTGTAAAGCATTCAAATAGTACATCATCTTGCCCTACCCTCCCCAGAAGAGAATGAACATAAGGGTGCTATTGGAATAACTTTTTGACATTCTGGGAAATCCCTCTTTCCTATAAAGTTATATACAATATTTCAAGACTCCTATGAGTCACAAAGCCAGAATTCAGGGTTTAGAAGAAAACTGAGAAGAAAAGAAGTTTTAGGCACCAAACTGTACGTAGAGCTTTCTTCAAAGTGTTTAGTCATGGAAAGGAGGAGAGATAACTTACAAAATAGCTAGGCAGGGATGTTTTTCACTAGAAAAAGCAAAGGTTTTCAAGTGTGGGGGCAAGTTCAACAGCCCTATTTTGTCTGTTTCAGATAAGAATGAGTGCTATCTGATGCCAACCTATCCCTTCCTCCATACCCTGGTAACCCCAAAGTATCAGAAATAATAGCTCACTTTCTCCATTATCAGTGTAGATTAATTTACATTGAACTCCATGTATTATATGGGACCTGGGGAGAGGGTATAGAGTTTTTAACTTTCTCTTTTTAAGCTTGAGGTCATGTGACACCAACTCTCAAGGGGAGAGGGAGGTAGAAGGGAGTGGAGTTTCATCTCCTCCATGTCAGCAATTCCTCTATTTTACAAGTATATTTTCTTCTCCTCATAAAGCCCCTCCCAATTATGAGAAATAACGTCTTTCTGCACTAGTGTATTTTGCTTTCACCGCCTCCCCATCCTCTTTCTCCACCCTTTTAAACTCTCAGAACAGAACACCATCACTGCCTGTCCCTACTCCATGACCTCCTTCAATACTCTTTGATGGCTCTGGAGGAACACTTGTCCTCTCCCTAGTTGTTTCTTCTACCATAAACCACTTTTCCTCAAATAATTTACCTTTCCATGTAAAATGATTCACGTTATTTAAAAGTTCCATTTAGCCTTGGTCTAAAAGTTCTATTCCATTAAAAAGTCCATTTTAAAACATTTTACCTAAAGTACTTGCAAGTCTTATTCCATTAAAAATCCATTTTTCTCAAATAGAGATTGTTTTGAAGAGCTTTTAGGGCTCAAGCACTAATTAGCATAAAGGACCATTTTGGTCTGTCCTGATCTTGAGATCTGTGAAAATTAGTCATGTCATGAAAATAAAATTCCATTTAATTTTTCCATTTATTTTTTTTAATCCTGAACACTAACCTGTATAAAAAAGACCTTTACAATGCAAAATATTTTCCATATAGTAAAGTTTACATAGTAAGTTGTTGTTGTTTTTTGATTGTTTGAAATAATGGTCTTTCCGTGATCTCCTCTTGTTTGTAGTACAAGCTTCAAGGTCTTGTTATCCAGTGTGGTTCATTGGTACTTACTTGGACCAGTGCTACTTTCTCAATGCTTGCACTATTTCCTCTTTGATGTGGAAAGCTCTGACTTTTGGCTATGATAATGCTTGGAGCTCTCCTTTTTAAATTCTAGATTCTTTCTATCTTTTACTTTGCAGGAACAAAATTCTAATATACCGGGGCCCATTTTAATTTATTATTTCATGAAATGTAATGTCTAGACCTAAATTTATCATGGTTTTCAGGTATCCAATTCCCTTGACCTAAGGTCAGTTGTTTTCTATATCCTTGAAGTTCTTGTTACTTTTTCCATCTTGATTTTATTCTAATTTGTTCTCATGTTTGGCCTATTTCTTGTTTTTGGTGAGTCTGAGTGAATTTTATTTTGTCTTTCTTATTTCTCTGCCCCTTTTTGTTGGTGCTATTTCCCTTAGGACTTTAATTTTCCCTCTTGGGGAAGCTTTGACCAAAGTGCCTTTTCTAAACTCTCGTCTCTCTTTTTCTAGGGTCCTTCTGCTTACTGCCTCCAAACATAGGAGAGCAGGCTACACGTATGTTCTTGGCCTGTTACACCGAAAGGCTGACTGGCTTGTTGGCTGCCAAGTAGCATATTTTCTCCTTCCATTATTAAGTTTACCATTTCAGTCTTCTAAGCTACCATTTCAATTTTCTAGAAGTTTCTTTCTACAATTTTTCCCCTCAGGGTTTTTCACTACAGAGGGGGCCTTCCTCCCCCAATACTTTCAAGGTGTCCACTTTGAGGCCTGACTACTTCTCCCCACCACTCTCCCCATTTGTGGCTTTCTAAATCTCTTTGGATCTTTCTCAGTGGCCCTGCTCTTGCGCTGCTCACATCAGTAGAGAGATTTGACATGTGGTTTACACATGTCTCTGGTCTTTCCTGATGAGACAGCCACTGAGTAATATCTGTTGTGTACTGGTTTTGCTGGTGGCCCTTTGTTCTTTTAATGGGCATATTTCTTGCTGACTTTCTCGTGTGGTTTGGGGTGGAAGTCACTAAGAGTAAACTAGGAAATAACCTGGCAGTTTACTGGGCTTTTTGATCATGTTTTTAACCTGGTAAGAATTTCAGATTTGGGCTGGGATCTGAATGGTCTGACTCCCTTTGTTAATATGTGTTATATGGAGAAACTTTATCAAGGCCCAAGAGTCAGTAATGTGCCACGCAAGTCTGAGAAATATGCATGCTCTTTTCAATTTCAATTCAATCAATGCTGCACCAGAGTACCAGGTTGTTTTTTTCTGAATTTCTATTCTAGTCTTCTACTTTTTCTTCTTAATTGATTACTAAGGACCTCTTAGAGTCAATCCTTTCTGGGACCTTTACAGAGCTATAATGAATAAAGTGGGGTTGGTAGGCATGCCACACCTGTTTGGCATGCCTTCTTTGCCCAGCCTGATCAAGAAAGTCTTTCTATATATTTTATTCATACATACATACTTTATTTTGATATTCTATTATATATGCTGATATATATTATTCAGATACTTGTTTATTCTATAGGTATATACATATTAGATATATATTTACTGTGGGTATATATTCTTTACTTTCTTTAATCTTTAATAATACTCTTTCTAAATTTATTCTTAATAGATTTTAGGTACCACATTACTCTCAGTTATGACCACTTCAGCTTCCCTTGGTATATCCTATCCAGTTTTACATAATGACTTCCCACATTTTAGCAGATTAGCTGAACATTTACATTATGGCAAAGCTTAAACTTTGATACAATTTAAACTTTGATACAACTTTAAAAATGGCATTTGGGAAGAGATTTACTTAAGGATGGGATCTTAGCCATCATCAGTGCATGGAACAATTTTCTTACTCAAGAATTAAGTTTATCCATAGAAGCTGACAAATAAAGAGACTTGGATTTTCTCATCTTTTTTTCACACAATCATTTTATGACATGAACAAAGAAGATCAACACGTTACAGATTTAAAACTGTCACGGATTGAAATCTTCACTTGGTGGAACCAGGGCCTGCTCCAGATGATCCTCTTTGTTTTCAACCATTGCTCTACCCCAAGGATCCTGGACATGCAGGTGACCCTGGAGTGATACTATTTACCTTCTCTATCACCCTTTTATATACTGCCACCAAATACAGAAACACTGGCTTTTAAAAGACATTGACCATATTTGTCACTTTGTCACATGCCTATGTGACCTTGGGCAAGTCATATAAATGAAATGGGGCAGGACATTAGATTGGTTTATAAGGTTCTTTTCAACTAGAAATCTATGGAACCAATGTTCCATATACGTGTATGTTTCTGATATAATGGCAAAGGACTAATAAGATTCAGTAAAACACTAAACAAAATTGGATTTATTTAAAAATTAGGGAACACAGAAAATTTTCAAAATTTAAACGTGCATAGGATCTTTGCTGGTGCCTATATTCTTGAATCAACTATAACTTTTAGTGAGACTATAGATTTATTAGAAGCAATAAAAATTAATATAAAGCTAAGAAACAGAAACAAAAAAATGACTGTATTAAAACAATTGGACCTACTTGGGCAAATGAGGATGAACTAAGACGAAATTTAATATGAACAAACATAAAATACATAATAAGGTTAAAAAAGTTAAAAATATAAGGGAATAGAAAAATAAAAGTTCCAGGGAGAGAGAATGGTGTGTACTAGCAGACTGAAACGCAAGGATAATAGAAATCAGCAGGGTGATATGGCAACGAGTACACTAAATGCCATACTAACATGGCAAATGAGGAGGGGTAGAAGGAACAGGGAGTACTTAGCCTGGAGAAGAGAAGACTTAGGGGAGACTCAACATGATAGCTGTCTGTTCTTCTTGACTTCAAAGCATAGAACTCAGAGCAATGAGTACAGGTTGTGAAACCACGCCAGCCTTAAGCTTAATGAATGGGAAAACATCCTAACAATTAGTGCTATCGGACCTATCCCAAAGTGGCATGGGACACTTTGGCAAATGGTGGACTCTGCATTGGGGGTTTTCGAGCTAATGCTGGATAACCTTCTGTTGGGCATCTGTAGGGGGATGGCTCTGAGGCCTCTTCCAGGTCTTAGATGATGTGATTTCGTTTTCTGCTACAGACAACTGTCAGCCAAAGACAAGCTGTTACTTCCCAAATTTTCATCAAGGATACCTTCACCAAATGGATGAAATTATCATAAAGATTTTACAGAGATGATAAATTAGATCTATGGGTCAGTAGTTGGTGATGGCCTCTCAGTCCCTTCCTTGTTTGACAATATCAGTATGGTTTCTAATCCTTTTATATCCTCCCATTTTTAGAGAGCTGATCGGAGGTGGGTGGGGGAAGTGGGGAGGAATTCCTCAGTCCTTCCATGATTAAGTTGCTTCTGGCATGGCCATCCATCCTTAGTCAGGTTCAGAGGTTGCTCTCCCTGACATCATCTGCTGTGGTGCCATCTGTTTACTCAGACTGCACATTAGGGATTGAGGCATCAGAGGCCAAGTGCTGAACTTCTGCTGTCGATGACAATGGGGACAGGTAATGAAAACTGTGGCAAAATGACTGTATTTTCTATCTCTTCACTGTTTTACTTCTCTTGCCCATAAATGTTCTTGGAAGGATTTGGCTTAGTTGGGCCTCATCAACCATTTTGGAGGCTCTTTCTACCTTTCATTATTTTCCACAGTTTTATGAGTGGATGTTGTTTATACCATTCCATCTCCATCCTTCATAAGGGTTAGCCACCAAATTGGTACTCTAAATCTGTAATACCCCAGGCTGCCACATCTTACCGCTTTCTGAAACAGTTTCTGGGATCTTTTGATCACCTCCTTGTGGGAACTGCTTAACACTGTTTGAAACTTCTGAAAGAAATGGTGATAAAGGCAATATCTTTACACTTATCCATTTCCCACTTTTCAGCACCCAAAGGTTGTTTGACAAGGTTAGATTGAAGGGGCTACAACTGGATATAGTATCTTGTTCTCTTCCTTATTCTTTCTTCAAATTATTTCTCTATCTTCAAATATTTATAATTCATTTCACCTCAACAAAGTCCGTATAAAGGCCCTACTAAGACACTATGCTTGAATTGTAAGAACAAAAATGAAATAGTTCCGGTTCTCAGAGTTGTACTGTTTGCATCCGTGGTTCTTTTGCAGTTCTAAACTAGAATTTTAAGACCATGTGGTCTTATAATTCTTTGCCCAGGCCTCCCCTTTGCCCTTCCGTCACACTATACTGTGTGTGTTCAGAGCTGGAAGGAACTTCAGAGGCCACATAGTTGAACTCCAGCATTTTACAGATGAAAAATGGAGGCCCAGAAAGGTAGAAAGACCAGTGGCTGAATTGGGGTCCTCTAATCCCAAGTGTGGCCATCATTCCATTTCAGGACAGCTATTTGTGGGCATGATCATCTCCGAGAAGAGTTGGACATCCCTTGAAATCTTCTGTGTAGGGGAAAGAGAGATTAGACTCCTTTTGCTTGGGCGAAATTAAGGGTGACATGGCCTAAGTAGCAAATGGCACAAAATGCCCATCCTGTTAACGCTGTCTGGAAGTAGAATAGCTGCCTCAGAGGCAGCAGGGTCATCCTCCTGAAATTTCTTTAAGCAAAGGCCAGCTGGCCACTTTGCTGGGTGTGTTGTAGGTGAGATTCTCTTTAAGGTACAAGTTGGACCAGATAGTGGCTGCAGACATTTGCAGTTCTGTGATGCCAGGAAGCATATAGTAGATACCTTAAAATGCATATTCAGTAAAGGAATTTTGAAAACCCTCTTATTAGAAATAGAAGAAAAATTTGCAAAAAAGATACCAAGTCTGATGCGAAAGGAATTGGAGGGGCAAGCAACCACGTTATCACGAAACTAATGATAGCTGGAAGAGAGGGGAGCCATGCAAAGCTGGACATGCACTACAGGTCTAGGGGCTGTCAGAGGGCTCTGAGAAAGGATTCATGGTCTCATATCACAAGTGGAATTCAAGGAGAGCCCAAGAATAAAGTTTTGAAGTTGCAAGTAAAAATGCTGCCGATTAAAAGGAAAAAAGGAGACCCATCCAGAGGGACTGATGTGAATGCACAGGGACGGCATTGAGCAACTCTGATTTGTAAAAACCAAGAATGAATTTACCTTCCCTTTGGAAGCAGGAATAACCACCAAAAGGGAATAAGGAAGCCTCCTTTCCTGGCCTCTGAATTTGCCCACCAATACATTTCAAGGAGGTGAGTTTTTCAGTGCTGAAAACCCCCCATTCTAGCATTGAACTAGCCCTGGTCAATTGTTGATGTTACTTTCCCACATGGCTTTAAGTTGGAAGCCAAAAGGCCTGAGGGGATATGCACCTAAGGTTACAGAGAATGATAAAGTGGAATATATTTTCAATGAAGAATAAAAATAAAGAAAACCTCCCTATACTTTTCAGACTTTACACTTCTCTATCTTTCCATTTTATTTTTTGCATTTTAGTACCACCCAACACTAGGCCATTTTCTTCCCTTTCAAGTAATCTCTTGAGAAAAACACACAAGACAAAACAAAACTGCTCCTAAGGAAAAACTCTTCCATGATAGAACTCAGACATTTTTAACGATCCCTGAGCTTGCTGTGTCTTTTGTTGAGAAAAATCTCTTCTTTGGCTTACTTTTCTGTTAAAGGAGCCTAGTTGAAAATAAAAAAGCAAATTTGTTAACTTCCCCTTGTGGTGAACCATTATCCTATTAGTAGCTGTTAAAGGAAAGCAACAGATTCTTCTTAAGGATTATGCCAGCAAATTCAAGTGTATCTGGAATTGACTGCCTTGATTTTACTCAAGGAACCAACATAAAAGTGTATCTCTCTCTCTCTCTCTCTCTCTCTCTCTCCCTCCCTCCCTCCCTCCCTCCCTCTCTCTCTCTCTCTCTCTCTGTATATATATATACACACACACACACACCCACACCCACACATACACACACACACACACACACACACACACACACACACACACACACACCTATCTGATTCTGTTAAATGACCCCAATGGTCTTCTGTTGTTATGACTATCCCTGGCCACCCTTTCCAATGGTATTGCCTCCTCTCTTGCCTCACCTCACAACTGACCAGAAATAGGAGATGGCATGTTCCTTGCTCCTCCATCCCTACCACTCTCATGTCTTTCCTGGGCCACTATTCCTTTGCAATTTCTCTTCCTTTCATGTTCATTTTATCCATCGTACTGCCCAGTCTGTATCCTCATTGCTGTAATCAGTCACCCTTAAGGCTCCCCTACCCCTTTCTCAAAGAGTCCAGCACCTGACTCACATTATTCAACTATGACCATCTTTTTCTCTCATTTTTGGGGACTTCACCACACACACTGACTTCCTTTCCAACACCCTGGCCTCTTAGTTCATTAAATTCTTCAAATAGCTTGCCCTAGCGTTTTGCTCCCCCTCTGTTCCTTCTAGAATGGCTCTTTCCACCCAAGGAATGGGACATTTTTTCCCCACCGTCACCTATAACTGGAGGTTACTTTCCATAATAGCATTTAAACAAAAAAGGTTGGGAGAAAGGGACCTAAAGACTGACCTCCCTATTAGCTTTTCTCTTAGCCTGATCTCTTCCTGTGCCCCACACTAATCCAGATAATCACTCTGAACATGGGTCAGAAACAAGGGGGTTATCTTTCCACTAAAGAAAAAATTCAAAATTAGGGGAGACGAGAAAATATAAGACAAACCAAGGAACATTTTAGCTTTCATAGTAATAGAACTGACAATAAGCCATGCAGGTCCCATAAATGATTAACAATGGCAGCCTGCCGGCCAAACTTATTATTTTATTATATTAGGCCAGGCAGTGTTAGTTGCTGTCATTTGCATGCCTAAAAGTCTGCCTCATGCATGCCCATTAGGGATGGCTTTTTGTCGTAGGCTTATTAGCTGGCTATGAAACTCAGAGCTGCAATGAGCAGAGTTCAGAACCCGGAATGGAAAAGCCATTACTTGCCCATTGAAAACAGGCATTTATTTTTCATAGTGAGATTCTTTCAACATTGAATGAAAGGCCTATATAGTTAAATGAATAAGGCTGAAGAGACACTCAGAACCGACAAAGGTCTATTAAGAAAGAGAGGGTAGGAAAAACAATCATCTCTTTAGCTTGGCTTGGAGAACAGAGATATAAAATATTGCCTTTCTGGGTTGAAAAATCTGTACTCAGACAAATAGAAAAAGGCATGTCATGGAATCTGGGGTCATGGTCAGCAAATGCCACCCTTTGAAATGGAAGCCAATGTGAAGTGGCACATAAAGAATGAGAGTGGTAATTGACCTTACATTTTGATTACAGCTGCTTTTCCCCACAATGGCATAAGGAAAGAGGATGAATGGAAATCTCAGCAGCCAGGGCAATATCTAGACAGCTAAGCTCTCTCTAGGTTACAGACCCCCAACCATGCACACCTAGCCAGCCATCAGAAGAGTTAGGGTACCTTTTCCAATTCTTGCTATCATGGAATCTTCTGTTCCTTGCTTTCTCCATTTTGCCTCATAGAAACCACCTCTGAGTCCTGCTTCCTGCCAATAATTTCTTGATGGGGTGTGCCCTCCTGTGTCTGAGTAGTTAGCAGAGTCATAACTAGGATTTTTATACCCTGAGCAAGTTTTATGAACCAGCTCTGGGACAAGTACTGGGGCTGACACGGTGGGAGCGAAGGAGACTAAGACTCAGGACAACAGAGCCCTAGTTGCTCCATCCTAATTACAGTACTGGAAGATGGTACCCACCAATTTACTGTAGCACACTGGAAGATTAAAATACCAAAGAGAAGGTCAGCTCTAGGTGATCTGGTAAAGCAACAAACTCCTCAGAAAAGTTCTGAAGGACAAGGTTCTGGAGCAGAAAAATCCTGGATTTCAAGTAGAATGGGACATCAGAGGCCCTCTAGTCAAAACCCTTATTTTAGAGAGGGATAAACTGAGCACCAGGGAAGTAAAGTGATTTCTCCAAAATCATATGGGTCATAACTGTTGGAGGCAGGATTTGAATCCATATTCTCTGATTCTAGTTTGTCTCCATTTCCTTGTCTGCAACATAAGCTGGAGAAGGAAATGGAAAACCACTCCACGGTCTTTGCCAAGAAAACCGTAAATGGATTCATTGAGTCAAACCTGACTGAAACGACAGAACAATGACACTAAAATAACAAGAGCCTCTGACTCCAGAGGCAGGACCCTTACCCTGGGGTCAGACTGCCTAGCTTCTTCCACCCGCATGGTATCCTTCCTTAGACTGGATCACAAATTCCTAATATCTTCACATCACCACTTTCTAAAGCCACAGCAGCCTTTCCAAGCCTTAGTTTCATTTGGACTTATTTCTATTTTGCTTGCTCCAAATTCCTTTGACTAGTTTCTAAACACTTGTGATGTTCTGGATGATTTGTGAAAGCTTCCATTTTCTCCTCAGGAGTAGAAGTGGTGGGTCTTTAACTAGTTTCTCAGACTGTAATCAAGTTAAATTTTCAATGCTGACAATTACTTTGATTAGAAATTAACAGAAAAACTCTGCCCCCTCCTTTCTAAGCAGTCCTATGATGGTCCAGTCCCCCATGCCTACTGTTGTTGATAGACCTTTTTAGAGAAATGTTTCTGCCATGACAGTACTGGCCAGTGGTTAAAGTCTGTACACTAGGTGGGAGTTTCAAACAGCTCTGTGGAAATAAAGATGGGGGCTTGGGGGTGGAGCTGTCCAGAGAAAGCAAATGGTTTGCCACTATGAAGAGAGCAAAGGCCAAGGTTTGCATAGAACTCATTTATTCCTTCATTCATTCATCAGAGAGTCCTGTCTGGTAGGGAAGGATTGCTCATGGCATTAAGAGGCATTCCACAGATAGTCATTTAATGCCAGGAGATTATGTCCTGCATGTTACCTGTAGGTATATGTAAGGGAGGGGAATGGACAAGGAATAAAAGGGAAGGGACATCACCATAAATCTTTTCAACTGGGGCAAAACATTTGGGGGAGGAGAGCAGTGACAAAGTAGATCAGAATTTAACATTGTTAGGAGAAAGAGTGGTCCAATTCTTGTTCCTGTAGGGTTCTGGGTAGAAGATAGGACCTGGGAGGGAATACATGCAGTGGCTCTGTTGTACAGTGGCTTAATCCTAAACAAGACCAGAAGGCCAGGCTCAGATACAGTTGTCATTGATGAGAGAAAAACACTCCCTGCTCTAGAAGTTGGCACCTTAGCATAAATGAATGAATGCATGCATGAACAAATGAATGAATGAATGAAAAAGCATTTCTCAAGCACAAGATGGTCATAGTAGGTGGTTTCATAGGATATGAAGTACATATTTTGAAGCTGGCCAAAGGGTAAACTGCGTTTGTTAGCAGTCACTCAGTAATCAAGGTAGCAAAGCTTCCATTGGACCTGGGCTAGCTACAGCTCTGAGGAAAAGCATGGGCTCTGAACTGATGACTTGTCCATTTAACAAACACGTATTAAACATTTTTTCTATATGAAATACACTGTGTTAGGTGCTGCAAAATGCCTGCTAGTCCAAAAGAAATACAGCACACACTTGCTTATATTCTAATCGATGTTAAAATTCCTTTGGCCAACAAGAGACTTGCTGATTTTAGTGGGTGGACCATATTTATGTATATGTCTTGTGCAAAGTACACACATATACATACACATGTGTTCATTATAAAATTTGCTGCTTTGGTCAACAGAATCAAATTCAAAAGTGATGGGTGACATTATAAAGAACATGAAACATTATAAATGAGACTAGGAAGAAAAACTCATAAAAAATATGGAGCAAGTCATTTCACTTTTTATAAACACTCTCCATCTAAATACATGTAGTGTTAGGGGAAGTGTCATAAGCTTCATTTAGAGTAATGAGGACAATTTCTAATGTCAAATAGGAAGTATTCTTATTGTTCAAATGTGTCTGATGCTTTCCGACCCCTTTTTGGTATTTTCTTGGCAACGATATTGGAGCGATTTGCCATTTCCTTCTCCAACTCATTTTGCAGATGAGTATGAAAATGTGGCAGAGTTAAGTGACTTGCTCAGGGTCACATGGCTAGCAAGTGTCTGAGATCAGATTTGAACCCAAATCTTCCTGAATTCAAGTCTGCCACTCTATTCGCTGTGGAGCCCATTTAGTATAATGAAGATACTTTCTTAGGTTGAAGAGAAAATGTGAAAGAGTGGAAAGATCCTGAACCTGGAGTCAGAAGACCAGGGTTTAAATTTCAGCACTGATTCTCACTTTAGACATATCACTTGACTCCTCTGATCCTATAACACTGATAATGATGTTTAGACTTTACTTTAAGCTTTGTAAAGCACTTTCCAGATTTTATCCCCCTCAATCCTTGCAACAACCCTGGAAAGTAGGTACCATTATTATCCTTATTTTATACAGGAAGAAACTAAGACTGAGAGGAGTTATGTGACTTTCCCAGGGTCACCCAGCTAGTATGTATCTGAGACTGGATTCAAACTCAAGTTTTCCTGACTTCATGTCCAGTACTGTTCACTATGCTACCAACCTCCTATGTATAATGGAGATAAAAGCAATTTCAATTATCCTACCTCACAGAGCAAGAAAACACTTTATCAACCAAAATGTCCTAAGTGAATTACAGCTTATATCAATGATAATTTTGATCTTAATTCTTCTTTGTATTGAAATTGCACAAATAATTTATCAAAATCTTCTTTGGTTCTTGAAATATCATTTATGTATTTCCCTTCAGGGTGATGCAGTCTGAGATTTCTAAGCCCAACTAGTCAATATAAGTTGTTAACTTGGAAAGTTTATGCTTATTTAGCACAGTTCCTAGTACACAGTAGGCACTTAAAATATTTACTGATTGATTAAAGTCATTCATGAGAATAAAAACCAGTTAACTAGCCATTTGTCTGTCTTTCTGCTTGTCTGTCTGTCAAGGGAAGAACGGAAGGGAGGCATCTATCAGGACTGCATTCCTCTTGACTGGACTGATGCCAGTTAAACAATCAGCATGACTCCACGTCCACCTCCCCAAAATGGTAGGTAAGGTTGACTGAATTGGCTTATGTCAACTAGCTGTCTTGCTGGAATGCAGATCTAGGTTTTGACATACATTGGCTTCCTTCAAGTCCCAGCTAAAGCCCCCCTTCCACAGGAAGCCTTTCCCAGCCCTCCGTAATATTAGTGTCTCCCTACCCCCTCCCCCATTGACTATCTCTAATTGATTCTGGCCAGAACTGGTCTATACCTTGTTTGGACATTGTCTCCCTCGTTAAACTATGAACTCCCAGAGTACTGACTGGGAGTTTTGCCTTTCTTTGCAACGCCAGCATTCAAATACTCCATATCATTTTAACCTGGTTGTCTGGATTTTTGAACTACTGGAGCAAAGTCACTATGAAATTTGAGGCCTTGACCCCACCCCAACCATCCCAAAGAAGTAAAGGAAGAGAAAAGGTCCAAGTTATATCAAACTACTCATAGCAGCACTTTGTGGGGTTGCAAAAGAAAATGAAAAACAAAATGGGGACCCATCTATTGAGAAGTGACTGAATAAATGCATGGAGAGAAAGTGGGGTGTAACTGATAGAGCCCCAGCCTTGAAGGCAAAGATTTCAAGTTCTTCCTCTTTTATATACAGGCTGTTTGACCCTGGTCAAGTCATTTTACTTCTTTGTTTTCTAGACCACTCATTAAAACAAAGGTGCCAATATGCGCTGGTGGAGGGTATTTCCTTGCATGGGAGGTCTCTAGACCAATGACATCAGAGGTTCAGTCCTTATCCCTTTCCCTATATGATGGCACATATGCCATAAGAAATAATGAATAAGAGGAATTTGCGAAGATTCCCGAAATGATGGAAAGTAAAATAAGTAGAACTAGGAAAACAGGCTACATAGTGATGATAATAATGTAAGTGAACACATTAAAAAGCAACTAAACTTAGGCAAAATGGAATGGCCAGTTTTGGTTCTGAGGATTGATAAAACACACTTCATTCCTCTTGGCAAAGAGGTGGGGAACTATGGGTACAGAAGAGTGTTAGACATACGGTGTTAGACAAAGCGGCTCTGTCAGATGGCTTTTATTGGGGATTCTTCTATATTAAGTGGGAGACATATAGGAAAGAGTAAAAAAGCAGGAGGTCATCTATCTGTCTCCAGACATACACACACACACACACACACACACACACACACAAACACACAAACACAAACGCATGAGTGTCTAACAATTTTGATAAAGATCAGATAGTTTCTCCTTGAGTGTGCCTATGAAATTTGTTGGAGTGACCTACGTCTAAGATGTCATGTACAGCCTTGGTCGTTGCATCTCCTGTAAATGATGAGTCCAAGCAAGTTCTAAGATGAAAACACAGGCATGCCCATGGCACTGGATCTCTCCAAGCTCAGTTGCCACATGGAGACAAAACCCATTCTGTATTTGCCTTCTCTTTGCATGGAGAAGTGTGGAAGTGGGAAGTGAATGGAGCAGGTGCTTCACAATGGAGTGAGGGAATGAATAGGGTTCCATTTCTGATCCATTATCCATTCTCATCCAACAGGAATTGTATTTGTCATAAGGCATATTCTTCAAAGGACACTTGGAAGCTGGTCATGCTTTCTTTTAATCTTCTGCGTTTCCATCTAGAGCTTTTCCCACTATTTGGTGCACATTATCTCACTGACCCCTCACAACCCTGTCAAGTAGGTACATACTGCCCATTTTACAGAGGAGAAAAGAGACACAGAGAGGTTCAGTAATTTGCCCATGATCAAATAGTAGTAAAGAGCTCGTAAGTTTAAGATGGATGATTTGAAGTCATCTTCCCAAAGTTCCAGTCTAGCATTTATTCTGCAAGCAGTTGGATCATCCCCATCATTATTACTGGTTCCTCTGCCAGGTCAAAGAAGGCAGATCAAACCACCACTTTGACTACCTCTTCCTCTCTGTCTCCAATGAAGAAAGCCCAGAAGACTGAGCACAAGAACCCCCAGACCACTGATCCTGCTGTCATCACTAAGGGAGAAGGCGTCTGTCTTCCACCATCACCGGTAACACTGACTACCACAAACAGCTAAGCCCAAGAAGCTCAAGGAAGGCAATATCCCCCAAGCTTCCGGGTCTGCATCTCACCCGGCTCCTGAAGTCATCATCACAGAAAGAAACATTTGTGGAGATGCTACCTAGCAACTGCATCTGTGCTTGCTTCAGTCACAGATACTAAAGAAAGGAAGACCCAGAAAAGACAATTTTAACCACCCAAGACCTTGGCAGTGGCAAGTGGGTCATGATCAGAAGCATGTTAGGTTCTATGACTTGAAATGGCATTCAAGAAAGCGCATTAGTATCTGCTTTGCTAACCTCACCTTGAGGGCCAGGAGATCTCCCCATGTGAAAATTCCCCTACATGGGCTGTCTCACCCTCTTAGCATGTGAGTTCCTGGAGAACAGAGCTGACCTTGCTCTCCTGTTTGTATTCCCCGCACTTAGGACAAGACTTTGTGGAGAGCAAATGCTTATTAAATGTTTTTTATTGGTCTTCTTTCTTTATTTTTGACATTCATTAAAAAAAAAAATTCAGTTCCTAACTCTCCTCTTCCCTCCTGCCACTGCCCCACCCATTAGAAGTCATGTAAAACACATTTCCATATTGGTCATGAAATACTTTTTCATTCATTCACTCAAACATGCTTCTATCTCCTCTTTACTAAAATCAAAAACAGAACAGAAAAAAGAGAACCTAACCCTAAATCATCTCTCAACTTACGACCTTCTATGGTGCTTTGCCTTCCCTGCTGAATTTCCCAAAAGTAGACTCTGTAACTGCTCCCTCCACTTTCAAATCATCCACTTCATCCTCTTGTGACATGGCTCCTGACCTCCTGACCTCAGCACTCTCTGAAGCTGCTCTAGCCAAAGTCAGTGATGACCTCTTAATTGCTACCTTTGCGGTCACCTCCCATGCCTCCCTCTCCTTGGCGCCTCTGCAGCAAGGGCCACTGTGGAGATCACTTCCCATTGTGGTTAGAGTACTCACTCTTCTTCTCAGCAGAACTTTCTTCTCCTGCTGCGATCCGCCCCACAATGTTCTAGCCCACTTGTCCACCACCCAAAAGCACCCAGAGAAAAGAAAAGCTAGTCAGCAACCTACCTTTCTTGTCCTGGCCCCCTCTATCCCAATTTCTCCTCACCCCACCTGAGAAAAGTTCCTCAGTATTATCCTCTCTCTTCCTCCCTCCCTCTCTCTCTCTCTCTCTCTCTCTCTCTCTCTCTCTCTCTCTCTCTCTCTCTCTCTCTCTCTCTCTCTCTCTCTCTCTCTCACACACACACACACACACACATACACACACACACACACACACGTGCACACTTGCAGTCCCAAAAGTACAGCTTTATAAACTTCAAAAGATTAAAATTGCACTAAGACCTTTGGGACAGCGTGCATATATTTACAAATAAAGGAATATGCTCTACCCCTCCCCGAAATATAAATTTGTCTTCTTCCTTATCTTTTCTTGATTTTTCACATTACGCTTTCTACTCCTTATATTTTTCAGCTTTTGGACATGTTCTTTGCCTCATCTTTGCACTTCCTCCATTTGGGGACACTCTTCTCCATGATCTGGGTTTAGCAGAGAGAAGCTGCTTCTTCTGTCTTCTTCCCAGGATTCCTTCAATTTCTTCCAAAATGCCTGGGGTTGTCTATGATTCACATAAATGATTTTAAAAGCTAGATAAAAAAATCCTATAATTTGGACTTTCCCCTTTTTGAATCCAGGTTGTCTTTGATTCCAAATTAGTGAGGTTTTACTCTAATTTTCCCTCAGTTATTTTCTCCGCAATATGTGAGATCAATTATTTCAAATACACATTAAAGAGATATAGACTATAAATGTCAAGATGGATGTAAGTTGGGGAAAATGACTTGATAGAAATATTATAATATGTTGGAAATGTCATTTATGATTCTGTTTAATGAATGGGTAATTAGTAGCTCTGTATAACAGCTCAGTTCTTAATGGATTCTTTAGTGGATTAACTATATGCCTCATGCATATTATCTAAAGTTTTTTTTTTAATATTCTTCTGTAATAAGTAATCTTCTGCCCAGCACTAATGAGAAAACTGGGCAGCCTCAGCTAGGTCTGAGTGGTTTCTTTTTCTGTACTTCCTTTATTAAGCTGAAACATCTGAACCCTTGTCAGTGCCCAGTGTGTATGCTATGGTAGGAGGCTGGTGTGATGCTCTGCCACACATGCTCTCCAACCCCTCACGACAAGTTTCAGGCATATGAGAGACAGGACTTGACTGTCACGGAACAGCCTTTGTAGACGTGACATTAACCGAACCACCTTAGGCTTGTATCCATGACCTTTTCCTCATTAATACCATGCTCTCACTGAGATAAACAGGAACCCACTACCTAGCACTTTCCTTTAAAAGCCCTAAGAAAGATGACTCATAAGCCAGTTCTTTACAAATAGGATTCTGGCCAAAATGTGCAGTAATACAAAATTAAGGGATGTGGATAAGACCTATGAGTTCACCCCTAGACCTCAAAATGCAGGTCATCACCTTTTCTCCAACTTAGAGTCTTAGAGGGTTGCCTTGGATACTAAGCAGTGCAGTCACCTGCCCAGGATCACTGAGAGCTGGACCTGAACCCAGGCCTTCTTGAACCTGAGGCCAGATCTCTATCTATTATTACTTAATGGAAAATTAAGAGTTAAAAATAAAATGAAAAAGTTAAAAAGCAACTAGGAGAGAATACCACATAAAGCGAATGAGGTATTTGTGAAAAGAAATGAAATAGGTTGTCTTGAGAACTAAATGGAACTTGTGAACTGAACATGTTTGCAGGAAAGGACAAGTACAGGCAAAGAATTGTGGATAAGCAGGTGAAAAGAAGTGGGAGGAGTGGAAAACCTATTGTGAAGAGCTGTTCGATGCAAAGAACAGTCATGCTGGGGACTAGTCCCAGCACATTTTGGGGTAAACGGAGGTGACAAGATACACTGGGCTTATTAGAAGATGAGATCTTAAGAGGATAGTTGACAATAGAAAATAAATTGAGATGTACTAGCAAAGTTGTCAGGGACTAGAAAGACCTGTATAATATACCCACTCCTCTGTCAACTGGCCTGAGCAGAGACAGACAAAAATGGACCAAATCAGATTTAGAAACTTCAACAAATCCACAGTTTTAGGGGATCAGTAGCTGAATGCATCATGTTTAGAGAATGAAAAAGAGCATCAGAACCTTCTTTGCAGGAGGGCAAGGAGGAAAGGCCACTAGCTGAGCACCCTAGAGAAAGGGTAGTCTCAGTTTCCCTCTTTTCCCCAACTGAGTCTGGCACAGGAATGGGAGCTGAAACAGGTACTCAGTAAATACTGATCACTAGTGTTGAACTCACGCATACCAGCTACCATTACCAAACAGCATCCTCCCCGCTGCCCACCCACAAACCTCTAACGATGATTTGGAGGAGGACAAGGAGTGGGGAGACAAGTTCCAAGACAATCATGTAGCTGATAAACTACAGGAAGTTGGTGAATCCCTTCTGAAAAGAAAAGAAACTGCATATGACCAGAAATAGGAAGAGTCCAGAAGCATAAAGGCTTCTGTGTTTTTGTGAAATTTGGGGGCCTAATTTTGCTTACTTCCCCAACAGCCCTCCACCCTACAGAACTACATACAGACTCCCCAAAATTGCAAAGCATTGACTTTGGGACACTTTGTTTTGATGTTACAATGGTTTAATTCAAATGAAAATTCTAACAAAATCAAGCTTCATAATTGGAGTAAAGAAGAAAAAAGGTGAAAAGAATAAAAAAAAACAAACAAAAAAGAACAAACTAAGAATGGAGGCCCCTCACTTTGTATCTTCCACAGTTTTTAAGATTTCATGCTGGTTAACAAAAGAATAACAAAAGATTTCCAATGTTTCCATTTTGTATCCTTTCGGGGTTGATTGTTGAATGACAGCGCTAATTTCAGGATACAGAATTATTTCCAAAGCTCTGTCTGTTACCCTTCTCTCTTGATTCACACTGAAACAAGCCTCCAATCCTCATCCTTTGCCCTCTACTGTTTCAAAAATTCTCCAAGAAAGCAATCTACAAATCAACGTGCATACCAATAGGAAATTGTACATTTCTCTGATCATTAAATAAACAAACAAGCTGAACCCAGCAATGAGGTTATATTCTTTTCTCTGCCCATTCCACTTACTGCTTGCCTGAAATCATTTAGCCCCTCTGCCTGCTGAAGTATAATTTTCATTTAAAGCATTTCTCGGCTTTCTCCCCAGCTGCCTGCCTGGTCTCCCCTCCCATCCCAAAGTCTTCCTGCTGCGTGCCTGAGTGTTGTTGATCACACAGGGAGAAGTCAGCTCAGAAACACGCGTCAAGTGCAATTTACTTTTCATATCTGACTGCCATTCTTCTGCAAGGAGCAAAAAAGGGGGGAAAATCAAGTGGGGGGTTAATGGTGGAAAAACACAGACCCACATCACCATGGAGGTAGTTAGCAGGCTTCTTCCAAAATGTCACTCTTCTCATGCTATTTTTCCAGGTAAACCATAACTACAGGTGCTGAGAATGTAAGATCAGAAAAATGAGGCAACAGCCTCCCGGACAGAGCACATCTGAAGCATGAGTGAACAGGTGCCTTATTACAGGCCTTCTATTCAAATGGCCATTTTTTTTTCTTGTCTTTCTTCTTTTTTTTCTTTCTTCTTTTTTTGTAGTTGATTAAAAAAATTCACATAGCTATCTGAAAGTACAGGATTTGAAAGTCCATTATTCCTGAAGGCATAATGATCATAAAACCAGACAAGAGGAATTTGCAAATGTGCTCGTCACTTTGAGATTTATTGCCTTTGCAGAGAGCCTATCCTACCTTCCCTGCTCAGGGCTCCTATCTGCTGCAAACATGTGGTTTGTGAGCTGGAGAAAGACCCATGGGTGCTGTGCTCCTGCCGCCTGAGAAGCAGAACAATTTAAGATGTGATTAGAGGCCTACTCTGATGTTTAGTTGGTTGGAGTCTCCTGCAAGGCACAGGATCACTAGACTGAGCACAAGAAGGGAACCTGGAGATCACTGTGTCCAACTGGCTCACAAACAGAGGCCCAGAGAGGAGCACAGCTAAGAAGTGATAGAGCTAGGAGTATCATGGGCCTCCATGGCACTTGGCAGACACCATCCTGCAGTAACACTGCCCTTCCCAGTCTCTGTTCCTCATAAAATGCAGTTTTCCCCGATTCAAATGGTAGTTACCAGAGGGCACAGCAAGCCAAACATAAATTATCTGTCAGTCAATTTATCCATCTATCTCTTTTGACAGCATATTATAGCTAAGCATTAAAAAAAATGTATGCATTGAAAGTTCTCCCTCCCTCCACTAATGCAAATGGCAAACCATAGAGTTCCTGCAAGTCTTAACCATGTTCATTGGCCAACCCTACAGAGAGGACCCTCTCCTTACTTCATGGACACTAAGGTGCCCAGAGGCTCTCTCTCTCTTTTATTCTTTCTTGACTCTACCATGAAATATTCACAGAACATGAAGACAAAAGCAAGAATTCTCATAATATTTATTTCACGGAGGACAAAAGCAGGATTAATAATGATGTCTACTAAATAGAAGACCATAACAGGATGGCTGGAGATGACCTAGGATGAGGCAATTGGGGTTAAGTGACTTGCCCAAGGTCACACAGCTAGCGAGTGTCAAGTGTCTGAGGTGAGATTTGAACTCAGGTCCTCCTGACTCCTGCACTGGTGCTCTATCCACTGCACCACCTAGCTGCCCTCTTGAGTGGTAAGCACATTGTCACCTGCAAATGGGCATATGTGGAAAACCTCAGTTTCATTAGGGTATCCCTTGCCACTGGGACTTGGGTCAGGATGTTTACAATGACACTGGCAAACACTTCAGGTAAGACTGTCTCCTTTTACACTATGCAATAGGCCACTGAAGTAGTCTAGCTGGAATTCTGTAGGACTTTTTAAAATGTGTAGGAGACACCTTGTTTAAAGCATTTTACTCTAAAATGCCAAGGGTGTATGTGTTTTACAGCATAAACACTAGACACAGCAGGGTCTTATATTCTTCTACCTCTCAGCCTTTAGTTATTTGACTTCTTGGCCTTTTCACTCTTTTCATTTACCTTGACCTTTATGCCACATTTGATGCCAGCGACCACCCTTCCTTCCAGGATCCACCATTCTCTCTTGGTTTCCAAGACAGTGCTCTGTCTTGAGTTTACCTGTCCACCATCCCCTTTATAGATTTTTCAGTTTCTTTTTGTCTCCTCACCCTCTAAAAAAGTGGGTTGTCACCCAAACTCCACTCCAGGTACTCTTCTATTCACTGCCGATGATCCATCCCTTGGGGACTCGACGGACTTAGCACTTCTGTTAAAATCATTTCCAAGATTGGAACCTTTTCCTTTATCTCTTACTTGAACCCCAGTGCAGTACCTTCAACTGTCTATTTTCCATGAGCACCACAAATTCAGCATGGCCAAAATTGAATTCTGTTTGCTTGCAAAGCCTGTACCTTCTCCCAAGTTCTCGATTGCTTTGGTTTATTTTTAATTCAGTGTTATTTTATTTTCTCTTTCAAGTTCTCCCCCTATACCTCCCAAACTCATTACATATAGAGTCATGCAAAATATATCTCTGCATTATCCATGTTCCAGAAAAAATGGGGGAGCAAGAAAAAGAAAGAAAACAATATTCATCCTGCACTAGGAGTCCATTGGTTCTCGATCTAGAGATGGATAGTTTCACTCAATTTCTTTAAATGACACTTTTTACAGTATGATCATGATCTTAGTCTCCCAGGCCCCATGTCTTGGTATGTCCCCACTCCCTTACTCTGTGTACCCTATCATTTGCCAAGAACAGTTATTTCTAGGGCCATAACATCTCTCAAATCTGACCACTTCTCTCTGCTCCATAGGTCTCCATTACTTCTGGCACAGATTATCAGAATATCCTCCTAAATGATCTCCTGTTTCCAATTTCTCATCCACAGAGCTACCAAAATAATCTTCCTGAGATAGATACTCCCTGGCCTAAAAACCTTCAGTGTTCTCCACTGCCTGTAGGGGAAAAGTGCAAATTCTTTAGCCTTAAATGGCATTTAAGGCTCTCCACCATTTGCTTCCAATAGACTGGCCCAGCCTTACTTACATTATTTCCCTTCATATATCTTATGTTCTAACCATGATAGATTGCTAGCTTTCCTTCATTCTCATCTTATCCTTTCCAAATGACATATGAAACACGAAGAGATTCTTCACCCCCATTCCAAAAGAACATGTGGTGGGGAAATCATGAATGAATCCCTTTGTGGTTCCTCCTCTCTGTAAATAAGTGGAAGGTCCCATCCTTGGTGTTACCTTTCACACAATCCTTGGACCACACCAACCTATAAGATAAAATATAAACTTCCATGACATTTATGTCCCTTAGTATGAAGGAGAAAATTATGATATGCTGTCTGAGAATGGGGATTGTATTCTCCTTTGTTACTTCCCATAGCGACTAGGTGGGTGGGCACTCAGTAAATGCTATTGGTAGAGTAAACTATCCTCCCTTCTGTGTACAGTGTGCATGCCAACTGTCATCCCTCCTGAATGATCTGAAAGACATGCACTGTTACAGTAGCAATGTGGTTATTTGACCAAGGAAATGGATTTGATTATAATTTTCATGTGATACTTTTTAAACTAAAATACAATTAGCACAGAAGTCAGAAGATCATCAGTTATAAAGAGCTGAACTGGAACAGCCAGAAAAGAAGGCTCAGTTGTCCACATGCTGAGATTAGATGGGAATGTATTCGAATTGCCGAATGTGGTTAGCTTACAGAGAATGGATTTATATGCTATCAAGATAGAGACACTGAGGAAGAATGTCTAATTATACTGGAGCGCCTAGCCAGCAGTGAGACAGCATGACGTAGCAGCTAGAGGATGGACCTTGGAGTTTGGAAGCTCTGAGTTTTAATCTTGCCTCAGTAACTTACCTTCTCTCACCCTGAATTTCCTCATTCAGAAAATGTACATAATAATTGTACCTACTTGTGGGTATCAAATGTAATAACATATATCAAGTGCTTTTGAGACATATTGGTTGGTAGACCAAGGACAGGTGATTGAACCCCTCAGTGCCCTCAACAATTTTCTAAGACTCTTAAGTTACAATGAAGGTAATAAGCTGCTAGGGTAGGAAGGGTTTCCTACCTTGACGAAAGCACCAATAATGATAAGACCAATACAAGGTGAATTTTAGCAAAATGGACCCTGCAAAAAAACTCACTACAAATAACAAATTTTACCCTATTGAAATAACCTTGAGGGAGATGATATATGAAATGCAATCAATCCATACAAAGCCATGTAGTTTACAGACGGCTTTGAAAATGATTTTGTTTTCCAGAATGTCTACTGTGAATGATATGTTTTAAAAGGTTGGCTGACATGCCATAAAGACACTTAATAGGGTATTGAGACATATTGTGGAGCAAGAACTGGCACGCTTCCTGGGTCTGGACATTTCCAGCTAGATCAGGAATTGCTCATAAATCATATGATCACAGGGTTCAAGTTGGATGGGTCTTGAGGTTCCTTTTCCTACCCCTTATTTTACGTGTGAAGAAACTAAGGTGCTAGATAGATGAAGTGACTTGCTCATGGTCCTTCCAAGACCATGTAGCCAGGAAAGGGAAGGGAAGAAACATTTATGTAATGACTACTATGTGCTAGGTACCATGTTAAGCACTTTTTTTTACAAATATCTCATTTGATCCTCATAATGACCCTGAGAAGTAAGCACTATTATTGTCCCTTTTTTACAGTTGAGGAAACAGAGGCTGTTAGAGCTTAAGTGACCTGCTCAGGTGTCCAAGACAGGATTTAAACTCAGATATTCCTGAATCCAGGTCTAGCACTTCATCCTTTGCAGTGCATCCTTCCTTCAGCAGATCTCTAGTTCAAAACCATGTGTGTTCCATCTCCAAATTTAGTGCTATTTCTCCTGGACGATTCTGGCAATCTTTCCACCTCCCCCCCCCCCAATTTTTTTTTTCTATTTACATGTAGCAGGACACTGGAGATGCAGATCCACCAGTACATATCAGTGGTCCAAGATTTCTTTAGTCCCCTGGAGACTTAACTCTTCCAACCCTAAAGGAGGAAAAAAGAGAAGCCTTAGGAGAGAAGAGCTTGAGGACTGAGAGAGCTGGAACAAGGGGTGAAGGCAGGCAAAGGTTTGCATCAACACTTGGTCTGCTGCCACCATAAGCAATGGTAGACATACCAAGTTGACTCCACTGCTGCTGCCTATCTATACATGAAGCAGATTGAGAAGAGGAGGGGTGCTGGGGCCCTGCCAACAGCCTTGGGAGAGATGGAGGGAGCAGAATCTGGGGAGGGCAGTCACCATGGCAGCAGGAGCACAGCTGCAGACGTGAGGGGTCAAGTGACATATTTGGAAAGACCCTGCCTTTATTAAGCTTCTTCCCAGCAGCAGATCCAAAGTGGTATCCATTTTACCTTTCCTACTCCCTCTGCAGGAGAGCTCATATTCCATCCAAAGCTCATTTTTGTTTTGAGTTTATTTTACACTTCCCATTCATTCAGTCTTCAAAAGCCAACAAGTAGTGTGTGTGTGTGTGTGTGTGTGTGTGTGTGTGTGTGTGTGGCGGGGGGGAGGGGTAAAGTAAGTAAAAGGTAGGTAACCATTGCATTGCTAAGTGGTATGTTTTATTATTCAAATGAAGCTAAAAGAGAGGACATCAAGGGGAAAAAATATACAGGAAAGAGGAACAGATCTTAAGTTTGTCTGGCAGAGAGAGAACAATGTATTGTCTAACCGACAGGACCTTCCCAACTTGGTGTTCAGGCTGAACCAAAAGAAAATTATCAATTCATATTTTTATAGCATCTTAAAAGCAGATAAAGAACAAGTGAATCCAAACTCATACTTCAACACAAAAGCAGGGAGCAGTACTGGTGGGAGAAGGTTTATGAGTGAGCTGGTAATTATCCTTTCTAAGGTGATTGCCTCAGATACTTTCCCTTTCTAACTGTTTCTTCCAAAGGCAAGTTTGAAAGGAAATCCATTCCCATAGTCCTGGAACCAAGGGTCTGACTAGCAAGAAAGTGATATCTGACAAGAGAAGCTGGGAAAGAATGGTCCGACTCACAGGTGGGTAGAGGCCAGCCAGGAGGGTATCACCGATTTGCTCATTACTACGACTTACCATAAATGAATTGTTTGATACAGTTTTTGTGCTTCAGTGTTGTAAATTCTTCTCCCCTCCTGAAATGATCCTCATTCCATGAACAAGAGGAATAGTCATGCATACTTACATTGCCTAGGCTGGGAATTTGTACACTGCTCTAATGATAATAACTGAATTAGAGATGAACATTAAAGCTTTCAGCTAAGATGCATGAAATTTCCTAAATTATGCTTAAGTCAGGGATAGGATGTGCTGTTTTGTAAGTGCTGTGAATACCTAGCCCACTGTTCTGTTCCACTGGTTCTTTAAAATAGGGTTAGTGATTTATAATGATCAAATCCATTAAAATGCAGGAGTACTAGATCTGACAAAAATGTGATTCGTTCAACTTCCTATGGCTTTTTAAGGGAACAGCGTAACCCAAACCTTCAATAATAACAACACAAGGAGGGATCAAATTCAAAGGCTTCAAGCATGTTTATGCCAGAAACACTAACAGATGTGATTTTCACATCTGGACACCTCTTAATTCAACATGTTGATTCTAGTAACTGACAAACTTTTGGATTATAACTTTGACACATTTCTAATATAGTTTACCTAAATTGAACATCCCAGTAGGAATGCACATTTGAGCCTTGAATACATGCCCCCACATTTTCACATAGGGAATGCTGCAGGGATGGTGTGCAGTCAGTGGGCCATACAGACAACCCTTGAAAAAGGACTCAGAGTACAGAAGTTACAAGAAGCATCAGACACCCTCAGGCCAACCCATGCCCAATTTAATTCAAACACACACGGTTACAGACATTGTGCTTGGGGCTGGCCTACAAAGACAGAAACCAAAATGTCCACACACTCAAGGAGATTACTGTCTACAGCGGGGAAGGGGCACAGGAAAGGAATCTGTATATCTATATCTGTTTATTTTATCTACATCTATGTTAATTTTATGTAAAAATATGCATATATATTTATGTTTACTTATCTATGCAGGTATTATAATAATGTTATTTATATACACACACATAGTGTACATGTATGTGAGTGTACACACACATACACATATGTAGAGAGAGAGAGAGAGAGAGAGAGAGAGAGAGAGAAGAGAAGAGAAGAGAAAGATTGATACTTGGAGGGCATGGCACCAACATCTTGGTACATTTGGATAATTCCTTCTTCAACAAACTCAATGAGTATTTAGCCTTCGCATTAAGACCTCTCTTGAGAAAAAATCCATGAGTGCCTAAGCTCTACTTGTTAGAAGTTTTCTCCTTCTGTCAAGTCTTCATCTATCTCTTTGAAGCTCAAATAGTTTATTTAAAAATGCTCCATTAATTCAGTTGCAATGCTCATTTAAATGAATGAATCCAGTAGGGAATTCTACTTCTCTTAGTTACTGAAGAGGGGAGGAATATTTTTTTTTCTAAAGTGATCCTAAAGCCAGTGCCATTATGACAGAGAATAATAGTTTCCATTGGCTGGCACTAGTAAATGTGATCATGTCATCATGTAAGGAGTAAATTGTAAAGTAAAGCTGTAAGGAGTAAAATTGTCTAACTGAGATAAAAACTTAACTTTATTTCCCAAGCCCTAAAGTCATATAAAATATAACAATATCCCACACCAACAAAGCATCTCCCATCTCTAGGTAAAAATCATGCAAGATTGATTAGAACAGACAGTCAACAAACGTATTAAGTATTTATTCTATGTCACTGTCACTGTGCTAAACACGAGCACAAGACAGTTCATGCTCTCAAGGAGCTCAAAGATACAACAGAAAAGTTCTTATTCGATAACTCTGTGATCGTAACATCAAGAAAGGCATAAAACACAAATGCTTGTCAAAGGTTTTTGTCACTGTGATGGAAGAGATCCAGTACAGAGTCTGAGTTGAAAGAATCCCTTTGAATTGTGAGGATCTCCATATGCTTCCATTTCCAGATGAGATAGCATACGTTGCACCATATCTCAGGGCCTCCTGAACAGATCCCTAACTACTCCAAAGAGTTTGATCTGACCATTCCTACAAGAAAGACCAAGCAGATGAAGAGTTTCTGTTCCCCGTATTATAATATGAAGTTGAATGGACAACCTGTAGAGCTTGTCTATTAATAAGTGTATGTGGAGTAGATAGTACTCTTGGACAATGAGTTGGGCCTAACATTAAGCAAAACATGGAGAATGACATGGATTGCCTTCAGGAAATTGCAGAGCTCCTTTAAGAACCTTAAGCATTTCATAAAAATAAAGGTCTATATTTTTTAATGCCAATGTTATCATATGCATACAACATATGCAGCATCAGAGTCACCAAAGATTTGGAAAGGAATGCGACATTAACAGCAATGGAAAGGCACGTGGTGGGTAGAATCTGGCTACAAAATCTAACCAATGGGGAGTTTCAAAGAACAGGAGTAAAAAGGAGTCAGGGAATGGAAAGCTAGGATGAGAAGAGGGGCTTGTCACATGGCAAAGATACCAGGTGAGAGCTGGTTGGTAAAATGGTCTAGTGGTATCCTTGAGATGTCCAGAGAAAGTGAGAATGGACTCCAGTGTGATAAGACGTCCCTTTGTGGCAAAGTTATGGAACTTAATGGACAAGAGTTGTACTGGATGGACTGACATGGATGGGTTGTAATCTGGATCTTTAGAGGGAACATCCAAACTGATAAACTCATAGACCCATTTAAGTATAAGATATTTCAGTAATTCCCACTTAATTAAAAAAAAGAAATCTTTGCAAATTGAAAGAAAATGTAATCTTGTTCTAATCAATCAGCTTTTCCTAAGCTTTATAATTCACTAGACATTGTAGTATCTAGTGCAAAAAAACCCCATTTATGCAATTTGTCCTCAAACCCAGGATCTAGTTGACTTCTCTGTTCAGAGATGATCAAAGGAAACACTTAAAAGTTCTATCGGTGATGTCCCCGGTGCCTCTTAAGACATCCTCTTTGAGCTGGAGGGACTCACCCTCCATTGTGAGTTCCATCTTCACATTCCCTGTTGAGCTAGTGAACCAGAGAAATATCAGTTAGGAAGAAACTGTCAACATAATCTAGTCTAAGCTACCCTCATTTTACAGATGAGGAAACTGAGGCCCAGAGAGATTAAATATCTTTTGGGAAGTCGTACAGCAAGGAGGGACAAGGGCTCAAAGCTCTAGCTTCTTTCCTCTCCATCATCCCAACTGTTTTAGATGTTTTTCTCTAGTACTTTTGGCGGGGGGCACCAATAGAAAAGTTACTGTGTCAGCAATGCCTGACTTCATCAAATCCAAAAAGAAGTTCTCTCCAGCCCATCTTTGCCTGCCCCTTTCCCCATCTCAGCTGCCATGGCTGTAATTTTCTGGCTCTACAACTCACTTTTCTTTTTTTCCTCTTCTTTCTGAGGAGACACTCCTAACTCCTCCCATCTGGTGTTTATTCTATGTACAATGCTTGTTGGTTAATTAGGAGCCCTGCTTACTTTCAGAACTGCCTTCACGTATAGCCAGAAGGATTTGTAAGGAAACAAAACAGAAATTTCTAACAGAGCCAAAATTGAACAAGGGTTTAACTAGCTTAATTACAACCAGATTCAACCACATCGAGTGATGTTGCAAGGTTGATGGTCTACCTTCCGACTTCGGATCGCCTGCATGATAAAATACGAATGTCTAGTCTTGGCATTTCAAGCTCTTCTCAATCTGGCTTTGGACCACCTTTCTAGGATTCTCTCTCGTTATTCCCCCTCCTGCACATTAAATCCTTCCAGACTGGCCCGTTAGCTGTTCCCCATAAATAAGGTTCCACTTCCTGACTCCCTGACATGACACAAACTGATCACCAGGCCTCCAGTGCTCTCTGCTCAACTCTTAGAACCCACCTTCCCTGTAAGGCTCAGCTCAGGGGCTACCTTCCTTCACAGGGCTCATTCTCCCTACAACTAGTGCCTTCCTCAAGAAAGGATCTCCCATTTATAAGGGTGTGTATGTGTGTGCGTGTATGTGTGTTTGTGTGCATACGCACATGTAGGACATACATAGTTGTTTGTGTGTGGTCTCTTTCATTAGAATGAAGTTTCTTGAGTGTGGTAACCATGATTTTGCCTTTATATCCCTAAGGCTTAGCCTGTGCACGGGTGCTCACTAAATGTTTGCTGATGACAATGCAATCTACCTAGCAGGGTATCTTACATGTCATAGGCATGTGATAAATACTTGTTGAGCTAACTTGGTTAAATTTATACACTGGGATAAAAATCATACCTAACATGAGCATGGAATTCCACCCTTTTAAAAGTATATCTACTTAACTATGAATACAAACTTTGGAGTTATGTGGTTAGCTGTCTTTCCCTTGCCCTTCCTCTACCTCCTGGAACTGACTCCTCATTAACTTAGAGATACTTGCACAATCCATTCAGACAGCATTTGGTTCTGCCCAATTTACGAATGTGTCTCTGTCCCAGTGAGGGAGTTGTGGTGTACCCCCCACTTTGCCTGTCTGTTCAGGGACCTATTTAATCCTCTCAGGTATCTCATATTACTTTCTGCTGTGATCTATCCATGACCCAGCCCCCAATTTAACCCCCAATTCCTTTGCAAAATACCAGATGGAAGATAATTCATGCATCCTGCTTCATTATTGCCTTGTTTGCTATACTTCCCGTTTAAGCCTTCATGGGGGCCCAACTGGCATGCAAAAACACTAAGGATCCCCCAGGACCATAACCCCACATCAACACCAGAAGCTGTGTGCCCAAACACCCCATATCCCAGGCTATTCTAGTTAAAGTAGCAGTTGTCGTTCCTACTTTATAGCTAAGGAAAATGAGACATAGGGAACTGATTGGCACACTGTCAGGAAGCTAGCATGTGACAGAGAACCTGAGAAGGGTTTGCCTGGAGAAGAGAAGGCTTGGGAGTTGGAGGTAGGAGAGTGGAAGCCAAGCAGCTCTGTCTGGATATACTAAGTCTGGTCATGAGGCTAGACTTATCTGCTTATTTTTACATGACTAAAGTAGGAATAGTGATACAAAGAGGCTATTCTGTAGTTGGAAAGACTTGCCATCAATTAGCACAACCCACAGATGGTATTGGGAGGGCTCTGGAACACTCCAAATAGTCTTGATGGCCACCTTTTGATAAAATAATAGAAGGGCTCACTGGCTTCCTGGTTAGCTACCTAGGGCCATAGATGATATTTGAGATCCCATGCAACTTAGACACTCAGAGATCTTGGGAGAAATAAGTCCAGGAACTGACTCCTTTGGATCCCACTCAGCTCAGTTTCACTGGGCTTAATTGTCAGAAACTACTAGTTATCCATAAAGAATTTCAAGTCAAGCAGGGCTATATCAATATTCAGAGCAAATCACATTCATTCAGTGTTTTCTCTGCTTCTATGGGAAAACTGGCTGTGGAGCATACTAGAGCTTGCTGAAAGCAAGAGCCCAGATCAACTAGTAAAGTTAGAAATACAAACAAAGCCAGTACAATTAGTGTTCCTAAGGGATGACTTTCTGGCTTTGGTCTGGGCCCATGATTCTTGGTTTAAGGAATTTCTAAGTGTAGAAATCAACTCAGTAATGCCAATCATTTGTAACTTCTCTATGCCTGCGGAGGAGATAAGTTAAGGGACTTACCCACAGTCACACAGCTAGTATGGGACATAGGTAGGACTTCCTAACTGTAAGGTCAATCTTCTATCCACTATGTCATGATAGTGAATTCATTTCTCTGCCTCAAGTCTCTCCCTACCTCAATCTATCTTCTACACAGGTAGCAAAGGGATGCTATTTGTTTTGGAGGGGATAGGCAAGGCAATTGGGGTTAAGTGACTTGTCCAAGGTCACACAGGTGCTCTTTTCACTGTGCTCTGACTCTCTCCTTTCCCCTCCTATCCGCCATCTTTCCTAGTTAGACTGGATACTCCCTCTGCCCTCTACCTCTCTCTGCCATCCTATTACTGCTTAACATAGCACCTGGCACATAATAGGCACTTAATAAATGCTGATTGACAAACTGATTTCTAGCAAATGCTCCATTTTTGGCAAGCACCACAATGGTTCACACAGTCCTTACAGTCACACCTCAGGGATACTGCAGGTTCAATTCCACGAACGTGACTATAAAGTCAATCTCACAATAAAACAAGTCACATGATTTTTTTGGTTTCCCAGTGTATATGAAAGTCACGTTTATACTATACTGCAATCTATTGCATGTGCAACAGTATTATGTCTAAAAAACAAGGTATATACTTTAATTAAAGAGACGAGAAAGGTTAACCATCATCTGAACCTTTATCAAGTTATAATCCTTCTGAGGGTCTTGACTCAGTGTTGATGGCTGCTGACTGAGCAGGGTGGTGTTGCTGAAGGCTGGGGTGGCAGGGGCAGTGTCTTGAAATAAGACAAGTTGGCTTCATCAATTGACTCTTTCTTTCACTTGAACACTTAGAGGCCATCATAGGGATTATTAATTGACCTAATTTCAATAGTGTTGTGTCTTGGAGAATAAGGAGGCCCAAAGAAAGGGGGGAGAGATGGGGAACAGCAGGCAGAGCAGTCACAAAACACACAACATTTATTGATTAAGTTCACTGTCTTATATGGGTGTGATCTGGGATACCCCAAAACAATTACAGTAGTAACGTCAAAGATCACTGATCACAGATAACTATAACAGATATAACAAGAATAGAAAAACTTGAAATACTGCAAGAATTATCAAAATGTGACATAGAGACGTGGTATGTGCCGATACTGTTGGAAAAATGGCGACACAACATGAAAGTCCCCCCCCCAATATCTGTGAAGTACAATAAGGCAAAGTGCAATAAAATGCAAAGTAATTATACTGTTTTTAAGCCCTTTGCTCACAGCGATCCAGGGAGATAATATGGCTCAGATGTAGCCAAGGTTACTGGTACCAAGTGACTGGGATGGAGCTCCAAGCCAGGTGTGGAGCTTGTTTCCAGCACGTTGGGCTGCCTCAGAAATGACACTTTCTAGGCAGTCTGATCAGCCTGGGGTCTGGCTAAGCCCCAGAAGCGACTGTGACCTCTGGAGGTGAAAAAGCTTTGATTTCAGGCAGCCCCAGGCCCCAGATTGATCATCAGGTTGCTGCCTGGGTCAGGAACCTTCAGCTGGAGTTAATGGATTGGATCACCTGTGACTCCAGTGCTTGGTTACAAAGCCCTGTTCCAAGAGTGCGGAAGGTTCAATGTGTCCATTCACAATTCATGGATTTGTTTGGCTGGGAGTAATGCACTTTTAGGAGGCTCTGGCAGGTCTGACAAACCAAGTGTTCTCCTAAATCACCCTAATGCTGGAAGGCTGTCAGACTTCCATGACAATACCTTGTAGTACTCTTCTGAATATGAACTTTACCACTCTTCGAAGAGGCAGCCTCTTCTTGGATTATCTAAAGAGAGGCTATTTACTTTTTCTGAGGGTTCAACACTTCTTCCACTGTCCTCTGCATCTCAAAATTTCCATATAATTGGTAATAACTTCCTGATTGGAATATTCTCTAATCCCAAGAATCTTCTAAAGGCCATGAATAAATGAATACATGAATAAGTAAATGAATGAATCAGAAAGTATTTCCTATGCCTCATGCACTGTTCTCAATCCTGACAATACAGATACTACAAATAGGAATACTGCAAAATATTACACAAGTAGGATAATCCCTGCCCTCAAAGAGCCGACATCCTAATAAGGGAAGCTAGATAACATGGTGATGGCCAAAGAAAGGATTTATGGTCTGGCAAGTCTCAAAGAAGTGAGTGGAACAAGATAGCAGTCCACGGACATGTCTATTCCATTGTTGATCTGATTGTAGCACTGACAGAGAGGGAAAGGAAATTCAATATGACAGAATAAATGAGAGGGGAGCAGAGCAAAGACAAAGAAGAGGGGACTGCATGGTGCCAGGCAATACCAAGCAAAGCTGCTTAAGTACTTCTAGGTGTGCGCTTCAGAGGTCCCCTTTGGAGAGTGGAATGGTTCAAGCTGGGAACTTATTTCACTCATTTTAGCAGAGAAAAACTGAAACCCAAAGAGGGAAACAGGTCACACAGGTACTTCCAGAGCCAGGATTCAAATCCAGGTCTGACTGCAGATTCAAGCTACTTTTCACTTCAGCTTGCCTATGCCCCCTTTACAGACTTCTCTCAATCAGGAGGTCAGGAGAGGCACATCTTTGTTAGGAGAAGGTGCAGGAGGAACTCCCTTTGTTGTGGGACCTGAGGCTTCACCTCTTGGAAGCCCAGTTCCTTCGTCTATCAAATGAACAAGGTGGATTAGATCAGGGGCTCTTTCAGGGTCCAAACTATTTTCATAATGATGCCAAGATAGGCTAATTTCTAATACAGTAAATATCAGTAGGTAAAACCCACATGAACAAAAGATCCTGGTGCAGGAATGGAGGTGAGGTCATCAATAATTGAGTGTAAAGTGGTCCTGAGATCCAAGGATTTGAGAAGCTCTGGACTAAATAAGTCACTTCTGGCTTTGGATCTGTGATCTTATGTGTGACTTTGGGCAAGTCACTCCTCCAATGCGAACACCTATTTTCTCATCAAAATGTGGTGATGGGATAAGATGGCTTCTAGGTCCCTTTGTAGCTCTAAGTCTGTAATTGTAGTGGTGGGAGGGTGTGGGTAGAGGGAAACACAGAAGCATAGAGCTAACTTATGGAGTATACTTCTTAGACTAGATTTCCAATGTTGGGATGGCTTATCATTCAAGGAATATTTTTCTTACGTATTTTTTTTCTTCCTAGCAGTCATTATACTGAAGCATTGTCCAGTGGTATAGGTCTAAACAATTGATTTAAAACAAATGTTATTTGTGGAAATGAATGTTGAAAACTAAAAATAAATAAACATTAAAAAAAGAAAAAAAAAGAAAACAGATGTTATACTGTTATTTGTCAAGGTACTATTGATACTGTACTGTCTGTTTTGTTGTACAAGAAGATGGCCCAGTGGATAGACCACTGGGCTTGGAATCGGGAAGATTCGCCTTCATGAGTTGAAATCCAGCCTAACATATGTACTAGCTGTGTGACCCTGGGCAAGTCACTTCACCCTGTTTGCCTTTGTTTTTTGTCTATAAAACAAGCTAGAGAAGGAAATTGGCAAACCACTTCCTTATTTCTGCCAAGAAAACAAAACAAAACAACCAAATGGGGTCACAGAGTCAGACACTACTGAAATGACTGAGCAACAACAAAAATTATCTGTTACGTTGTGATTAAATTGGGACCAAATAAAGCTCCATCGTTATTTAGTTACTGAGAATTTGCGGTTTAATATTAAGAGTGAACCCTCAGCAAGAACAGTGGGGTTGGGGTTACCCGGAGATGAACATAATGATGAAAATGGCAATGATGATGACACAGAGGATGACGATATCTGACTGGCACTACTCCAAGCTGTAGGCACTTTAGGGAAATAGAAAGGCAACGATACACAAGGATGAAGAAAAAAACAATAGCTGTATTATGTAAAGTGTCTGAAACTGTGGCACATTCCAACATCTCCTCTGTCATAATCCTTGATAGGATTGGGAAACCAGCAATTAAAATTTCTCCTGCTGAGCTGGAGATGGAAACAACATTTTAAAGTATTGTGGGCAGAAAAGGGATGAATAGTAGTTGTGTGAGAAACACTACCTCTAAAAGCTCTTGATTGGGGAACGGTAGCATCCTTAGTAAGTCACAGTTCTGGAGCAGTGTCAACCACAACGGCTCATGATGTGCCGTAGTATCATCCACAGGTTATAATGGAAGTCCAAAAGAAAAGAAGGATGCACATGTATATTGGTGATCCAATACACATTCCCTGAAGGTCAACATGCCCTGGACTGGCTGCCTGGTGTTGGACATGCACAATATGCACCTCTTGACAAAGAAGACGGCCTGCATTTACCCCTGAGACTTTGAAGGATTAACAGTACATTTCATAAAAAGCAACACTTCTCCTTTGGTGCGTTGCTAAGGTGTGAAGATCAAGGTTGGATCAGAACTCACACTGGAAAGGCCTGTTACAGGCCACATGACAGTTGCCCAAGGACCAGCCTAGCTAAGCAAGGAGAGTCCACCCCTTCCCAACACTGAATTGGACTTTGGGATTCCACCAAATTGGCCCCAGTCTTTCACAAAGGTATGGATCCTTGGAGCCCTGAAGTCTCCTTCTCGAGAGACTTTGTGAGGTAGCAGTACAAATGTATGTAGATCTCCCTTTCCCAGAAGACATTCAGAAGGATTAAGTGATTCACTCAACGTATCCAGCTATTACATGGCATGGTCTGGACATCAATACCTGTTTTCTGATTCCAGGGCAGGGTCTTTGCTGCCACCACTCTGCCAAAGTCAAATTGATCTTTGACCCTTTCTTCCCTCTATCTTCTCTTAGAGGGTCTCCTCCCCTCCAACAGTGGGTAATGTCTACTCCCTTCATACTATGGACCTGCTTCTCCTTGGTCTCTCGCTGTTGAGCTCTGATCTCTCCTAATGAACTAGTTGATGCTACTATTTTACTGGCTTAATGTGGTAGCCCTCCCAGGTAACATATTTACATTTTAAAAAGGGCCTTTTTGAAATTTGGTCGAGGTGGGTACATGAAGGGCCACATTTTGAGGCCTTTGGCACCCTTTAAATCACAGCAGATAGGTGGCCATCTACTTTAGGTAAAGGCCTAGCTAGACTTGTTCTCTCATCAGCTGCTGAAGGAGGCACATTGGCCTGAGAGAACCTTGCTGCTGAGACTAGGCTAGGATTTAGAAATGTGATGGAGGCAGCAGCAAAGGATGCAAGAAAGCTGGACAAACTTGTGGGAAGCCTCAGTTCCCTCTTCTATCAAATGTGGATAGCACTGATGGCATTTTATGAGAGACAGTGTGACATAGTCAATAGAAGGTCAGCTTTGGATTAAGCAAGCCTGAGGTCAAGGCTTCAAGGCCTTGTGCTTCTGGCACATGTTGGGACCCTGAGAAAGTTTTTCAAGCTTTTGGTGCCACAGGCAACTCTAATACTGTAAGTTACAGATGAATTGCTTATTTGAATTGGTGTATTCAGTTTCCATATCTACAAGATCCCTATATTGATGAAATCAGTGGTGTGGACCCCCACCCCCAAAAAGAAATCTACCACCATCACCAACAATCTCAATACTTCCACTCTCAGATTCCTAGGGCTACTGTGAGAAAAGCACTACATAAAACTTAAATCAGTAAAGGAATGCCAAGTTGTGATGAAGGACATGATTTGGGCCAATGGTGGGTACATCTAACTTGGGTGTAGGCCTGATACCTAAGCTGGCTGAGGTCACATAATGATTCATCTCACTTTGCTGCTGTCATTCAAAGCCAATAGGCCTATTTTCCACAGAGGCCGTTGTTATGATGTTTCCTTAGATGAAAAACTTGGTGCTAATTCATTCATGGAAGTCACCCCCTCCTTCCACTCACCCTTCCAAATGTGGCCATTGGATCATAAACAAAGGCACTCAAAACGCAGAATAATGCAATCCTTCCAATATGTGCCTGCATTTCTATATGCTGGAAGTGTGGGCTGTTTCATCCTTAGGCACTTCGCATGTTGAAAGTCTTTGCAAGTATGAGCAAAAACCTCTGTGAGCAAAGAAAGCACTATTGATTCATCCCTCTTTTAATAGGGAAGGAGGGGAAGGAGGGAAAAGGTCCATTTCAGAAGTCTATTCTATTGAAACTGCAATGATTCAGTGCAAATGGAAACTTGCTGTATTGATTCTACTTACCTAGACAGATTCATTGTTAAGGAGGCCAATGCAGCATGCTCTCAATCTAGATTTGCCTGAATGAAGCTAAGGAAAGCTTGATTAATTGATATGGCAAATTGAGACACGGAGCTTGAAGGATAACACAGTCAAGTTGTGACCTTTCTCCTTTGTCATGGCTCCTGAGGTGGTGTAGCCATTCTGAATTTCCTTCTCCACCAAAGAAGTTTTCCAAGCTGAACAGGTTTTATTAGCTTTGACATCTCTTTTTGTTTGCTTTCCTACTACAAGTTCTTCTTTGATAAAACTATCTCTGTGTCTCCAAAAATCTCCTTTCCCCTACATGATCACTCAGAATATTATTCTTCAATTTATTTTCCCTTGACCTATGAGAGAAATCATTTTTTAAAGTCTTTTGATGCAAAGTACAGCAGTACAAGGGTCTGTACCTGGCACAGTACAGACAAAATGAGTAGAAAAGGAGGAAAAATGGACAAATCAACCAGTTGCCTTAGTCTTACAAACCACTGTGACTGGTTTGATTCATTAACCTAGGCCTAGATTGAGGTTTGGGGGGTTGAGGAGTCCATCTTCCCCAGGCAGACCTATGATTAGCTCACAGGTTAAAGGTAAAAGCTGAGCCCAAAGTACCGATGCTAGGTGGTACGCAAGGTTTGGAATGCCCAGGAAATAATAGCCCATTCGAATGATATCCTGGACAACTAGTGTTGTGGAGAAAGTGCCAGGCCTAGAGTCAAAAAGACTCGAGTTTAAATCTTGCCTCAGATACTTACTAGTTGTGTGACCGCAGGCAAGTCCCTTAACACTATTTGCCTCAATTTGCTCTTCTATAAAATGAGCTGGAATAGGAAACAGCAAACTACACTAGGATCTTTGCCAAATGGATTACAAATGGGTTACTCAGACATGAGTGAAATAGCTGGACAACAGCAACAATGGTATCCCACAAGCTCAGAGCCAGCATGGCTCATGGGCCTTCTTGGCTAGCCTAGACCTGAGTGACAAGTCTACTTCCAACAGCATTCTTTAAAATAATAATAATAATAATAATAATAATAATAATAATAACAATAGCAACAATAATTGATGGACTTTTCATGGGTAGGGAGTTTTCTTCCTATCAAACCTAACTTTGCCTCATGATGACTTCCATCCATGGTTCCAGGCTGTGCCTTCTGAGGTCAAAAGAGAACAAATCTATTCACTCTTCCACATGAGAACCCTTCAAATATTTGAACATAGCTATCACATCCTCTCATCTTTCTTTCTTCCCTCCAGGCTAGACATCCCCCCTGCCTATACCCAGTCTTCCTATGGTATAAGCTTGAGGCTCTTCATTCTCCTGGTTACCCTTCCATGGATGCGCTCGAGGTTGGAGACATTCTTCCTCAAATGCCATGCCCATATTACTTCAGATGTGGTCTAGCCAAAGCTTAATACTATTACTGCCAGGCTATCTTCTTGCTTTTTCTTGATTCTAGATTCCTTTTTTGGGGGGCATTAGGCCTCACTGTGGATTTGAATTGAGCTTTCAGTCCATTTGCACTTCCAAATATTTGACACATGAGCTGCTGTCTACTAGGATGGACTTCTAGTGTCTTTTTAATTTTGTATCTACATCTCCAACACCTACCACAGTTGAGGCACATAGTAGGCATAAAGGTAATAACGAGGGGAGGGCAGTTAGGGACTGTGCCCCTTTGGCTGGAGATTTAAAGATGGTATTCCTATAATTCTCTCTATATACTCTATCTCTTAGTGACCTCAATTATTCCCACAGGTTGAATTATCATCCATATGCTAATGACTCACAGATCTAAATATCCAGCTCCATTCTCTTCTCTGAGCCTCAATGCCATATCGCCATATCAGTAACTGCTTATTGGATATTACATATTGGGTGTCCCAGAAACGTCTCCAATTCAACATGCTTAAAAGAAAAAAATAAAGCTATCTCCACCACAACCAATTCTTCCTTCATACTTTCCTATTTCTTTCAAAAGCATCATCATATAAAGGTAGTAAATGGTAATCCATTGACAGTTCTTATCATTGCTGCTTCCACAATACGTCTTATATATGTCCTTTTCTCTCTACTCACAAAGCTACCATCTCACTGGTCCTCTTCAAAAATGAAGGACAAACAACTGTCTTGTTACTTTTATCTTAGGGTTCAACTCCAATTTGTTTTAGTCTTCTTAGGGCTAAGTTTGTTCTCCTTGGGAGAGAATGAAAAAGCATTAGAAGAGTTAAGAAGCTCCACCTTCTTTCCAGAATCCTTTAGCATCCTTCCATTCACTCCATACAATGGTAATCATCAAAAAAAACTTGGTATTGGCTAAGAAATAGTGTGATGGATCAGTAGAATAGATTAGGTGCACAATTCATGGTAGTAAATGATCTTCGTAATCTAGTGTTTGATAAACACAGAGAGCTAACCTTTAGAAAAAGAATTCACTATTTGATTAAAAACTTCTACGAAAACTGAAAAGTAGTTTGGCAAAAACTAGGTATAGACCAACATCTCACACGATATGTCAAGATAAGGTCAACATGGGTACAAGATTTAGACAGAAAGAGCGATACCATAAGCAAATAAGGGGAACATGGAATAGTTTATCTGTCAGATCTATGGAAAAGGGAAGAATTTGTGACCAAACAAGACATAGAGAGCATTATGGGATATAAAATGAGTCATTTTGATTACATTAGACTAAAAAGATCTTGTACAAACAAACAATGCAGCCAAGACTGGAAGGAGAGCAGGAAACTGTGAATTGTTTTTACACAAAGTTCTTCTAATAAAGGCCTCATTTCTCAAATATATTAGAGAACTGAGTTAAAATTATAAGACTATAAGTCATCCCCCAATTGATAAATAGCCAAATATACAAGCAGGTAATTTTCAGAGGAAGAAATCCAATCTATTTATAGTTACATGGAAAAAAATGCTCTAAAACACTACTGATTACAGAAATGCAAATTAAAACAGCTCTGAAGTACTACTTCACACCTACCATACTGGCTGATATGACAGAAAAATTAAATGGCAAATGTTAGAGGGTATGTGGGGAAAATTGGAACATTAGTACACTGGTGGTGGAGTTGTGAACTTACTCCACCACTCTGCTGAGCAGTTTGGAACTATGTTGAAAAGGTTTTAAAACTGTGCATACCCTTTGACCTAGCAATAGCACTACTAGGTCTGTAGCCCAAAAAAGATTAAAAAAATGGAAAAGGACCCTAATTATGGGAGCCCATCATTTCGGCACTAGCTGAGTAGGTACACGGATAACTTCAATCATTAGAAAACTTCCTCAAATGAAGCCACAATTTTCCCAGAATTCATTTACTCCCTCCATCTTGCCTGTCACTCCCAAATCTTTCCTTGTTAAGGTTAAAATTTCATAATTTCCTCAGCCATTGTTCATACAGAGCCTTCTCAAAGATTTAGGATATATTAAGCTAAGCTGTTCAGCATACTTGACAACAATTTCCCTCTTCCCACCTCACCCGCTAGTCATGGAGGACCCCTTCTCCAGCTGTCATCATCTCTTTTAAACGATGATACTCCAAACTGAAACAACATGTCTTATGTGGTAAGACCAAAAGAGAGAACACTATGATGCCCTTTTTTTCTGGACTCCATATTTCATTAAAAATTGCATTACTTAAGATATGTATTTCAGTAGCTATGTTACATGAGCATGTGGTTAATTACAATCCCAACAACTTTTTTTGCTACAAACTTTCATCAGTCTTCCCCTATCCTATACTTATTAAATTGATTTTTTGAACCTAAATGTAAAACCTTACTTTCATTTATGTGAAATGTATATTATATGTAGTTTTATTGATCTCAGTCCCTTCTTTATAGCCTATCAAAAAGATCTTCTGGAATGCTCAAATGTAGGAAGCATGCAGAGCCTCCTCCATTTGTAGAGAACCCTAACCCTAAGTTGGTGACATTAAAAATCCACAAGCTCATTGGCCCTGGCTTCCAAAAAGGAAAACAGACACAACTCTGATCACTTAGGAATCCATTCTACTGTCTGTTCTTATCTGGTTAACTTGACACATATTTGCTAATTAATTAATTCATTTGGAATGTACTGAGCTTGGAAATTTAGTGAAGAAAAAAGTGGGGTCACAGCTGAAAGGAGTTTCAGAATTCTAATCACCAGACCTAGAACAACAACACACATGAGATGAGTGTTTTGATTGTTTCAATGAGCACTAAATTACTTATTCTACCATTTTCCTATTTTTATACACTATCTAGCCTGTCAAGTAAATATAGCCACTGTCTGCAGCTAATTGTACTTTCAAAGTCTTATCCAGTGGTGGACTGCCTGCCTTGACTACTTCACTGTATTCTTTGATGGATTTATGATCCCCTCGTTCCAGGTACTTCATCCCACAATACCCATTTATGAGCCATCATCCCTCAATAATATTCTTTTGAAAGCCAAAGTTCTTCCCTACATGAACCAAATGAACCCTTTTAGGTCAAAAGAACAGCTTTACATTAGTCAATGAAAGGAATTTCAGGAAGAGTTATTTGAGAAATACCTATGTAAACCTGTTTTGTTTACAGGGACTTCAAAGTCCTCTGTTCATTTCCTTATGAGTGAACGAGTGAAAAGCAATTTATTAAGCCATTACAATGTTCCAGGAATGCAGATAAGCAATGAGGATGAAAATACGAGCAAATAAGATAGGTCTTATTCTCAAAGAATGTGAGGTGTAACAGGGGAAGACAAGAAGGATCTAGTCTTGGGGTGGGGGGACACACATATGCAGCTGCAGCTACATGACTTGGAAGGCAAGTGGTGGCTTCGTCCGGGCCCAGATAAGGTAGGAAGCTTAGGGTCCATGTCCGAGGACAGGGTCCATGATGCAATGGGAGAGGGATAAAGATGCTTACCAGAATGCACGTGGCATGGTTTGGAAATGACTGGGAAGAGTGGGTTAACATATGAAGATGCTCTGGCATATGCCTTGTTAGTGGATTCTCACAGTCTCTGTTCATCCAGATTACTGTATTATTTCCATTCAGCAGGAAATGTACTATATAGCGGGTATGCAAAGTAGACCTTTTCAACTGTGCATCTGAGCACAGATTTAAAACACCTTTTCAAATTGTGGGGATTCTTTTCTGCCTGCTGTTCAACCAATATTATTGCTAACGGCTGAAACCGTTCCTTCCCTTCATCAAACTGCTTCCATTTTCATCATCATCTCTCCCCCTCTGTTTTAAATTAAACCCTCCCGCTTCTCTGTCACAGGAATTCTTGAAATTATTGTCAAGTGTTTAAGGCTGAATGCAAATAACTTGAAATGTGTCTGTGCTAGAAATGACTTTCTTCCCCATATTTATGATGAACTCTCCTACTAGCAGGAGGTGACTGGAAGTGCCCAAGCTGCATGTTTAAGTCAGACAACCGGGTGAGGTTGAGTTTTAGAATGGAAGCATTCATTGTCTACATTAGCTATCCGTCATGGAGATGAGATAGGGGCAGAAGGAAGGGAATGAAGTTTCTGTGCTTACACATCCTGAGGCTTCTGATCATGGACCAACTTGTCTATTCAGGATCCCTGCTCACTGTTCTGGGACAAGGGGTAGCCACCTCAGCTTCCAGTTTGGGTCCAGGTTAGGCTCTCATATGGTACCACTCACTGGTTATAGTGGGAGGAAAGATTGGGGTAGGAAGAAAAGTGAAAAAGAATTGGGGAAGGAGTTGGTCTTTTGGTAGGCAGGAAAAAGACCAGAATTCTAGTTTCCTTTTTACTCATTTTTTTTTTCACCTCAAGTTCTCTGTTTTTGAAGGTGACAAGTCAACTGCTGAGTCACCAGTTAAGGGTAATCTCTGTGGCCTGGACAAATGAGCAATTTTAATGCCAGCCTCAGTGATCACTCATGACCCCAAATCACAGAATCTTTAAGGCAGAAGAAATATAAGCAATCAGCTAGTTCCCCCTGAATTGGAAGAAGACACTCCAAAAAATGGTCATTCAGTCTTTTCTTGATGACTTCCACTACAGCCAAATGGTTCTAGACAAGAGGTGGGAGTCAAGATACTATCTTCTCATTTGATTTTATGTTTTCATGTGACTGAAACCAAGTCAAGTGAAAAAAAATTATTTTGCTTTTTTTATAAAAATGTGAAATGCATTTGAATTTATACAACTGTTCATGTGACCCCCTAGTTAATACCACGTGACTTTTTGTTTCACTTTTCAGTGTGGTATATTCAATGGTGTTACTATATTTTGAAACATAGGGTCATGTAAGATTTGAGGGGGAAAGCATTCTGTGAATGGACTCATGGGTCATTCTGAGGTGTTTCTACAGGTAACCTTAAGCTGGTACGATTCTGAACAAGTTACTTAACCTTTCAGGGCTGCAAGCAATGATCCAAGACTATACATTACACATGAGTTGTTGATCTGCTTTGGTAGAGAGATATTCAACATTTCATACACCAATGAAATGAAAGAAAGACAATAAATGTGAGGAATTCAGGAAAGAGTTCTACGAAGTGCTTTGGAGAGAACAGAGAACAAAACCAATAGAACAATATACGCAAAAATGTTAAGGAAAACAGCACTAAAAAGGACAAACTATCATAATGACCAATCCTGATTCTTCAGGACCAATAATGAGATAGATTTCTGATAGACTACAAGATGCAGGCAGCTGCTTATGCTTGCAAACATGGTCAGCGTGATGGTTTGGTGAGTAAAGTAGTAACACAAGCAATGACTGAGCACCTGTTATTTACCAGGCACTATGCTAAGGATACAAAGAAAGGCAAAGGAAAAAAAAAAAAACTCAAACCCTGTCTTCAAGGAGTTTAGCTATAAGGGAATATCCAACAGAGTGAGGACTTAGCGTGAAAATATTTGTTTAAAAGAAAAAGCTTTACAAATTGTTATAAACCTTTATGCATTTAAATTTATTTAAATGTAAATAGCTACTAAATTTGGTTATACTACTATTCAATGTGAAGTTTTAAATAGAAATATGTAAATAAAACTGAAACATGAGTAAAACATTTAAATAAGAACCCTATCTCTCTCTCTCTCTCTCACTCACTCACATACACACACACACGCACACACACACACTCTCTCACTCACACACGCACACACACACGCACACACATACACACACTCTCTCTCCCTCTCTCTCTCTCATACACACACACACACACGCACACACTCACACACGCACACACACACACTCTCTCACTCACATACACACACACATACACACTCTCTCTCTCCCTCTCCCTCTCTCTCATACGCACACACACACACACACACACGCACACACTCACACACACACACTCTCTCACTCGCATACACACACACACACTCTCTCTCTCTCTCTCACTCACTCACATACCACACACACACTCTCTCCCTCTCTCTCATACACGCACACACACACACGCACACACACACTCTCTCTCACTCACACACGCACACACGCACACACACACACACTCTCACTCACTCACACACACGCACACGCACACACACACACACTCTCTCTCTCTCTCTCTCTCACTCACTCACATACACACACACTCTCTCTCTCTCACTCACTCAGTCACATACACACACACACACACACACTCTCTCTCTCTCACTCACTCACATACACACACACACACTCTCTCTCTCTCTCCCTCTCTCTCTCTCATACACACACACACGCACACACGCACACACACACTCTCTCTCTCACTCACACACACACGCACACACACACGCACACACACACACGCACACACACACTCTCTCTCTCACTCACTCACATACACACACACAGTCTCTCTCTCACTCACTCACTCACATACACACACACACACTCTCTCTCTCCTTCTCTCTCTCATACACACACACGCACACACGCACACACACACTCTCTCTCTCACTCACACACACACGCACACACACACACGCACACACACACACTCTCTCACTCACATACACACACACACACTCTCTCTCTCACTCACTCACTCACATACACACACACACACACACACACTCTCTCTCTCTCTCTCTCTCTCTCTCTCACTCACTCACTCACATACACACACACACGCAGACACGCACACACTACACCCCCCCAAAAGGGGTATTATTAAGTAGTTTGGCCTGCTGGATTTTGATGAGTGTTAATGATGAGGTCAGTAAGCCTGAGGGAAGTTGAGCTAGTAAAGAGGAAAAGCATGCTTTACAAAACCTTGGAATGTGAGATTTTGAAGTGGAAAGACACCTTAGAGAACACTGAGCCCAACCTTTGCTCAGCTGAACTTCCATCCCCTTACAAATTTAATGTGTAATTTAATAGATTTGCAAGAGGTCAAACACTGTTCACTGTTCAGAAAGGCTACTGAATATTTGAGGACACTACAATTTCTCTTGATTTTCATGGGCACATATATGTCTATGCATAAACCCACCCCATGACTCACTTTGTCCTTTGTAGGGGGATTTTTATTTTGGGAAGACACACACAGGGAAAAGCAGCTTGGCTTTGAGGTTTCACTTGGAACAGATGGTTTGGCATCTTATCTTCTTAATCCCTGACGCAAACTTATTTTTTTAATAAAGCTTAAAACCTGATAAGTTTTTGCCTTTAAAAATATCCCTATTCAGTGGATGATACATTGCAGGAACAACAGCTTGTGAGTTACCAGGAGGATTTCTTTGTACATGGAAGAGGCTAAAGGCAACAGAAGCATGGACGGACACCAAAATTAGCCATGGCCATTGGACTGCTGGTGCCCATGGTAGTCAAAGAAACCCATGGCCACCTTCAGCTTAGGTTTTAAGAAGGTTACGATATTCAGGATGATTTAAGATTCTAGAAGTGAATGAAGGTAGTCTTGTATTGTGCTCATGTTTTACTCTTGGGCCTTCAATATTCCTAATTACATTATGCAGTTAAGCTTCCCATATGTTTTTACTTTTGTGCATTAAGAACATGTCTGCCTCTCATAATAACTGACATCTATGTAGCAATTTGAAGTTTACAAAGCACTTTGCATGTAGTCGCTCAATTTGTGTGCATGGCAACTTTGCAAGGTAGGGGGTATGGCAACGATTATACTCATTTTTCAGCTCAAGAAAGTGAGGCTCTGAGAGGTTGCATGACTACGCTTCCAAGGTCAGGTTCAAATGCAGGTCCTCCTGATGCTGGGCTGTTTCTTCCTTGTAAATAGCTCTGTGAAATTCTTGTTCTTCTCCTACTCTTAACACTGAAGAAAGTTCTAATTTAAGAAGACAGTGAAATGAAGAGTAAGAAAAATAAAATACACTGAATGTTCCTAATGTATTAATAAGGGTTCTATAGAGATGCTGAACTGAATAATTCAATGTTGGACAAATGTGGGAACACAAATTATTTATGGAAGAACTCCTTAGTCAACAAAAATTGCTGGGAAAATTGGAAAGTAATATGGCAGAAATTAGGTTTACATCAACCTCTAACCTGGCATTGCACAAAAAGCTCACAGAAGATACATACTCTGAATATTACAGGTTATAATTTTTTTTAAAAAAATCATATCTGATATCTTTTACAGCTATGGCTGGGGGACAATTATTAGCCAAATGAGATAGAACTGATAACAAAAGACAAAGGCAGAATTTCAGTGAAAAGACATTGAAAGACTTTTGCACAAGTAAAATCAATGCAATAAAGAAGAGAAGCAGGAGAGAAAGGGAAAAAAAATCTTTACATTAAATCTCAATCAGGATGTGATATTCACAAAATAGTGGAATAACAAATATATCTCTATAACATATATACACATGCATGTGTATACATACATATGCATATAGATATAGATATAGATATATACATACACACACACATATATATATGAAGCCAAAAGTCATACCCCAAAATAAATAATGGTCAAAGGATGTGAATAAACAGTCCCTGAAAAAATTCCAAATTAGAAACAACCAACTGAAAGAAGGCACTAAATCACGAACAATTACCCAAAATGCAAATCAAAACAACGCAGATGATTCAACTCCCACAGAGAAGATTGGTAAAGATGACAACAAAAAATGAAAACATTATTGTTGGTGGAACAGTGAATTGGTTCAATTCTCTGGAAAGTAATTTGGAATCATGTGTCCTAAGGAGGTCAAAGATAGAAGGGTCCTATATACCCAAAATATTAAAACAGCACTTTTTGTAGTATCACAGAACTAGAAAATAGATGCCTATGGATTGTGGAATATCTGAATAAATTGTGATGCATGAAATGATATAACATAATGTGACAATGTAACATAATGCAATGTTATTCAATGTAATGTAATGACAATATAACATAGCATAGCACAATATTAGAAAGGAATTCTATTTGTGCCTTTAGAAATGGTGAAAGGGATGGTATCGGAGAAACCTGAGAAGACTTGCGTGAACTGATACAGAGTGAAGTGAGCAGAATGAGAAGAATAATTTATACAATAACAACACTATGAAGATAAACAACTTGTAAGGACTTAAGAAGTTTGATCAAACAGTAACCAAACATGCTTCCTCTGGAATCATGCCACCGACCTCCTGAGAGAGAAGGGTAGACTTCAAAAGCAGGATGAGCCATTCATTTTTGGACATGGCCAAAGTGGGAATTTATTTTGCTTAACTATTCAAGAGGAAGCTAGATGGTATAGTAAAGAGAGTACTAGACTTGAAGTCAGGAAGACCTACCTAAATTGAATCTTGTGTCAGATGCTTACCCAGCTGTATAATCTTGGGTAAGTCATTTAACTCTGTCTGCCTCAATTTCCTCATCTGTAAAATGAGGATAATGATAGCACGTATACCTAAGGTTGTTGTGAGATGGCATTTGCAAAGCACTTCACCAACCTTGAAGCTATATATATATATATATATGTATACGCACATTAGCTATTGTTTTCCTATAAGCTTCTCAAGAGCAGGGATTGTTTCTATGAAGGTATTTGCATTCACAGCACCTAGTATAGGACCTAGTACATAGCACACGCTTCACAAAGGTTTATTGATTAGTGACTTAGCAATGAGGAAATCCCTGGTGGCCTGGGAGAAAACAGTTTTAATTAAGTGGAAGGGTTGAAAACTACATTGCAAAGAGGGACTAAGAAATTAGGATGAGGCAAGAGATGTGAGGAAGCTATATAGAATGGTTTCTTTCACCACTTAGGAATAGAACTGTTAAAAGAAGTTTGAGAATTTGAGGAGTTAGAAACTTAAGAGAACGTTGTTTGGTTTATTCTAAGGACAGAGAAAGTAGGGTTTTTGTGGAGGCAGTAGGGAAGGATTCCATCAGTCATAAAACCTTGAAAATCTGAGACAGAGAGATATGATCAAAGGGTCAACTCCCTGGGGTAGATGGAGGGCTGCTGTGCTCCTCACTTTAACTTCTTAACTTCTTTCAAGGCTAAACTTAGGTGCTACCTCATGTAGGCAAGAGCTTCATGGTTCTCCCCTCCTGAGACTCTTAGGTTTCTATTTTTCTGTCCATAGTGCCTCCTTCCTTACCCTGCCCCTAGAATATCAGTTCCTTGAGGGGAGGGGCTATTTTTGCTTTGTGTCTCTGGCATAGTGTCTTGCATGTTGCAGGTTCTGAAGAGCTTGTTGCTGTGGCATATATTACATCCAGTTACTTTATTTATAAAATTATCAACTGTACAATTTCCCCATGGTAGACTGAACAGATCCCTACTTGCCAATGGTCTTTGTGTCTTACTTCTCACAGGCAATGCATCTGTGATCTCACTGATGATGGGTGTGTCCTACAAGGATGCCAATAGTCACTCATTCCTGGGTGACCAGGCTGTGTGATTCTTGACTGCCCATGATTCTGAGGGTCTTCCTTGCTTCCTCCTGATAACAAGAGGAAACCGACAGAGTCCATGGGGTTGTCCCTCTCACCATGTGACCAGGACATCTTGTTTTGACCTTGCGTTTCTTTGAGGATCTCATTGACATCAATTCTCCTTTGTAATTACTGGTTGGTAAGGCACAGCAGCCTGCTCATGTGCACCAAAAGGCATGTTATTGCAGCCAGGGTGATGCTCATTTTCACTTCCCTAGTGAAAGTTCTGTGTCTCGTAGCCACATGAGACATGTAGCCACAGGTAGAACTGTTTCAGGAAGGAACTGAGGTCCATTCCAAATACTTTTCATTTCCCCAAGGTCAACCATTCCACTATATTTATACATATAAATGCATATTTATTAAACACCTATTCTAAGCCAGCTACCATGCTAGGTTCTGGGGATACAACTACAATAAATGAAGCAATCTTTACCCATAAGGAACTTACATTCTGAATGGAGGAGGCAATCCAGCCTGCTCTCTGCTTCCTACTCAACTCTGGACCCAAATATGTAATGTCTGTCCAAGACACACATATCAAGAGATGAGCTCTCTGGGATGGCTATGTACCTACAGAAGAAGTGAAGCTCAGATTTGGAAGAGATCTGAGCAACCATCTGGTCTAAGCCATAGTGATGTGCTCAATGAGCTGTCAGTCATCCTGAACCTAATCTTGCATCCTGGCCATGTGTAAGAAATGCAAAGACACCCAGGTGTTGTCATTTTCATCCTTGTAAGGAACTCCTTTGGCAGCCAAGTCCTAGGGTACTACCAGAGCTCAGTTAGTATTAGGAGAGGAATAAGAATCTATATTCTTCACTTCAAATCCAACATTCTAGTCTCTGTTTCATGCTGTCTCACCAAAATTCAGCAGCTTTCCATGTACAGAATGCAGGAGAAACGCTAATGTTCCATAAACTTCCACATAAATCAGATGCTGTCTGTATACAAGAAGCACCATGGTCCAGAGGCAAAGAGCACAGTCTTGGGAGCCAGAGATCTTGGATTCAAATCCTACCTATGTTGCTTACTGCCTCTGTGGCCTTCCACATGACATCTCAGGTTCTTTAGATATACAATGAAATGAGTGGACTAGATGGCTGTACCATTCTCTTCTACCACAATCCTACAGCTACAGGGTCGATCATTTTGAGCCATGTGACCACTTAGAATAACCAAATGCCCAACTAGCCACCCAACACCTAGTGTGGCTAAGTTTATTCAGTGGCTGACTGCTATTGTAATTTCATACAGAGGCAACCTCAATTCAACTGATTTCAAGGGGAAAGTCTTGATGGCCAGGGGCTGCTCAATCAGGTGAGATATTCAATAGATTGAGTCTGCTTAATGTGTCACTGCCAGGAGGTAGGATGGGGAAAAAAACCCAGCATTCTATTTGGTCAAGTACTTGTGTTTTGGGGAACTGTTTTTTCTTGCTGAGATACTCCAAAACAATCTTGATTTCTTTGGGTTTTCTTTTTTTCTGGTGCTTTTCCTCTTCTCCAACTATCCCTTTTGTATCAGATAAACATGACTTTATCCAACTTTTCCACCTCACTGCTTTAGGAAAGCCTTTGTGTCTGCTGTTTTCCCTTTGAGCCCTGAGTCTGATTTGCAGCTAAATCAATCACTTTGGAGGCAGCACTTCCTTCCTGTGACTAAGAGGAGAGGGCCCTTGTGGTGAGTCATCTTTGCACACAGAATAACGGTGCTGGAAGGATAAATATAGCTTCCCAAGTTTTAAGAGGTTGGAAACTTCAGCCCCATTCACAACATCTCCATGCAGTGAAATTAAGAGGGCAGTCTTAATGTATTTTTTAAAGGTACAGCAGTAAACACATTCACCCCAGGAAGCTTGAAATGGAAATATTTCTCCTCATTTGTTCCTTTTTTTGTGTTTTCTTGTTTATCTTGCATCATCTCAATTCATATTGACTTACTATTTAAATATGTGTATGGGTTGGATGGAATTGGGTTTTTGGCCTACTTTTCTTTGTGGGACAAAATTATGACTTGCTTTAAGAAATGACAGTTTTCAAACTTTGCCCTAAGATGGAAACAGGTATCAGGAATGAGGATAAGAAGAATCTTTATTACCAGTACAGGAGAACCAGTGTAGGATAGTGGGTGGAGGCCTGATCTTTGTGTCCAGAAGATCTGGGTTCAAGCGCTACTCTGACCCTGGGAAAGTCACTTATCCCCTCAGGGTCCCAGAGTTGCAGAGCAGTTGCCAGTTTATGTTGGTACAGGGGATTTCCTTGTTAAGAGCTTGCCACACCACAGAAATCATAGGTATGGACTTACAATATTAACATTCTATCATTCTATTGAGGCAGCTGGTGGAAAGAGTGCTGAGAGTGCCATAAGGAAGACCCGACTTCAAATCCTCTCTCAGACACTTCCTAGCTGTGTGAGCCTGGATAAGTCACTTATCCTTTGTCTGCTTCATTGTTCTCAACTGCAAAATGGGGAAAATAATCACGTCTGCCTCACAGGGCTGCTGTGAAGATCAAATGACAGACTATTTGTAAAGTGTGTTACAAACTTTAAAGTGCCATATAAATGCTAGCTATTATTTTACTTGATGGAAGGACCTTAAAACTAACTTAATTGAATACCTTCATTTTATAGTTGAGGAAACTGAGCTCAGGAGAGGTGAGCAGATCCAGATTTCCAACGCAGGTCTACTGAATCCCAAACTGGTAGTCTTCCCACTGCATCTTGGCGCCTCTTGGGCAGCCTAGAGATCCTAGACCAAGATGAACCCAGAATCAAGGGGCAACAAGGCAAAGGGGCATCGTGGAAAGGATAACAAATGGGACCATGCCCTGTAGGTCTAATGGGCTAAAGCAGAATCTAGGAGAAGAGCTCAGGAACGTGCCTGGGACAATGAAAGGTGTGTGCATCGTGGTGAAGTGGAAAGAACAACCAAGTGAGGGTCAGCAGCAATAACATCATGCTTCTGCCACATACTGCGTGACTTTCCCTCTCTGGGCCCCATTTTCCTCATCGGTAAGAGAGGGGTCAACACAGCTGACATCTCAGCTCTCAATCTCGTGAGTATTTCTTTGATACCTTAATGGATATATCTGTGAGAAAGGAATCTATTCTTTTAGGTGGTAACTATATAGCCAAACTATAGCTATATAGCCAAAGCATTTGGCTAATAATATTGCGAGAAGCCTTGTTTGTTTCATCTGTACATCAGAAACCTAGCAATGGATGGTTTTTATTGATTGGTTTTTATTTGTGCTACCTAAGTGACTGGCTATGTTAATGTTGTATACAAAAGAATATATACTGTGTGAAAAGAGAGGGGAAGCATAACACGGAAATTCACCTGGCATGGCGGGCAGACTGCTGGCTTTGGAGTCAGGGAGACCTGGGTTCAAGTCTCACCTTGGAAACATGCTGGCTGTCTAACCCTGCACAAGCCTCTCAGCTTCTCAGTGCCCAGGGCAACTAACTCTCTAACAACATAAGCTACAGAGGAGAAGCTGCTCTGTATTGGAAAAGGGAAGTTCCTCCTGGCAAGCAGACCCCTACACCTATCACGGGTTCAGGGAAACAAAACTAACAAAAATACTAATGCCCTACCTGGTATCAGCCATACTGGAGTGAGGGCAGAGGAGACCTTTCCTCGCATCTCCCATGTCTCCCCACTTCTCCCACGTCTCTCACTTCTCCAACAAGTCAGTGTTCACGAAGCAATGAGCAACTAAACAAAATGGAAATCTTGCCGAACACCTTCCTTTTCTGTGGCACACACAATAGTATAAATGGCTAAAGAATTCAAATAGCTGAGCATACTCTCAAAAGGCCTGCGAAATAATATTGGAGAACTGCATGGTGAATTTTTAATTGATTCAACAATTACTGATAAAAACAGGTATATGGTAGAAAGCAGTTTGGACACACAAAAAGAAAAACAGGTGGTTTTCTATAAACTGTTATATTTTCTTAGATGCATTATTGAGTTGTTCTTTTGTAAAGAGTTGTTTTGAATATTGAAATATGAATGAATGATTCATTTAAGGACATCTGTTAACAGTAATGAAACAGCTCTTTAATATTTTCTTAAGAAACTTTGTAGTTGAGTCTAATTTTGGTTTAGTGAATGCTTTGGTTGAAAAAAAGAGAAGTATTGTAAACAGATCCTTTTAATATATAATTGATTTTTCATATACTCAATTCTTGATTATCTGTAATGATGATAGAAGGCTGGCAGCGAGCCATTACCTCTGGCACAGGCACACCACAGACAATGTGGAAGGATTCAGAGGTGCTACCAAGACCACACACCACAGTGTCATCACCACCAAAGCCCCCAGTGTTCCTTGGCTCCTAACCTCAGGTATCTCCAGCAGAGCTCAGAATAAAAGACTTCCCTAATAGCAGACGTCACCCAAAGGCACACAAATACAGACAGAAAAGCTTACACAACCACCCAGTGACACTTGGCCTATGGACACAAGGCCCTCCTACAAAGACATCTGTTGCCTGGTTGTCACTCCTTCCTTCAAGGACAACTATTTCTAAAAAAACAGTACAATTGGCCAGTCTTTTAACACCAGAAGGGAAGCTCTCACTCTTCCAACTTTGATGTTCTGGCCATTCTACCCTGCATGGTGGCATGGATACTACCAGCCTCCTCAGGGCTACTGAATGTGCCCAGAGCTCAGCCACCTTGCTTTCCTGATGGTGCTAATACATAAACTACTCAGACATTTATTTCAATGGATCTATGATCTCATAACATGGGAATGTTCCCCCTAGCAATGCACAATCTAAACCCTCCACACTTTCTTGGTGTGCACCAGCCACTCTTTTCCAGAAATCCTCCAGAGGGAAGTCCTCAATATGCTAGATCTCTTAGCTTTGCACAAACAGCAAACAGATTGTCCAGATGACAGGGTTCATAATATCCAGGATCAGTTCACATCCTTTTCCCAGCATACAATGCTCTGACGAAATCCTCCACAGTACACAGATTTTCTTATGCAACCCTTCACTAATGAGATGCTCAAACCCAACATGTGCTTAACTAATGTTAAGTAATTCAGTCAGTAATTCTTTTAATATTGGGTTAGCCCATGCCTCACAGACATATAGCATTACCAGAAAAAATATTTTTGTTAAAAGGATTTTAGGGAATTATCTGCATCCATTAGAAAGACTGAACTACGCCTCAAAGGCAATCCTGACTACTCACCATCTCTTCCATTCTGGGATCAGTTCGTCTGTGATATCTGTTGAAATATCTCTCTCTCTCTCTCTCTCTCTCTCTCTCTCTCTCTCTCTCTCTCTCTCTCTCTCTCTCTTTCTCTCTCTCTGCATATATATATATATGTATATAGATAGATATAATCTATGTATGTATATAGATATACATATATGTGTGTATGTGTATACACACACACGAGCATACACATAAATAGTCCAGCACAGTGGGATTTTGTATTCTCTACACCTTTCAGTCAATTGTATAATTAAAAAGACGTGGTCTGCTGTAGGCTAGTATCTGAAAAAGTCTGCCCATTCCCTTATCATGCAGCCATCATGAAAACTCTCAAAATGTATGTAGAGGTTACACTCACACACACACACACACACACGTATACACACATCTTGTAGTAATGTGAAAGCAGTTATAAAGGTTGGAAATTATTTATATTCTCTTAGGCATCTCCTTATCTTACAAGAGCATAGTGCTATGTCCCAAATGCAGATGGCAGAAAGCAGTAAAAAGAGAATCTTTACCCTGCAAGAATAATGGAGAACTGGCATTAAACAGATCGTCTGTTGCCTATGCCTACTGCAGGAGGAAGCTAACTCTCTGGAGGACTTGCCTTAATCATGTTGTATTCAAGACATTATTTACCTTATCCATCTCAATTAATCCATACACAGTCAATGTGGCAGAGTCAAAAGAATACTGTACTAGGCATCAGTGGACCTGTATGTGAATCCTGGGTCTACTACCTGTAAGCCATATGACCTTGGGAAAATGACCTCTCTGGACCTGTTTCCTCATGTGTAAAATGAGGAGGTTGGATTAGATGATCACAAAATCTCCTTTTAGCTCTAAATTGTGCAGTTTGTTCAATGCAACAAAAATGCATTAAACACACACATTGTACAAGCACTGTGGTAGCACGGAGAATACAAAGACCAAAATTAAAATAGATCCTTTCCTCACTGAGCTTATGTTCTCCCGGGAGGGTGCAATATGAAAAGAAATGAGTATAGTACAAGGAAATTGAGGCAGAAGAGAAAACTACCAAATGAGGGGCTCAAGGAAAACTTCGTGGAGAAGGCACCGCCTGAGTCGAAATTTAAAGGAAGACAAGAATTCTGAGATGGGCATAGAAGCGAGAGCATTCCAGGCAGAGGTGATAAGTTGTACGAATGTAGGGAGGCAAGAGTGAATATATCTAGGTTGGGAAATAGATCAATTTTTCTGTTTCACCAGAATGTAGACTGTGTAAAGAAGAAAGAAAAATAAGACTGGAGAGTACTCAGTAAACACAAGGAATCTAACTAATGGGTTGAAGCATCACTACCTGGCGAAAACTATGCCAAAACCCTGAAAGCAATTTGGTAGAAATTAGGCTTAGAACAGAACCTCACACCATATACTACAATAAGCACCACTTGGACTCATCACCTAGATAGAAATGGTTATATCAAAAGCAAGGAAGGAGATGCTTTTCACAACTGTGGATGGGAAAGCATTCTTGACTAAATGTAGGATACAGAGGATTAAAGGAGATAAAAATGGATCATTCGGAATATAAGAATTGAAAAAAATGTTTGTACAAGCAAAACTAATAGAGCTACATTTAGAAGGGATGTGAATCAACATGAATCAGTGAGGATTTATTAAGTATCTACAATGCCCTAGATGCTGAGCCATGTTCTGGAGATACAGAAAAATGCAAAACAACAAAACCCCAAAACCTCATGTTTGCTACTCTCAAGGAGCTCACATTTGAATGGACTTCTGTAATCACCTCCTTTCAGCTATTACTATTTCCATTGCATCCCTTCCCTACCCCTAGAATCTAGTTCTCATTCTACTACCTGATTTACCTTTCTGATATCTTGTTCTATCGCTCCTCCTCTGCTGTAAAATCTTAAATGACTCTCCTAATGACTACTGAGGAAAGGGCAGACTCCTGTGTCTGGCATTCAAGTCCTTCCACAAACATGGGCCATGCTACCTTTCCTTCCTTGATTCAGATTATCAGCCCTCTACACACGCTTTGCCCTGCCTCATAAACACTCCTAAGCCTGTTACTCACTTGCACTTTTGTTGAGTTGTCTCCCTAGGTCTGGATATTACTCCCTTCTGTACTTCACCAGCTTAATTCCTAGCCATACTGTACATCTCATGTTACTCCCTCAAAAGTCATCTCAGAGGCTCCCAGTGAATAACCACCTCCCCACCTTTCCCCTCAAACCACACGGAAATACTGCGCTTGTAGTTACCTGTACTGTTGTCTTCCCTCCTTATTAAATTGTAAGAGCCTTGAGAATTGTTTGAACATAAGCTCTTTGTGAGGAGACATTGTTTCATTCGTTGTCTTCATATTCTCAGTTCCTAGTGAAGCATGTGGTATACGGTAAGCACTAAAATAATGTTCACTAGTTCACTAAGGGCAGAAATAATGGATTATTTATACTTTACATCTTCTGTACTGTGTAGCCCAGTGGTCTGCTTACTGTGGTGCTTATTGAGCACTACGGTACAAACATTTTTTCAAAATTAGGCATATGTGATAGCAGATTTCTTTCAAATATTGATCCACTTTGCACAACTGTTTTCTCCACTTTTTAAATTCTTTGTTATAAGGGGTGGTTCTCTGAGAGGCAGAAGGGGGAGAGACACATGGTGTAGAGTAGAAGAGCTAAAAAGAGTGATCCCATTGATTGTTTAAAGGAAATTGAAAGCTATGACAATATACTAATCCAACTTGGGCTCAATGAAGGGAAAGGAAGATCCTCACTTTCCTTCTTTGCAAGGAGGGGGCCACAGGGATGGAACCACACATATAAGGTCAGACTTATACAGTATGTTGATTGGTTTTGCTGAACTATTTTTATTTCTTCTTTTATTTTATATTACAAGATTGACTCTGTAGCAGGGAGAAAGGGGAAGGGATATTTTAGGAAAGTAATGTAGAATAAAAAAGGAGATAGTCATACAATGTATGTTTAAACAAAGAAAGCTACTACAATAGTCCAGAAATATGGTGAAGAAGACATGAACTTGGGCAGTGGTTGTAGAGGTACAGAAAAGGAGACAGATAAGAGAGATTCGGAGACACGAATGACAAGACTTGTCAATCGGTTGGAAGGGTGGTGGTACCCTCAAAACTTTGGAATATTTGAAGAAAGGAAGGCTTTAGGAACAAAAGGCATGAGTTTAGTTTTAGATAATTCGAATTTGAGGTACTAGAGCAATACAGGGGTAAGAGTGGGAGGGGACAGCATGAAAGGGATATCCAAGAGGCTGGCAGTGATAGAACATGGGAGCTGCATAAGGGAATGAGCCTGATAATGCCTAGTGAGGGGCCCATCTAATCAAAGCAACTTGGCTAGTTTCTGTGTAGAAATGGAGCCCAGATTATTGAGTGTTTTCAAATTAATGGCACCTTATAGGTCACTAAATCATCACTATTTGGAAGGGTACTTTGGAGCCAGACTAGAGGGAGGTGGGCTGGGGCACCAGGCCTGTGGTATGTTTAGGGCACCTCTGTATGGCACCTAATCCTTCTCCATTATGATCTTCCTTATCCTAGTGCTGTGTCAACCTGACAACAACACTATTAGTTGGTCCAATCAAACTAGTTGCTTGTCACAGTACCAAACAACCAAGTAATGGGTGAACTGACTTTCTCACCTTTCAGTAACACCTATTTTGCTTTTGTACAGACAAAGCCTTAAAAAACATTCGTTACCAGTGGAAATAACAAAGCCTATGTAAATCTGCCCTTTTGGTGAGCGACTCTGATAGATTGCGTTTCAGTGCCCAGGATACAAAACCCTCCCTAGCCTCTGAAAGGACAGCATCATAATAACACCTGATACTTCTGACCTTTTCTAAAGCCCTTTCCCATCTTTTATCTCATTAAAGTCCAGCCTTTTATTATAAAGAGGGTTTTACACATTCTCCATATTTACGATTCTTTGCCCATCACCAAAGACAACAAAATCTCATTAGATGACGCAAATCTACTTCTGATATGCCAAGGGTTTCTGGTAGCTGCTGTTTCTCTTTTATTAGTGTCCATCTTCCTCTTTCTACAGTAGTTTTCTGCCTCCTTATCCTCTTAAAGCATTCAGTATTTCTCCTTTCTGTTCTGGGGCTGCCTCAAATGAGACTTTAGGAGAAGAGTTTTGCAAACTTTAAAATGTCATCACAATATGAAATGTGTAACTTCCCTTTGAATTAGTTCCTCCAAGTCTTCCCTTGAATGACTGTATCTTTATAATGATCACTTCTTAAGTCACAGCGATATTCTATGACATCCATGTACTACAAATTATTTAGCCATTCTCCATTGATTGGCATCTGTTGTTTCCAGTTCTTCACTACTGTAAAAAAAATGCTATCTGCATTCAGGTGCATATGGGGCCTGTTTTTGACCTCGTCAAGGTACAGTGGGATTTTAGGGTCAAAGGGTATAGCCTACTTAGAAAGTTTATTTGTATAATTCCAAGTAGTTCTCCCAAATTTTTAGCCCAATTCACAACTCCACCAATAGTGCAATAGTTTGCCTATCTTTCCACAAATGCTCCAACATTGACTATTTCCATTTCTGTCATCTTTGCTAATAATTTCCCCCTTTAAATCAGACCCCATGCTTCTCGCTGCTGTCCTGGACAAATCATTTCAGAGCAATATGAAAAGTATTGGGACCATAGGGACAGTCTATGACACTTTCATTTCCTTTCCCAGGTGTTTAGATGCTTTTTACATTGGCATATAATGTCTGTAGCTTATCTGGGACACTGCCAGCGTTGGCAATAAGATTTGCGTTGGACATCAACAACTGTGGTAACATCCTTTCTTTTATGCAAACTCTGCTCAACGAAATACTTAATAAGCACGTTTGTGCAGACTAGTCTCACGGGAGCTAAGGAAATTTGAAGAGATTTGAGTCCTCCCCTCATGGAACTTACATTCCAGAAATAACAGAGGAAAAAGCTACAAAATGAGAGGTGCTAAATGCACGAGAGCCTGCAATTTGCTTCTCTGCAATTTCTATCCTCTGGAGCTATAGAGGAATAACTCAACTCTTCCTCTTCACCATTCACATAATAATCACATCCCCCTTCCCTGCCCGGTAGTCTTTTCCAGACTAAACAGTCGCACATCCACCATGTAGTCCTGCTATGATACAATCTCCCCAATCTTCTTCACACTCCTTGCCTTCATGTGGACAAACTCTGTCGTTAATCCATGTGGGAACTCCCACTTGCATAACAGATCATAAACCATCTGTAACTCCCTGAAGTCAGAGAGTTTTGCTTGAGGCAGAGAGAAGTGAAATGGCTTACCCTTTGGTCATATCACTAATAAGGGCCAGAGGTAGGATTGAATGCTTAGTTTTCCTGACTCTAAGTCCAGTACTCAAACCACTGTGCCATGCTGCCTTTCTGATGTGTTAATGTCCCTCCAAAGACATGGCAGCCCACAGTGATCATGCAGCCCAGATGTGGTCTGACCATGGAAGCACCAAGCAGGGACCTAACTCTGTTTCTCAATAACTGATACAAAGATTTCTATGGATAAGAAGTGAATTAGATTTTTTTTTGAGAAGCCTCAGTATACTGCTGGCTCCTGATGGGGCGGTGGGGGAGGGTAAGTAGGTCCGTTTCACATAAGCAGCTAATATGGTCTCCCCCATTCATCCTCCACTACTTGTATGATGAGATTTTAAAAGCTGACAAAGAAGTTCATGTTTGTTCTTGTTTAATGCCATCTTTTCCATTTGGAAGAATCACTCCAGTGACTCTGGTAAATCTTGAGTCTGTCTTTCAGTCCATTAACTATTCTTCCCTGTTTGGTTCCACCAGCTCCAGATGTACCAAAACATACATTCATTGGATTCTCATAATTTCCATCTTGTCCACAAGTCTGAAACTGTCTTATGCCTGGCTGACACTGAGCTACACAATGCCTGCAATGACAATTCCCTCAAGTAGTAGCTTTATCAAATGAAAAAAAAATAATAACATGAGTTTGGCCTGACTTATTTTTGGGAGAAAGCCTCCTAAGTGGAGAACCATGCCACCAGGCTATCACCTTCTTATGCTTTCCAGATATTACCAGCAAGTAAGTTTCCTCAAGTTCTGCCTCCATCACGTCACTTCCCTATTCCCTACTGTCTAGAACCCCAAATCATGCAGACTGAGGGACAGAACTCAGCCTCCCTTTCCAGATATATTTTCTACTACTCACCTATGTGAAAGTCTACTTTGCAGCCAAATTATTCTATTTGCTGGTTTCTGGACACATCTGGCATCTTGGGTTCTCTTATCTTTGAATCTGTCACTTCCTCTACCTCTAAGTCCTTCCCTAATCTCTACCTGACACCCCAGCCCTACTTTTTACTATCCCCTTCCATTTTCTCTTTTTAATCCCACTTGCCATTTTGGTTGCTCATCCCTAAAGCCTCAGTTTGCATCTAGTAAAATGGGCAACTCTGATGAGTGTATAATGGATTCCCTTATCTAGATCATCCATCCACAAAGCAGGCCTTAGGACTGATCCTATTGGGCATTATCTCCAGATGGTCAACCACTTTTGGAGCTTTTAATTCAGTGTCTCATCCACTATATTACTCGGGGTCTGGCCATAATTTCCTAGTCTGTTTCCAACGTCTCTAAATTGTGGTCATTCAGTCTTTGTGTGAAGATTTCCAGAGAGGGAAAAACTGTCACCCTCCAGAGTAGCCCATTTCACTTAGAGCATTTATTTTTAGGAACATTTAGATCAAATTTAAATAGACCTCCTTGAAATTTCCATATGTGGCTTCTAGTTCTGTGCTCAGAGGCCAAGTCCAATAAGTAATTCCTCTTCAAATATTTTAAGAAAGCTCATCTCTCATCTCCTAGTCTTTTCTTCTTCAAGACAAACATTCCCAGTTTTTTTTCAAGTGACCGGCAAATGACGTTGTCTCCAGTCCCCTCAGCATCTTAGTTATCTTTTCCTGGACCTGTTCCAGTTTTTAGTATCCCTTCCTAACATGAGGCACTCTGAATGGAGTACGATTTTCTAGATGTGATTATTTGGGCACACTACAATGGGACTAGCACGTCCCTCATTCTGTATTCTAAGTCTCTCAACGCAGGCTAAGATTGTCTTAGCCTTTGGGAGTAGCCATACTTCCCTCTGGGCTCATTTTGTGTTGAAGTCTGCTTATTCCCCAAATCTTTATAGGAACTTTGGTTTAATTTGACCTTCCCATCTTCTTGGTAAGACTATCATAGGAGACAGAAGCCTAACACTTTACTGTTAATGCTTTGTAGGGTTGTTGCTCCCTCATTGGTCATCCTACTGTAGAAGAAAAGCCAAAGATGATTTGTTGAATAAGCATAAGGCCATGTATGTCAATATATCTAACATAAGCTCCAAAAGAGCAGGCATAATTTTAATGTTATCTGTGTGTCCTCAGGCCCTAGCACCAAGGTTGTATCTACATAGAGAGACCACTTAGATTGGCTGAAAAGTGAATAAGTTACTTTAGGCACCATTTTTCTCCTACAGAATCAACTAACTGGTCCAGGTTGGTTGGCATTGTGTCAGTACTGCCCACTGGGAATTTTCTCCCTAAAGATCAATATTCACTTGTGGCCTTTCTACCAAACTCCAGAGGTTGGCCATGTATGCACTTGTTTTGGGGACTGCCAGGCCCTAGCTGTCACCAAGCCATCCTTTTCTCCATGATATCCTTCAGAAGCCTTGCTAAAGAAAGGGGTTGTTGAAACCAGTTCAGTCAGTGTGAAGAGGTGGACCAGGGAGAACAAACATTAGCCCAACCATCCTTGAGAGTATACTAGAAATGCCATTTGTATGAGTAATTGCCACCTTTAAAGGAGCATCTGTGAACAAAGGAGAATGGATGAGAGCACATTTTCACTTTCTTAGGACAGGATCAGAGGGCTTTCAAGCTCTCTTGACTTCAAGATTTGCTCTCATTTCTCTTAAAAAATTGTTCAGTTTGCGGGGTAGTGTTGTAGGAGAGAGATTTTCTCAGCTTGGGCCATCAACACTGTGATGAGGCAGCTCCACGAGATGAGCACTTGTACAAAGAAATTCAAGGTGTACCAACGTGACAGGTGGGCCCAGCAGACCCGATGATTCAAGCCTCTTAATATGTCCCTTCAATTCCTGAAGCAGTAATCTGAAAAAAATTCTGGTCTGCCAGAGAGTCATGTGTAGAGATGACTTACAAGAGGCAAGAGTAGCAGGGGGATGACCCAGAATGCCACTTGTCTGAAATGAAGGGACAAATAATGACAGTTGGATGCCTTATAAACATATTTTGGAATAATCACTTGATTGTGCAGACTGCCATTGCATATGACATGTGTTAACTAGCTTCTCTATTCCACAAACAAAAGTGCCTTTATTTTGTGTGCAGCCTCTGAGACAGACTTTCCCCAACTAAGTTAGAAAGCACCCATGACCAACCCAGTAATGGAGATGCCCAGGTGCATTACGGGGCAAAGAGTGCTAGTGCTAGAACAAGGAGACATGGGCTCAGATTCTGGTTCAACTGTGTCACTTTCAACTTAGAGGTATCTGGGCAAATCACTTCTTTGCATCTCAGTTTCCTCACGTGTAAAATGAGAAGGCTTCAATAGATTCCATCTACTGTTCCTTCTATCTCTAAACCAATCATCCTATGAAAGGCCTGCCTCTATTTCTTCAATCTTCAGGTTTTTTTATTATGTCTCTCTGAGGGTATACATACGTACAAGCTGTGTCACTGGAATGCACCTGCATAGTCCAGCCAAGACACTTCCTTGAGCAAAACGCCATCTCTCAGGGCTTCACGAAGGAAGTTTCCTGAGAACCTGGACCTCTCCTACTCCTTAGGGCTCTTACGTCAGCCTTCACAGCTCAAGTTAAGACTTGTGTGAAATAGTGTTTTTGATGAGTTGGGAACCACACCATTTGTTTCTTATAGTGTCCACATGCCTTGCAGAAGACAAAATGAGTCGCTTGTATGAGATTTCTGAGATATTGAGAGAAAGAAGGTGGGAGAAAAACAACAGAGATAGCAAGCACGTAAACAAGAGCTCAAGAGTATAAGGGAGAGTCGGAAGGGAGGAAGGGAGGAAATGAAGGAGGTAAAGGACAGAAAGAGAAAAAGGGAGGGGGGGCAGCAGAGGAAGAGGAAGGAGAAAGAAAAAGAAAATTAAGAAGTGATCAAATTGACTTCAAGGGGAAAGTCTTTTGATTAGCTTAGAGTACACCAGGCTATTTTCTTACTTATCTTAATAAATCTATCAGCCCACTCCACCATCGGACCCATTGTGAGATGGCTTGGGCTATGGGTCTTCTGGTATTCTATAAATTGATGTAGGTACAGCAATGCTGGTCAAGCAGGGGACGATTGGGTTAAAGCCCTTTTGTGTGTTTATGATACCCACCAACACTAGAAAAAAAAAACAACTGTGCTGGGATTGGGAACAAATAAAGCTATAAAATGGTAAATGAATTGTTTTGTGGCTGAACCATTCTACGTACTGCAAGTAATCAATTCCATGATCTCTAAAGCACTTTCTTAGTACTAACATGTCTATACTTTTAAGAACTTGTGGAGTTTGAGAAGGATTTAAAAATGTGGATACAGCTCTTCCTACAAGTTCTGTAATGCCTGGTAGTTATTTCCATTTGTTGCCACTCTTGTCAGTTTCTACCCAATCAGGTGGCAGGTAGGGTAGCCTAGTCTAAAGAGGGAGAAACAGAAATGTTCAAGCAGACCAGCTGTTTTCAAGGGGCATAATCCTTACTCTCAGGGCAGGGGATGAGGGAGTGATAAAGTTGGCAGATTTAGCAGTCTGAATTTAAAGATCTGAGGAATTACTGACCACAGAATTACCCAACTTATTGTGTCATCAAGGTCACCAAATATAATGGCCCCATTGCCTATGATGAGTGCTATTTCCTAACAATAATCATGATGATAGAAAGCCTGGACATTATTCCCCAAATTACTTCTAAAATTGTGCCATGACCCTATGGAGAAAAGTCTGCTTTAGGAGGACAGTGAAGGGGGGTTCCCTGGGCTGTGGTATTTTTCAATACAAGCCATGGTTAGAAAGGGACCAGAAATCACAATTCCCTGACCAACTCCACCAAATGAGTCATTCTTAGCTTTAACTGGGATCATAAGATCCCAGCGTAAGAACAAAGAGGACCCAGTTGGCATCCACACACTCCTTTTCCATTGTTTCTATTTGTCACTGACCTCTTCTGCATAGAAGTGATTTTCTTCCCTGGCTGTTTTCATTTACATGTAATAACTTTTAACTAGTAAATCCTTCCAGTTTCTCATAGAGATTCTTTCCATTTCAAGACGAAGACCAATTTCAATATAAAACTTCTGATTATGCAACTGTGTGAAACAAGTCACATAAACATGATAAATTTGACTTCATTTCTATATTTTGAAACCCAGTAACCAATAAGAAAACAGTGCTTGACCTTCTGGGGTGTCTCAAAACAGAAAGAAATATTTCCAAATGGATAACATTTTTAAAAGAATGGGCAAAACACTCTTTGATCCAACAAGACTGTTCCTAGACTTAGTCCTAACAAAAGATGAGAGGAAGAGGCAAATGACCCATCTGTATCAACACATTTGTAGCAGTTCTTTTTGTCATGGGAGAGAACTAGAAAGTAGGGTGTACCCATCTACTGGGGAGTTGCTGGAACAAATTATGGCAAATGAATACAATGGAATAATAGTGCACCATGGGAAATGAGAAAAGAAACCATTTCAGAGAATCCTGGGTAGCATGAACTGTTGCAGAGTACCGTAAGCAGAACCAGGAGAACAATTTATATAATGAAAATATTTCCTACAGTAATAACGACCCATTAAAGGCTTAAAAACTCTGATGAGTCCAATGGCTAATCATAATTTGGTCTACAGAAGCATGAGGATGGAGGATCCTTCCTGCCTCTTAGGAAAGAGGTGATAGAATGCAGAAGAGATATGCACTTTCAGACATGGATTCATTTTACATGGCTATACTTACACTTTTTAGTTTAGTTTTTTTTTCAATAAATGAAAATCTGCCTTCTCTCCCTCTTACTTCTCTCCCCTCAGGTGAAGAAAGAAGAAAAGCAAAAGCCTTGTGACAAATATGTAAATTGTACTTATTAGTTACAAGGGAGAGTTTTATTTTCTTTTGGAGGGGGAGAGTTATGGGATAGAGAGTGAAGAAGTGATAGCAATAAAAAGGAAAGAAAGTAAAGAGTGCAAATTAAACATTAAAAATACATAGTAGGGAACAGAAGGCAGTTCAGAAGATACCCAGAGGGTCATTAATACCCCTTGAGGGCCATAGATCTCTAGAAGCAAAGAATATGCAAGCAGGCATTACAGAAGGGGAACAACAACATTGGGCCTATTTCTAAGGAACCTAGAATAGAAGAGACTGCCCGTAAAATACTCAATAACAGAAGTAATATAAAGGGAAAAGCCAGGCGAGAGGCTGATAAAAACTGATAAAGGCTGGAAAAAAAAAGGGGTTATGGGCAAACAGTCAAGGAAAGTGAACAGCAGAATGGACAAATTCTTCATAGTGATGAGGAAAAGGCAAAAATCTTCAAGGAAGGTGAAAAAGATGTCAGAAAGGATGAAAATGGGGCTTCTCCAAGAACTTCTGGGGTAGGTCAGAAGAGCAATCAAAGAACAGAGTTAAAAGCGATATGATCAGAAATAAGAGGTCTCAAGGAAAAGATCAACAAGTCCAGCAAAAGAGCAGAGGACAGAAAAAATACTGAGGCATTTTCAATCTCTGTATCCCCTTCAATTATCTATGCAGCAAAATTTGGTCAAATATTTAAATTACCCTGTCATGGGAAATTTTGAAGGAAGCAGCTGACTGGCAGAATCCACAAGTATCTTGTACTCTCTGATTGTTTGGGGTGAAAGACCAGCCCTACTCTCTCCAAGGAAATCACAGAATTCCTTTGGTCTCTATAATCACTTGTGTTCCCCCAAAACCTGGAGTCCTTACACCTGAAAGATAACGTAGACCACAAGAGTCCCGCCCCTCTAGCACAGCTGTAGTATTTTTGGTTTCAATGCAGTTCTTGAGACCATGTGTTGATCCACCATTTAGAGGGTACCACTGAATAAGAAAATTGTTGAGTATACACTTGGAATTTTATCGACTCCCTGTGGGACCACTCACCCTGGTCTTTGGCCTCACAGATATGTTTTGACTCCTACTATGGATTTATCAATACAGAAATATTTGTCCTCCTCAGTTCATTTCCCAGTCCTCTCCTTCAGGTACTATCCATGATGACCAGATTTATCAATACTGTTTGCTGAAGGGAGGATCCCATCTTCCACCCTCTGCTCCCTTGCCAAATGCCTGAGCTGCATTTCCTCCACACTACTGCCTCTGACACTCCTGAGTATTTTTCAAGACTCATCCCATTGGCCATCTCCTCCAGGAACCTTTTCAGGATAACTAATTTTCAGCATTCTCTTCTTTACATAGATACTTCACTCTTCACTAGTTCAATACCTCCTGGAGATACTAAGTTCCCTGAGGACAGGAGCTGATCTTCACTTTGCTTTTGAAAGCTCCACCATGTTGACTGAAAATGAAAGCTAGGAAAATGGCATCAACACCAATAAAATAATTGTATTCACAAGTTTAATTAATTGCCACAAGGGGAAAGAATAAAAGAGTCCAGAAAGGACCTTAGTAACCAAACATCTGACTCACTTGCCTAACAGAGAAAGATGTGGGAGAGAGGCAACACTAGGTTGGAATATAAACTCATTTATAATAGGTACAAAGAAGGATGGTGGACAATTATGAACAACAGAATCTCACAAAGCAACAAGAAGCAATAGAGGATGAAACTAGGCTAAGAAAGTTCAACAAGACATCCAAAGTTACCCAATGGTATTCAAGAATGAAAATATAAGCAATCTAATATAACAAACTGTCTTCTCCAACTGGTTTTCCAAGGAGAAGGAAAAACCACACTTGGACCCTAACTTCATTGTCCATGATGTGCTTATAAAAGAGGCAGAAAGGAAGGAAGGAAGAGAAGAGGGAAGTGAAAGAGGAAGGAAGGAAGGAAAGAAGGAAGGACATATCAGAATTAGGACTTGAATCCAGATCATCTGGGAACAGGGAAGACTCTCCATACAAAATATTGTTCTGCCTCTCTCCCTTCAAGTATCATCATTTCCGTTTTCCACTATAAAAAAAATTGTCTAGGCTCATAGATGTTAAATAACTTTATCAAGGTCACGGAGACAGTAAATGTCTAATGTCAGATCAGAACTCAGACTTTTCTAACTTTGTCCAACACCCTATTCATTATGTTATATTATCACCAGTGTAGGGTCCAGTAATATGAGAATAGGTGAATATTTTAGTGTTTTTCTTGAAATACGTAAATGGGAACTCTATCAACGAACCAGTGTGATACCCATTCTACAACAGGATGTCATATAGAAAACAAAACAAAACAAAATCTGTCCCTCATTTTGAAATGCAAAGATTTCTCTAGCTTTAAAAGCCCAGACTACGGAGAGTGCTAACTGATTCACTAAATATGGAGGCCACTTACTAAGTACATGAGACACTGAATCAGTATGACCCTGCGCTTGCCACTCACAATTCACTTTCAGCAGAAAGCCAACAGCAGCCCACAACCCTGAGGAGGGGTACACTTGATTTACACAGAAAGAAGGGAACCCAAATGATGTCTGGGCACAGACCATGACTTTGTTGCCATCAAGGTAATCAAAAAGATCCCCTGATACATTTGAGGAATGAACATATTGGGACAGCAGCAACACAAGAGTAGGAGCCAGGGAAAGCCCTTCACAAAATCATAAATAAGGAGAGGAAGGTTCACAACCTTCTTCTTTGTGTCACTGTGACACAAACCTCAGATCACAGACTTGATCTTCTTATGCTCTTCTTACATCTCAAAATCCGAAATAGGTGGATACCTATTCACACTTCAGAACGAATCTGAATTCTAACTAAATACCTGTTTGTTGAGTTTTTAGTACATAAAAAGGCTCTGGGTAAGTGCTGTGAGAGAAATGAAGAAATATAACCCAGAGTCTCTGCCCTTAATAAACTTATGGGTTTTTTAAAGGGAAAACAAGACATATGCATGTGAAAAGTTAAAAAGCAATACAAGATTTATAGAATATTTTATGGCAACAACAGAAGGAAGAGATGTCATAAGGCAGTGTATGATTAATTGCCTAATGAATGGTGCATTAATTCAGAAAACATTTATTGAACACTGAGCTACTTGGTATGCTAGATACAGGCAGTGAGAGTTAAAAAAGGAACGTCTGAGAAAGAGGTTGCTTTAGCTTGGTGAGCAACAGAGGCTTCACACTGGGTTGTGAATGATGGTTACTATATGGATAGAGGAAGAGAGAAGGAAGAGGTCATTTTAGGAGGTGAGAATACATGTGTGTATGTGTTTGTGTGTGTACGTGTGTGAGTTCAGAATCTCAGAAACAGAAGGAGGCTCAGAGACCAAAGAACTACCTCTCCCACTCTTTACCCTGCTTTGCCCTAACATCTCTGCTCAGAGACGGTCACTCATGGGGATCTGCCATCTCATCCCATCATCCCATCCCACCTTGGAGCTTCTGTATTGGCCAGGAAGTCCTACCCCCTCACCCCATCCAACACCAACTTCAAGCCTAAATTTGCTTCTTGGCAATGTCTCTCTCCCTTATTCCTAGTTTTGCCCTCTGGGACCAAGCAAAGCATGTCTCCCAAATCTTTGAAGATAGTTATCATTTGGAGCAATTCTCTTCCCTTACTCAGATCTTCTCCAAACTCTACTTCTGACTGTCATTCAGTCTGATCCTCCTCATGGTACGATCTGGAGGCCCGTTGCTATCTTAGCTGCCTTTCTCTGGCCACATCTTGTACTTGCAAGGTAACATGGAGAATAGATGTCATTCCAATCCTGTGTTCTCCTGTCTGAGACAGGGCTGCGCTGGAGACAGGTGTTCCAATAGCAGGTGTGGATTTGCACAGCTCCTTGTAATTCTGCCTTGGCATCCCCAGTATTACCGTGCAAGCAATTAAGCTAGAAAAAAATACCATCTCTCAAAATATTCTAATAATGGAGGCAAAAGTGCCCTTTCTCCCCAGCATTGTATGGATAATTGCCTTAGTTCTTCATTTCATTTTGCATGTGTAGACTCAGCCCTAATATTTAGATTAAGCTTCATTTACAGTAATGAAATGGCTATTATTAACAGGAGGTTAATAAATTTAAAAATTATCACAGTTTGAGATTTTCCTCTTCTACGCAGGGACTATTAATAATTATTAATCCTTCCTGTTTTAAAAACCTCTCCAGAGTGACTACATAAATTATGTCCTGTGATATGAGTTGTAGTAGACATTGTCATATACCTGGAAACATCTGCTATTCTGCTTGAGAATAAATTCCCGGGAAAGGTTTAAAATTTCGTCTCCCAGAAATGGTTGAAGGAAAAGAGAGCAGAGCTGCAGGAGATTTTGACAAGGCCCTGCACCAGAATTCTCTGCATGTGTGAAATACACCATCCTTCCAGCACATCTCATCTCAAATGTGGCATGGGCTACTGCAATACTGTCTGTGAAATCATTTCAATTGGATAGGGAGTGCCATCAAGGGATGCCCTACTGGTCTCTTAGCTCGTCTCTCCAGCCCTCCTTCTCAGACTCCAAGGGCTTCCCAGGAGCTGAAGCAGCAGAGTGAGGCAGAGGGGACAGCACAGGGAGGTGGGACTAGTGCCCTTCCCCCAGGTATCCCATAGGTGTCCCAGATCATCACAATGGCTCCTGTGCCATCCTTTAAGAGTGAATTCATTTGAATTTATTTTTATTTGCAACACACAGAAGTAGAATATATTAGACGCTGAGGGGACTTTCAGTATTAGGCTTGGGAGAGGCAGTATTTTACACTGGATATCAGGAGACTTGGGTTTGAATCCTGGCTCCAGAGATAACTTCTGTATTGACCTTGGGCAATCTATGAATGATTCGCCAAATCTTTATGAAGTGAGTGCCAGTGGATTATGCTAGGACTTCTCTAAAAAATACAAGGAATAAAACAATCCCTAATTGCAAGAAGTGTACATTGTGTGGGGAAGTGAATGGATGAATGAAAAAACATTTATCAAGTATTTACTGTGTACAAAGCACTGTCCTAAAGGCTAGAAATACACATGGAAAAGCAAGACAGTCCTTGCTTTCAAGAAGCTCCTATTGTGATGGAGGGAGATCATGCACAGAAGAGGAGTCCAGCTGAATGTGAGATTGCAAGGCCCCATGGCCCTCAGGGTACAGCAGCAGAACATACAGTAATGTCTTTTCTCTGGTTGTGTTTCCACTGAAAAAATTCTATGCCAGATGTTGAGTCACTTGGCAACACCAAAGGCTCTGGAGGTGAGAACTTTCTCTTCCAGGTTTTCAGGAGCTTTCACTGTCAATAAGAGGAAGAAGAAGTTGCAGAACTTGCAGAAGCAGCTGATAGAGGACAATTGCCCTGGATGATGGTTTTAATAATAAGAGGTGAGGGCTATTCCAGGGGATTTTTGACTGGTAATAGTGGCAAGGATATGAGGACCTATCTCCATAGGGCCCCCACCAATAATGGCTTTGGGGGCTCAGATGGAAGCAGGGCTGGTAGTCTGAAAGGCATGGATATTACTAAAGTTCTTTGGTTTACAGGCCTTAAACGTCTCCATTGGGGGCCTGAGGGGAGATGGTGGCAGTGGCTTGACTTGTCTGGTAATAGGCCTCAGTTTCCTCATCTGTAATATAAGGGGGCTGAATGAGACAGTCTCCTGGGGTCCCTTCTCGCTTGGATTGTATCTTGGGCTAACAAAGTGAAAGAGAAAAGAGGTGATTCTAACACTATTCTCCTCTCCTTCTAAGCATTATCTTGGCCACGCCCCTTATTTTACAGGCCACCTACCTAGAGACTTGTAAAGTCAAGATGTGGATTCATCTCACCCATTTCTTTCTGTTGCAGCATACCAGAGGGTGGGAATGTGGGAAGGGTGGGTGGCATGGGAAATGGTGTTGTATAAGTCATATATATAAAAGCATATGGAAATTCATGGAGATTAGAATGCTTAGGGGTCCACCATCTTGTTATCTTACTATTATCTTAGAGTAAGCCCTCTAAAAAGCCTTGGGCCATGCAGTGCTCATAGAGGAAGCTCAAGAAATGCTGTCATCTCACACTAGGTTCAATTTTTCATGTTTGAGCACCATTATTATGTTGCCAGAAAGATTTAAACACATACTCATGTGCTCTCTCTCTCTCTCTCTCTCTCTCACACACACACACACACACACACACACACACACACACACACACACACACACTTTTCTTTGAAGGCAAGAAAGAGAAAACAGTTAAGAAAAGAATAGCTTTGCTATTTAGAGATGCCTCAGTGAAGTAAAGAGAACAAGGGATGTGTGAATACTATTGTATGAGGTATATGCATTCAGGAGAAAAATTAATTATCTACATCATGGTTTTATGAATAATGTGACATATTTGAAAGTGTCCAGTGCTTTTCACTACCAAGGAGACCTTGGTTTCCTCTGTTCAAGAGAAAATAGAAACCACTGGAAAATATTGATTATTTGCAAAAATACAAATATTTTAATAGTGTTATAGAAAAAGTCTAGAGTTCTTAGAAGCTCCAGTATTTTACAGAAATTAAATTAGGAAATTAGAGACATGCTCAGGGTTGGGTGCTGGTAAATCATTTTTAAACAGTTAATGATTTTTATCATCCCTTTTCTTTCTGATTTATTGTTTTTCCATGTTTTAGCTGTGGCATTAACTTTGGCTGCATGCACGTCAAAGAGAAAAGACACATTCCCAACTGGTAAAAGTTCAGTAAGCCATCTCCTCACAGTGGACAACTGTGTACATTTCCTAAAACATAATCTACTAGATGACAGAAGCTAGCTACCAGGTTGGGAGCACAGCCTGTCTCAGCAGCTGGCACCCAGAATGATGCATTTAAACCCAACCAACTCAGCCAAGAGTAGGCTCAGTATGCCCAGGTATGAAATGCCCCTCCCTACTCCTTCTCTTCAATGCTTTGGCCTTAAACAGCATGGGGAACCCATTTTGAAATGTTCATTCAGTTAGGTTCACCTTTTCTACTCACACACCCATGCACTCCTCATGACATCCAGGACAGAGTTGACATGAAGAGATCTATTTATTGGCACGCATCCTCAAACAGACATTTTCCTACACAGCCTCATTCTCTAACTTATTGTTTGGCATAGTCAAACTTGGAAGCTCTCTAGAAAGTAGGAAAAATATGCTAGCTATGCTTCTCTGTCTCTCCCTCTTCTTCCCCACCCGCATCTCCAACTCCCAGCTTAATAAGAGCAATGCTCTCGGCACAGATGATGGAGAGCAATAAGCATAAATAGGGATTGTTTCCCCTGGAGGGAAGGTTCTCCTTCCAGCCAAGACATTTTCTCCTGTAAAACTGTCATCTCTAGGAATATTCAACTTGCTATGCTGGATTCCATTATATTTGGATGCAGGATTCAAAGAGAAAGTACTGTGGGGAAAGAGAAGAAGTCCCACTTTGGATATGTTGAGTTATTAGTCAATAGAACACATAGATCAACATGTCTGGCAGGCAGCTGAATATATAAGACCAGACTTCAAGAGATATTGATATGGGAGCTATACGCAGAGAGGTGGCAGTTGAACACAAGGAAACTGTTGCAGCCCCCAAGAGAATGAATGTAGAGTAAGAAGAGAAGCAAGCAGAGGACAGCTTTGGGGGTGCACCCACAGTTCAAGGGCAGGGCATGGATATGGAACCAGCAAGGGAGACAGAGATGAAAGGATAGGAGGAGAAGCAGGAGACTTGAGAGAGAAAAGAGTATCCAGTTAAAGAGGATGGTTCACAAAATCCAATGGCACAAGGAGGTCAGGAAGTCATGATGACAAGTGAGAAAAGACAACTGGATTTGACAATTAAGAAGTCACTTGAGAGGTGGAGCCAAGATGGAGGAGGAAATGTACGGACTCACCTGAGCTCTTCCCCAAAACCCTCCAAATACCTTTAAATAATGACTCTAAATAAATTCTAGAGCAGCAGAGCCCACAAAAAATGGAGTAAAACAATTTTCCCGGCCAAGACAACTTAGGTCTGCAGGAAAGGTCTATTGCACCTCAGTGAAAGTGGAACATAGTCCAGCATAGGCCATGCCAGCATGGGCCTAGCCCCAGCAAACCAGGAGCCTGCCTTGGAAGCCACTGAATCAGCAGTGGTAGTGGCTACTTCTGGAGCACTCATCCCAAAGATGGTAAGGAGGTCAAAGAACTGGTCAGAAGGTAATTACAGAGGTCTTTTTCCTAGCACTGGAGCAGGACACTGTTGCTTTGCCAATACTTGGATCTAGGAAACAGTCCTGGGTAGCAATTCCAGGGTGAGGAGGAGCACTTGCACATCACATCTTGCAGCCACAGTGGAATGGGGACCTTCTTCACAGTTCCAGGGCAAAAAGGTTGCTTGTGGTCACTCACAGATTAGAGCGGAGGCCAGGAGAATAGGAAACACCTCTCCTTAGAGCATATCACCTTGGAAGAACTGAAAACTTACAGGGCCCTAAAAGCATATCTGAGAAGAGCTACACAAAATGCCTGAAGTCTGGGACAGTTTACCCTTGACCCTGGAAACAGAGCCCTGTTTGAACAAACAATTAAAAGTGAAGTAATAGACTGCAAAAATGAGTAAACAACAGAAAAAAAATTGTGACCCTAGTAAGCTTCATGTAAGTTCCATGTCACAGTAAGATGACATGGAAGATCAAAACACACACACAGAAGAAGATAACAAAGTCAAAACTCTGATATCCAAAGGCTCCAAGAAAAATATACTTTGACCTCAGGCCATGGAAAAAGTCAAAAAGAATTTTGAAAATCAAGTAAGAGAGATAGAGGAAAAATTGGGAAGAGAAATAAGAGTGAGGCAAGAAAATCAAGAAAAATGAGCCAACAGCTTGGTAAAGGAGACACACAAAACATCTGAAGAACATAACACCTTAAAAAAGAGACTAGGTCAAACGGCAAAAGAGGTCCAAAAAGTTAGTGAGGAGAAGAATTGGTCAAATGAAAAAGGAGGTACAAAAGCTCACTGAAGAAAATAATTCCTTAAAAATTAGAATGAGCAAATGGAAGGTAATGGCTTTATAAAAAACAAGAAACAAGAAACCAAAACAAAAATAATGAAAAAAATAAAAGATGATATGAAATATCTAACTGGAAAAAACAACTTACCTGGAAAATAGATCCAAGAGGGATAATTTATAAATTATTAGATTAACTGAAAGTCGTCATTTTTTTTAAAAAGAGGGTAGATATCATCTTTCAAGAAATTATCAAGGACATTTTTCCTGATATTCTAGAGTAAAATAGAGAGTAAAATAGAAAAAGAAAGAGGAAAAGGAAAGAAGTCACCAATCACCTCCTGAAAGAGACCCCAAAATGAAAACCCCTAGGAATATTATAGCCAAATCCCAAAGCTCCTGTGCCAAGGAGAAAATACTTCAAGCCACAGTCAGGATAACACAAGATTTAGCAGCTTCTACATTAAAGGATTGGTGGACTTGGAATATGACATCCCAGAGGACAAAGGAGCTAGGATTACAAGCAAGAATCACCTACCCAGAAAAACTGAGTATAATCCTTCAGGGGGAAAAATAGACATTCAATGAAACAGAAGACTTTCAAGCACTCTTGATGAAAAGACCAGAGCTGAATAGAAAATTTGACTTTCAAATACAAGACTCTAGAGAAGCATAAAAAGGTAAACAGGAAAGAGAAATCATAAAGGACTTAATAAACTTAAACTGTTTACATTCTTACATGAGAAGATGATATTTATAACTCATAAGACCTTTCTAATTATTAGGGTAGTTAAAAGGCATACATATAGACAGAGGACACAGGTGGGAGTTGAATTGAAGGTATGGTATCTAGAAAAAATAAAATTAAGGGGTTAGAGAGGAAGGTGCTGGGAGAGGTAGAATGGGGTACATTACCTCACACAAAAGAGGCAAGAAAAAGATTTTACAGTGGAGGAGAAGAGGGGGAGTGGAGAGGGAGTGAGTGAACCTTATTCTCATCAGTATTATCTCAAAGAGTGAATAACAAACACTCTTAATTGGGTATAGAAATCTATCTTACCCTACAGGAAAGAAAGAAGGGAAGAGGATAAGAGAAGGGGAGGTGATAGAATGGAGGGCAGATTAGAGGAGGGGGGTAATCAGAAACAAAACATTTTTGAGAACCAACAGGGTGAAAGGAGAGAGAAAAAAATAGAATAAATGAGGGGACAGAAAGGAGGGAAATACAGTTAGCAATAGTAACTGTGAAAAAAATTTTTTGAAGTGAGTTTCTGTGATAAAGTCCTCATTTCTCAAACATGTATAGAACTGAGTCAAATTTATAAAAATAAGAGCTATTCCTCAATTGGTAAATGATCAAAAGATATGAACAGTTTTCAGAAGTAACCAAAGCTATCTATAGCCAGATGAAAAAAAATGATCTCACTATTGATTGGAGAAGTGCAAATTAAAACAATTTTAAGGTAATACTTCATTAGATTGGCTAATATAAGAGAAGGGGAAAAGTTGTTGTTGAAGAAAATTACAAGTGCTGGAAGGGATATGGGGAAAATGAGATTAACTAATCATTTGAACTGATTCAACCACTCATTAGAGCAATTTAAACCTATACCATGCAAAGCCTTTGACTTAGCAATACCACCACTAGGTCTGCATCTCAAAAAGAAATAAAAAAAAGGAAAAGGATCTATATGTACAAAAATATTTATAGCAGCTCTTTTCTGAGGGCAAAGAATTGGAAATTAAGGGTATGCCCATCAATTGGGGAACAGCTGAACAAATTGTGGCTTGTGATTATGATGGAATACTGTTATGTTACAAGAATGATGAGCAAGATGCTCTCAGAAAAACCTGGAAAGACTTATGTGAGCTGATTCAAAGTGAAGTGTACTGTGTACAAAGTAACAGCAATACTGTGAGATGATCAGCTGTGAATGATTCAGTTATTCTCAGCAATACAAAGATTTAAGACAACTCTGAAGGATCTATGACAAATGCTATCCATCCCCAGAAAGAGAACTGATGGTGTCTGAATACAGACTGAAGCACAATTTTTTTAAACTTTTCTTTACGTCTCTTGAGGGGTTTTTTTGGTATGCTTTTTCTTTTACAACATGGCTCTTATAGAAATGTTATGCATGACTACACATGTATAACCTACATTGAACTGCTTGCCTTCTCAACGGGAGGGGGTAGGAAGGGAGAGAATTTAGAACTTGGAGTCTTAAAGACAAATGCTAAAAATTGTTTTTACATGTAACTGGGGAAAAGTTAAATAGTACAATTAAGAAATCACTTATAACCTAGGAGAGAACACTTTCTGCTGACTGGTGGAGACAAACCAGATTCGAAGAGACTAAGAAATGATTAGAAGGTGAGGAAGTAGAGACAGTAGGTGTAGATGGCTTTTTCTAGAATTTTGTTTGTGAAAGGGAGGCGCGATATAAAAACAACAGTTTGACAGGATTGTTGAATCTAATCATGGATCCAATAGAATACCAAGATGTCCATGTTGAATTGACTGGTAGTTAGGTTAGTTGGAAACCAAACCAGAATAAGAATGGATCTGGTTACTTGGTGACACTAAGGATACTTGCATTCCAAGCTTGCTCAAAGTGAAAACAGAAACCATGAGTATGTAACAAGCCCTGAATGCAAGTACTCTTTCTGTCACCAGTGTTAGAATCTTGACAACATGCTGACAGCCTTGGATGAAGCCTCTGGGTTCTCATTTTATCTTGTGGTCAGAAGAGAAAATAACCAAATGCAAAGAGAGGGCCTGTGAGGAGCAAGCACCTCGTACAGGGAGGGCCTGGTAGCCACACCTCTGGAGAGACTTGTTCAGGGAAATTTCCCCTGACAGAGAATGGTGCCAGCAAGCTTGTCACCAAGTCCCTGTGGCCAACAGGCAGGGAGCAGAGCTGTAGGTTGGGTGCCAAGACTTGGCACTGTGAGCAGTGAGCAGCCTTTCTGGCCTAGTCCATCCGTCTCCACTTCATACCCGGTGTTATCATCAGCTAACAGAACAGCCTCTGATTGGCTTCAGGTTAATAACAGGCAGGCAGGCACAGCACTTTCCTCAGCACCTCCACTTTCTACAGGGTCCAGTTTAAAGGCTGAAGCTACAGGGAAGTTATCCACATCTAGCAGCTTGTGAGCGCTCTCTGCTCTTTCTCTCTCTGTCCTCCCCCATCCTGCTGCTCCGTGGTTTGGTTTTCCTTTTTCAGGAGCCTGCTAGGAAGTAAAAGGGGGAGATTGGCTTGGACTGACCTTGAGCTCCTTTCCAGTTCGATATTGATGCACCAGACACTCTCCTAGATAAGGGAGATACTGAGACAAAAACCACATAGACTCTGCTCTGAAGAAACTTACATCCTATCCTATTATTTGACACAACACAATAAGAATTTATTAAACACCTGTGATTTTCAAGGCACTGTGCTAAGGGCTAGGAATGCAAAGATAAAAAAAAAAACCAAAGCAAAAACCCAAACCAATTCTGGTCTTCAAGGAGAGGGCAGTGGCTAACCCATGGGTGTTTATACTGGCAATACATAGGCATGTGCTGCCTCCGTAGTTCCCCTTCCCCTCAGGCATTTTCCTAGGTCACTTTCTCTTATATTACTCCAGGGACTGACTGGATTCTCCATGGACCCTCTTTGCAAGAAGGGTTCTCAGAGTATGATACTTTTTATCATATCAGGTCTTTAGTGAAAGCCTCCATTTAAACCCAAATGAAGCTCAAAAATCAGTTCTTTCGACTTCCTTTTTAAATGTATTATTTCTGCAAGCTGGTTGCTGTTTATTCAAGTAGTTAAAACGAACCCAGCCTCCCTCAAACCTCCCAGGGACTTCAGGTTAATAGTTTCCTTTGAACTGTCCCTCTTCTCCATTTAATCCAGGAGAGCCATGGACAAAAATCATTGACATGTCCCTATAATTTTCTTGCATTTGCCCTTGTGGCTCATTTCCTCTCCAGGCTTGTTCTGGGGGAAAAGGGAAAGCAGGCCTGGAGCTGCCACACCACACCTCTTCACCCCTCACCATTTTTCTAAGCAATAATTGGCCTTATCTGCTCCTAATTTCTAGAGGCAGCTGGTGCACACAAGAGGAGAAAGTAAGAGGGAGGCAGGTGCTACTTACCCTTCTACAAGTGGAGAGAAAACACCTTTTTTTTCCCAGATGTTAACAGGTAAATGAAGCAGGTGGTTCATGAATACTTGACCTCCCCAGGTTCTCAATTCTACATAAACTGTAATTAGATGCATTGGACTCAATTCAGGCCTGTGGGCTGGACACTTTATGCCCACAATCTCCTAATCTCTGTGATACAGAATTGCCAGCTGCCTAAATAACTCCACCCCTAATCCACCCCCCCTCCACAAATACACATGTGTGTGCACCCTGCTCTATTATCCCCATTTAGCTCAGTCCCAGCCCATCCTAGAGGTGGCCCAGTTCAGCTGTCCATTTACTTTGCACCCTCTGTAACCTTGGCCTGTCATTAACCCACTACCCCCACCTTAGACCTTTTCAAAACTCTGGTGAGTCCAATGGGATAGAGCCCTGTTTCACTTAGAATATTGCTTGAGGAAAATAGCTCTTCACTGCTAAGCATTAGCTTAGCATTAGAGGGCACAGAGCACTGGGCTCGGTGCCATGAAGACTCATCTTCCTGAATTCAAATCTGGCCTCAGACACTTACTAGCTGTGTGACTCTGGATAAGACAATTAAAATGAGCTAGAGAAGGAAATGGCAAAACGCTCTAGTGTGTCTTCCTGAAAAGTCCAAAATGGGGTCACAAAGAACTGGACACAACTAAAAACAATAAAACCAAGCATTCAATGTTACTGGGTTCGGGAGCTGGGGGTGGGGGGGTGAGAGCCCAAGGAAGTTTAAGGACGCCCTGCCCTCCTCTGTAATTATTTCTTTGGTTTGGAATTCCCACTATTATCATCTACTAGTACATTCACGTGAATTCATTTCTTAGATCTGTTGGCATAGATCTTGGCACTCAAGGTCCTGAAAGCAAAATCAGATTTGGGAGGAGAGAGTATCCAGAGTATGGGCCTCTGCCTGCGGGGAGCAAAACCTGATGTTTTCAAGGGAGAGGTTGGTAAAAGGAATTTCCAGGAAGGCGATATCTATCTTTGACAACAAAAATGACTGGCTTTGATGTTTACATGTGCATGTATGAGAATCTCCCGAGGGCTGGGTAAAGTCTCCCACCATCTTATGCTCTCTTTCTCCAGGAAGGCCCATTGGAAGGCTTGGCCCAGATATAAGCCCTGGATTCATGAAGGGATCCTCAGTGGACAAGGCAGGGAGCTTGCCAATCAGTGCAAAGGCTCAAAAGAAAGCATGGAGGTGCAGGGATGACAACCTGTCATCCCAGCATTTCCCTTCCATGAATTCACCCTTAAACTTTTCTGAACAATATCTATTTTTAAGTTTGAAAAGATAAGACAGAACACAGAAGAATCTTTTTTCCCCATCTGCCTCTTTTAATAGAAGGTATGTTCTTAGAGATAAGGTTGTCTCTATTTTCTAATAATACATAGTTTTCTTTATTTTTCAACAAAACATAATTCCTTCATTGCTGAAAGAACGCTGGCTCCCCAACCTCAACATGACAGTCGGATGGGACTATTTCCTTGGAATTCAATCATAATGACCAAAACAGAGAAGCAAGAGATGTATATTTGAAATTTAACTATATATTTGTGGGGGCTCCAAGGTGTCATGGGATATCTGAGAGTATCTTAGCAACTTGACAGCATGTGGGTCTGCCCTCATCAGGAAGCACCAGCCCATACAGCTTCTCCACCACCTGTTCTCTGATAAGACTAATCTGCTCAACAAAGCCATGCTAGAGTTTGAACAGATGCTAACAGTACCTGATAGCCTTCCTAAGGAAAAGAACTACAGCATCTCCAATACAAAGAATAATCACTGGCTGCCTCCATGGATAAGACTGGCAGAAACTGAATGTCAGTAGCATTTTTCTGGCTCCTGCCAGGGTACAAACCGAGGAGGAGAAATCAGACAACCAGCGGGACTCCTACATTCGATCCTGCCGGCTCCATGAGACACTTTCCTTAGAGAGGAACGTTGCACATGCACGTTGAGAGGGAGTTTGACAAAAGTCATTTACACACTAGTCAAGTGTATTTCTCTGGCCATTGCCAAGGTCACTGAACATAAGTTATCATACTGTGTCTGTGCCAAGGTAGTTGGCACTGAGTCCAAGATAATTTCTCCTAATTCTTGGCTATGCTTGCATAGAACTGGTCCTACACATCAGAGGGAATTGTGCCCATTAGAGCCAGTGAGTTATAAGACTAGAGAAATTTACTTAGAATGAAAGAAAAGCGGTAAGTGGAAAATTCAATTGAATGACCAAAACCATCAACAGAAAATGAAAAAGGTTGAGAAAAGAGATGTGCTATCACAATTATGCAGCTGAGGATGAAATAAAACAAGGGAAAAGACATACTAATTTAATTCCTCCAAGGATGTTCCTGTGGGACCGTGGGCAAGTCTGTTCACTTCTCTGGGTATTAATTTTATCATCTGTGAAATCAGGAGTTAGGTCCGAATGAGCTCTACGCTCCCTCCCAACTGTCGATACATGATCCAATGTTGTTGTTCAGTGGTTCAGTTGTGTCCAACTCTATGTGACCCTGTGGATTTTGTTCATGGGATTTTCTTGGCAAAGATACTGGAGTGATTTGCCATTTCCCTCTCTAGTGTGTCTCCATTTCACAGATAAGGAACTGAGGCAAATAGGGGTTAAGTAACTTGCCTGGCTCACACAGCTAAGAAAGGTCTGAGGCTGGATTTGAACTTAGATCTTCCTGACTCCAGGATGAGTGCTTTATCCACCCACCATCTAGCTGCCTATATGATCCCACAGAACCTGTTATTTAGGGTCTGGCCTGCCCTTACTCTAGACATGTGGCGGAGAAGGCCCTGAAGACTGAATGTCCACTGACAGCAGAGTGTCCTCATCTCTTTTTGAATTACTGTCTCCTTATCCTATGATTTACCTTTAAAAAAATGATGTCTTTTTCATATAATCATAATTTTCTTCCCATACACACAAATACTGAGACCCCTCCCTTGCAGCAAAGAACAACTTTGCAAAGCCATCCAATATAGCATTAGCATAGACAACATTATTCACTGGCTACATTCTCTAATCTTTCCAACAGAAGAAGGTTGGTATTACCTCATCACTTTATTGTTTCTCTGGGACCAAAACTGGTCATGACAATTATACACTGATGGACTTCCTGTTATATTAATGCTGTCATTGTGTATTTTGTTACCCTACTCTTTCTAACTTTATACATCGGCACTAGAAGGATCCTGAAAGATCCTGAAAGATCCACCACCCCCTCCCCTACCCCACATACACACTCTTTTTTGAGATGAGGAAAATCAGGCCCAAAGAGGTGTGGTCAACTCAATAAAATCACACAGGTAATAAGTAACAGAATCTAAATGACTGAAACCTAAGTCCTCTGACCCCCGAGTCCAGCAGTCTTTCTATATTCTCCTTCATTACTTCCTACAGTTCATATAAGCATTTCTGTATTTCTGGAAATTCATCATATTCATCGTTTCTTACAGCACAATAATATTTCATTCTATTAATGCACATATGTTCTTCAACGATTTCCCAAATAGGCATCCACTTCGTTTCCATTTTTTTGCTACCACAAAAAGTGTCACTATGAGTATTTTGGTGTGCATTGGCCTTTTCTTTCTCTCTTTGATGTATGTATATACAGTAGAATCTTTGAGTTAAAAGACATAAACAGCTTAATGATCTTTCTCACATAATTACAATTTTTTTTCATAATGTGTAGTGCAGTTGGAAACATCAACAAAAATGCATCAGTGTGCCCATCTTTCCACAGCCCCACTGACACAGATTCAGCGATACACTTTGTCATGTTTGCCAATTTGTGTGGCGTAAAACATAAAACCTCAATTTTCTTTAAAATATGCATGCCTTATTATTACTGATTTGAAGCACATTTTCATATGTTTGTCAAAAGTTTTCAAGGTTGTTGGGTTTTTTTCTGAGAACTCTGTTTATATGAGAGAGTACCTTCTCTCCCATGGTACAAACAAAACTATTTTTGTTATTTGCCATCTTTGCCACTTTTGTTGGGTATGAAGTGAAAACTAGGAAGTTGTTAAATATGTATTTCTCTTGTTGCTTATTTTGGAGAATATTTCCCTGTGCTTGTTAATAGTTTGCAAGTCTTCTTTTGGCAACTTTATATAGGAGAGTAGTTTGTCACCCATAGTATATAGCTAATCTCTGGATAGCTTCATTTCAGTGCTAAATGCAAAGCAGAGAATGAAGTGAAAAGAGTTAAATCAAGCAAGCTTCCTTTATTCAACTCTTCTTATAGAAAAGAAAAAAAGAGAATAAGTTTTCGGGTCCTGACCCCAGAATCTCTTTCATCATAAATGAATGGCTGGTTTTGACAGACTTGGAAGAAATGCTCCAAGCTGGCAAACTCACTTAAAGTGAATGGAAAATGTAGTAATATTTAGAAGAGGCTGCAGAAATTGAGGTCAGCCACCGATGTTATCCCTTCAAGGTCTAATGATAAGCAATAACTCAAACAGAGATTCGACTTCTGGAGGAAACCCTTGGTGAGAGCCCAATTTACCACATTCCAGGTATTTTGCTCGGACTTAGAGGATCAGAGGAGCATAGCACAGAAAATGTGCTTCAGAAATTTACTCCTCTGACCTCTGTCACCTCTAGATTTCCTTTACTCAAAAACAAAATCCCAGAAACAACAGCCTATGTGTGTGCATGGCATACATATATAGGTATGGCTAGAGAACTGCATATACAGCTATAGAGATATAGCTAGAGATTTCTATCCTAGGGTATTTATTCTCCCAGCAACAGATTATATTATTAATGTCAAACAGTGGGGATAACTGGATAAGAGTAGATATTAATGAGCACCTGTCAGCAAGCTAAGACATACATATATAAGGGAGCCAAGATCTCCTTAGTTGGGGGAAGGGGGGGCATTCAAACTGAAGCAGCCTGCAAACTCTCTCTGACCTACTACATACATTTAAGGGATGTGCCTGAGGCACAGAGAATTTAAATAACTAGCCCAGGGTCACATAGCTAGTTGGGTATCAGAGGCAATATTCAAACCCAGGTCTTCCTCACCCACTTCAGCACTCTATACACTTGTGTGTTTGTCTTTTGTTCTCAAAGAGGACTATGACATCAAGATGATGACATAACTTGCAGTTCACTTTGATCTGAGTGAGGGAGGGCTGTGCAAGGTCACCTACCTCACTTTCTTCTCCTGAGCCATCTGGGTTCAGTGGCCTGATGTTCATCAGGAGGACTGGAGATGGCCCAGGATGCAATGGGAGACCCTGGCCTTTTCAGGCTGACATCTTATAGCATTCTCACTTTGAATGAGATACACTCACTCAATGAATAGGCTTCTTTAAGTAGCTACTCAAAGAATGGCCCCTTTAATCAAAATTTAAAAAAAAAAAATCAAACTGGGAGAAGACCCTCCGGGGGTTCCTGGGTAAAAGAGAAACATTTACTACTAGGCCACAATTCTATCTACAGAATAAGTAGTAAGACTTCTTTGTGGTTGGGCTCCAGGGTTTTGATAACCATAAAGGTCACAGTAAAGCAAAGTTGGTTAATCATTTCAGCTCCCTTAGGCTGGAAAGTAGCTCACCAAAGTCTGCAAATCTCCATTTTCCACCTGACAAGCCATCCTCTCATTTATAATGATGATTTAATCATTGCATATCCATCCCTTTTTAAAGGAAAGAGAAAACTCAGTTCTAATGAACAAGACTTATATTGAAGAATTTTGTCATTTCTCCTCCAGCTGACAGATATCACTGTGGAAATGCAAAGTTTCATTTAAACCAAAGCTGGGTGATAAATGATACCTCAGTGAACCTGAGTAGGCAAATGCTCTGGCTGATCATCTTCCAGTTCCTTACGGTCAGATTTCCTACTTACAATGCTATGATTCTGTTTTGGAAATGGAAGAGAGCTGATTCAAAGTATTTTTTTTTTTACTAGAAGGGCCACATCACACACATCTTAGAGAAGGCCTCAGATGCCATGGATGGCTAGTCTTTAGAGGGCAAGTAATGGGGAAATCAATGAGAAACTAACGAAGTTACAAGTTGTTCTATGATTGGTGGGCCTGGGGCTAAGAATGGCACTAGAAATAAGCTTTCTTTCAGAGAAAGTCTTGGAAAGAATCAGCATGCAGGCAAGTAGGGGAGTCCCTCTAGATAAGGTTTCAATACTGAAAAGCCACTGCAGAGTGTAGACACACTAATTCATAGAGAAGCAATGTGAGATTGTGGGAGAACACCATGAGATCCCAAATTCCAAGACACAAGGATCATCTGTAGCCCAAGCAAAGGAAGCAAGCTCTAGGAAAGGGAGTGATGTGCCCAGGGCACACAGTCAGGGAGGAGGGTGGTGACAGTCTGGAAATCAACAAGGCCTGGTTTCAAGCTCTGCCTTTGATGCATACCAGCTGTATGACCCTTGGCAAGACACAGCCTCTCAGTGCCCAAAGCAACTGCAGAAGACTATAAGTCACTGAGGAGGTGGTGATCTGCTTCAGTGGAGGGATACTTTACATTGTGAGATGTCTGCACCAAGAGAAACACAGGTGCAGGCTTATATGTACATATATGTATATATGGACATTGTATGTGTGTGTGTGTGTGTGTGTGTGTGTGTGTGTGTGTGTGTGTGTGTGTAGGGAGTGAAAAGAAGATGATGAATCTAGAATTTTTGTCATGATGGGAATTCCCTGGGTAGAAATTCTTTATAATTAACAACAAACATTTATATGGCATTTATGATGCACCTGGTATTGTTGTAAGCACTTTACAATTATTATCTCCTTTGATCCTCACAACAACCCTAGGAGTTCCCATTTTACAGTTGAGGAAACTAAGGCAGATAGCAATTAAGTGACTAAGGTTGGATTTGAACTCAAATCTTCCTGACTGCAGACCCAGTACTCTATGCACTATGCTATAATATTATCATTATTGTTATCACTACTAATAAAGGGCAATGACTACTAAAAATGAAGATACTACTACTACTACTACTACTACTACTACTACTACTACTACTACTACTACTACTACCACCACCACCACTACCACCACTATTACCACCACTACTGCTACTATTGATGATGATGCTGACAACGATAATTCCCTTCTGAAAATTCCTTCTACTCTATATTTGTAGCTCATTTGTAACTTCCAGGTATAGAGTGCTGCCTTAAAAGCTTTGTGAAAGTGATTTGCCCAGGGCTACACAGCTAATATGTGTCAAAGTGGGGCCCGCCTTGAACGCAAGACTGACTCCTGACTCTTAGGCCAGCCCACTCTCTATTCACTATGGTGCAGCATGGTTTAGTGGATAGAGTCCAGTAGCCTTAGAGTTATGGAGACCTGGCCTCTGATGCTACTTGGCTGTGTGACCCTTGGCAAGGGTCTTTCTACCTACTAAAACTCCCTAAGACTTATCTGCTAAGCCCCTGATGGATCATGATCTGACCTGATAGGAGAAGTTCCCACCCTGGGTATTTTTCTGAGTGTTGCATGTCATTTGCCATGATGGTTGACAGTCTTGTTCCAATCTATTTGCCAAGTTTTGATACTGGGAGGAGATGAGCAGGCCTTGGCTCATAATTGGATTCAGCCACTTCTTTGATGGTGTGCTTATCTTTCTTTACAGACTGATTAGATCGTATCATCAAACATGAATGAAATTGCTTTGCTTGCTAGTGGTAGCCTCCACCGCGGTTGGCAAAATAATTCTGTAAAGGTCTTTTGTCACCCCAGATGAGGCTTACCTAATGATCTTCATGCATAAATGGCATATTTTCCTTTGCACTCAGTGTCATTGGGGTAGCAGACGTGGTGCTGGGTGAATCTAAAGGGAGAAAGAGCTCTGAATTTTTATTTTGAATCTTTGAGGCATATGCAGATAGGGCCAACACTCATACTGAATCAACACACTTCTTTTAGGCAGCTCCTAAGTTTTGAGCACTGTACTAAGTGCTTGGGGATACACAGATTGAAGCAAAATAACCTCTATCCCCAAGAAGGTCCCATTTCATTGGAAGAATACAACCCATATACAGAAAAGTAAAAATAAAGTATACATAATGTGAGGGAAGACCTCTTGGAAGGGGTGGAAAGAGACCACTTACATTGGGGGAGAGGAGGAAAAGTCAGAAGGGGCAAGTGGCACCTGGACTGAATCTAGAAGGGAGTTGGGGTTTCTGAGAAATAGAGGTGAGGTGGGAGAGCAGTCTAGCCACAGGGTACAGTCTGTGCAAAGGCAGAGAGGTGGGAAATAAAATGATGTGGTCAGGGAATGGCAAGCGGGGCAGTTTAGGAGACAGTACAATGCATGATGAGGAATAACATGAGCCAGTCTGGAAAAGGTAGACTGCAAAGAGCTTTAAATACCAAAGAGATTGCAGGAATTCTGCATCTGACCACAGAGAAACTTGTTTTTTAACATTCTGATAATTGCATTTTACCATAATTGTTTTCCTTTGCAATCCTGTATATTTTATTATTTTATTCTACACATTTACAAATATTATCCTAAGAAGTAGTCTGCAGGCTTCACCAGATTGCCAAAGGGCTCAGGACACAAAAAAGGCAGAGTCCCAGATCTATAGGAAATAGAGGGCCACTGACTCTTTGAGGAGGAGATTGTTGTGGTCAGAACAGTGCTATGGGAATATCATTTTGGCAGCAGGGTGGAAGACAGGGTTATAGTACCAATAACCATCACTAGAATAACTGCCAGCATTTAGATAGCACTTTGAGGCTTGCCAAGTGCTTTACAAATATTAGCTCATTTTTACCTTCACAATGACCCTGGGAGGTGGACCCACTTTACAGAAAAGGAAACTGTGGCAGACAGCTATCAAGTGATGTGGCTAGGGTCACAGAGCTAAAAGGTTCTGAGACATCATGTGAACTGAAGTCCTCCAGACTACACTGAACCATCCAGCTGCCTCTCCACAAGAGGGGAAGCCCTGAAAACAGGGAGATGAATTGGGAAGCCTTTGCATCAGTGCGGATGAAAGAAAATGAGCCCACGAACTTGGGCACTAAAAGACAGGAAATCTGTTTATTTTTCAATGTTTATTTTTCAAAGCTTTGACCAACTGATAAAGCCTAACGGCTTATTACAAGGACTGAGCTAATTACACAGCCAAATACTTCGATTATTCATGAAAAACACTGCCATAAATTTCCGTTCCACATAATAAGAGCTGATATTTATTTAGGGCTTTAAGGTTTGCAAAGCACGTTTCATACATTATGAGCTCATTGGATCCTCACAACAACCCTGTAAGGCAGGTGGCATTATTATCCCCATTTTACAGCCAAGGATCTGGGAGTCCAGAGAGATGAAGTGATGTGTCTAGGGTCACACAGCTACTAAGTGTGTGAAGCAGAATTTGAACTCAGGTCTTACGAATTCCAAGCCCCTACCTCCATCTATTGAGTCACCTACCAGCCCAAAACAGAAAGAACAGAAAGGATAGATGGGAACCAGTGGCAGTTAGAACTGTGAGTCTAGTTGAGTTTGTGCATCCCTGACAATTTCCTGAGGGTCCCAGCAGATGCAAACAAAAAGGAAGGAGGCATGAACTCTGAGAGAATATCAGAGGGAGGGGTACAAGCATTTATTAAGCACCTACTGTGTATTTTACAAATATCTCATTAATAGGATGGCCATTGAGGGGTGGGGGAAAAACAGGGTTCTTCCATCTGCTCCCTCCAGGACTAAGGAAGGAGTCCACATGGTCACTGGGGTGGTGCTCCCTCAGGAGGACACACCTTTCTGGTAAGATTTGTTTGTTTTTCATTTCAATTAACGTCTCTTGCTAAGTACCATGCTCCATTTTTTCTAGCTAAAGGAGGTGACATCTCCCTCTAAATCCAGGACCCTGGAGTCAATTCATTCAGCTCTAAACAGAGGAACTAGTACTACAGTTGGTGCTATCAGGCCATCTAAGACCTTGAGACTGTTCTTTTGAATGTAGCTGATCAATCTTGTAGGCAGAGATGTCCTTCAGGTACAAAATGGACAGAGAATAAGTGGTGCATATGCATGGAGGTAGGAGGGTGTCGGGAGATCGGTAGGCTATCGGTGTGCTAAAGTAAAAAAAAGTTTGTGTTGCAGAATTTTAGAGGAAATACTTGGTACTGCAGTGAGGGGAAAAGCAACCCTCATCATTCTGTCTCTTCTCTGAAACCATTATTTCTTAGTTATTTCCATTACTAGGTACTTTATCCTCCTTAAGTCTTCTGTTGTCAATTTTGTAGATATTGTCATCTGTCTTGTCTCCAGAATGCCCATGTTGGGCTCAGTACTGTAATTTTTTTTAATTTATGAAATCCATAAAGGTTGTGTAGGTTGGTGAATGATTTCCAATCAGGGACAACTAGCAGACTAATTACCTTTCCCTGGTAACAAATTGGACCTTAATTGTGGGTTCTCTTTCTTTTGTAATGATTCCTTTCAACTACAAAAATGGGAACTTATCACTTGAGGAATGAATGCAAAGCAATGAGGGGGACCATTCAATTGGCCCCCTCCACAGTCACCTTTCTCAAAAACAGAATTTTATTTTGGAACATGTTGATTACAGAACTATGACCTATTGAAAAGTATATTCGAACCCCATTCAATGCTCTCTTTACAGGGAAACTATCAAGTAGGATGTGAAATTCTAAATGATTATTCTGGGGGTTTATCAGAATGGTGGTTTTACCAGAAAGCAGGCTATTACTAATTCGTTCTCTATGTTTTCCCAGATGATCAGAAGGTGCCCTCTTGTCAGAAAAGAAAGCCAAGAGGGCACAGGGGGTATAGAATGCTCTCTGTGTTCATGACAGGTATTTTTTCCATAATTGTTGGTTACTATAAACCAGTCTTTTTTTCTAAGCTAGTTCTAAAATATAAAGACTCAGATGATCAATTTTAAAATTTTATACTTCCTGCCATGTGCCTGTCATCCATATCAGCTCTGCAATCATGGGTAAAACATGCTACGTCCCAGTCCCCCAAGCAACCCTCTTACTCTAGGGATACAGAGAAGTTGCTGATTTGTATTAGTGCAAGGGTTTTCTATCTTAGCATCTCCCTACAATGATGAAGTGATGAAGTTCCAGGTGTATACCCCATTCCCCATTTCCCCACATAACAGTATCTAAGCCTTCCGTTAAAGTCCCACTATAATGGCCCATTCTGGAAGTGTCTGAGTCAGAATGTAAACTTAGAGGCTGTCTATGTACTATGCCATGGAGTCACCTAATAATCCTGTCAAAAAGTGTAATGAGGTTAGGCATAATCTACTCTTCAAGCCTAGCTGGCTCTTTGTGATCATCACTTTCTCTCCTTATAACACATCCTAAAACATTACCAGGATTTCAAGTCAAACTCATTGGCCTATAGTTTAGGAACTCCAGTATTTTCCCTTTAAAAAAAATTAGAGAACATTCACAGTACCTCTTTGATTCTTTAAAATCTTTCCTTTTCTCTCTGAAAACGATTACAAAAAAAATGAGTTTCAACCCATTATGACATTAAAACAAATAAAAAAGCCCCCCCCCCCAATATCTGGTGTGTGTAACTTTGCATGACTTTGGAAAGAGGGTGCTAATGAGCTATATGCCTTAAGAAGAGTTAACATTTATTTGGCACTTACTCTGTGCTAAGTGCTTTACAATTATTACCTCATTCGATCCTCACAACAATCCTGTGAGGTAAGTGCTATTATTATCTGCATTTTACAAATGAAGAAACTGAGGCAGACAAAGGTGACTTACCCAGAGTCACCCAGCTAGGGTCTTGGGCCAGATCTAAATTCAAGCCTTCCTGATTGCAGGCCCGGCACTCTACACACTGTGCCATCTAGCTTTTCTGCTGTCTTTGTGACTGTTCTGATGTTCAAGATGTGCTTCCCCATGAGGAGAATCGTGACAAAAAACTGGCTTCACAGAGTAGTTCTCTCTACTTGGCTCTTCTTCAGTCACGTCTGAGTCAAGTCTTGTCAGACAAAAATACTAGAAATTAGAATCAAACATCCTGCCATGCTCTCAATGGGAATCTCTTCTCTAGTCAAGAGCAAGGCACCAGAGGATCTGTGTGCCCTGTGCTCCCAAAGGGGATCTTGGCAGCACAACTGGCCATTGAGCAACTTAGCATGGCCTCTCTTCTGGGTACCACTACAGACAACTTCAAGGGGAAAAAGGCTTCTGCAAGGGGTCCTCAGCAGCCTCAGTACAGACACAGACCAAGACTTGCCAAACATTGGATTCTTGCTGCTTCAGGACAGGCCCTGACAAGTTTTACCTCTGCTTAAATGAAGGTCTAGAAGCCTCCACAAGCCTCACTCTTTTCTGTTTATGGCATGAATGTTACCCAAGTCCAAATCAAATAGCAGAGCTCATATTGCTACATTATACACACTGGGAAGGTTTAAACCACAAAAGAGACAAAAGGGGATCTCCATACTCTATGTGAGTGAAGCCTTACTAGAAAGTTCAGTAAGCCACAAACACTTTAAATCTATCGCTCTTTCACTAGCTGACCATTATTACCATATTAGGCCTCTGATCTAGGCTTGGAAGCTGTTTCTGGAGCTCCTCAACAACTATTTTGTCTACCCATGTGGTCGGCATTTTATTCTGATAATGATTGACTCCATTTCTGTCTTTGCTGAACTTCACTAAAATTATCTCCATCCTGCTTCCTTCCCCTTCTGCTGCCTACCTAGAGATCCTTGAATTGGTTTATCATCTTAATATACAATGCTACTCCATCCCACCTCCTTTCCCTATGCTTTTGACTAAGGCAAGCACTGCCAGAGCCACATGAGACGCGGCTCACTGCACCAAGTCTCAGTGACATTGATGAGGTCAAAGATGTCTCCTTGCATATGGTCCTCTAATTTGTCTTGCTGGTCACCCATTCTTTGCTCATTTCTATAAAGACATCTGAGACCACATCTTTGGTTAGAATTTCTATTCTTGGATTTGGTTTCCTTGGAATTTCTGAGGATCCCCCCTGCCATTCTTATTCCCACAATTCAGCCCCTTCTGATAGTATCTACCATGGAGGGCAGCTAGGTGGTGCAGTGGATAGAGCACTAATGCAAGAGTCAGGAGAACCTGAGTTCAAATCACACCTCAGACACTTGACACTCACTAGCTGCGTGACCTTGGGCAAGTCACTTAACCCCAGTTGCCTCATCCTGGGTCATCTCCACTCATCCTGATGAATATTTGGTCACTGGATTCAGATGGTTCTGGAGACCTGCACAGTCCTCTCTCACTCAAAACAAAGTCAAGTGCAAGTCATGTCATTATTCCTCTGATGGCATGATCCTCATCGGCAATGAAGGATGAACACACACACCATGGAGGATTGATTGGTTTAGTTTTCTCCCTCCAATGGAATGATCCCAATGTGACGAATGCCCCTAAGAAAAGATTTGTAAAGTAAATTTTTCTTTTTGCAGAGTAAAGAGAGGCCAACTTTGGAATGCTGTCTTGCAGAGTTGAGCTTTAGTATGTAAGCCAATCAGGAGGCAGAAGTTCTAGAGTAGAGGGGTGACTGAATGAAAACAGTAGTTGAGACAAGATATTCTGGGATATGTTGAATCTCCCCCACACTGTAATTAATGCTGCCAAATGATTGAAGTTCTTTCTATACTGGAGAGTGCTAGATCAGTCTTCTTTGAGCAAATGAAATCCAATTTAAAAATAGATCATCATGTAAATCTCTAGCTTTAGTTTCTGAAAACCTTGGACTTGTTTTTAGAAGCATATGGCACTTTAATTCTGATGCAATGTTGCACTCCAGTTGAAAACTAACGGTTTCTGCAATGTGCTAAGTAGATTTACTTTATTACTATTTATTTTACATTTATCTAATATATTCTATGACCCAAACCTTTTCTGGGGCACAAAGACAATGCTGAATCTCTGCCTTGCCTCTAGATCTCCTCCCTTGTTCAAGTGTCTCATTACCAATATATTGGATGAATGACCCAAGGTAATTCCAAGTCTCCAGAAAAAACTCACCAAAACCATTTGGTATTGGTTAATTGTTTTTTAAAAGCAGACCAGTGGGTCATACTCGACAAAGGATAATCAGAAATAATGGAATATAATACTGCTCTCGAAACCTGAAAACATATGTAATCCAGGTCTAAGCTGGGTATTTGCATAAAATTCTCCTTACTGGTAGAAATCCAATCCAGTCTAATCCAATAAATAATCAGTAAGTACCAGTTATGTGCAAGGCATTATGCAAAACAGATGATACAATTAATAAAAAGAAAAATAGTCCCTACCCTCAAGGAACTTAGAATGAAATGGGTGTGGGAGAGACAAAGCACAAAAGGAGACAGGAAAGCATAGGGGATGGGAGGAACAGGGAGGACTCAGATCAGGAGCAGCTTGTTCTGTGGAGATGACACAATGCTTTCAGCAGATGGCAAGTGGACTGAGCAGAGTCTATAATGATTTCTCAATGCTCGGTGCTTCTACAGCTATGAAAAGCAAAGATCTTTATTCTGGCTCCGACTTAGATAAAAGACATAACTTGATTCCAAGCTCTTCTCAGGGAGAGACTCCCAAAGGAAGTCTCAAAGAAAGGCTAAAAAGAAACTGAAATGTAGAAGAGCTGTTCCCTCAAACATGTTTCTGCTTTCCAGCTTTTGACATGAGAGATTTGGGAAAATGTCTCCATTCGAGAGATCAGGAATATTTTCTCTCGGGTGAAATGAGATATCTCACCCCTCAGTGAGAGAGTTCATTGACCCTATGTGGATGACTATATCCCTGGTATATTCTATGACATATGAATAGTACTCTGCAAACTTTAAAGAGCTCCATAAATGGTCACTATCACCATCATCATCCTCATTGCCATCATCATCATCATCATCACTGTATAACTTCTCTTATTTCCCTTTGCTATCAGTGGATAAATGAATTTGTCATTTATTAATGATGCTTTTTTCTATAACTAGGCATTTGGTGGGGAGTCAAGTCCTATTATTTAGGAAAATATGCTAAACTCCAAAATCATTTGACGAAGACTAGCAATATTCATGGGGGCAAAACCATACAATTCTACCTTGGTTCCTCCTCTTCCCTCAGTAAAGCAGAGTGGCTAGCCTTGGAGTCAGTCCCAAGATCCTCCTCCCCTGCTGATAGAAATCAAAGTTTGTCTTGGAGAGAGGTAGATGAGATTTCAGGGTCATCTATGCATCCCTGCCTGCAAAATGAATTCAGATAAGCTCATGTAGACATATACATAACCTACATAGGCAACACACACACACACACACACACACACACAAACACACCTGTCTTTATAGAAATTACATAGGAAGAACTTCCTTTTTGATAACAACTTCTGGGAAAACTAGAAAGCTGTCTGTCAGAAACAAGACCTAGATCAAGGTCTTACATCATATTCCATGAGAAATTCCAAATTGATACATAATCTGAAAATTAATGATCATACACCAAAAGAAAAATAAAATAAGATACAGCTCATATACCTCTCATAGTGATGGATAAGATATATGTTCTTAGCCAAATAAGGAAAAAAGGAAGTCATAAAAGCTAAAAGACAAATTTGATAACATGGAATTGTAAATCTTCTGCACAAAATTAACACATCCAAAACAAGAAGGAAAGCAATCAAATGGGGAAAAAATTGCCTCATGTTTGTATCATATAACGGTTTCATATCCATGAAATATAGAAAACAAATACTTAAGACCAAAGCCATTCCCCAATAGATAGTCAAAGGTTTTGAACAAATCATTATCAAAAGAACAAAAAAATTTTATCATGTGAAAGACTGTTTTAAATCACTAATAATGAGATAAATGCTCATTGAAACAACCCAGAGGTTTTACACTCCAACTAGCAAATTAAGGGGGAAAAATGGCAAAAATATGGGAATAGACAGTGATGGGGAGGCAGCGCAAAAATAGGCACGCTAATATGAACATTGTGGAAAGCAATTTGGGTTTATGTAAATAAGATGGCTAAAATGTCTAAACACTTTTATCTAGAGATTTTCCTGCTAGGCTTATATCCCAAAAAAGTCACTAATCAAAAGAAAGGCTCTCTATACACCAAAATATTTATAGGGATACTTTTTATAGTAGACAAGGACAAGAAACAAAGTTGATTCCCATCAGCTGTGGAATGGCGAAACAAATCATGGTACATGAATGTAATGGGTTATTGCGATGCTGGAAGAAAAAGCAAGCATGATGAATACAGAGAAGCCTGGAAAGAATTGTATGGATTGAGGAAAACTGAAGGAAAAAGAATGAAAAGAAGTTACACAATGATTACAACAATATAAATGGAAAAGATCAACTACCACAAACAACTGAATATGAATGGTGCAGAATTATAACAAGCAGGTTTAGTCCCATAGAGGAGATCTGGGATAATGCCTCTTACCTCTTCTTTGGAGAGGCAAGAAGTAGGTCCATGACTGCAGAATGCTGCACATATTGTCAGTTTCAAACGTCCTATCTGAAATGGATTTATTCGTTTTGCTGATTTTTTTCACTTTTCTTTTTTTGAAAAAAAAATTATAGAGGATAGCTTTTTAGAGTGAAGCAGAGGGGGATACAGAGGAAAATTTAGGAGATCTAGAGTCAAGAGATCAACAAAAATATATTTTTTTTAAATCTCCAGGTATTGGATTCCTTGCTGTCATCCTTACAGTAATTCCCCAACCAACCTTCTGGAAATGTTCATTTTTCCTTACTTCTGAATGTGTTTAGCACAATCCATTCAAACAAAGGATGCAGATTTTGGGGGAAAATTGCAGTCAAACTTGTGAAAAAAACTCCTGCATAATTCAAGGGTGATTGTTTAAATAATCAGTTCTGCCACACGAAGTGATTTGCACCGTGAATATATTGGTTTTTTTTAATTATATGAGTTTAGAGTTGTAAGAAGTCATAGCTCTAACTAGAACATTATTTACTGAGTCACAAGTGTAAAAGTTAATGTCCCAGTACTACTTCTGTCTTTCTCTTCCTGGATGGATTGTAGCTATAATGAACCTTAACTGATTCCTATTCATCTAGTTTCTAATTGCCAAAATTTGCAAATGTAATTTTTAAAAATTCAACTCTTTATGCTATTTTTTCCTTTCCTTTCTTTTCTTCTGTTTTATGTTAGCTACATCAGAAAATCATGCCCTTTTTTCTTCTAAATCTTATGGGCATGAACAATAATTTCACTAAGTATTATCAAATTGTGGTGGAAAAAGAAAGAAAGAAGCTAAATCAAATGTTCTCTTTAAGTTCATGCGTATAATAATGACTAAGATAGCATTAATTCTCTGAAGCCTCCACAAGGACCTAGACAGGTGATGATACAGCAAAGGAAACAGAGAAGGAGCAGCCAGAGATGGAAGAGGAGAACCAGGAGACAGCAGCATTCCAGAAACCAATGGAGGAGAGAGTGTGTCTAGCAGATCACAATGGTCAACAGTGGCAATTCCATAGAGATACTAAATAACATAAGGACTGATAAAAAAACCCATCAGATTTAGTACTTAAGCTAGAATTGGCAACCTTGTAGGGGACACTATCATCTGAATGGTAAAATCCCATATCAAATAAAAAGAATGAAAAGCAGAAACATTAAGGAACCAAAGTCATGGACTTAGTTATTGCCAAGACGTGTTATTAACTAGTCTCTATAATAACTGGCTCCCAAATGTTCCACTATGTCACTGTGGCTTGATCTCAATATCTAGCCTAGGAATTTACAAATGAAAGGACCTTGAGGTTGGCCTGGATGCTATTTCGAACACTAAGATTGAAATCAGAGAATGTGCAATTTAGAAGGAACCTTAAGGATGATCTATAGCCCAGCGTCCTCATCTTACAGCTAGTATAATAGAAGCACAAAGGAATTAAGTGGTATATGCAAGGTAATGCATCTAGTTAGCAGAACATCCATGCAAAATATACCACTCATTGATGGGAAAAAAGCAAAATGTTTGTAGCTACAAAATAAGCAATGAAAACATCCATGCCTACTGTCTCTTCTCCTATTTTCAACTTGAAAGAAAAGTTGTTTCAATTCGAAAGAAAAGATGTTTCAATTCGAAAGAAAAGTTGTTTCAACTCCTAATACTTAGATTCGGTTTTTACTAGAGAGTAGGAAAAGGAAACAATGTTTCCCTCCCTCTGCAATAAGCCTAGTGCAGGGCGTCCTCACCTCACATACAGACTAATGTCATACTTAAATGAGGAGCATGAAGTTGCCAGCTGGAGTGAATGGCAAAGCCAGAACTCATCCCCAAGTCATAAGACTACAAATCCACAAATCTTTTCACTGTACCAGGTGCCCTTTCCTTCGCCATCATACTTGTCCCAATACTTTGGTTTTTGGTATAGACCTGTGATTGAATTGCTGTGAGGAACTTTCAGGGCAGAAACTCTGGACTAGCAACGCATTCTGCAATTTGACATCTTAGGCATCTACTGGTGAGAAAACCTACTGAAGGACAAAATAGTCTGTAAGAGTCAGAGGCAGTACTTGAACTCAGATCTTTGACTGATGCTCCACAAGGCTTCATGACTTCTGAAAGTTCATAAGCAACTTAAAGGCAGGGAATGTGTTGTTTTCCTTCTTTATTTCCTCAGGGTTTTCACAAAGGAGATAAAGCTAGGAACAGGGACAGGACCCATGATTTTATTTTATTGGTACAAGGAATTCCCAGGTGAGGAAATTCCCTCTACCAATGCAACTTCTCTGCACTTTATATTCTCAAAAAATCACTCAGGTCATTTGGAGGTTAAGTGACTTGCCCAGGGTCATACAGCCTATTGTCAAACTCTCCAATGCCATGCTACGTCTACACTGAGATTTTAGTAAATTGCTGAATAGACTCAAATCAAAAAATTGCATTCAGTGAGGATGGTGATCATGCCTAACTCTTCAAGTGAGGAACAGGATGCTCCTGGGATTGAGAAACCAAGGCTGAATGAACATTGAAAAAAAAAACCCCACAGATTTCACACTGCTCTTCTTTAAAAGTATAGTACTTTAAAGTTTGTCATGCATTTCCCAACAGAATTTTCTCCTTTGAGCCTCACAAAACTCTTTGGAGGTAAGTGCTATCATTAATCCCATTTTCAGATGAGAAAACTGAGGCAGAGAGGAGCTTGCCCAAAGTCACACAGCTATTAAGTGTCCTAGAGAGACAGCACATACCATTAGTCGCATGCCCATAGTTCCTCTTGGTGTGGCGATAACTGAGAGGTGTGATGAAGTGGGAAACAGCAAGATTTGACAACTGATGACATATGTGGGAGTAAGGGAGGGTGAAGAGTGTGAGATGGTGTTATTTCCAGAATTCTGGAAGTTTAGAAGAAGGGAAGGTTTAGGGAAAAGATACTCAATTCTGTTTTAGGCACGCTATTTTTAAGACGTCATCAAACCATACAGATTGAAATATCTAGGAGTTAATCAGAGATGTAGGACGGAGGCTCAAGAGAGTGACTGAGGCCTGATGTATGGATCTGGGAATCATCAGCATAGAGATGACAGGCAAGGCCACAGGAGCTGATGTGGTCAGCTAGACAGAGACTAGAAAGACAGAAGAAAACAACCCAAGACAGGGCCTTGGAAACACCCTCATTTAATGGCCATGATACAGATGATGAATCTATGAAGGAGAATGAGGAGTGATTTCACAAGGAGAGGAAATCTCATTACAGAATAGTGTGCCAAACCAAAGAGAGGACCCAGGACCCAGGAGACAGGAGGAACATGGAATCAGCAGACCCAAATGCAGCAGCAAAGTCAAGAATGATGAGGAAGGAGAAAAGACCTGCAGATTGGGAAATTAAGGAATAGCTCTTCAATAACTTTGGAGGAAGCAATTTCAGTTGAGTCATGACTTCGGAAGTCAGAATGCACAGCACTGAGGTGTGAGTGAGAAGAAAGGATGTGGGTAGCTACAGACTGGAGACTTAATGACAGTGTTTAGGTTTAGGAATGGTGAAGCATAGGCAAGGTTGGGGTGATGGGTAGTTGTGGTAAGACAGAAGAATGTTGAAGATTTGAATTAGGGAAGAAGAATCTTGAGGTTAAAAGGTAACATTTAGCTCATGAACATCTCTACATGTGGCTGAGATGGAATGAAGGTCATGGAATTTAAGGAGGCTGAGGAACTGCAAATTAGGGAGTGGGTGCTGCTGTCCCTCAGTATAAGGTTAGGACTTGCAAAAGAAAGGAAGACAGTGAGCCAGGTCCTGAAATCCTTGAGAAAAGAAGGAGAATGACAGCTGACAGTTGTATGGCATCTGGAAAGGCCTTGAATATGGACAGACTGGGGAAGTTTTCCAATAATCACCCTAGTTTAGGACAGGGATCCTCAAACCTTGGAGGCTGGACACTAGGTAAAGAATTCTCTGGCCTTAAACACACAAACCAAATAAACAGTAGTCCCCATGCCCATACAGTCCCCTTCAGCTTCTGCAGTGACTGTGTAGTGGTTGAAAAGATGATACATGATGCCTAAAATTACAGTTTGTAGATTGACTACCAATATTAACTTACCTTTTTGTGTTCTTAATATGAAATCTCCATCCAGTGACTGAGTAGACTCACCAGTGGAGGAAATAAATTAAATTTTTCCCTTGACATTTTTGCCATAAATGACAGCAGGAAGCAAATGAAAATTACAGCTAAATGGAAAGGTGACTTAGTTGTAAATGAGTAGGTTTTATCATGTGTCCAAAGGCATCAAGAAACATCACTTCGTGGGACTGTGGATCATCTCATCTTGCTGTGCTCATAATGAACAGCTGTAAAATGAATGACATGAAGATAATTGAAGGTTATAAGCCAACAGCAGTGGTGAGGTACAAATATTCTATGAAGAAAGGGATAAGACCTGTAAATTAAATCAGCATAAACTTTAATAGGTAGTGACTTCCTTGCAAAGTTGACACAGTGTTCACCTTCCAATGATGAAAAATATGCTATAATATAGGGTTCAGAATCAAGAAATGAGAGTCTAATGCTTTTCAGATTGAACCCACAGAAACCTTATATATGATGAGCTGGAAAGGAAAGGGAGACACTGAGCCAAGTACTCAAATTCCTGACAAAAGGAGAATGACTTGGGGTTGGTATGTTCAATGACTGATGAATTGTATGGATCCAGAAAAGGCTATATATGATTTTCCTCAAGAAGGAAATCAGGGGCAGAGCAAAGATGGCAGAGTGTAGGCCAGGACCCAGCTGAACACTCCCAAAATTCCTCTCTAAACACCTTGAAAATAACGCCTCAAATCAAATTTTGGAGTGGCAGAGTTCATAAAAGGTTAGGAGACATTTTTCCAGCCTAAGAAAACTTAGGAGGTCAGCAGGAGAGGTCTGTGACACCAGGGAGGGTGTAAACCTAGAGCACCATAGGGACATAAACTATGGACCTTGAAGGCATCCAGGACAGCAGCAACAGGAGCTTTGGGAGCTGTCAGCCCAGAGACAGTAAGGAGGTCAGACAACTAGTCAGAGAGAGATTACAGGAGACCCAATGCTGGAACAGCATGTAGCTCATTCTGACTGGCAACTCTGTTACCCATACTCCATCCTGGATCACAGTTCCAGGAGAGAGAAAAGTGCTTGTGGTCATTCACAAGGGATCAGGTGCCTTGATCAAAGTTCTAGGGTCAAGAGAAGTGCACTTGTGATTGAAGGAGAACAGGGAACCTGGTCACAGTTTCAAGGTTAAGAGGAACACTAGGACTTGCAGCTGTAGGGGATCAGGGCCCTTCCTTGGTAAAGAGCAGAACACAGGCTGGGAGAGTAGTGACCATCTTGGAAGCCCTGAAACTTGCAGATGCCCTCCCCCAAAAAAGAACTTGACCATAAAAAGCAACTATGGTAGCAGGTAAGACCAATACATAAACGTAGAATAAGACAATGACAGCAAAGTGTCAAAGAAAAATTCTAATTGGACCCAAGGCTGGCAAGAATTCCTGGAAGAGTTAAAGAAAGGGATGAGTGATAGCAGAAAAAAATGGGAAAAGAAAAAACAGAGTGATATAAGAAAATTATAAAAAGAATTAATGGGATGGTAAAGGAGGCACAAATAAAAAATACTGAAGAAAATAACACCTCCAAACAACTATAAAATAATACCTAAACATAATCAATAGGCTGTACCCTAGTAAGTCAGCAGGAAGTCTCAAACCCCAGAACAGGTCAGCAGATCAGGCCTCCCATGGACCTAGTGCAGCAGCAAGTGGTTAGGCCCCCTTGACTCTGGCACAACAGTAGGTGGGTGGCCATTCCCTGGGCTGCAGCCCAAGAAGTTTGTGACAGTGTCCCCTCTACCCCAGGAGGAGAGCTCAATTTTAAAAGTTATGAAAGAGGTTGGGGAAAAAGAATAAAAAAAGGAACTTGATCATAGAAAGTTACTATGGTGACAAAGAAGATGAAAACACAAACTTAAAAGAGGACAACAATAGCAAAACATCTACATGTAAAACTTCAAAGAAAAATATAAACTGGTCTCAGGCCCAAAAAGAACTCCTGGAAGAACTCATACATGATTTTTATTTTGTAAATAGTATTTTATTTTTTCCAATTACATGTAAAGATATTGTTGACATTCATTTTTTATGAGATTTTGAGTTCCAAATTTTTTCTCCCTCTCTCCCTTCCATCCTCCCTCCCCAACACAGCAAGTAACTGATGTAGGTTGTACATGTACAATCATGTTAAAATATTTCTACATTAGTCATGTTGTGAAAGAAGAAATAGAACAAAAGAGAAAAGTCATAAAAAACAGAAAACAAATGAAAATAGTATGCTTTGATCTGCATTCAGATTCCATAGTTCTTTCTCTGGATGTGAATAGCATTTTCCAACATGTCTCTCAGTAAGTCTTAAATAAAATCTTTCCTGAATCTATTTTCCACATCATTTGTTTTTCCAATGAGATATTTTATATTTTATTTTTTCGTTCTTTTGGTTTAATTTGATTGATTCTTGATGTCTCATGTCTTCCAATAGCTTCCACTTGTCTAGTTCTGATTTTTAAGGAACCAATCATTAAGCTGTTTAACCTCCTTTTCCTTTGGCCATTTCTACTTCTTAAGGAGTTATTTTCTTCTGTGGATTTTTATACCTCTTTTTTTCTATTTTGCCAATTCTACTCTTTAAAAAGGTATTTTCTTCAGTGAATCTTTTTTTAGAACTTATTCTCTTGCAAGCTGTTGGCTCTCTCTTCTTTTCTGGCAATGCAATTGGAATTAAACGACTTACCCAGGGTCACATAGCTAGTAAACAGTAAGCGTCTGAGACCAGATTTGAACTCAGGTTCTCTTAACTCCAGGGCTGGTACTCTATCCACTGTGCCATCTAGCTGCCTTTTTGTGTAATAGTAACAATAAATTTATTACAAGAGGTGACAGACAAGAATTTGTATAATTTCTTTTCTCAATTTTTCTTCTACCTCTCTGATTTTTAAAATCCTTTGATCAGCTATGCTTGATTTAGCTCTTGACAGCAGTGCAATGATCCAAGGCACTTCAAAATTATTCAACTACCAGAAACCCATCACAAAAAAGAGCTGTACATCATATTTCAAGAAATTATCAAGGAAAACTGTCTTGATTTCCTAGAACCAGAGGAAAAATAGAAATGGAAAAAATCCACAAATCACCTTCTGGAAAAGATCCCAAAAAGGAAACTTCCCAGGAATATTATAGCCAAAATCCAGAGCTTCTGGGTCAAGGAGAAAATACTACAAGCAGCCAGAAGGAAACAATTCAAATATCATGGAGCCGCGGTCAGGATTACACAGGATTTAGCAGCTTCTACATTACAGGCCTCTAGGCCACAGGTTCTCCACCCCTGGCCTGGAATATGATATTTCAGAAGGCAAAGGATCTAGGATTATAAGCAAGAATCACCTACCCAGCAAAACTTAGCATAATCCTTCAGGGAAAAATGGATATTCAATGAGACAGATGAAATAGGTGATGAAAAGATCAGAGCTGAACAAAAAGAATTGATTTTCCAATGTAAGACTCAAGAGAAACGTAAAAAGCAAACAAAAAAGAGGAAAACATATGAGATCCAATAAGGTTAAACTCTTTATATCCCTACAAGGGAAGATGATATTTGTAATTCTTAAGAAGTGAATCACTACTAGGGCAGTTAGAAGGAATATACATAAACAGAGGGTGTGGGTATAAGTTAACTTTGATGGGACTATACCAAAAAAATAAATAAGGGAGGAAGAGGACTTCACTGGGAGAAGAAGGAAGAGGAAATAGAATGAGGTAAATTATTTCACACTGAAGGGGCATGAGAGACCTATTGCAGTGAAGAGAAAGATGGGAAGGGGACATTACTTGAACCTTACTCTCATCAGAATTGGTTCAAAGATGGAATAACACACATGCTCAGTTGAGCATTGAAATCTGTTTTTCCTTTTGGGAAGAAGGGGAGGGAGGAGAGACTGTTAAAGGGGAGGGCTGATTGGAGAAGCAGTAGTCAGAAGTAAAACACTGATGAGGACAGGGTGAAAGGAAAGAGAGAGAAGGATAACAGGGAAAACAGGATGAAGTGAAGTAGAAAGTTATTAATCATAACTGTGAATGTGAATGGGATGAATTCACTAATAAAATGGAAACAGATAACAATATATAAAAATTCCTGAATGCTACAATATGTTATATACAAGAAATACACTTGAAGCAGAGAAACACACAGAATAAAAGGTAAGAGGTGGGAGTAGAATCTATTACACTTCAGCTGAAGTGAAAAAAAAAGGCAAAGGTGTTAATCATGATCTTAGACAAACAAAAGCAAAAGATATCTGTAATAAAAAAACATAAAGAAGTAAACTACATCTTGTTAAAAGTTACCATAAACAGTGAAGTAATTTCAATATTAAACATATATGCATCAAGTGATGCAGCATTCAAATTCTTAAAGGAGATGTTAAGTGAGTCACAGGAGGAAATAGCTAAAATATACTAGTGGAAGACCTCAATTTTCCCCTCTCAGAACTAGATAAATCTAACTACAAAATTAATATGAAGGAAGTTAAGGAAGTGAATAGCATTTTAGAAAAGTTAGATATGACAGACCTCTGGAGATAACTGAATGAAGATAGAAAGGAATAAACATTTTTCCCAGGGGTAAATGTCATGTACACAAATATTGGCCATGTGTTATGGCATAAAATCCCCCCGATCAAATGCTGACAAGCAGAAATATTAAATGCCTTCTTTTCAGATTCTAATACAATAAAAATTACATTTAATAAAGAATAGTGGGAAAATAAATTAAAAATTAGTTGGAAACTAAATAATCTACCCTTAACGATTAAGTGGGTCATCATAAAAAGGAGAAAATGACCCACAAGTACTAAAATAGTCATAGCAGCTCTCTTTGTGATGCCAAAGAATTGGAAATTGAGGGGATGCTCATCAACTGGGGAATGGTTGAACAACTTATGGTACGTGAATGTAATGGAATACTACTGCACTATAAGAAATGATGAGTGTCAGATTTCAGAAAAACCTGGAAAGACTTACAGGAATTGATGCTGAGTGAAGTGAGCAGAACCAGGAAAACACTGTACACAGTAACAGCAACACTGTGGGATGACCAACTTTGACAGACTTAGCTCTTCTCAGAAACGCAATGATCTAAGATAATTCTAAAAGACTAAGGATGGAAAATGCTATCTACATCCAGAGAAAGAGTCTGAATGCAAATCAAAACATACTATTTTCTTTTTTTCTCATGGTTTTTCCCTTTTGTTCTGATTCTTCTTTCACAACATGACTAATGTAGAAATATGTTTAATATGATTGTATATGTATAGCTTACATCAGATTTCATGCTGTCTTGAGGAAGGGGGCAGAGGAGGGAGGGGTAAAAAATTTAGAACTGAAAATCTTATAAAAGCAAATGTTGAAAGCTAACAATAAATATTTTTTTAAAAAGAAAATAAAGAGATATATTTCTATTAAAAAAGAATAGGTGAATCAAAGAACAAATCATAGATGTAATCAATAATTTCATTAAAGAGAATGACAACAATGAGACAACGTACCAAAACTTATGGGATGCAGCCAAAGAAGGACTTGGGGGAAAATGTATGTCTCTAAATTCTTATATCAATAAAAAAGAGAAAGAACAGATCAATGAACTGGACATACAACTAAAAAAATTAGAAAATTAAATTAAAACTAACAAATTAAAAATCCCAGTTAAGCACCAAATTAGAAATCTTGAAAATCAAAGGAAAGATTAATAAAATTGAACATAAGAAAACAACTGAACTAATACATATAACTAGAAAATGGTTTATGAAAAGTTCAATAAAATATGGCATTGGTCAATTTGATTTAAAAAAGAAAAAAAGAAAAATAAATTACCAGTATCAGAAATGAAAGAAATGAATACACCAATAAAGAAGAAATTAAGGTATTTATTAAAAATTATTTTGTCTAATTATGTTCCAATGAATCTGAAAATCTAAGTGGAATGGATGAATATATACACAAATATAAATTGCTCAGATTAAGAGAAGAGGAAAAAGAATACTTAAATAACCCTCTCTTGGAAAAAAGAAATTGAACAAGTCATCAATGAACTCCCTAAGAAAAAAATCCATAGGGCCAGATGGATTCAAAAGTGAATTCTACCCAACATTAAAGAACAATTAATTCCAAAACTATATAAACTATTTTGAAATTCTGGTGGAGTCCTACAAAATTCCTTCTAAAACACAGATGTGGTGTTGATACCTAAACCAAGAAGAGAGAAAACAGAAAATTATAGACCAATTTCAGTAATGAATTTTGATGCAAAAATTTTAGATAAAATACTAGAAAGGCAAGTACAGTAATATATCAGCAAGGTCATACAGTATGACAAAGAGAAATTTATACCAGGAATGCAGGACTGGCTCAATATAAGGAAAATTATGAGCATAATTGATCATATCAGTCACAAAACCAACAGAAATCATATGATTATCTTAACAGATGCAGAAAAAACTTTATATAGCACCCATTACAACCACAGTAGAAAGCATAGGATTGAATGGAGGTTTCCTTAAAATTGGAAAAAATACTATTTAAAAATATAAAATAAAATATTTTATTTTCCTTAATTACATATAAAGAGAATTTTTAACATTCATTTTTTTAAAAGCTTTGAGTTCCAAATTTTCTCCCTCCCTCAAATGGTGAGCACTTTGATATAGGTTATATATGTGTAATCATATGAAATATATTTCCATATTAGTCATGTTGTGAAAGAAGAAACAGACTAAAAGAAAAGAAAATATAGAAAAAAATAAAGTGAAAATAGTATGCTTTGATCTGCATTCAGATTTCATCAGGTCTTTCTCTGCATGTGGATAGCTCTTCATGAGTCCCTTGGAATTGTCTTAGGCCACTGAATTGCTTAAAAGAGCTAATTCATTCATAGATGGTCATCACACAATGTTGCCGTCACTGTGTCCAATGTTCTCCTGTTTCTGCTCATTTCATTTTGCATTAGTTCATGCAAGTCTTTCCAAGTTTTTCTAAAGTCTGCCTGTTCACCATTTCTAATAGCACAACAATATTCCGTTATATTCATATACCATGACTTTAGGCATCCCTCAATTGATCAACATCCCCTCAATCTCCCATTCTTTGTCATCATTAAAAGAATTGTTAGAAATATTTTTGTACATGTAGGTCTGTCTCCCTTTTTATGATCTCTTTGGGATTTAGACCTAGTAATGGTATTGCTGGATTGAACGGTATGCACAGTTTGCTCTTTGGGCATAGTTCCAGAATGGTTGGATCAGTTCACAATTCCATTAGTGTCCTAATTATCCTGCATAAGAGGCCTGTTGCCTTCTAGTTTTGTATCACCCATAGAGGACTACCCTCCATGCATTTAGATTGCAATGATCCAAAGAAAGACTGGGATCTTTCTGTGGATTAAAGAAGGGAGAACATGAGAAATGATTTGTTTGGACCCCTATCTATTCTAATCAGTATTAATCCATTTGATATTTTACATAAATCATATAGGGATAATTAGATAAGATAGGTTCTTACAATAGATCTTTATAATGGGCCTTAAACCTTAATGTAATGTTCACAACTTGTTTACCACTTATGAAGCTTAGTTGTGCAACCACAAGAATGCTGACAAAGAAATCTCCTTCCTGTTTTAGTCAAATTCCACATCCAAATCCAGCATGGGTGGGATGCCTTGTTGCTTTCAAAAGTTCCCCCACCCTGAACCTCATTATTCTGGGGCCACTACACTCCCCAAATAGCATCAACTATTATTGGGTCTGTACCCCACAGAGATTTCTTTTAAAAAGCAGATGGACCTATATGTACAAAAATATTTATAGCAGCTTTTTTGTGGTGGCAAAGATTTGGGAAATGAGGGGATGCCCGTCAACTGGGAAATGGTTGAACAAGTTGTGGCATATGATTGTGATACAGTTCTACTGTGCAGTAAGAAATAATGAGGGGGGTGGTTTCAGGAAAAAAAACTTAACAAGATCCATACGAACTGATAGAAAGTAAATTGAGAAGAACTGGGAGATCATCGTGCACAGTAACAGCAACATTGCAGTGATGCTCAACTGCGAAAGACTTGGCTACTCTGATCAACACAGCAACCTAAGACAATTCCAAATGACTCATGATGAAAAAATGCTATCCACCTCAAGAGATAACTAATGAACTCTGAAGGCAAATTTAAGTATAATTTTCTTGCTTTCTTTTTTTTATTTTGTTTACAATATGGCTAATATGGAAATACAGTTTGTGTGATTTCACATGTAAAATTGATATACTGTTTGCCTTCTCAGTGGAAGGGGGAGGGGTGGGAGGACGGGAGATAATATAGAACTCAAAATGTTAAAAGAACATTAAAAATAAATAGATAATAAATGAAAAAGTAGTCAGAAGTAAACCTACTAAGAACCACACAAATTATCTCATTTGATCCTCACCACAACTCACAAAGCTCAGTGCTATTATTATCCCCATTTTACACTTGAGGAAAATAAAGCAGACAGAGGTTAGGTAACTTGTCCAAGGTCACACAGATGGCAAATGTCTGAGGGCTAATTTGGACTCAGGTCTTCTTGATTCCAAATCCAGTACTCTATTCACCGTGTCACTTATTTGCCTCTAAAACTAAAGAACATAAATTACTGGGGGAAAGATTACTTATTTTACAAGAACTGACTGGAAAAAATGGAAAGCCATTTTGTAGAAATTAGATTTGGACTATCATCTTCTATTATATACTAAAATAAACTTCAAATAGTTATAAAATGAAATAGAAAAAGCTGAATTATTTTTAAAAAGTAAAGATTAATAATAGGAGGTACCTTTAAGAAATATGATTAAAAGCAGAATTCTTAGAAAAAAGAGGGATTCAGGTTATTGTGAAAGGAAAACACAGAAATTGCAGATGATACAAAATTTAAAAGCTTTTGGACAAATAAAACTAATGAATACAGAGAAAGTAGAGAAACTGTTGAGTGGAATAAAATCTTTATATCAAAGGTCACCAGCAAGACTGTTATCTTGATAAACAGGGAATTCTCTCTCTCTCTCTCTCTCTCTCTCTCTCTCTCTCTCTCTCTCTCTCTCTCTCTCTCTCTCTCTCTCACACACACACACACACACACACACACACACACACACACGTAAGACAAAAGAGGAATTTTTTATTGCACAACTAACCAAAAAATATGAGGGAACTATTTTAAAATAAACTGCAAATTGTATGCAATGATATGGAGATATGATCTTTATCAATAAGAATGAAAGAAATGAACATTTTAAAAACTCTATGATTTAACATCACACCCAGAAAATTCACAAACTTGGCAAAAATTGGGGTCAACTAATTGGAAGGACTTCAAAAAGACATATACACTAATTCACTGTTGGTCATGCCATGACTTAGTCCAATCATTCTGAATATCAATTTTAAATCACTGAAGGAAACTAAATTAATTGCTCTTTCTCTTTGCTCAGTGATCCTACTATTGGATCTATATCCCAAGAATAAATAAATTTCTTTTATATAACAAAATATTCATATGAGGATTTTTTGTAGCAGCAAAGAACTGAGGACAAAGTGGGTATTCATTGGTTCAACAATGACTGAACAAACACTGATATGTGAAGGTAATGGAATAATAAATAACAAAATAATTGTATATTCATTATATTAAAACAAAAGACTTTAATAGAACTTGTTTGTTAAAATAGAGAAGAGGATAAGGAGGCATCAGACGAGAGAAGCACATTAAAAAAAACAAAAAAATGTTATATTCTTATAGAGAGTTGCTTGGTTTGAGAAGGAAATCATTTCCAAATCATCTTTTTGTGAACAATCATGCATCTTAGAGAAAAGCCTGTAGCCAACATCAAACTATAAGAAGATATGACATACAATCAAAACAACTACAACTCAATGAATTTATACAAGATTATTACTAAAAAGTATGAAATGGATAAAAGAACAGACACCAACACCGACTACCACCATTTCTTAAGTTTAACTGATACAAATCAATTTCTACAAAAAAGACTTTGAAACCATGAGCTCAGAAATCATTTCAGCCAAAAAACCCATGAACACCTCAAGTGAAGAAGCATATCAGTCAAGAGTAACTGAATTGGAATATAAAATTGCTTATAAAATGTTATGAAGAATAATCAAATATTATGATCAATATCATCTCATAGAGTGGCAAGAAGCAGTTGAGGGAAAAGCAAGGTTATACAAAGCTTGGGAAAAGATCACATTAAGTCAGATTACCTAGAGGACATTTAAGGATGAAAGTAAAATGAAGATAAAACAGCAAAAATGGAAAACATTCTATGACAATTTTTCTCCATTAATTACAATGGAGCTAACATAACATTACAATCCCTGATGTATTGCATGAGAAAGTAGAAATGACAATAAAGAAGCCAAAGATGGGAAGAGTATTTAGACTAGGCCAAATATACATAGTCTAAGCTAGACATCACATTATTTTGGAGGATTGCTTCTCAAGATCTTTGAAAGAAGGGAGCATATCAAAAGTTTGGGGAAAAATTTATGAACATTCCTACTAAAAAATGCAATTGAGGGAATGTCAGCCTCTGATAGCCTATATGCAAATATTCTCATCTCTACATATTCTCATCTCTTCATAAACATGACGAAAATCTCCTAGAATCAAAGCTGTGGGTCCCCCAAAGGAAAATGGACAGATATGTGGTGGGTGTTGGTAGCCTGTAAAATATTACCCAAAAATGTATAACTTTCTAGAAAAGGAGGAAAAAGAAATGGGAAAATCATGTGGCAAGATCAAGGGCTAACTGATGCTACTCCACTGGTAGCCAATATCAAGAGATTTGGAGGAAGGCCTCCAGCATTGTAGGTGGATCCAATTCCCCTCCCTGCTCTCCATTTCATGAATGCTTTACAGAAGAATCTGGACAAGAGTCATACAGGATGAGAAGAGGTGGACGAGCTGTGATCTGCACCTTTGAAGACATGTCTGCATTGACTGATGGGATCAGAGCCCCATCAAAGTCCTGAAGTAACCCTCTGAAAGCATCTCCCTCCTTGTGCTCCTTTAGTTATGATTCCTATTTTATCACAGATCCAGGGAGATAATGAGCAAATAGCTGAAATGAGGCCGAATGTCCAGTGAATGATATTTCCAGACAATCTATACCCAACAGGGGATGTGTGTATTTTTGACAGCAATTGAAGATTGCTAGCATTCACCAAGTGAGTTTCATTTTCTTTGATTTGGTATTATATTATCTAACATCGTGATAATTTCAAATGCCAACATTATTTCTTCTCTTTGAATGTTAAAAAAATACCCTGGAGGATATTCTAAAACCTACTTTGCATGGGTTGCCTTGTTCTCACAAGCAATGATCAAATATAATTTCGTTAAGCTTCACAACTTTCCTGTAAAGTGGACAAGAAAGATTGTTTTAAAAAATTCACAGTATCTGAAACTGAGACAAAGAGGCAATAAGCAACCTGTCTGGAGACACACAGCAAGGGATGAGCACAACTGATGGAGAGAGGGACAAGTAACCTAGCTTGGTACTTTCCATGCTCCTCCAAGCCCCAAATACTTGATCACAGTCACATGAAATACTACAAGTTAGATGAAAATCTGTCTGAAAAGACAGATCCATCTGTGATTTCTATTAGTTTTGTATGAGATGAATCAATCACAATTATGTCCACAATCAATTTTCATTCTTTTGGGGATCCTTTCATTTCTCACCACTGCATCCTAAGTGTCTTAGCTCTGCATACATGTTCCTTTGACTCAAGGTGAAAAGGTGGAGGGGGTACTTGTTGGGAAGGTTGGGGTCTTTCCATCTGACCAGATTTCAGCCATTAAAAAGCTTACAAATCTTTCTTTGACTCCTTGACACAAGTACATCTTGGCTCCTCTGGCAGATTCCTCTTGGATGAGGAAAGTTAATCACTCTCGTGATGCACACCACAGAAAACCAAGGAACGCTCTTGGGATGGGTCATTACCTAGGCTCTTATTCCTGCCTAGGCTCTCAGAGCAAGTAACTGTCACTCACCCCTTTGTTCTGCCCTCTTTAGCTGGTACCTAATTTATACACCAGTCTACAGCAGAGTTTCCTGGATCTGATGAACTATTTTTTTTTAATTTTGATAATTGTACTAACAGAATTGGCTTCTGTTGTAATCCCGTCCATTTTATTGTATGCAGTTAAAAGCAATGTTCTGAGAAAGGGTCCAGATTGCCCAAAAAGGTGAAGAACCCCTGTACTAAGGAACACATCTATGCCTTCTAATCAGACCTTGGGGTTCATGTGCACCCATCCTGCTATCCTCTCCCATTCATCCAGCCAAGAGCCAGGGAGGCCTTTCCCTGCCAAAACACCTTGAGAGCTCAGCTTCAAAAGGATGTGATGGGGTAGGGTATCAAAATACCATGGAGTGCTCTCCTGAAGGCAGCACAGTCTGAGCATGAAGGGTGGCTTTAATCATTGGTTTGACTTCCAGCAGCTCAGTTTGCTCCCCACTCTCCAGCTCTAGCTTAACTGGCTACCACAGGCCTTTGGGAATCCCAGTGCTATTGCTCTTATAATCCTAAACCCAGTCTCTGGAGCATTATCCCAAGGGATATGCCAAGGCAGGCAGAGAGAGGAGTGAGGAGACAGAGACCCTAGCAAGTGTTGGCCTCCTTTCTGTGTTTTTGCTCTTCATGTCCAACCTCAGCCCCTGCCTTCCCAGTCACCTTCAGAGCCACAGGCATAGAGGGGGCTGATAGGAGCACAGTTGGTACATCCTGTTGCCTCTACTTTCCTAAATAACCCTAAATATAAATGGCTGTATAGAGAGAAGGCAAAGTTAGCTTTCTTTGGGGCCCAGTGAGCACAGCATACTAGGATTCGCATGTAGCCCACAGCTGAGAGAGTGTGGCTCTGTGGAAGCAGGATGGGAGGGAAGATGGGGCAAACACCCAGGACGTCAGAACAGTCAGCTCTCACCCTGTTTTTGCAGGGGCTGGGAGGTCCACAGAAGGAGGAGAGGACCAAGGTGCCCTTTCATTTTCACTGGGTTGAGTTTAGTTTTCCTGGGAAGTGAAGATTGGATTTAATTCACCAAACACAGTGAAATGTTTCATGTGCAACAGCAGCCCAAGCAGGGCAGACTCAATTACAGTCCCATGGCTTGGACCAGCTGGTCAAAGACCATCTTCCAAGGACTGTCCAGCAAATCTGCAGAGGCAGAGGAGCACATCCCTGATTAAAGTACAGACCCCTGACAGGTGGGAATCAATTTGTGTTAGCACCTTGGCCATGACATAGTGGGGAGAAAGTGAAAAAGTAGTTTTCCCTTTCTCTTAAAAATCACACATGGCAATGACACAGCAGCATTAAAAGCAACTTTTGTTGGGGGTGGGGTAAAGGCACTACAACTACCTAATACTGGCCAGGTCTAGATAAATAAGCAGCCAGCCTGAGCCAAGCAGCCTGTCTGAATAGGTGGACAAAAGGCTCATCGCTGATTGGACCATGTCTATAGATAAGAGTTAAGTGGAGAAAGCCTAATTAGTCAGGCAATTTGATAAATGCAGTTCAGACCCTGAAGTAGAATTCCTCCCTCTAAATGATTTAGTTAACATAATTAATGTTTAATCCCATTGACTGGATAAGTGTTAAAAATCTCATTTTACTTAGTGCCAGGCATGCTGGCCCAGTCTGTCTGAGACAGGTGGTACAATGGATCATTAAGTGTTGGAACTGGAATCAGTAGGACTTGATTTCAAATTCTGCCTGAGATACTTCCTAGCTGTGTGACCCTGGGCAAGTCATTAATGCTCAGGCTCAGTTTTCTCCCTTGTGAAATGGAGATAATTATAGCACCCATCTCTTAGGTTTGTTGTGAGGATCAAAGAATGAAAAAAAATTTATATACACACCCCCCACCCCCCTACACACATATATATTATATCACATACATGTTATATACACATATATATCACTCGTACATATTATATCATATATATGATATATATCATATATAAATCCATAAGCATATGTAATCTTTGTATATATGCACGTGTGATGCCTCATCTATACATAAAGTGCTTTGCAAGCCTTAACATATTATATAAATTCAAGCTTTTATGATGGTTATGATTCTTCTACACAGGAGAACACAGGACCAGGAAGAGTCAACATGGACAGACATCACATCACTCAAAACAGCCATGGTGATCATCTTACCAAACAAACAATGGATCCAATGGCTCTGGATGAACACAACCAAAATGGGACCAGAGGAAATCATGAAATAGTGAGTTTGGTTGTCACTTAAGACAATTTTGAAGAGCCATGGGCAGTTTCTTTTGAATTGCAATGCTTAATAGTCAGAGATCATGAGGAAATCAATGCACCACTAGATGGAAAGGCTTAAGCACAAAGCAATGGGTAATCATTTTTGGTAAGGATTCCATCAGAACAATGTCACTCTCCTCCCTTTCATTGATTTTCACTCTCAATCCTCAATTTTCATAAACATTCTCTTGGTCCTACTCATGATCAAATCTGGCTACCACAGCTATAATGAGTATATTGTTGCATGGAAAGCCTTGCCTCTGCAGCTGATACATGGGCAAGACCTTGATCTCTTTCGGCTTCAGTGCCTTTGTCTATGAAATGGGCATAGCAACACCTATAGTGTTAGTTGATGTGGGTCTCAAAGTAAGTGGCAAACTCTATTTCAATTTGGCTTGTTCTGGAAGTGTGATTTCACTTGGATGGGAAATTCCTGGGGTGGAAATTTCATCTACTAAAGATGATTTTGCCTATCTATAACTTGCCTAGGGCACTGAAAGGTTAAGGGACTTGTCCAGAGCCACACAACCAATATGTGTCAGAGAAAGGGCTGGAGCCCAAGTCTACCTGACTCCAAGGTGGCAAGCTATCCATTATCATGCTTCAGCACTAACCTCACTGCATCTTACTGTCATATTATTAAACTATTTTGTTATTAGCATCACATTAATAATTATATTTTTGTTTCCATTGACACATCATAGATGCAAATGCCTAGTATTGTGAAATTTTGACAAATACTCAACAGGATGACGTTTGGAAGACTAGAATGATTTAAAGTGAAATGTAAGGAATAGGTGGCAGTCTCAGTCCTTACAAGGTAGCTTGTTTCTCAGTAGCAGAACCCTTCTATTGAGAAGTGATGCCCACTGTGGTAAAGAGGAGATGACTGGAAGCCTCTGAATTCTTCTTCCTGCTGTCTGGACTTGGGATTCTTTTCATAATCTCAATGTGTCATCACTGTCTGAGATTTTGACAGAAATGGGCTACAGGCTGAGAAATGATTGCACTTAGCTCTGCTTGGGCAGTATGACATGATATCAAAAGATTGGAAGCTGGATGATTTACCTACGCTAATTTTAAAAAAGCACATTGGGAAAGAAAACCACCAGCTGCCACCTCAGGTCACTCACCCTATGTTGAGAGCATGATCCACTTTGATTAAGGGACTGGTCCACTGTCCACACACTCATAACCTCCAACTTCCCTGACTATTCCCCAGGCCTACTCTCCCTCCTCATCTCTACCTCCCAGTTTCCCTGGCTTCCTTCAAATCTCTGTTAAAGTCCCACCTTTTGCAGGAAGGTCTTCCTAGTCCCTAGTAATTCTAGTGCCTTCCCTCTATTGACTCTTTCCTGTACATGACTTGCTTGTACGTAGATGATTGTATGTTTTCTCCCTCATTAGATTGTAAGTTCTTCAAGGAAAGGGATTGTCTTTTGCCTTTTTTACATCCCCAATGCTTAGCATAGTGCCTGGCACACCAAAGGTGCTTCATAAATGCTTACTGACTAATGAAAGGACCTGTGGAATGATGGGGACAGATAGAGTCTTCAATGTCTTTTTTTCCTTTCCAGGGTTCTATGAGTGTTGGAATATCTGGGGTCCAGAGAGGCAGACACGTTAGGAATGCACAAACAAGGAAAGCACTTTACAACTGAAACATCTCCTACTTAAACTGGCCCTGGAACACCCCTACCTTCCCTCTCCCTCCCTCCACTTTCAAGCAAATCCTCAGTTTAGGAAACAAACCTAGGAACAATGCAGCATGAAAGAAGGTCATCATCCCACCAGCCTCGACGACATGATGGGCCAGCCATTTAAGGATAACTTAAACAGACAGATCAAACCATTTCTAATAGACCAAACCTGGGACATTGCCATATCTTGTCATCTTTGCTTTTTCCAAATAAGGTCATGAATTAATACACATTACATGGATATAGGAAGAATCCATGACTCTATCAATAAACACGTCTCTCCAATGGGAAACCCCATCCACCAAGGCAGAAGGAAACCGCCATGACTCAGCAGAGAATGCTAGGGCACTATCTGGAGCATAGAGAAATTAAGTGACTTGCTCCATGTCAAGTGGATAGTTATTAGTCAGAGGAGAGATTCAAACTCAGGTTCTTCTGACTCCAAACCCAGCACACTATCTACTGTGGCACACTACATACACATTGGGGAGCTGCTGGTCCTGTCATCCATTCTGCCTAAAAAGATTTCTTCTCCAAAGGTGTTAGACTACAAGCATTTCTTCATTGCCGGCTACATGTTAGGCACCATATTAAGGGTTAGAAGGTATAAAGAAATGCAAAAACAGTTCCTCCTCTCAAGCAGATCACATTCTGATGGGCTGCTTTTCTAAATGACATTCTAACACATTATACAAGACATAAGTTGAATCAGAGAGAAGTCTTGGCTACTACAAAGATATTTGGGTGGGGAAAACAGACTAGCATATTTATGTTGCAGCTAAGAAAGATCTGAAGTAGACCATTTGAAGTGAGGGTTTAGGTTTTTTTTGTTTTTTCTTTATAAAAGATTTCTTACAAATGGATACTATTGCATTCAAATGAGTCTTGAAGACATAAGTGACTTGACCAGGGTCACACAACTAAGAAGTAATTGGATGTGAAAGTGAGTCTTTGTATGTTCTGCTACCCTACACTAGCAATGGCCCCTTATGAATACATCTATCATGAACATTAAGAGCAGGAAGTCTATATGTATTTTAAATATAAGTAGACATCCCACTTGTATGAATCCTTTATTGTGTGAACATCTCAGATTCCACCACAATTAGTATTAAGAAAGCATAGCTCCATTCTAATTGAGAGCAGTCTTTATTTGTATTTTATACTTGGCTGCTCTTCATTACCAAGTAAATTAAGTAGAGGAAACAAGAGAAGAGGTGGGGAGAGGGGAGAGGGGAGAGCCGCAGAACTTCCTATTGCTGCACAGCTACAGCCTGGCTACATGTCTCCCTGAGCCACAGAGCATGGTCCTAGGGTCACTCTAGGGGACCTCCTCGATGAGTATTTCTTCAAACCAGCATGCTGAGAGGGTGTGTGTGTGTGGGGGGGGGTGTCTGTGTGTGTGTGTGTATGTGTGTGTCTGTATGTCTCTGTGTGTCTGTGTGTGCATCTGTGTATGCGTGTGTGTGTGTGTGTGTTGTGAATGGGACTGTGCATGGTGGGAGGGCAGAAAAAGTTCAGAAAACAGGTTTTGCTGTTGTTACTTTTGTCATGGAGTCATTTTTCAGTTGTGTCTAACTCTTCATGACTTCATTTGGGGTTTTCTTGGTAATTATTGCCTTTTTGTTCCTCTCCAGCTCATTTAACAGGTGAGGAAACTGAGGCAAACAGGGTGAAGTGACTTGCCCAGTGTCACACAGCTAGGAAGTGTCTGAGGTGGGATTTGAATTCATGATGATGAGTCTTCTTGATCCCAAGTCCAGTGCTCTAACAACTGCACCACCTGATTCAAAAGGCAAAGTAGCTATGACACAGGAAAATGAGAGTCCAGGCTAAGCACTGCTCTGTGTCTTCTGCTGCTGCTTAGGTAAAGAGTAGAACAGCAAGTGATCCCACATTTGCAGGCTTTGGGGGGACCTTAGATGCTATTGTAGTCCAGTGACATCCTTTTACAGAGAAGGAAATTGGGTTTACAGAAAGGAAAAGGGGTTTGGCCAAAGTCATGCCAGTAAACACAAAGCAGACCTGGCATATGAACGCAGACGTCCCAACTCTGTGTTGTTTGTCACTACGCTGTCCCTTCTTGTGTCTCATGGGTAGGATCAGAGATTTAGAGTGGGAGCAACCTTAGACTCCACTAAGCTCAGCCACCTTTTTTACAGAGGAGGAAACTAAAATTCAGGAAAGTGATTTGACTGAAGTCATATAGCTTTTAAGTGTGTGAGGCAGAACTCGAACCCAGGTCTTCCCACCTCTAAGTCCAGGCCCTGACCGACTATAACACACTGCCACTTCACTCAAAGAGACTGTCAATAACTTTCAGATATTTACAAAGCACTTTACAAACACTATTTCAGGTAGTTCTCATAACAGCCTGGTAAAGTAGATACTATAGGAATTGCAATCCTTATTTTACTAATAAGGAAACTGAGGCTCAGTGACAGGATGTGAACCCAAGTATCTCCTGACTGTGCTCTCACTGCTCATTCCTACACTCTGTACTCTGTTGCCCAAGGGATCTGATGAGATGCATGTCCCAACAAGTCTCTCAAGGAAGAACAGGATACTTCCACTGGGAAAAGTCCAAAAGAGCTTGAAATGTTCCAATGGGAAAGTTGAATCTCTCTCTCCCTGCACACCAAGGGTTGGGGAAGGGGGGTCCCTCTTAAGCTGTGTGTCTATATGACACCAGACTATCTGGTCAATTCCTTCCATTCATCCAAATGTTTTCTCCATGTTATGTCCAACACCAGTGTGGCTAAATTTTGTCTGGAGAGGTTGGCGGCATGTAGACATGATTGTCATATGAGCACAAAGTTCAACGGCACAGTGAACCTTGGCTATGGAGGATGTAGACAATTCAAGGAGTGATAGGGCCTAGGGATGCATTCTAATGGATCCTTATATTCTACACAGCAAAGGTGCAATTGCCTTTGCTCTGACTTGGGGAATTTCATGACGGGTTTTGTGATCTAGTTTTTGTACTTGGCTTCAACATTAAAACCCCTCACCCTTTTACATATGCTTGTGGAATAATTGCTTTGAAATGCCCCCCATTATATTAATGAAAAATACATGGTTGTAGAAAGATAAATTTGGTTATTTCAGTGGGGAGAGTGAGTCAATGCAAATTGCAGTCTTTTTTATGAATGAGGATTATCCAGAAGAGCTATTGAATCCATTATACTCAATGCTTGGGCATCAGTACATGGCGGCTAATTACATGGTGTGCCTGTCGCTCCACCAGCAAACAACAATATTTGCAGCTTTCATACACATAAGCACATGCAAGGAGTGACAAGATGGCAGTGACAAGGAAGCAGATTTAGCTTTGATAAAAGGATCATGAGAAGGAGAGCTGTCCTAAAGTGGAACAGGCCGCCACCAAAGGAGGTGAGCTGCCATTCACTGATTTCAGGGTCTCCAGAAGAGGCCAGATGACCACATGTTGGGTGTGTGGCAGGCAGGCCTCTGAGGATCTGTGGGCCTGCATCTGGGCATGTATTTGCTTTGGTGCTTAGAGTCTGATGTGAGAACTGGGAAGTGTGTCACCAAGAATAGACACACCTCAGATTCTGGAAACAACTTTTCTTCCTCATTGTCCTATGGAACGAGCTGCTATCATTTTGACAATTCTGTTTTTGGATTTCCTTTTTGGCTTGGTTTTTCAGGTTGATTAGTGATCAAGATATAGGGCCTTAAGTGTGAAGGCCCTGACCCCTCATCTTCCTGCAAAAGCTTGGGGACCAATGGAGTTATTATTCAGTATCAAAATATCTTTCAAATAGCAGATGCAGTTCCAATCAGGCAGACACTCCAGAGTCTTCCACCTCAACCCATTAGCGCATGGCTGGAAGCATTTACATATGGAAGACCTTACTTATTCATGGGATGCAGAATTACATTTGGATTTTCATTTTTTGCTTTAATGTAAAAGCATAAATGAAAAAGAATGCATTCTCCAAAGCCCTGTAGAGAGACGAGGCAAAGTCGACATTAAAGTGGTACAAAGGCTATGCCATCTGCTCCAGCTAGTCCCAACTCTCAACAGCTTTGTCTTCTTGGTAGTTCATGCTACAGGGAGCCACCTGGTCCTTTAATGACAATCATTTTTTTAAACTGTTGCATATTCTGCATTTCCTCCCTTCACAGAAAACTTCAGAGATAGGATAATGTGCAGATACACACATTCATACACCACACATAGCACATACACGCAGTACATGGCACATACCATACACACACACACACACACACACACACACACACACACACACACACATGCATGAGGTATTCCTTCTCCAGCTACAGATGCGGGAAGATATTCTAGACTTTCGGTAAAGAAGAGAGAGTATAAATGTATGTTGAAGAAATACCTCACTAGTTTTTCTCCTGCAATGACTGCCTGACTATCATGAGACCTGGTGTGGAATAGAACAGATCCCAGGATGTCAAATGAATCAAAGGAAAATAACCTTTAAATTCTTTCTAATTTACCATCATGTGCAGTGATGAAATATCGACTTCTCCTTATACCTCAATGATGAAACCAGCACTGTCTTATGAAATGTCATACATAAAAACAACATGAACCGACCAACATCTGAGCCAACCCTGTAGCAAGAGCTGCCTTTCATCAGGTCTGCCATCCCTCTTCCAGAGTGACTATGGATTGAGTGAACTGCTTTGGATTGCACAGTTTACAGCAAAGCTGAAAGGATCCAAACATTTGACCTGATCTAAAGGTTTATGATTAAGTAGCCACTGTATACAAATCATGGTGCAAGATACAATCTCTGCCCTCATAGAGATGACTGTAATAAGGGGTCATGATATGGGAAACTCCAATATCGCTTGAGTAAAGCATTACAGGAGATTGGAAAGGAGTGAGGATCAAAGAAAACCATGTAGATTAGTTGACTTTGAGTTGTGCTTTAAAGGATGGGCAGAAGTTCACCAGGTAAAGAGGGGGAAGAGTGGTAGTTCATGCATAGGGAACAGTTTAAAGAAAGGCATAAAGGCAATGGGAGAGAGGGACAAAGGAGTGAAAGGACACTAGTGGGAATGGAGTACAGAATGCATAGAGGAAAGCATCAGGGAACATAGCTGGGGTCTTGAATGGCAGCCAGAAGTTCAGCCTTCCCTCTGTGGGCTTTCAGAGCAGAGATAGATGCATGAGAATGATTGTCCTGACAGCTATTGGAAGGACACACTGAAGAGACAAAGAAAGGAGATGGTCCTAGGAGGAGCCTATGGCAACAGTCCAGGGTGGAAGTGAGTGATGAGAAAAGAGGTGGTGCAGGGGTAGAAATGTCAGTACCTGTCAACTACCTGAACTAGAGATATGGGGGAGGAATAGGGAGAAGTCAGAAAGGTTTTGAACATGAGAGGTGGAGTGAACATGGGTGTCAGAGAGAGTAATAGTGAAGTCATGAGTTGAGGTGGAAAGATAAGGAGATTCAGTTTGGACATACAGATCTCCAAGTGCCAGTAACAGATGGTGACCTGGGGACATTCTGTAGGTGGCTGGCACTCTGGGTCTGGAATTCAGAAGAGAGGCCAGGTTTGGAGTTGAAGATTGGGCACTCACCTGCATCCATCCAAGTGGGAGTTGAAGCTGTGAGAGTGATTTAGATTGTCAAGGGAGAGAATGAAGAAAGAGATGAAGGCCCAGGACAATTCCATGGGGAATGACCATATTCAAAGGTTGGAAAGAGAATTAGGGACCAGTAAGGAGATAGAAAAGGGATCAATGAGCAGTAGGAAGAGAAAGAAGAGTGTGGGGTCTCTGAAGACAAGGCAGGACAGAGCTATTGAAAAGAATGAGGTGTTCAACTGTATGCTTCAGAGAAGTCAAGGGGGACTCAAAATGTGACACTGGATTTCTGCATGAGAAGGTAATTGATCAGAGCCACCTCAGTGGAACAGGAGGGGATAAAGTTAGTTTGAGGGAGCTGAAATACCGGGTCAAGTTAACTAGCATGTATTAAGGAATTAGTATGTGTAGGGCACCGTGGTAAGAAAGAATGGCCAAAACAAATCCCTGTTCTCAAGGAGCTCACAATCTAGAGAAGGAAGCTAACTTGCAAACACCTCTGTACAAAGAGAAGACATGTAGATAGACAGAGAGATAAACATGTAAATATAGACATACACACATGTACATATATATGAAAATATCTATATTTGTGAAAACCTGTGTGTGTGTATGTGTGTATCAGGCCTACACAACATACAACACACAGGTCCGCTTGCAGCTGGCCAAAGCAGTCCACAGGCTGAATGTTGTACAGGCCTGGTATACATAAAAATACATATATGTGAAAAATTGGACACGTTCTCAAAGGAATGGTTCTAAATTTAAGGGAAACTGGGAAAGGATTCTTGCAGAATGTAGGACTTTAGTTGAGATTTGAAGGAAACCAGGGAAGCCAGTACATGGTAATCAGAAGAGAAAATCCCAGGCATTGACAGCAGTGTAAATGGCCTGAAGTAGGAGGAGTGCCTTATGGGAGAAACAGCAAGGAGGCCAGCATCACTGGATCCCAGAGAGCAAGGATGCGTGGAAGAAGATGTAAGAAAACTGGAAAGGTAGGAAGGAATCACGTTTGAAAGTCAAACAAGAATTTATGTTTGATTCTGAAGATAACAGGGTAGAGACAATTTTTCCAAGAGAGTGATAAAGGGATGAGGTGGTAGCTGGATAGAGTTAGTAGGGCCCAGGAAATTCTTTATTTAATATTGGAAAGACTTGAAAATGCTTGTAGATAGATGGGAATGAAACATTGCAGAGAAAATAAGTATAGATTAAGGAGAGAGAGGGCCAAATACTGTACTATGACCTGAGGAAGGATGGGGAAGATAGAATCAGGGATATATAGCCTTAGTGAGGAGGAAAAAGGAAATTTGGTATAGTATAGAAAGTTTTGAAGCTAAGAGATCCCTGGGTCCTAGTAGAATCTTCAACCCTTACTAGCTGCGTGGCTGTGGGTAAGTTATTTAGCTTCTCTGAACCTCAAGTTCCTCATCTGTAAAATAGGTGTAATTATACATGTAGTAACTACCTCTTTGAGTTGTCATAAGGACTAAATAAGGTCATACATATAAAGCACTTGGGGAACCTTACAACACTTTCAAAATAGCAGGTGTAAGTACAATTACAGTAGATTAGAAGCTCCCTGAGGGCAGGGCCACTTTGATGTTTTTTGTCTCTATCTCCAGCACCTAGCACAGTGCCTTGTGCAATAAAGACTGTCAGACAGTGGTGAGGTGGTTACCTATCATAATATCCTAGTAGGCAAAATCAGTTCAACTTCACAAGATTCTCAAGAGCCTTAGAGTGGAAGTGGAGAAATCCCATGGTGGGAATTACCCTGTAATGACAATCTGGTCATGGTCCAGTATAAGAGATGAGTGTACTTCCTTGAGGAACCCAAAGATTTCAACTCCAGGAAGAAAAACGAAAGCTAATTTCACCAGGAAATCTGGTGAATGAGGTATAAAGAGAAGTCCAGTGTCTATTTCACAAAGGACTGGCCATGGACTACTTTTTTGTGTGCCGCCAACAAGCCGTTTCTGTGGGTTGGATCATGCCATTTTGGGGTTTCTGGAATTTTTGATTCCCTCTGTGGTCCATTGCTCACCTAGAGAGCTGCTTCTTTACCAGCGATTCCAGCCAGGCTGCTCCATTTGGGTGACTTTATCAGAACACCTACGGAAGATTATCATGGAGCACGCCTCAAATGTCTGATCTTTATTTCCATAATGAAAATAAATGGATTAGATTAAGCCCCTGCTTATCAATCAGCCTTTGAGGAGATGATGTGGCTGGCTTCGCTGCACATTTTCCACTGGTTAGTCTAATTAGGAAAAGGCATGAGAGGAGTTGTAACTTTTAATTACATTTATTTAGACTGTTGGATTCTCTCTGGCTTCCCTTTAGCCTTCGCACTGTCGCCATGGAGATCTGCTCCCTTACTCTGAAAACAATTCTCAAGCTAGGACTGAAGTAATTGCGTTGGTTTTCAATTCAAGTCCTTAAGCATTTGTTAAAAATCTACCATATGCCAAGCACTGTGATAGGGGCTGAGGATACGGACATGAAAGCGAAATGGTCTCTGCCTTCAAGTACCTTACATTCTATTGGGGGCACACCACAAATATACAGACAAGTACATATAAAAGCAAATGAAGTAAATACGATGTAATTTGGGAGTGGGGAAGCAAGGTTAAGGGTCTTTGGCTCTCTTGCCCCATCAAACCAAATATCTAAAATATTTATAGATAAAAAAAATGCAGACTTTCATAAACCCTGAAAGGAGATGGGATTTTAAAGGTTACCAAGTTTAAGCCTTTTATTTTTATAGATAAGCAAAGGGAGTACAGAGGGAATGAGCAAGTAACTTCCTCAAGGTCATCCAGGTTAGTAAGTCGCAGAGTAAAGATTTGATTCCATAACTTCTGACTCCAAGCTGAAAGGGAGACAGGCAATAGGAATCGGACCTGTGGGTAAACCACAGGTGTGGCACAGGAAGCTCCTTCTGCCAATACAGATGGACACCTCTGCTGCTTTATATACCCTTAGACAGAAATGGTGTCTATGGTAGCCTGTGACACTGCTACTAAGAGGTCAAGTGACTTGAACCCAAGTCTTACTGGCTCAGAGGTCAGCTCTCTATCCATTTACATGGTAATGTTTTTAAAATCACTCCTTGAAACCTTGTTCCTTAACTCAAGGAAGGTTTACAGTAATCATGAGAGTCCTGTATAAGAGTAGACAGCTGTGTGCACCAGATGTAATTCTGTATCTGTCAGCTAAGATCAAAGTTTTAACAGTTGTTTTCTTGAATTGGACATGCTTCGTAAAATATTGTTCCATCTATATCTAAATAGTTGACTACTTTCCAAACAATGTCTACTGCATATATTTTATACAGTCATCTTCTGTTTTCAGGAGAACAACAAATGAAATGGAAAAAGCAGTTTTTATATTTAAAATAAACTTTAAGAGGGAACTAGTCTAACTTTCATAACAAATGATCCAAGCTATATGATGTATGAATTTTTGATAGTCACAAACCTTCTTAAACAACTGCCTATAAAAATAGAAAGACATTTTCAAATTTTCCTAGTTGATTCTACACTCAACCAATTTATTTAATATTTATGATCAACATTGTCCCCCTCAGCTCTCAGAAGGAAATCAAGGTTGTCAAATGCATGAGATTGGGAAATGAAATGAATGGTTTATATCTAGTTTTTGAGGGGAATTTTTGGACAGCAATGCAATCCTGAGCATTACAAGCATTATATACATTCATCTGGAGGAAATTGAACATACTCAACTCCATTTCCCCTTCCATCTCAAGGTGTATCTATCCACTTCTGTGAACTTCACATGGGACAGAGGCTTAAACTCACACCATTCATGATCGTTTAACTCCAAAATCATCGTGGATTCTTCCCTAATTTCATATCCTCTGAGCTACCAAATTTTGTCAATTCCTCCTCCACATTTCCCATATCGGTCCCATGCTCCCAACTCAAACAACCATCATTCTTCTTTTCTTTCACTTGGACTATTGCAACTGCCTCCTAATTGGATGCCTAGTTTCTAGTCTCTTTCCCTCCAGTGCAGTGAACCATACATATATCTTTGTTGAACATTTATTGCTTTGAATTTGTCTCTTCCTCCAGTCACAAGACCACCAATCCTATTTCAAGCCTCCTCATAGACTCCTTATTGGAATTCAGGCTTCTAGTCTGATCTTTCTCCCATCCTTCCCCTATCCAGCTACCAAAATAACCTTGCAAAACACAAGACAGATCATGCCTTATCCCTGCTCAAGAAACTTCAGGGGCTCCCTACTGCTTCAATGACAAAATACAAACTCATCACTTTTGCAGATCAAGTCCTTCCCAATCTGGCTTTAGCCTAACTTTTCAGGGCTATCATACATTCTTCTAGTTCTACTTTTCTACATGCTTGCTGCTTCCTGAACCTGCCAACCTATCTCAGATCTCTGTGCCTTTGCACAAATTGTCTTTCATGCCTGAAATGCACGCCCTTTCCAATTCTGTCTCAGAAACCCCTGTGTGTCATCTACAACGTGAAGAAATCTGTTCCTGATCCATTTAGATCTTAGAGCTCTCCTCTTCAAATGACCATATACACATTTATCTGCTTCTATGTTGGATCTCATCCTTAGGGTAGAAGCTTCCTGAAGTCCAAAGGGTAGAGCTCATTTTGTCCATATCTCTAGCACCTGACACATTAGTATTTACTTAATAAATGCCTATTAAGTAAGACTTCATATAACATGCTTATACTCATGGACCTGAATTTTGGTCCTTCAAAATAAAAGTGAATTGACTCAGTAAAATCAAAATTGCATTATACTCTTCATGTTTTTAAACATGCAAGACAAACACATGCTCTTTTTTCAAATACAAACTCTTTCTATAGAAAAGCATTAATTTTAGAGCCATGTGTACACAAACAGGTCATCAAAAAGAAGAGAAGACATGTCTACAGGACTAGAACAACAGAGGGTCAATAGTCCAAGACTGATTCTTTGCTAAGTGGGAGACAATGGACCATGCCCCCACCTCTAAGATTTTCAGAGGAAATATAGGGTTAGAATCTTAAGAAAGAGAAGTGTTCTCTTGTATAAATAGGAGCATTTCAAGTGATGGGCAAGTATAGCCTGTAGCACAGTCAGAAATGGCAGGGGGGAGCAGGGGGGAGGGGAGGAGGGTTCTTAAGAGTTTGCATGATCCCACAGTGGCTTTATTAGGAATTAAGCAGCAGGCAAGAGCAGAAAGAAAACGTTTGAGAGGTGTAATATACAGCTTCAGTAAAACATGCATGGATGAAGTGAAGACTAGTGATGATGGCCATAATTCTGTCCTATAAAATGTGACAGAGACCCTTACAGAGAGTTGAGGAATGAGACAGAAGGAACATTTTAGAGAAATAGTAGGCACTTAAGAAAAAGCAGCTGAAGTTCAAAGAAGAATAAACTGGCATTCTCCAATGGAGTTCATGTTTTGAGTCAGAAAGACCTAGGTTCAAGTCTCACCTCTGACATATACTGGCTGGGTAGCTCTGCACAAATCATTCAAACTCTAAGCGAGCCAAGATAGCTCTCTGAGACCAAAAGTTATAGATACGTTGTGAGGTGGCATGGGGGGTGGTGGCAGAATTTCAGTACAAGGATTTCCCCAACACCAGTGAAACCACAGTTCTAGATCAGTAAAAAACAAAGAAACACCATGGATGACTTGGAGTGAATTCTCACATTCGTGAAGGGTCACAGAGCCATTGAAATATCCATGCCATAGCATTTACTTATCAGTACAACTGCAAGTTACAGCAGACATCCACCAAGCCTCCTCTGCAGCACTTGTGTACACTCATAGTCTGACTACACACACACACACACACACACACACACACACACACACACACACACACACACACACACACCTCTCTCTAGCTCAAGGATTAAGACAAGCTTAAATAAATAACATGCAAGCTTGGCCACTATATGATTATTCTAGACTTCTAGTGATAGAAAGCAAGACTGAGAACATTCAAATTCAAAGTTAGGTGGTCCAGGTTTTTTTTTTATTTCTTAAAATTGAATCAACAGAGTTCATATGAACAACTGCTTGATGATCAGACCAAGCTGATTAGAAAATGACCTATTTAGTTGTGTGGATAAATGCATTCAAGGGTCTTGCATGTCAATATACTTAACTATGAGCTGAAGGATGAATATCATTTACAGTCTGAAATTGTTGTTGTCATGGTAAATGTCTGCTGTTTCCCAATACCGAAGTAATTTCCAAAGGGAACTAAGAGAGCTGGAGAAGAAGATTCTCATTATGGGGACAAAGAATGCTGATGGCATGCCTCCATGACTGTGGCAATCTTGCAATAAATAAAAATTAATGTGTTTGATTTCTGAAGAGCTACAACGAACTGCCCTAGGCAGCCCTTAATGGCTATTTTTTTTAAAAAGATAAAATACATTATATTGTCTTTCCTAATGATTACGTAAAATGCAATGGTATTTATAGCTTTTAAAGTAGGAAGATAAAGCTGACATATGTACCAAATAAGACAGTCAGCAAGTATTCATTAAATACCTACTATGTGCTAGATGCTGTGCCAAGCATCCGGTGATACAAAGAAAGGCCAAAGAAAGTTCCTTCCCTAAAGGAGCTCATAATCTAGTGGAGAAACATGTAAATAAGTAGGTACATATAAGATACACCCAGTATAGATGAGAAGTAATCTGACGGGGAAGAACTTGGCAGCTAAGGGAACTAGGAAAGCCATTCTGCAGAAGGTGAAGTCTGAGTTGAATATTAAGGGAAGCCAAGGAAACTGGAAGAGGAGGTAAGGGGATGGAGCATTCTAGGAATGAGTGGCAGCCAGCACAAAGGTACAGAGACAGGAGATAGAATGTGTGATCTAAGGACAGAAAATAGGCCAGTACTGATGAAGTATAGGATTTTACCAGACTATATTCTCAAAGATTCAGATCACGTTCCATCCGTGCCTCATCAACCTGTGCATCTCTTACCCATGATTATTACAGAGGAGGAGAGGGATCCTTCCTCTACTCATTACACTGCATGGATATTAATGGACAAAATAGGCCCACCCATCATTCATCTCTTTTCTCTGACTGTAACTCTCCCATCTTTTTTTTTTTTCCAGGTCACATTTATTCCACTGATGACATGCTTTAATCAGCATGCCCTATGTGCTTCCTTGTGTGTTCTGTGTTTACCTTCAGTCCACCAATGTCCACCTTTTAGGTTATCTTCATCTTTTCTTCTTCAGAGACTATGGCTCTCTATAACTCCCACAATAAAGCATGACTGGAAAAGTATCAGAGATATGGACATTAAAACGATGCTCTTCTGTGTAAATTTGTTCAGCTAGACTCTGCTTATTTGTGACAAAGGGGAAGGGAGTAGTGACTGTTGTGACAAAAAATGGAAAGAAATAAGTTCAAAAGAATGCACAGGATAGAAAAACAAAGGTTCAGAGGGAGGCACAGACAATCAAGACTGCTAGGAAACTGTTGAATTTGGTGCATCCACCAATAAAGGAAACATACTAGACCTAATGTTTGCATTCCTTTTTGTTCTTCTTTGTTTATAGCAACACTCCTATTTGACGGATGTTGTCAAGTTCATAACAATAAATGCAAAATATAAAATAACTGAAAAGATGGGTCTTTCTTTCAGGAAAGTGCTTGGTACTTTGCTCCTCAACTACTTTGATAGAACAGGTGGCCACAGGAGAGAAGATTTCTGGGGAAATCTCAGCAAAAACCCTTTAGCAAAAGTTCTTTCAAATATAAATATCTCACATGGTTAAAAAAATGGATTTTGTCTGAAATCATTCAGGGAAATAAACATTTGGCGGGTGTTGAAAATAAGTCGCACCTCGCACTGAAAGAAGCGAAGAATAGTCAGCATGCGTGGTGACAGGGCTGAATCACAGTAGCTGAATCATAGCATTTTGTAAGAATATATTTGATATTTTTCACGAGCCATGATATCTAATGCAAATAGCTGGCAAGTTGTGCCATTTGGAAAGGTGAGCTTGCCTCTCTGAGATGAGGGGGTGGAGAGTGGGGTACAAAGCTATGGAGATATGACCTCAGCACTCACCATATGCATTCACATTACCAGCAGGCAGCTTTAGACATCCAGCCCTGATCAAAAAGGGTGTCATGCAGGGTTCCTCTGGAAAACAGAGGGACCAATTCAACTAGTGAATCTCATCAAAGATCCAATTTTCTATCAAGTCTAGCTTCCCAAGCAAATATGAGAGCATATAGATATCACAATTAGGTCCAAAAGGGAAAACTGGAACCTCTCCTTCAGAAGCTGTATTTGCAGAGAAGGGAAATTCTTTTTTGGAAAATAGTTCTTAGGGCTATGACATAGCCCCTTTTCGGGAACAGTGCTATGCCTGCTGGCTTTTCCTGATTCACAATATCGCCTTCCTTCTTACGTGGAATGCACTTTTTTCTCACCTCCACTTTATAAAATACCTGATTTCACTCAAAGCTCAGTTCAGATGCCACCTCTTACATGTGGCTATTCCTGATTTTCCAAAATTATTAATAGTTCCCTCATAAAAGTATTTGGTAGTATTTTGTGCTCCATCCAGATCTCTGCCTTGTCGTGGTAGAAGGGCTTGAATAACTCAATGAAACCATGAGCTATGCTGTGCAGTTACCTAAGACAGACAGGTCAATGTAAAGAATTCTGACAAAGGGTGATCCAATGGAGAAGAAAGTGGCAAACCATTCCAGTATCTTGGCCAAGACAACATCTTGGACATTATTAAAATGATAAAATATATGACCCGAGAAGATAAGTTCCTCAGGTCAGAAGGTGTCCAACACTACCGGGGAAGAGTGGAGGACAACTCCAAGTAGCTGCAGCACTAATGAAGCATTTGAGCCAAAGCCAAAAGGAAGCTCAGCTGTGGATGTGGCTGGTGATGAAAGGCAAGATTGATGCTGTGAAGAACAATATTGCACAGGAAGCTGGAATGCAAGGTCTACAAACCAAGAAAAACTGATGTGGTCAAACAGGAGACGGGAAGATTAAGTATTGACATCTTGGGTGTCAGCGAACTTAAATAGTTGGGAATGGGTGAATTTAATTCAGGTGATCACTACATATACTTCAGGGGGCAGGAATCCCTTAGAAGAAATGAAGTAGCCTTTATACTCAATAAAAGATTGAGAAAAGCAGTATTGGGTTCTAATCTCAAAAATGACAAGATATCAGTTCATAGCCAAGGCAAATCATTCAGCACCACGGTGATAAAAGCCTATGCTCCAACTGATGCCAAAGAAGTCATAGTTGATCAGTTCTATGAATATTTACATCTTGTAGAAATAAAACCAAAAAAAAGATGCCACATTAATCAAAGGGGGAATTGGAATGCTAAAGTAGGAAATCAAAAGACAATTGGAAAAACAGGCAAATTCGGCCTTAGAGTATACAATGAAGGAGGGCAGAGACTCACAGAGTTTGGTCAACGTAATTTATTGGTCATAGCAAACATCCTTTTTCAACAACCCAAAAGGTGACACTATACATGGACATCACCAGATGGTCAATACCAAAATAAGATTGATTATATACTTTGCAGCCAATGGTGAAGATGCTCTTTACAATCAGTAAAAACAAGAACTGGAACCGAGTGTGGTTCAGATCATGAGTTTCTTATTGCAAAATTCAGACTTAAATTGAAAGAAACAGGTAAAACAATGTGATCATAGAGGTATAACCTAAAAACCACCCCTTATGAATTTGAAGTGGAAAGGATGAATAGATTAAGGGACCAGATCTGGTAGAGAGAGTACTTGAAATACTATGGACAGAGGTTCACAATGTTGTACAGGAAACAGTAACAAAAAAATATCCCAAAGAAAAAGAAAAGCAAGAAAGCAAAATGGCTGTCTAATGAGGCTTTATAGAGAGCTAAGGAAAAAGGGAAAGCAAAAGGGAAAGGAAAGTAGAGAGATAAGGTTTTCTTAAATGAGCAATGAAAAGAAATAGAAGAGAATAATAGGATGGAAAAGACAAGATCTCTTCAAGAAAATTGAAATTATCAAGGAATGCTTCCTGCAAAAATGGGCATGATAAAATACAAAAATGGTAGAGATGTAACAGAAATAGAAAAGATTGAGAAGAGGTGACAGAATATACAGAATTATACAAAAGAGATCTTAACATCACCAATGATAAAAATAATAATGAATAATAATAAATAAAATAATAATAGAATTAGAGAATTACCTACCACCCTGAGAGGTTAGGTGATATGCACGGATAAATCAGTGAACAAGTATTTATCAAGCACTTACTAAGTGCCAAGTACTGTGATAAATACTGGGGATACAAAATTCAACTTGATAAGTGAACTTTTCCTGCAATTCTGGAGAAACCATACCCACATCAGAATATGCAGCATGAATTCAGAGTTGAAGGAAAGGTACCCTTAGAAGGAATGACTCTAGCAGCTAGGAAGATTGGGAAAGGGTCAGACAGACTTAGAAATCCTCTCATCCATCCCCCTCATTTTACAGAGAAGGAAACTGGAGCCAAGAGATCAGATAGGACATGCTTGTTCAGTATCACGAATATAGTAGAGTAGAGGCAGGCTCTAAAGCCAAGGCCTCTGCCCACAAAGAGTCTGTCTGCAGGAGCAGAGAATTAGCAGAGGTACCCTTACCCATGGAAGGTCCTCTTTCACTCCCTTCAGAGAACTGGAAACTCTCAGTGCCCTACATGTGCCCAAGGCAGAAAAAGGCTCTTTTGATCCTTAAAGAAAAATTCTTACAAATATCACCCCTCCCCCACTGGCATGGGGAACAGCATCTTTTCAAGAGTCACAAGACAGTGACTTTGAGAACCACTGCCAAGGCAAACAATACACACGTTAAAGACAGTCGAGAGACTATACCTGAACACAGATGACAGTGGAGGAACAAGGCAGGAGGTAACAGCCCAACCCTGGGGATGGCTTCAGCTGGTTGGAGGATCACTACCTGCTTGATATTACTGACCAAGTCATTTAATTTCTTTGGGGCTTAGTTTCTTCCTCTGTAAAATGAAGTGATTGGATTGGATGATCTTTGAGGTCACCTTCAGTCCAAAACAGAAGATCCTATGATCCACCCATCAGCCTTTCTTGGCTTAGCTGACCTTCATATCATTGTCGGATGCCTAATCCTTAATACCATTTAGAGCTGTATCTTGCTCCCAGAGAGCGCACTGGGTAGGAAGCAATTCTCCCAACCCCTGTCACCTATGAGGAGGTTCCATGATTTCAATCCTGTATAGTTAGGACTATAAATCTGAAGCTGAAAGGGACCTCAGAGACCACTTTTTACAGAGAAGAAACTGAGGCTATTGGGGGTGAAGTCAAGTCAAATCAACAAGCGTTTGTTATCTACTATGTACTAAGCATTGTGCTGAATAAAGGGTATACCAAGAAAGGCAATGAAATGACTGGCCCTATATCTCATAGATAGGAACAAAGCTGGGATCTGAGCTTAGCTCACCCCACTCCAAATTTAGAGTTCTTCCACTGTGCCATACTGCTTCTCATTTTTGACTTACAGGGGTCATTTTTATTGTTTCTTTGTTTTTCTAAACTAATTGTAATGCAATACTGTATCTATAGATATATTCAAAAGAATTATACACTTCATTGTGGTGGGAGTTTCATTCCAACCTAGAAGAAATAAACAGATCTTCAAGGAAGAGATCTCTCCCCTTGTGGAAGAAAAAGGTGACTTCACATACTTCTTGGATACCATAACATTTCCTTGATAGGTTTTCATTTTTTGCAGCTTCCTTTAGTTAAGGTCAGTCATGCTGTTTAATCCAGGGGGTGTGGGCCCAAGCACTGTATTCTCTACCTAATACACCAACTGCCATTTGGAGTCTGAAGCCTTCGATTCAAATTCCAGCTGGCCTACTCACTCCCTGTGGGACCTTGGATAAGTCACTTAAAATCTTCAATCCTCAACTCTGTCATTTAAAAAAAATAAGAGGGTTACCTAAATTAATTTACTTATTTAGTGCCATACCAATTAAACTATCAGACAATTATTTTCTAGAGCTGGATAAAATAATATCAAAATTCATTTGGAAAAACAAAAGGTCCAGAATATCAAAGGGACTAATGAAAAGAAATACTTGGGAAGGTGGCCTAGCGCTACCAGACCTCAAATTGTACTATAAAGCAGCAATTATCAAAACCACTTGGTATTGGCTAAGAAACAGAGAGGTAGACAAGTGGAATAGACTTGGCACTCAAGACGCAGTAGGCAAGGAATATAGTAACCTTCTGTTTGATAAACCCAAGGACCCCAGCTTCTGGGATAAGAACTCACTGTCTGACAAAAATTGCTGGGAAAACTGGATAACAGTGTGGCAGAAATTAGGCATAGACCCATACCTGACACTGTACACAAGAATAAAGTCCAAATGGGTACATGATTTAGGTATAAAGATTGATACCATGAATAAACTGGAGAAGCAAGGAATAGTGTATTTATCAGATTTATGGAGAAGGGAAGAATTTTTTTACTAAAGAAGAGATAGAAAGCATTATGAAATGCAAAATGGATAATTTTGATTACATTAAACTGAGAAGATTTTGCACAACCAAACCCAATGCAACCAAAATCCGGAGGGATGTAGTAAATTGGGAAAGAATTTTTACAGCTAAGCTCGGGGATAAAGACCTCATTTCTAGAATATATAGAGAACTGACTCAAATGTATAATCATCCAAGCCATTCCCCAATTGATAAATGGTCAAAGGATATGAACAGGCAATTTTCGAAAGAAGAAATTAAAGATATCTATAATCATATGAAAAAATGCTCTAAATCACTATTGATTAGAGAGATGCAAATCAGAACAACTCTGAGGTACCACATCACACCTATAAGATTAGCAAACATGACAGAACAAGAAAATGATAAATGCTGGGGAGGATGTGGGAGAGTTGGAACACTAATTCATTGTTGGTGGAGCTGCGAGCGCATCCAACCATTCTGGAGAGCAATTTGGAACTATGCCCAAAGGGCTACAAAAATGTGCATACCCTTTGACCCAGCAATATCGCTACTAGGACTGTATCCCCAAGAGATCATAAAAATGGGAAAGGGTCACACATGTACAAAAATATTTATAGCAGCACTCTTTGTAGTTGCCAAAAACTGGAAGTCAAGGGGATGTCCATCAATTGGGGAATGGCTGAATAAATTATGGTATATGAATGTAATGGAGTACTATTGTGCCATAAGAAATGATGAACAAGAAGACTTCAGAGAGACCTGGAAGGACTTATATGACCTGATGCTGAGTGAAAGGAGCAGAACCAGGAGAACTTTGTGCACAGCAACGACCACAGTGTGCGAGAGTTTTTTTCTGGTAGACTTGGAATTTCGTAATAACGCAAGAACTTCTTAAAAAAAAAATCCCAATGGTGGTTCTCTAAGGCAAAATGCCTTCCACACTCAGAGAAAGAAATATGGAAGTCATTCGCAGAATGTAGCAGATCATGTTTGTGTATGTATATGTTTTTGTGTATCATGTTTTGATTTGTTATGTGATTTCTTCCATTTATTTTAGTCCGACTACATAGCATGACTATAGTGAAAATGTACTCAATAGGAAAGTATATGTAGAACCTATACAGAATTGTATGCAGTCATGGGAAGGGAGGAGGGTAGTGGGGGGTAGGTGTGGGGGGGATAAAATCGCAATTGTATGGCAGTGATTGTTAAACATTAAAAAGAAAAAGAAAAAAAAGAAAAAAAATAAGGGGGTTGAGCAAATTTTTGAGGCCACTTGTAGCTAACCATCCCAAGGATCAAAGAATTCCCCAAATATCTTTAAAGTGCAGAAGTAAAACTGATTAAATATATTTGGAACACTATAAAAGTAAGGAAATAATCTTTTAGAGTGTCTGGGTAATGAGAGAAAGCATGGAAAAGTGGTTAGAAGGTCAGCCTCCAAACTAGGAAGACTCAATATGGCTACCTCATACACACAGAGGAAGTGGCAAAGTGAAAGAATGGAGAGAATTTCCTCAATGAGATATACCTTCACCAGTGAAACCTCAAGTCAATTCCCTCCTACCTTCCAGTAAAAGGATAATTTTGAGAAGCATAAAAATCTTAAATATAGACTATAATTTCCTATAAGTTGTTATTAACTTAATTTCATGAATATCTCTGGTTAAGAATACATGCGAAACATAACAAGAAGAGATAATTAATATTTTCAAGTTGTCATTGACCCTTTTAAATATTTTCATCAGATTTTAAGTGGTATCATTTTGTAGTTCACATGGTTGAAAATACATATGAATTTCAGAGCCACAACTAGCTAATGATAGAAGCTAGTTACTGGCACCTCAGGGTGCCAATATGGGGAGTGGGGTAGGTTGTGTTTTATCCAAGGGTTTGCTTCCTCACTACAGTGATAGCATCAATGTGTCTCATCTTGGGGTCATCCAGCAATGCACATCCTTGGCTGTGGTGCCCATTTCATCATCTTACTGCCCTCTCCCTTGCAGTCCTAAGAGGATGAGGCCAGGATCTATTAGGGCTAAGTCAGCTTCTTTTCTGATGTAATTTTCCCCATTATTGACCATCCTCTATACTGCTATTGCTTTCCACTGTCTCTCTTTCTCCCCAAACCCTCTGGATTTTCTCCAGGTATCATTATAAGTAATTGTAGCACTGATGGTTTTTGATATCCTCTGCCTCCTCTCATCATTCCAGAACTATAGTTGCAAAACCATAAGCAGAGGCCACACACAACCAAAGGCAACTTTTGATTGTTCCTTGATTCATGTTTTTCCTTGGTTATCCTCTTCATTCATAGGCCAGTTAGCCTTCATCAGGACTATAAAACTTTACCAGCTTGGTTAGACGATGTGAGAGTTCTCCACACTGGCATAACCCTCAAGAATTCAGGGTTACTTCCATGCTATGGTGGGGCAGATCAGAATAGGATTTTGTGGGGGAAGGTCTATGGCAGATCAAGAGGATACCCTGGGTAGAATGAATGGAAGAAGATAACAAGAATCATATGGAAAAGTTGAAGAACACAGGCAGTGAGAGAAGAAATGCCCACATTGAAGAGATAACAGAATCATTTTATCAATGGACATTCACTAGAGACAAGACTAAAACTGGAAGACCAGAACTAATCCTCATTCTTTCTTAATGATGGTCAAAATGGGGATCAATATCCGTTAGGTTGGAGTCAGATGCAACTAACATCAGAGTCAATAACTACATCTTCCATCACTGCCTTGAAACTTGCACAAAAGCCTCAATGCCACCTTTTCATGTAAGAAATTTTTTAATGTATCTTTCATTTTGCTTTAATTTTGTCACTTAATGAGCATTTATTTTCCCTCTCTCTCACTCCTCACCCACCACTGGAAAACAAAAATAAAATCCGTGTACCAGACAGGCATAATCAAGCAAAATAAATTCCCATGTTAGCTTTGCCCAAAAAGTCTATATCTCATTTCGTACCTTGAGTTTGTCACCTCCCTGTCAGGAAGTGGGCAGTATTCTTCATCGCTTGTTCTGTGGAAACACAGTTGGTCATCACATTGCTAAAGTCTTTCAAAGTTGTCTTTACAATGTTGTTATAATACAAATGGTTCTCTTGGTTCTTCTCAGTTCATTCTGCATTAGTTCATATAAATCTTCCCAAGCTTCTTGAATCCATCCTATGTTTCCTCTTACAACACAGAAGCATTGCATTACATTTATATACATAATTTGTTCAGCCATTCCCCAAGTTTGGTGCATTTCCTTACTCTCCAGTTCTTTGTCATAAGAAAAAAAGATATGTTGTTTTTTCATTTTGTTTTGTTTTGTTTTTTATTTTTACAAATAACCAAAGGATTTCTGCAGAAGCCCTAAATGCAGCAAAATTTTGCAAAGGAATGAATGAACAGGGGTCTTGTTCTCACACTAACTTGCCACACAACCTCAGGAAGGTCACTGTATTCCTTTAATTCTTCACTGACTCATTTGGAAAATAAGGGCTTTGCACTCAATGAGTACCCTAGCAGCTCTCAATGTCTATATTTCTTTTCAAATGTTATTAGTCTCCCTTCTGGTTCTAGGAAGTAGATTAAGGAATGTAATGGAAGCTGTCTCTGAAGACTCTTGCAAGAGCATTATTCCTTTTAAAAAATTTAATATTTTATTTTCTCCAATTACACGTAAATAAAATTTTAACATTCTTTTTTTCTTTCAAATGTTGAGTTCTGAATTCTCTCCCACCCTCTCTACCTTCCTCACCCTCACTGAGAAGGAAAGCAGCTTCACATAGATTATAATACGCAGTCATGCAAAACACATATCCATGTAAGTCATGCTGTGAAAGAAAACCCAGACAAAAAAAAAAAAAACAACCAGCAACAAAAATAAAGAAAAAGCATGCTTCAGTCTGCATTCAGACTCTAACAGTTCTTTCTCTGGAGATGGACAGCCCTTTCCATCACAAATCCTTCAGAACTGCCTTAAGTTGTTGTATTGCTGAGAATAGCTAAGTTATTCACAGTTAATATTCATACAATATTGCTGTTATCAGGCATAATGTTCCACTGATTCTGCTCATTTCACTTTCCATCAGTTCATGTAAGTCTTTCCAGATTTTTCTGAAAGCATCCTGCTCATCATTTCTTATAGCACAATAACATCCCGTCGCAATCATATACAACAATATGTTCAACCATTCCCCAATTCATGGGCATCCCCTCAATTTCCAATTCTTTGCCACCAGTAAAATAACTGCTTTATGTATTTTGTACTTATAGGTACTTCTCTTTTTTATCTCACTGGGATATGGACCTAGTAGTGGTATCACATGGTCAAAGGGTATGCAAGGTTTTATACCCTTATGCCCTTTGGCCCTGCTCCAAATTATTCTCCAGAATAGTTAAATCAGTATATAATTTTACCAACAGGACATTAGTGCCTTAATCTTCCCATATCCCCTCCAACATTTGTCATTTTCCTTTTCTGCCATATTAGCAAATCTGATTGATATGGTGTGGTAACTCAGAGTTGTTTTAATTTGTATTTCTCTAATCAATAGTGATTCAGAGCATTTTATCATATGATTATAGATAGTTTTGATTACTTTATCTGAAAACTGCCTGTCCATGTCCTTTGACCATTTATCAATAGTTTTCTATATATTTGAGAAATGAGGTCTTTATCAGAGAAACATGCTGTAATTTTTTCACAGTAATGATTATTACATATTTCCCTCCATCCTAATTTCCTCCTGTTTATCCTACCCCCTTCTTTTTCACCCTGTCCATTCTCAAAAGTATTTTAGTTTTGATTTTCACCTACCCCAGTCTGCCCTCCCTTCTATCAGTCCCTGCTTCTCTTGTCCCCTTCCCTTCCCACTTTCATGTATAGGAAGAATGATTTCTACACCCAAATGAGTGTGTATGTTATTCCCTCTTCAAGTCAATTCTGAGGAAAGTAAGGTTCATATGCGTCCCTTCTATCTCCTCCAATCCTCTTTTCTACTGTGAAATCTTTTTTGTGCCCCTTTTATGTTGGATAATTTACCCCCTTCTACCTCTCTCTTTCCAGGGGCATCATTCTTAACAATAGTTAACACAAAATTATAAAATCTTATAATCAGAAAGAATCGTAGATGTCATTTAGTCATTATCTGTATGGTTTGAGGGCAGGCCCTTCCCCACTTTGATGGTTTGATTCTTTGTAGTCAAAGTGTAAATATCCTATAAATATTATTAAAGAGCTCAAGGTGCCTCTTGGTCACAACCAGTACCTCTTCTCAAGAAAAATGAATATTTGGCATCTTCCTTAGGTTTATCTCTCTGTCCAGGCTAAGACTAAGATGAAACTTGGGCTATGCTTTGGGATGGCCTCCTGCATGCCAGATTGGAGTTAGGAAGTCCTGTGCTCAAATTCTGTCCAGCCATGGGCAAATTCCTTCACCTCTCTTTTGCCTCAGTGTTTTAATCTGTAAAATGGAGGCCAAGATACTTTACTCATTGGGTTGTTTCAAAGATCAAAAGAAATAATATATCTAAAAGTATTTACCAACTTTCAAGTGCTACTCAAATCACAGATTCATAGATCTACTGCTGGAAGGTACCTTAAAGACCAGTTAGTAAATCTCTACATTTTATAGAATTAGAAATGGGAGACCCACAGAGGATAAGTGACTTGGCCAAAGTCAAACAGATATAAAGATATGACTTGAGCCTCGATCCTCTGACTCAAGATCTAGCATTCTTTCCACTATGTGATGCTCCCTCTCTGTTTTTGCCACTCCTTTGTCTTCTTCTTCATCATTATCTTTATCACCATTATCATCATCATCATTGCTAACACTCAGTAGATCCAGGATGTTTGCAAATCTTCTCTTTAAGTATTTTCAAGCTTTTATATTATTTATGCCCCACTGCTTTTCCTCACACCAGAAAGTCCATCCCTACTGTCATGGTAATAGTGTCCTCTTGAGAAAGAATGAGCGACTTTAAAGTTTCCCACCAGATCAGGGGCCATTTTGAAAGAGTCTCATAACTGCTTTCATTTGACAATAAATATTTCTAGAAAACAAGTCATTAGGAGTTCTATCCCAACTGAGTTAGGGTTACTTAAACACAATGGGGGTACCTGAGGGCAATGGGGAAAAATTAAGCCAGAGAGACACCAACTTAATTGAGACCATCATCATTTTTCTGCCTGGACTATTAAGAGTCTCCTAGGTGGTCTTCCTGCTTCACCTCTCTCCCCATTCCAATCCATCCCTCCTACAGTTGCCAAAGTGATTGTCCTGAAGTATAGGTCTGACCATGTCACACACATTCCCACTCAATAAACACCAGTGATGGGGGTGGGAACAAGATGGCAGAATATAGACAGCAACTCAGCTGAATTTTCCCAAAATTCTCCCAAAATCTTTAAAATATCTCCTCAAATAAAATTTTGAAGCAGCAGAGCTAACAAAAGTTCAGAGGAAGATATTTTTTCCAGGCAAAGATGACTTAGGAGGTCAGTAGGATATGTCTGTGACAGCAGGGTGGGACCTAGAGCAGAGCAGGAGCACCAGCAGAGGGCCTTGGAGGCTACTGCAACAGAAGGAACAACAGCAGCTTCAGGACTTCTCAGTCAAGAGATGATAAAGAGGTTGGAAAATTTGTTAGAGATTACAGAAACTAGCTAGCACAGGGTCGACTGGCATGGGCTACCCATATGCTGTTTCTGGTGGCAGTACTAGAGTAGAGAGAAGCACTTGTAATTGATCACAAGGGAACAGGGGTCCTTGAAGACCACCCCTCTTTCCAGAACTAGCTTTGAAAACAGCATTGTGAAAAAGTCTAAAGGTTGGACAGTGTCTTCCTACCTCCCAAGTGAGAATCCAAGTTTAACATAAAGTTCAAAGTGAAGAAATAGGCAGAAAATGAGCAAACAACAACCAAAAAAGAACTTGACCATTAAAAGCTCCTGTGATAGCAGGAAAGACCAAGACATAAACTCAGAAAATGACAACAATGTGAAAACAGCTACAACAAAATCCTCGAAGTAAAATGCTAATTAGATGCAAGTCCAACAAGAATTCCTGAAAACATTAAAGACAGAGGTAAGAGTGAAAGGTGGAAAAATTAAGGAAAGAAATGAGAGTGATGCAAGAAAATTATGAAAAGAGAATTAATAGTGCTCTTTAAAAAAAAGACATAAAAATACTGAAGAAAGTAATACCTAAAAAAACAGCCTAATGGTTAAAAATTGCACAAAAATCACTGAAGAAAAGAACTCCCTACATATTTTATATGAATACATATATAGAGCATATTTCAGATTGAATACCATCTTGGGGTGGAGGGAGGGAAGAGAGAAAATTTTGAAAGAGTAGAAAATTTTGAACTTATCATATGGAAATGGATGTTGAAAACTAAAAATTAATTTAAAAAGAAAAGAAAAGAACTCCCAAAAAAGTATAATTGGTCAAATGAACAAAGAGGCACAAAAGCTCACTGAACAAAATAATTTCTTAAAAATTAGAATTAGGAAAGTGGAAGCTAATGACTCTATGAAACATCAAGAAACAAGAAAACAAAGTCAAAAGATTTTTTTAAATAAGAAAAACATTAAATATTTCATCAGAAAAATAACTGACCTAGAAAATAGTCTGAGGAGAGATAATTTAAGAATTATTGAACTACTGAAAAACTATGATAAAAAAAGTCTAGACATCATATTTTAAAAAATTATCAAGGAAAACTGCTCTGACATCCTAGAACTTGAGGGTGAAATAGAAACTAAAAGAAACCATTGATCACCTCCTGAAAGAGTTCCCAAAATGAAAACTCAGAGCTAAATTTCAGAGCTAAATATCAGAGCTAAATTTCCAGAGTTCCCAGTTCAAGGAGAAAATACTGCAGGCAGTTAGAAAGAAACAATTCAAATACCAAGGAGCCCGTCAGGATCGCAAAAGTACTTTCCACATTAAAGAAGCAGAGGGCTTAGAAAATATTCCAGAGAGCAAATGAACTGGGAGTATAACCAATAATATCCTATTCAGCAAAACTGCTTGTAATCCTTCAGGGAGAAAATGGGTATTTTATGAAATAGAGGACTTTTGAGCATTCCTGATGAAAAGACCAGAGATGAATAGAAAATGTGACACTCAAACAGAAGACTCAAGAGAAGTATAAAAAGTTAAACATGAAAGAGTAGTCATAAGAGGCTCAATGGAGTTAAACTGTTTACATTCCTACATGGGAAAATGATACATATAATTCCTAAGAACATTATTAGGGCAGTTGCGAGAAATCTAAGAAACAGAGGGCATGGATATGAGTTAATTATGTGGGGATGATCTCAAAAAAATGAAAACTTGAGACAAAAAAGGATGCACTGAGAAAAGAGGGAAGGAAGAGAGAGAATGGGGAAAATTTTCTCACATAAAAGAGGCATGCAAAGGAGAACTTTTACAGTAGAGAAGAAAATGGCAGAGGTAAGGGGACAGACAAAGCTTGAAACTCACTCTTATTGGAATTGGTTTAAAGAGCAAAGAATAATATTCACAGATAGGGACATAATAGGAATAGGGGATAAGAAATATGAAAGGGAAGAGAAAATGATAAAATGGTAGGCAGATTAAGTCTGATCTAGGAAGCCTGAATTCCTCTAACTTGTACTACTAAAATCTCCTCTAAGATTACCCTTCATAACAAGCTGGGCTTTCCTTCCCTGTCTCTTACTCCTTTAAAACCAATTTCTCCACCTACTTTCCAGGAAGAGATGACTTACCAAATGGTGATGATATCCAAAATGAGGTTAAGTGCAAGCTACATGCTGCGTGTCATGGTTAGGACTCTGCCCTGAACCCCTCCCACCTGAACCCCCCCCCCCCCAACCCACATACATTCCTGAGTCTACACTGACACTGCAATGGTTTTGTTCTGGGCACCATCTTATCATGATGGTCCCGAGAGCGGCTTTACGATCAAACTAGAAGCCTTCTTTACAAAGGAGAAATGGCCCTGGAATCATGTTTTCTCTGTAATACAGCAATTTGTGAATAAGATTACTTACAGGTTCCAGGAGCAAAGCGAAAGACAGAGGAATCAAAGTTCAGTACTGGCAGGCTGGCAACTTCATTTTCCAACTAGCTAACGCATGTAAATGATCCCATTACTTCCTCTCCCTGAGACTGTGCTCAATGAGTATGATGCATGCATACATGATATTAAGAGCATTAGCACATTGATTTTCTCAACTTGCCAGTTTCACACACTATTTATGAAGTTTTCACCTCCCCTCCCTCATTGGGTTCATTTTTCTCATGTTAGATTGAATGGCAAGGTTCTTAAAAGACTGAGATGAGTAGAGAATGCCTGAAGGGTGGAAGACAGAGCCACGACTCTCTGGGATCTCTGCACCTTATCCTATTAAAGTTAACATAATCTAGCAAAATGAGTTTCTGTTACCTCTTGGGGAATCAACAAGAATTTTTACAGACAAAATGTGTTTCAGTGTTAATTAGAGTTTCAAGGTGATTCATTTGCAAATGGCATGTATGAGAATATATGTTTTATCTGATTTATTCTTTCTGCTGACCAGAAGCCCAATTAATCTAGGCATGATGTTTTAAGTGAAGCTAGATAATATCATGGTATCTGAGAAACTTAAGACATTACTTAATCAACTATCACATGATGGGGTTTCAGGTTAAGATGAATAACAGCCGTTTCTGCTGATTTTTTTTTTCAAACGAGGTACAAATTTGAAAGCTTTACAATCACATTTTAGATAAAACATCTATTCAATGCTTACAGTTTGCCACACACTTATTGATTTTCAGATGTATGATATGTCTGTACTTTTTGCATGAGATTCTCTTCATCACTGAAAACCTAGACTTCTATCACATCGAGCAATTATTCATGGTGGTACTTAAGGAGTTCATTGAAAATGTCAGTTTTCTATAAGATGAATATAAGTGGCTGATTGACAGCTCATGTGTACCATTGGTGTGTGTTTGTCCTTCGTTGCCGAAGAAGACCATGTCATCAGAGAAATAATGACATGACTTGCACTTGACTTTGTTTTTTTGAGTGAGGGAGGGCTGTGCAGTTTATCAGCTTCACTTTTCCTCCAGAGCCATCTGTATCCAGTGACCAGATATTCATCAGGATGACTGAAGATGACCCAGGATGAGGCCATTGAGGTTAAGTGACTTGCCCAAGGTCACACAGCTAGTGAGTGTCAAGTGTCTGAGGTGAGATTTGAACTCAGGTCCTCCTGACTCCTGCACTGGTTTTCTATCTACTACACCACTTAGCTGCTCCGCATACCATTGGTATTCTCATGATGTTAAAAGAAAGTGAAGAAGGCTCCCAGCACATGGGACAGACTCCATCTGGTGAACTTATGGGAAGGTGTGGACAAGCATCAACAAGGAAGGGCAAGCTTAGATAGGCTATGATCTGCAATGTCCAAATGACTTTCCACAGAGACACAATCATGGATCTACTGGAATATCAGAGTGGAGTTTTTGCCAGTTGCATTTCTTAATTTGTACCTTATATATAAATTTGCAGAACTCTGCAATTTTATCATTATACTGAATTTCCTGTGTGAGAAATCCTTCCACCACTACAGATTGCAACCTTTTCCTCCAAAAATCAACAGATGCTAGGGAATTGATTGAAGCACATAAAGGGTAAGTTATTTACTTATGGCAACACGGTTAACATTTAAGGAGGGATTTGAACTTGGGTCATCTATATTCCAAGCCAAATACTCTCCCATAGGATACACTGTATCTAACCATCTGCCTTAAGACCTACAGTTTCATTAACAATCTATAAAGATAGTAAGTCATTTACCTAGCATCTAAACATTTTCATGGTATTTATGTAACAACAGCTCATGTCACCAGAATCATATCCCTTTTTACAAATCTCTTTATTTCAACTTTCTTCATCCCGAGTACAAGATTATAAGAGACATCTTTTTTCTAGTACTTAGTACAGAACTGCAGTGGGGAAAGAGGTTAATGGATTTCATTAATTTAGTGCAATTCTGGAAACCACAAATCTGAGATCTGTCAAAAAATACACAGAAATCAAAGGATCATAGAGATACAGCTGGAAGGGAACTCAGTCTAACCTGCTTATTTTACAGATGAGGAAACTGAAGCGCAGAGAGAGCAAGTGACATATAAGGTCACTCAAGGAGTAAGAGCCAGAGCCAGGAATTGAACCCAGGTCCTGTGACTCTAAGTTCAACATTCTTTCTACCAGCCATGATTCCCCTTTCCCACTTGTATCTCCACTTTCATAAGCCCAAGAATGCTACCCACCTCTGGCAATTCCCAGAGGACCAGGGGGCTAATTGCTAATAGTTCCCTACAACGTTGGTTATCAGTCCTTGGAAGGATGGACAGAGTCATGGCCAAGGCCAACATCACAGAGGATGTTCCTCCTCCTGAGGAAAGAGAAATTCCTCAATTTCTTGTGCTTAGAGGCACCACAGTACTGGGCCTCTCCATGCCTGTACAAACATAGTCTATGTGTATGGTTCACCATTCCAACCTTAGCCTGACTATAAGCAAAGAAAAAACTTAGATAAAAGAATATTAAACCACATTTAACACCAAATGATAATAATCAAATAGCTTCCTGGCAGAAGGAATGGTCAAGGTGGGAAGACACATAACCACTATAAGGATCTCTTCTTTATTTTCCCTTCTTACTCCCTCCTACTGTCTGGTACTGACCAGAACCCATCTAGTCTACTTCATTGATCACATGGTTTCAATGAAACTTTATTCCTTTGAGTGAGGTGAAGACCTACAAGGTCTTAGCACCTGTCCTGCTACTGTCGTCTAAGGTTTTCCAGGTGTTACCAGCTGCCTGCCTCTAGTCCTCTGGTGCTGTCATCAGATCATACATACACTGTATTTGTGTCCCTCAATTTGAATATGAGCTCTTTGAGAATAGGAGATTTTTTTCTTTTTTTCTATATGCATCCCTAGTATATAAGTGCTTGGCACACAATAGGCATTTAGTAATGCTGATGAATTCATTCAGCCATTTTCTGGAAGGTGAGGCCAACCAGGCCAGCTAGAGCCTTCATTAAACAAACTCACAAGTAGGTGCCAAAAGCATTCTACTGAGTTTTTTCAAAATGAAGCACAATGATCCATCTTGGGTTGTTATTATCATGCCTGCCCAAAGATGAGAATGACTGTGGCTTAATAACATGTTATTAGCCCTAACGTGGCAGAGAAAATATTTGCTACAACTTTTATGATTTAATTTAACAACTATTTGTGAAACATCCAACAGTGTTCAAGGACAATGCTGGGGATATAAGGACAAGAAGCTTACATTCTACTGAAAGGTGCATCACGAACACAAGTAAAAAACTCTAAGGTACAGACAACAGAATGCAAAGCTATTTCAAAAGGAAGAGAGTGATAACAGCTCGGAGAGTCAGTAGAGGCTTCCTGCAGAAGGTAGCACTGGAGCTAGGCTACAAAAGAAGGTAGAGGACTTCATGGCACAAAAATAAGGACGGCACATGTAATGAAAGCGACTATTTGTGCAAAAACAAGGAGGTGGGAGATTGAATGCCATGTACACACAATAGCAGGCCAGTTTAATTAAACTGGAGTAGGTCTGAAGAGGAATTATATGAAATAAGGGGGCAGCTAGGTGGTGCAGTGGATAGAGCACCAGTGCAGGAGTCAGAAGGACCTGAGTTCAAATCTCACCTCAGACACTTGACACTCACTAGCTGTGTGACCTTGGGCAAGTCACTTAATCCCAGTTGCCTCATCCTGGGTCATCTTCAGTCATCCTGATGAATACCTGATCACTGGATTCAGATGGCTCTGGAGGAGAAGTGAGGCTGGTGACCAGCACAGCCCTCCCTCACTCAGAAACAAAGTTAAGTGTTATGCCATTATTTCTCTGATGGTATAGTCTTCTTTGGCAACGAAGGATGAACACACGTATGAAATAAGACTAGGTAGTAAGAACTAGGTAGGTAGGAGGCAAATTGAGGAGGGCTTTAAATGTAGGGATAATAAATTTGTCTTTTCTCTTTGAGGTAATAGGGAGCCAGTGACTATTTTCTTTCAGGGCAGGAAAGTGACACTAGCCTGATCAGATTTGTGTTTTCAGGAGTAACAATTTGGCAGTCATGTGATAAACAGGTTGGAAAGAGGAGAGGGTGGAGGCAGGGAGATGAATTAGGAAGCTGGGACTTGAGAACTGACCAGAGCAAGGGATTGGTCAGCTGATTCACTCATCATTATGATGGACACAAACACTAGACCAACTTGTGCTGCCCATGGATATTATAGTCAAATGAATGTAGCACATGTGCAAAAAACCAAAGTGTAGTGGAAAGGTGAGGCCATTATCCTGATGATTCAGGGACCCACATTGTTGTTTCTGAGGGGGAAAAAGTGGGCTTGAATACCTGAATGATCCCAATTAGCTGTCAACAATGATTGAATTCACTGGATAATTGGTGACCTGTCTACTTTACCCTGCCTGAGTAAATACAGCCCAAGCATACAGATCCAACCATGACAGGAGCTGTAGAATTAAATAGGACCATGGAAAGATTGCTGGCTAGATCAAATGTGTTACCTTTCCTTGCAGTACATTCATTATATCCTTGCTTGGAGCAATTTTCTCAGTACCCCATCACCTACACAGTAGTGCTGGATGCCATTTTTGAAATGACCAATCACAAAGGGTCTGCTTTCCAAGCCGACATTTGAGCTCCTTGTTACAAAGGAGATCATGACCCAGTGGTAGAAGAAATTCATGGAGAACAATAGTACTGAAGGGAGGAGAGCCACACTCTTGTTGGGTTTTTTGACACTTGATTATAAATTGCCAATTACTTCTGATGGAAATTAGGTGACCTATATGTTGGTCAATTATGAAATAGACTCGATGGAGGTAGGGAGGAAGTACTTATACAAAGGAATAGCTGGAATTCAATCCAGTTTTCAGTGTTATCATAGCCATCAAAATGAGAAAACTCTTTGTGTTTCAGCTTTCTACAGGTCAATTGAACAATGTCTTATCCTTGTCTTTTGGTTGATTCCATGTATGGCTTGCCATTGCTTACTGGTAATAAGAAATAATGAAAGAGAAGATCAATCGCTTTGGGCACAGATTCACATAGTTGTATCAGAGATGTATTGGATAGAAGTGAGACAGGGTTTCCTCAACCCCATGCTGCCATAAGCTCCCTCCTACCTACACCTTATTTCCAGCAATATTTTTGAGAAGACTGGGTGTTTCTTTCTTTCTTTCTCCACTCTATCTCAGTGGAAACCTCAGGATATGTTGATAATGTCCCTGGCAGAAATGCATGTACACAAGCTGTTTTCCCTTTTTTGGGTGTTTTGAGGCATGATTTTGCCTTTCTGCATCCCAGCGTCCCTTTCAGCCCCGTGGTTCCATAACTCAATAAAGTCATGACGAGAGGGCCTCTGGTCTATTTTGGTGAACAGTATGGTTTTTTGTTTTTTTTGTTTTTGTGACCAAGCATTTGCATAATAAACAGTCCCTAAGCATTCAGATAGATTACTTCTACCTGCTGGAACTATTTGGATGATAATATCATGCAGAGAATTTAAACAAAAATAATTTCTACCTTACTTTTGCTTTAATTATTGGATTTTACAGATGAAAATTGTTAGAGACTACTGTCGTGAATCTTTTCTCCATAAAAACATGAAGACAGAGCTTTTGTATGAATGGACACTGTGAAAATCTCAATTCTTCATACATACATATATACATAAACACACAATCACACACAAATACACACGTAATAACTTGTAGCAGAGAGAAGTTTATACCTTGGGGCAATCATGTTCACAAAGTTGGTTTTATAGCCATAACATAATTAAAATATTATTGATTTGGCTCAGACTATATTATTGCCAAATTAGCTCCCAAAGATTATCACAATTCCCAGGGAAATGCCTTTAGCTGCTTTAAGAATGGTCACACTTCTATAAGAAATTTTCTGCAATGTTTAGCACAGTCTTATATAGTCACAGAATGGACTGATTTTCCAATTAATTAATGTCTTATTACCACTGATTGAATTAGCTCATCCAGACCTTTAATCAGAATAGGAACTGGTAATTAAGATGGCCTCAAAGATCAGAATAGTTAACTTTCCACTGGAAGGTGGAAGTGGTTTTTTTTTAAATAGCTATCTATGAAGGTATATTTTTTAGTGTAGAAAAGAAAAATAGGGACTATTCACTTGTTGAATTCTTGGGAATTAAATTGAGAAATATAGAATAAATTGGAAAGAGAATTAGAGTTGAAATTTATACTTGCTCCAGAAATTATTAAAATCTTTTTTCCAATGTTTAAATATGTTATATCTTATGTAGGTATCTCATCAGCAAGTGAAAGATAATAGGTTTTTCTCCCTTTAATCAGATTACTAAGCATTAGAAAAAATCAGTGATGTTTTATGGGATGACACATGATACAGATACATTACCCTAGAATGTATATTATCAACCAGGTGTGGAATCAAATACCCTACCCGTAGATTTCCCCCAAGTAGAAATATGCCTGCTGAAATGAATTAGCCTAAGATGTTGCCATTTACCATAGAAATATTTGATTTTATCAAGCTCAATATTGTCAACCTACATGGATAATAATGTGGATAAAGTGGGTTTTACAGTCACAGTGATAACATGATATTCTTTATAATACTTTTGGAAGAATTTTTTAAATGTTCCCAACTCTTACACAGAGTAGGCTCAGCCAGCTAGATAGTTTCTATAAGGGTTTACCAGTTCTAAATTTTTAAGTGGACATTTGATTGATTAATTTACTCAAAAAAAAATCAATTTCTTTCCCCTTGGGTTGGTCAGCTGTCTGGCTTTACCAATGTGACTTACAATTAAGAAATGCAATATACTGTCCTCGATCAAAATGTTAAATTGTGATTTACAGAGCTCCATCTGCCTTAGAGTTCAAGGTTGTGATGAATTTCAGAGTCACAGAATCTCAGAGCTGTTTGGAAAGGATATCATAAGCTGCTCCTTTCAACCCACACCAGAACACAAGTCCCCTATGCAGTATACTCCACTAATAGTCACAAAGGGAAGCATTTTCAAGGAGAAAGAAATAACATGAGATGCTCAAAGAGGTCAATACGAAACACAAAGGACCTACCAAGTTTGAGAAGAGCTGCCACTTTGGTAACTGAAAGAAGTAGTAGATGTGCTGTTGTTGAGCCACTGTCAACAATATTTCAAAGATGATGAAGAATAGAAAAGGTATCCACAAGACCAGAAAAACTTAATGTTACCCCGATTTTTTAAAAAGGGAAGGGATTGGAACCTGTTAATAACAGGCTAGCAGACTTGTATTAAATTCCAAGAAAAATGCTATAATATAATACTTAAGAGATTTTTAGTGAATATCTGAAAAATTAAGTGATCACAAAGAACCTACAAGGCTTCGTAAATGAGTAGTCATAATAGATTTATTGTTTTTTCATTTTTTGACAAGGTTACTAAACTGGTAGGTTAGGACAATCCTAGAACTGAAGATTATCTACGGTTGAATGAAGAATTTGATGAAGAAAAATCTGATATTATTCCTTGGGAAAAGGTGGAGAAATGTGAGGAAGATGATGGATGGATTTGCAATAGGCTGAATGGCCCCACTCAAAGAGCAGTCATTAATGATTCCATGTCAATGTAGAAGAAAAGGATCTCTTGACATACTCAAGGGACCTCTGCTAATTTTGGAGCTATTTACTATTTTTATTAGTGACTTAGATAAAGATATAGACAGTACCCATATCAAATTAGCAGAGGACATCAAGCTGACGTGTATAGTTAAACAACTGGATTACAGAATCAGGATCTAAAAATACCTTGATAGAGGGTTGAAACCAAGATGGCTGACTAAAAGCAGGGACTGTCCTGAACTCTCTCACAAAGACCTTCAAATACCTGTAAAAATTACTCTAAACAAATTCCATGGCTACAGAACCCACAAAATGACAAAGTGAAATAAATCCCTAGCCCAAGACAATCTGGAAAGTCAACAGAAGGGTCTTTTGTACAGGGCAGGGAGTGTAGCACAGTCTGGAATGGGCCACACTGGCACAGACAGGCCAGAGCAGGCCTCTGGGGACTGAATCATTGGCTGCTGTGGCAGATTCCAGAATTCTCAACACATAAACACAAAAAGGTCAATGGGAAAACTCGGTGGGACCTGGGTGAAAGAGGAGCATATGATCTGGTCAGGTCTGGCCCTAATCCCAGGGGGTTGGTGGTGGTGGTGGCAGTGGAAGGTGGCAGGGGCAGCAGTGGCAGAGGCTGCTTCCAGATCTCTGAGCCTATACATGGGAAGGGATCAAGGGGTTGATACAAAATCCATGAAGCCTGGGACTGTACATCCACTCCAACTCCCACCCCCACTGGAAGCAGAATCTGATGTTGACAAAGAGTTAGGAAGTCAAGTGTTTGGCTAGAAAGATGAGTAAATATTGCAAAAGAACTCAGACCATAGAATCTTACTTTGGTGACAAGGAAGATCAGGACATACAACAAGAGAAGGGCAGCCGAGTCAAAGCTCCTACATCAATAGCCTCCAAGAGGAATATGAATTGGTTGCAGGACATGGAGGAGCTCAACAAGGATTTTGAAAATTGAGTGAGAGAAGCAGAGGAAAAATGGGGAATAGAAATGAGACTGATTCAAAAAAATCATGAAAAATGAGTCAACAGCTTGTTAAAGGAAACCCAAAAAAATACCGAAGAAAATAACACCCTAAAAATAGTCTAACCCAAATGACAAAGGAAATCCAAAAAGCCAAAGAGGAGAAGAATGCCTTAAAAAGCAGAATTGGAAAAATGAAAAAGGATGTGCAAAAGCTCACTGAAAAAAATAATTCCTTCAAAATTAGAATGGAGCAAATGGAAGCTAATGACTTCAGGAGAAATCAAGAAAGTATAAAACAGAACGAAAAAGAATGAAAAAACGGAAGACAATGTCAAATATCTCATTGGAAAAACAACTGACATGGGTGGAGCCAAGATGGCAGAGTGAGAAGCCATCAATGAGCTCCCTAAGAAAATATCTTCAGGGCCAGATGGATTTGCAAGTGAATTCTATCAAACACTTAAATAACAGTTAATTCCAATAAACTATTTAGGAAACTTGGTGAAGAAGGAGTTCTAGCAAATTCTTTTTATGATACAAATATAGTTCTGATATCTAAACCAGGAAGAGCCAAAACAGAGAAAGAAAATTATAGACAAATTTCTTTAATCAATATAGATGCAAAAAATTTAAATAAGATATTAGCAAAAAGAATACAGCATCTAGTGTCTCTGATAAAGACCTTATTTCTAAAATATATAGAGAACTGAATCAAATGTGCAAGAATACAAGTCATTCCTCAATTGATAAATAGTAAAAATATATGAATATGCAGCTTTCAGAGGAAGAAATTAAAGCTATCTGTAGTCATATAAAAAAATGCTCTAAATCACTATTGATTAGAGAGATGCAAATCAAAACAACTCTGAAGTACCACATCACACCTATCAGATTGGCTAACATGACAAAACAGGAAAATGATAAATGATGGAGAAGAGGTGGGAGAGCTGGAACACCAATTCATTGTTGATGGAGCTGTGGGCTGATCCAGCCATTCTGGAGAGCAATTTGGAACTATGCCCAAAGGCCTACAAAAATGTGCATACCCTTCGACCCAGCAATATCACTTCTAGAACTATATCTGGAAGACATCATAAAAATGGGAAAAGGTCCCACATGTACAAAAATATTCATAGCAGCTGTGTTTGTGGTGGCCAAAACCGGAAATCGTGGGGATGCCCATCCATTGAGGAATGGCTGAACAACTTGTGGTATGTGAATGTAATGGAATACTATTGTGCTATAAGAAGTGATGAACAGGAGAACTTCAGAGAGGTCTGAAAGAGCTTATATGAACTGATGCCGAGTGAAATGAGCAGAACCAGGAGAATATTATACACAATAACAGCTACAGTGCACAAGGACTATTTCTGATAGACTTAGTCCTTCACAGAAATGCAAGGACATAAAAGAGTCCCAAAGGAGTCTTGAGGCAAAATTCCATCCATATCCAGGGAAAGAACTATGGAATCAGAATACAGAATGAAGCAGACTGTTGCCTCTTGTGTTATGTTTTGTTTTGTTTTGTTTTTTCTTATAGTTTCTCCCATTCATTTTAATTCTATGCAACATGACTAATGTGAAAAAGAGTTTAATAAGAGTGTATGTATAGAACCCATTTAAGACTGCAAGCATATCAGGGAGGGAGGAGGCCATGGAGGGGGAGAAAATTTAAGATTTATGCAAGTGATTGTTGAAAACTGAAAACAAATACATTAATTTTTTAAAAAGAATAAAGAAAAACAACTGACCTGGAAAACAGATCCAAGAGAGATAATTTAAAATTTATTGGACTAGGGGGGCAGAGCCAAGATGGCAGAGTAACTGCACAAACTTTCTAGAGTACTCCTACCAAGCCCAGCCAAATACCTGTAAAAAGGTTCTAAACAAATTCTGGAGCTACAAAACCCACAGAATGATGGAGTGAAGCAGATCTCCAGTCCAAGACAGCCTGGATAGTGACCAGGAATTATCTATCACACCACACAGGGGGCAGGGCGAAATCTAGCATGGGCCATGCCAGCACAGACAGGACCTGAACAGGCCTTGGGGAGACTGAGTCTCTCACACCTGTGGCAGTTTCCAGATTTCAGGACAACAAAAATGCCAAGGACAAATTAGAAAGTCAATGGAAAAAGCCTATGGGAGCAGCGTGGGAAAGTGGAGTGGTCCGACCCCAGCCCCAGGGCAGTGGAGGAGGAAGGAGGTGGAGGAACCCACAGCAGCAGCAGGGGCAGAGACAGCGAGTGTTTCTGGAGCTCAAGGCCCACAAATTGTGGGGGGAACTAGCAGCTGACAGTAAACCCCGCATCCCCACTGGAAGCAGAGATCTACCTTAAGAAAGAGCTCAAACATCAAGTAAATGACTGGGGAAATGAGCAAAAATCTAATAGAGAATCAGACAATAGAATCTTATTTTGGTAACAAGCAAAATCAAAGCATGCAAACAGAAGTAAATAAAGTCAAAGCTCCTCCATCCAAAGCCTCCAAGAAAAATGTGAATTGGCCTCAGGCCATGGAAGAGCTCAAAAACAATTTTGAAAATCAAGTAATAGATGTAGAGCAAAAATTGGGAAGAGAAATGAGAGTGATGCAGGAAAATCATGAAAAACAGGTCAACTGCTTGATAAAAGAGACCCCAAAAATGCTGAAGAAAACAACACTTCAAAAAATAGACTAACCCAAATGGCAAAAGTAATCCAAATAGCCAATGAGGAGGAAAATGCCTTAAAAAACAGAATTGGCCAGATGGGAAAGGAGATCCAAATGCTCAGTGAAGAAAATAATTCTTTAAAGGTTGGAATGGAGGAGACGGAAGCTAATGACTTTATGAAAAATCAAGAAATCATAAAACAAAACCAAAGGAATGAAAAAATAGAAGCCAATGTGAAATATCTCATTAGAGAAACAACTGACCTGGAAAACAGATCAAGGGGAGACAATTTAAAAATTATGGGACTACCTGAAAGCCATGATCAAAAGACGAAACTAGCCATCATCTTTCATGAAATTATCAAGGAAAACTGCCCTGATATTCTAGAACCAGAGGGAAAAATAAATATTGAAAGAATCCACCCATTGCCTCCTTAAAGTGATCCGAAAAGACAAACTCCTAAGAATATTGTAGTCAAATTCCAGAGTTCCCTGGTCAAGGAGAAAATAGTGCAAGCAGCCAGAAAGAAACACTTCGAGTACTGTGGAAATACAATCAGGATAACACAAGATCTAGCAGCTTCTACATTAAGGGATCAAAGGGCTTGGAATAGGATATTTCAAAAGTCAAAGGAACAAGGATTAAAACCAAGAATCACCTACCCAGAAAAACTGAGTATAATACTTTAGGGGGAAAAAATTGCCATTCAATGAAATAGAGGACTTTCAAACATTCTTGATGAAAAGACCAGAGTTGAATAGAGAATCTGACTTTCAAACACAAGAATCAAGAGAAGCATGAAAAGGTAAACACAAAAGAGAAATCATAAGGCACTTACTAAGGTTGAACTATTTCCATTCCTACATGGAAAGATAATATTTGTAACTCTTGAGATTTTTCTCAGTATTTGGGTTTTTGGAGGGATTATACATACATAGACAGAGGTCACAGAGTGAGTTGAATATGAAGGGATGGTACATAAAAAATAAAATTAAGGGGTGAGATCGAACATATTGGGAAAAGGAGAAAGAGAGAGATAGAATGGGGTAAATTATCTCACATAAAAGAGGCAAGGAAAAGGTTTTATACTGGAGGGGAACAGGGGGGAGGTGAGAGGGAAAAAGTCAACTTACTCTCATTGCATTTGGCTTAACATGCACACTTGATTTGCTATGAAAATCTATCTTACACTACAGGAAAGTAGGGGAGAAGGGGTAAGCGGGGGTATAGGGGGATGATGGAAGGAAGGGCAAATGAGAGGAGAGGGTAATTAGAAGTAAACATTTTTGAGGAGGGATAGGATCAAAAGAGAGGATAGAATAAATGGAGGCAGCATGGAATGGAGGGAAATACAATCTTTCACAACATGACTTTTATGGATGTGTTTTGCATAGCTACACATGTATAACATATATCAAACTCTTTGCCTTCTCAGTGGGGATGGGGGGGAGGAAGAAAGGAAGAGAAGTTGGAACTCGAAGTTTTAAAAATGAACGTTAAAAATTGTTTTTACATGCAACTGGGAAATAAGATATATGGATGATGGGGTATAGAAATCTATGTTGCCCTACAAGAAAACAGAGGAGATGGAGATAAGGGAAGGTAGAGGTGTTATAGAAGGGAGGGCAGATTGGGGGAAGTGGTAGTCAGAATGCAAGGCATCTTGGGGTGGGCTAAGGGGAGAGATAGGGAGAAAATTTGGAATTCAAAATCTTGTGGAAGTGAATGTTGAAAACTAAAAACAAATAAATAAATTAAAATTAAAAAATTGTTTTAAAGAATATTTCTGTGAGGGGAAATGAATGTGATATAAAAAGATAGTAATACAAATTTTAAAAATAAAAATATCTTGATAGCCTAAAATACTGGGCTTAATTCTATGAGGATGAAGTTCTCCTCTGCTCTATGGACTCATGATGTTATTTCTTTAGTTAACCCTTAGGGAGAAAAAACATTCTACTCAAGCAGATCTACAACCTGAGACTCCAAGAGAGGAGCTTCCATAAGCTTACACACTCACTGAGTGTCAGCAACAGGATTTGAACCCAGATCATCCTGACACCAAATGTGCTTCTCTCTCTCCTATACCATTCTGGATCTCCAGAGTGAAACCGAATAGGGATAAATACAAAATCCTGCAGCTCGGCTCAAAAAAGCAATTTTCTGAGCACAAGATGGAAGAAGAGTTTTAGTGAACTTTGTTGTGAGATAACTGATCTGTGGGATTTCAGGAGGGTCAAGCTCAATAGTTATCATGTGTGTGCTGTGGCAGCCAAAATAGCTAATACAATTAGAACGGAAGTGTTCCCAGGAATAAGGAGAGCCCTCCTGACCAGTGCCATGCTCAGAACACAGCTGGAGCATGGTGATTGGATCTGGGCACCACAGTTTACGGAGAATATAAATAAATGTGAAAGTGCCCTGAGAAGGATAATCAGGATGGCCTCAAGTCCATGTGATGTAACACTGACTGAAGGAGCTACAGAGGTTGAGTCTGGAAAGGAGATGATGCAATAGGGACAGAAAAGTTGCATTCAAGTATTTGAAAGACTGTAATGTGGAAGAGGGATTAGACTTGTTCTATTTATTCCTAGAGGGAAGGATCAGAAATAATCAGTGGAAGTCACAGAGAGACAAAAGAGTTGTCAATCAGTCTTGGTGGAGAGGGCTTCCATCACTGGGAATCCCTACAGAAATGGAAACAAAGTTCTGGATCATCTGACAGCATGCTTTTCCACCAAATCCCTTTCACCACATCTGCACTCATACATCGTGAACCAGATGGTTTAGTGTGTTTTTCCTAATGATGGCTTTGGCACTGAGTATATAGCACCCAATATCATGTAATGCATCACCTATTTGGATAAGCGATGTTGTTGTCCACCACCACCCCAGCTAGTCTTTCTGCACTATTGGAGACACAGGTCCTGCCCACATGGAAATGACATTATACATATTAAGGGGATTTCTGGACCTACTGAGTTGCCTCCAGAGACAACTGACTCCAGTTTTCACTTGGTAAGGTTCATGCCACAATCAAACCTATAAAAACAGAGCAGATCAGGACATCTTCACCTTCAGGATTCCTTTGGGGAGTATGCAGTCCCTGTCAGAATAATGTTTTTAAATGCATAACATACAGAGGATTGCAAAGGAAATCAATTATATTGAAAAATGGTTATTTAAAAAGGAAGTTCACAGACTCCAAGTTAACATTCCCTTGGAATGGAGCTTTATTTTTTTTCCACCAGGCTGTTGGAAGATATGCCTTTGGCCTACCAAAATTTCAAGGATCTGTGGTTTCCATGGTAGAGATTTTCCTTCTGTTGAGCCTCTAAAACTGAATATGTGATCTTCAGGAGTTGCTGGGGTCAAAAAATTCACTACCTTACAATCAACCTATGGATGATTCCTTCTACACTTCACCAGGCTGGTCCTTAAACAGGAGACAAGCATTCCCTAGGTTTTGAATGTACAATCTTCCAAGACTGGGAGGATCTGCTCCAATCCTGTGCTCTACTGGCATGGCCTATGGGAAGCCAGGGTCACCTCTGTGTCATGATGGAGTTCATTAGAGGAGGACTTGAATGGAAACCTATCTGTCTTCTAATGTCAAAATGGCTGGAAATGCTGCTTTTACTAGTGTGTTTCTTTGCAATGAATATGTAGTGTCATCTTCCAGAAAAAACTGCTACAAGAGTAAGAGACTGCTTTAACAGTACATTAAGATTGTAGCATATCATGTTGTGATGTTCACTCATTGGCGAAAATGAAGTAAAACAAATAAATCTTACGTGACTTGATAATCAATGCAGCGAGCTTCCTACAACATTGGTTGGGATCCACCAGAATCATTTTGTTGCATGACAAAAACACCTCATGAAAGCTATTCAGTGCCTCTTTTTCCCAAAGAGGAGTTAAATAGCACAGCTTGACTCAGAACATGAAATGAAGAGAAGAATGCCAATGAAGCTTCCCAACCTTGGAAGAAGTTGAGCTCAGGTTGTACAGATTTTCTAATCTCAAAATTAGGGAACTCAAGAGAATGATACTGGGTGGATCCCTGGCATGGGCTGCTTATTTCAGGTACCCAAAGCCACTAATAGCATCTATATGCTGCCAGAAAATTTGTAGGAAGAGCTAAAAAAAAATCTCAGTTCCCTCAGTGGTTGGTCTGCATAAAGTCCAAGTATTTGAATAACTCTATAATTTGGGACAGCTAGGTGGGGCAGTGAATAAAACTTCAGGCCTGGAGTTAGGAAGAATCATCTTCCTGAGTTCAAATCTGGTCTTAGACACTTCCTAGCTGTGTGAATCTGGGCAAGTCACTTAACTTTGTTTGCCTCAGTTTCCTAATCTGTAAAATGAGGTGGCAAAGGAAATGACAAACCATGCCAGTACTTTTGCCGAGAAAAATCCCAGTGTTACAGAGTCAGACATGACTAAAAAAATGGCTGAACATAATTTGGTACCCATTAAATCTGGCAGCAAGGAGACCAAGCCGCTAAAATAGACATGGTTTCGAAGGTCCTGAAAAGGGTATGTTTTCTTCCTGGAGACTTCCATATGATTCAGACTCTATGAGCATCACATCTCTCTGTCATGTGCTAGAAGTGAACTCAAGCACCTGGACACATCATCAGGACACTTTGGAATTAAGGGTTTAACTGACCCAATGAGAAAAGAACTTTGGATATTGAGTCAGAATATCTGGGTTTTGAAGCTTAGCTCTGCCACTTAAGCAAGGTAAGTGCTGAATTCTAGAGTGAGAGGATCTTATGTCCAGAGAGAAGCTCTACAAGTTCAATTCACATCAAATCAATAGACATTTGTAAGATGAGTTTACAATGTGCCAGGCACCATATTAGAGGTTGGGGAGCAGAACAAAAAACTTGACCTCTAGAAGATCACATTGTACTAGAGACTAACACATCCACAGATTAATGAATATCAAATAAACTGTAATTGGGGGATGGGAGGGATACATTACCAGCCAGCAGAAGGATGAAAGACCTAGATTCGGAGGTAGTATTTGGGATTCCAAGAGAGGTAAAGGTTTCAAAGAGACAGAGGTGGGACAGAGAGTATTTGAGGAATGGGGACAGGAGATTTAAAGTCAAATCCTCTCTTTGGCATTCAAATTCCTTCATACCTTAGCCTTCTCCTACCTTTCCAGTCTTTTTGCACCTTACACTTTTCCATGTACTCTTTTGAGTCAGAAAAAGTGGATTCCTGGCTGTTTCACAAACAAGATGCACCATCTCTCAGTTATGGACATTTTCTCTAGTTATCACCTATGCCTGGAATGCTTTTCCTTCTCTTCTCCTACTGCTTTCTTTGGTGTCTTTTAATTCCCAACTACATGAAGCTGTTTCCAATCCCTTTTATTTCTACTGCCTTTTCCAATTTAATTAATTCTTATTTGTCCTGTATTTAACTTACTTATACAAATTTGTTTATTTTTTGTCATCCCCATTAGATTATGGGCTTGTTGAGGGCAGGAACTGGTTTTTGCCCCTTTCTGTATCCACCAGTGCTTAGCACAGTGCCTGACACATAATAGGCACTTAATAAGTGTTTACTGACTCACTGACATACAGGGCCTACCTATTAGGACAGTTTTCTCAAAATGAAAGCAACATGGAATCATGCCTAGAAAAACAAACTTGAAGCCAGATTAGAAAAAGTACAAAACACCAAACTGAAGAGTATATATTTTAACCTAGCAGCAAGAGGGAGACATTGAAGCTTCAGGAATAACATGACTAGACATATACCAAGAAGTGATCAGACCACTTATTTTATCTGTATGATTTTGAACAAGTCACTTCCCATTCCGGGTTTCACTTTTCTCATCTATAAAATGAAGGAGGTAAATGAGATGACTTCTACTGTCCTTTCCAGGTCTGAATCTGTGATTCTGCAAGTGTTAATATTCTTCAGTCCTGTAACTGAAAAATAAATGTTTGCTTCAAAACTGAAAAAGTGAATGAGCTATGCTTTAACGAGAATCCCCCAGTGACTTGGTATGTGAGCTTGGTATGTAAGAATTATCCATCAGCCTTTCAAAACAAATATCTATTTGGACAAAAGAAAAAAATCACATTGATTTTTCCTATGTCTTCCAGGGCCAATTTCTTTCCCTTTCAGTCATTTTCAAAACTTCGGACTACTCTTTGAATTGTATAATTAAGAAAAAAAGTAAGATTTTACCAGCAACTAGTACATCTCCCATACTTACCTAAGAAAGAAAGGCTTCTCAACAGGGAAAACAGAACCAAATGCTATGGGCCAAATCCATTTCTGTAGCTGTTTATGTTGTTTAGTCTTGGATGTCTTAACATTCACTTTTGGGACTTTAGAATGAAAGTCTATGTCTAAGCTCAGATCCCTTTGACCACATCAAACTAGCCAGCAATGTGCCTAAGAAAATCACAAAAGCTGCCAGTGAAACATCCAAATGAAAGGGAAAAGAAATTTTGAGAAGGGGAATGTCACAGCAAAACAACAAAAGAGGACTGACCCGCAGCCATTCACTGCTTGCGACTGTCCATTTCATCCTCAAATCTCAAAGTGGGAAACATATCCATAGTCTCTGTGGAGGACTATTCTGTCTAAGGGTCAGGGAGGGATAAGCTCTGGATGGGCTTGGGTGTTTAACACACACGTGCACAGACAATAACTATCTTAGAGAATTCAAAAGCAGGAAGGTGAGGGACTTAATTATTTTATGTAATTAGGGCACCACAGAGTAAGGTCCTCCAAGCACAGAGATGGGAGTAGTGGGAATGTCATGAAGCTAACTCTAATCACGGAAAAGGAATGTTTTAAAACAAAAAGAGAGGTTATAGGGGCAGCGCTATAAAACAGTAGGCAGAGGTCTGGACTGAAATAAGAGAGGGAAAAAGAACATTTTGGTGGGAGGAAAAAGAATGTTTAAAACTGAAGAATCTTCCAGGTCATCTAGTCTAACCCCTTAATTTTACTATCAAGGAAACTGAAACCAAGAAAAGTGAAGCGATTTACAAAAGAAGGGACAACTATGAAAGGAAACAAAAATGGCATGACCCAGGGAATTAGGATCTGGAAGGAAAGGGGAAGTAATGAAGAGACTGGGATCAGATCAGATAATTCCAAGAGATGTAAACTACAGATGCCTACTGCAGAACTTGTCTTTTTTTTCTTTTAAAAGACAAAGGTAGGGAGGGGGAGAGGGAGGAAAAACATCAATCAGATGAAAGGAAAGCAGAACTAAATAATCATAACCATGAATAAACACATTAAAAACCTAAAGGCACATGGGAGGCTAAAATGAGGAGGATGGAGCAGAATGTATTATGCTTCACTTGAATCTCAAAGAGCCAGAGTGGCAATCATGGATTTAGAGAAGGCAATGGTAAAAATAGATAAGAGTCAAGAAAGAAAAGCAAGAGAAAAATTATATTATCCTTACAGTTAAATAAAGTGTTACCTAATGGCATGGCACCAAAGTACTTCAAAGAAAAGCTAAGCACACTGTAGAAACAGTAAGAGTTAGAAACTACATAACTTGTCTCAATCAGAAACAAGAAGTAATTAAGTACCTAAACAGAATATTGGGAAAAAGTCAATACAACAGAGAATTTTCAAAATCACAAGATCATTGACAGTAGGAAAGGACCTCAGAGACACTCTAGTCTAATATGTTCGTTTTATAGATGATGAACTAAGATCAATGGATTAAGTGACTTGCCCCTGGTGATTCCTTTAGTATATGGCTGAGGCAGGATTCGATCCCAGGTCTTCTTGACTCTAAGGCTAGTGCTCTCTCTACCCACCACACATTTATTTTTAGCACTGCACAACCCCTTTGCAAAAACTGATTACATACATTTACAATTCACAAAAAAGAAAAATGAAAGTACTGAATATTTGTAAAAGAGAATGCAACAAAAACATGAATCAGTAAGATGAATGTGAACCAGGAGTATGGCTTTAAACAGAGCCCAATAATGTTATCCTAAAGAATGAGTAGTTCAAAAAAATCAGAAAATAATCATTATATTTAAAAAAATCATGATATAACATCTCAAAGTTTGCTTAAGGGACCCTTTAGGCTGCATACTAACTTAGTTTTTAAAATGCAATGTTATTTATGTTTCATTGTATTTTATTTATTTTGTTAAAGATTTTCCAATTACAATTTAATCCAGCTCTGACAGCACTATAGGGTAGTGTATTTGACACCTCCAGCCCAAAGCACTGAAAGGTTGGATGGCATGCTCAGGATTTGACACCAGGTCTTCCTAGCTGCCAGGCTATTATCTGTCTGTCTGTCTGTCTGTCTATCTATCTATCTATCTATCATCTATCTATCTATCAAACTAATTTTCTATGCCAAAGCCAGAGAGGTGAAAATGTCAAGCAGGGACCTGAGCAGATTAGCAAAATCATTTAAACAATCTCAATTATGTATACAAGTTTAAAGGTTTATGCACAAACAAAAATGTACAGCTAGAATCAGAGAAAAGTGCAGACTAGATCAATGGAAGGAGAGTAAGTTAAAAAAAGAGAGGCTTAGAAACAATTGTAAACAATAACCCACTGTTAAATTAATATGAGAACACAAATCACTTGGTGAAAGACTCCCACTCTGACAAGGATCCTGGGAGAATGTAAAAATGATTTGATGGAACATAAGTTTGGAGCAAAATCTAACATTGTATATCACAAAAGGTTCTATATATATACATATATATATATACACATATATATGTATGTATATATATGTATGTGTGTGTATATATATATATATATGTATATATATATATATATATATACCAAAATACAAAGGGTCACATCATTAGAAACTTTAAAAAGAATGGAAGTAGGTAAAATTCACAAGTATAGTAAGGGAGAGAATCTATAAGCAACTAAGTGATAAAAGAGAATACAAAAGAGAAAACAGAGAAGAAAAAATACACAAAAAAAGATTGTTTATGAATAAAATCAAAACCTATCAATAAGGGGAAAAAAACTGTTGCATCAAACAGCTGTAATAAAAGTTTGATATCTAAGATATCCTGGGAAAAGACGCAAATATCTAAGACTAAGATCCATTTTCCAATAGACATGAGTTCAAAAGATATGAATGAATAGTTCTCAAAATAAAAACGCAAAATATTAATCACCACATGTTAAACTTCTCCAAGTCATTAACATAGGAAATGCAGAATAAAACAACTCAGAGGTTTCAACTCACACCCAGGAAATTGACAAAAATGATAAAAGATGGAAATAGACAATTGTGGAGGGACTGTGGGAAGTCAGGCAGAGTAGTATGCTATTGGTGGAACTGTGAATTGTTTCCATCCTTCTTCAAAAACATTTGAAATTATACAAGAAAAAATACTATACTGCTCATATTCTCTGACCCAGAGATTTCACCATAGGACATGGACCTCAATGATATAAGTCACTGAAAAAAGGTGTTATTTATACAAAATATTCACAGCAGAACATTTTGCATTAGCAAAAAATGGAGAAACATCAATCTAGGAATCACTGAACAAATTCAGGTAGATGATTACAGTAGAAAATTATTATACATAAAGCAATGAAAATACGAAATTCCTAGATATATGGGAAGCCTTATAGAAAGAGATATAAAGTAAAAAAAAGTAGAACTAAAAGAATAATGTAAATTCTATATAATGTAAATGAAAACAAAGACATAGGAAAATTTTAATAAATGTAATGACTAGTTTTCATCTCAGATAACCACTAAGGAAACCTAACTGCTTCCTCAGCAGCGGAGGGTAGGACTATGGGAACAAATGGTACACAAATTAACAAATTTGGTCACTGTGTTGGTTGCTTTGGCTTTATTTTTCGTTGTTACTGTTAACAGGATAGGGGAGTTGTTAGAACATGACTGCAATGCCTCCCCCCTACCAAAAAATAAAAAATAAAAAAAAACACCAAAGACATGAATAAAGGCTTTTTCAAAAAAAAGAACCCTAAGAACACAGAGAAAAGTATGAAAAGATAAAGACTGGGAGAAAATATTTTCATTAAATATTTCTGACAGGAGTCTGACATCCAAAATCTATAAGGAATTGAAATGAATATATTTTTGTAAACCCATTCCCCAATTGAAAAGCAGTCACAAGACATAAACAATTTGTAAAAGAGGAAATGCAGACCATCAATAAGCATCTTCAAATGTTTAAAATCCCTAGTAATCAGAAAAATGCAAACGAAGATGCTACCACATATCCCGTAAATTATCAACAAAAAACTCACTACTGGAAGGCCTACAGGAAGATAGGCAAGGTAATTCACTACTGGTAGAATGGTAAACAGGTTCAAACATTCTGAAAGGCAATTTGGAATTATGTGAGAAGTTACTAAATTATCCATGTCCTTTGACCCAGAGTTTCTACTAGGACCAAACCCCCAGGAGGCTTACAGCAAGAAAAGATCTCTATGTACAAAAAATATATGTCCAATGATTTAGAAATGGCTAACGGAACATGGTATATAAATGGAATGAAATGTTACTTACTGTAAGGATGTCAATGCAGCAGCAACAATGTTGAACTTAAGAGTCGCATGACATGAGATTTAGATACTGGCTTTGCTGAATATTTTTGCGACCTTGGGCAAATCACAGAATCTTACTGGGCCCTCAGTTTCCCAAACTGTAAAATGAAGAAGTTGATTGAGATGATCTTCAAGTTCACTTTCAGCTCTAGATCTATGAAGAATCCTAAATCTGAAGAATCCAGAGACAGATAAGAATTGCATGGAGGGAGACAGAGCAACGAAAGGAGAAGCAAAAAAGTGATGTACACGATGAAGACAAAAAGGTAAAAAAAAAGTCAAAATAGTGAACCAACAAAATTCTGAGCAAAACAAATTATCATTGTTAGTACTATACTGACATCCCTCCTTTCTGTTAATAACTGATGATAAAAACCTACCTTGTAAAAGAGTTTGAGTATTTTTGGAAAGAATTTGTTCTACCCATAAGAAATACACCAATAATTTTTTTTTAAAGAGATCAACTTAGTCATTTATATGAGAAAACCAAGTAGATGAAGAATGAACATTGTCCAGAAAAGGACATCAATCAAAAGGTATTTGTTAAGCATCTACTATGTGTACAAAATCAAACAAAAAAAGGAATACATCCAGGGGCAACACATACAGGGGCATACAGGGGCATCGAATCAGTCCATCATTTGAGCTGGGACAGGCACTTCAGGTATGCAGAGATCTGGGCAGTGAATTACCTATATAGACTAACATGGGAGGTAGCTCTTCTAATCGTAAGAGAATCTTCATGGGCACTGATAGGTTAGCTCTAGTCAAGCAGTTCTCCCACCGCACTGGCTATCCGACCACACATTACAAAAACTCAGGTGGTAATGCCTTGGTTTTCCTTCTTCCCAAGTATCATCTACATGGTTGCCGTATGCTGTGTCTTACACACACATTCCAGGTTACTTGGAATTAGGTCCTATAAGCCAAACATTCGTTAAAAGTCTGCTACATGTGAGGCACTGTGCTAAGCACTGATGCAAAGAAAGGTGAAAGGCGTCTTTTCACTCAAGGAGCTCACATTGTGATAAACGAGATAAGAGGCAAACAGAATGTGTACAGAAAGTACCAGCAGTGGTACTACTGAAGCCAAGTCAAAAAGGAAGCCAGAGAATCCAAGGCAGAGACAAGAAGAGACAGCATTCCAGGAAAGGAATGGAGACACAGTGAGAAGACACAGAAATGGGATATTTTGCAGTCAGGAAGACCTGGGTTCAAATATGGCCATAGACACTTAGCTGATGGACTACAGTCAAGACACTTAACACATCTCACTTTCCTCTGCTGTAAAAATGATCTCACCTGCAGTGCAAACCTTGGTAATATGAGAGAAGCCAACTTTAAAATGCTTTAAGGTTTTTGTGATTATCATTATCTTTAGCTGTTTTCCTCCCTACAATCTAAGTTCTGCTTCTCTCCAGGTTTCAAGTCTATTTAAAGAGAACTCTTCCTAATGCAGAGACCTGTCCTAAAGTTAAATGGATGGCCTTAGAACGTGATGAGTTTCCTCTCAGTTGAGTTCCTAAAACAGAAACCGGATAAAATAATCTTATTGTATAATACAGAAAGGATTTTTGGTCAGGTACGGTGAAAATTCAAGGCCTCAGAAATTCCTTCCCACTCCTCAAATCCTGTAACTGTGTGAATAGTTATATACACAGATATGGGCCTCAGTTCCTTTAAATGAAATGACCAATACATGGGATGCTTCCAAGCTGTCCCCAGAACAGAAAGAAAAGGAATTACTCTCATCTGGTCATCCTCAAGGAGGGTTTGACATTCAGTTTAAATAAACTTTTGTGAATTAACTTTGAGTAAATGATTATGTCTGAAAAAAATCAGGATAATGAGGAAATTGCTTTCAAAGGAGGTGATTTCATGTTAAAGGGAATTTCCCTTGACAAGGTACACTGAGCATTGAGCATATGCATATGAACATGCACGTATGACCATAGGTAAATGGACTAAGTGCACTGCACTCTAACAAAGGGGGCAGAGAGGTGAAATTCCTCTCAGAGCTTTGTCACAACTGTCAACTCCGTGAAGGAAAAAGCAAGTTTTGCATTTTAATCATTAAATTTGTAGGAAACGTGCTACTGTTCACCACATATTCCCAGTGTCTATCCCAATGAAATGAGTTGCCTTGAAGGATTTTGCTTGATCAAATATTGTAAGTGGATAAAATAAAGAACGTGTACGAATGAAATGAATGATTTCAAATTTCGACAACTTGGAGGCAATACTCTCTGGATCACCATGAGATGGAAGTATCAGCATTTTCAAAGCACTCTATGCTCTGACGAACGCACACACACCTTCAGAGAACAAATCAATCAGAAAAATATGTACAATAAATATGAACCACCACAAAGTTGACTGTAATTAACACATTCAGGAAAACATGTGACTTTGTTTTTGCTCTGGGACTTCATAAAAAATCTTGTATTCAAACATCTGCTATATATGTGTTCAGCTGTGGGCAGAATTTATTTCCTGGAAGGACAGACTTTCCATAGGGATGTTGGTTGTGTTTTCTTAACATAAAAAAAATATTCTTAGAGGGAAATGAATGATTGGAAATGCCCCTCCAGTTTTTCCTGATCAGAGGTGCTTTTTTAGTTGAAAAGATAAAGACAATTTTTTTTTTAATTGAACTGCGAGAAGAACATGGTTGATGTTAGAAGAGCATAGAGGAATGCTAAGGCTACGATATCCTTCTTTGTCTTTTGGTCCATCATCCAGGAAGACATCTTGGAATGGGTTACTCCAGTGAGGGCACTGATAAGGCCCTACCCTCTTGGGCCACACATAACACTTTGATTTCTTCTCCAATGCACTTATCATATGACAAAATCTAACTTATCACACAACATAATGTAACTATAATACTATATAACATAACTTGTATGATACAATGCATCATATGATATAATGTAACTATAATGCCCTATATGTTATAATGCATCATATCATATGATATAATGTAACTATAATGCCCTTCCCTGTGTAACATCCTCTGCTCCTTCTGGGCACTGTGAGGGAAAGCTGCAGTGCACATATAAGGCCATAGAAAATATACAGACCCTTTGCCCACCTGTATTTGTGTCCCCATCTTTTTTCCGTGTCCTCATCTGTCCATGTGTCCCCTGTCTGTGTGTCCCCACCTGTCCATGTGTCCCCATTTGTCTGTCCATGTGTCCCCATCTGGCTGTTCATGGGTCCTCATCTTTCTGTATGTCCCCTATCTCTCCATGTTTCCTTATCTGTCTTTATGTCCCCCTCTGTCTCTCCATGTACCCCCACCTGTCTCTGTGTCCCCATCTGTCTGTCCAAGTGTCCCCATCTGTTCACATGTCCCCATATATCTGTTTCCTCATCTGTCCATTTGACGACTAGGATGAGATCTTGCACAGCCCTCCCTCACTCAAAGCAAATGGAAGTGGAAGTCATGTCATCATTTCTCTGATGTCATGGTCTTTTTCAAAAGAGAAGAATGAATGCAACCTGTGAGTACACCAAGCTGCCTGATTGAGGACCCAGCCAGCTTGGTAACCCAGCTCATCTTCTCCTTTCTGTCCCCCTCTCCTCTTCCTTTGAGGTATATTGGCTAGATGTCCTTCCTTCCAACCTTCCATCCATCCTTTCTTTCCTTACAACCAGTGCACTCTGAAGCCCATAGGTTCAACGAGAATATGTCCCTGCCCAAGTTCCACTTAATGGCTGACTTAGAGTGTTTATCAATAGTAACAATTTCACTTTACCTCCCAGCTTGATTTAGTTATTTTTTTTCTCTTAATCATTAAAAGGGTCATTTCCTGACTACTTCTTAAACAGGTCTGTTCACTCAATGGGTGTTACTCCCTCTAAGTGAGTACCTGAAAAGACCAGCCTAAAAAGGCCGAGGTCTCCCACTGCATCCTGGGTCATCTCAGTCATCTTGATGAATATCTGGTCACTGGACCCAGATGGCTCAGGAGGAGAAAATGAGGTTGGTGACCTTACACAGCTCTTCCTCACTCGAGACAAAGTCAAGTGCAAGTCATGTTATCATTTCTCTGATGTCATGGTCTTCTTCTTTGGCTATCTTTGCCAGAGCCCACACACAGGCTTCCTACTGTGAACAATTGGATTCTGGGTGGATTTGGGCAGTCCATTCCCTTCCTTGACCAGGGGCACACTTGGCAGGTATGCTGGCCGACTTCTGGCTGTGCTTTTCCTCCACTGGACTTTCTAAGGTCTGCATGCTGTTACTGGATGGATGTGAGGGAATCTGACTCCAGAGTGCAGTGTAGGCCCCCCTGCTGTGAAGGCCCATGGCTTGGATGGGATTTTGTGGAAGATTCCCCTTCTCTTTCCCTGGGTCTCCATTTCTGGTGCTTCTGGTCCACTTCCTGCTTTTCCTCCAGACTGAAGGATTGCCGTGGGACCATGTGTAGTCAGTGGAGACATTTCTAGGGCACTTGTAAAGCCCAAGTAGCTGGTTCACCAACTGCTTTTGCATGGGCTTTCTTGTGTCTTCTGACTCTCTTTCGTTGGGCAGCTGATTTAGGGGATTCTGGATGAGATCCTATTGTCAGTCACGACTGAGAGAATATTGAAGGTCACAGGACCTTCTTTTGTCAGACTTGAGGAGATCCGTTCTGTGGTCCATGGAAGGGTCACCTGCTGTGCCAGTGTGCTCCAAGTTTAGGGCTTTGCTTCAGATTCATCCTTTTTCGTTCCATGGCATACTTAGCAGGGAATTTCCCCCACCATTGATGGACCTCATTATCCAGGAGGCTTTTACCTGTACCCAGAATGTCCCCAGATCAATTTCTATGGGGTTCCCTCTCCAGAGCCCCTTGGCTACTCTGTCCTATGTCTGTGTGTCCCCATCTGTCCTTGTGTCTCCATGTGTCTGTCCTTCTTTCCTCATCTATCTCTGTGGCCCCATCTGCCCATGTGTCTCCTATCTGTCCATGTGTCTCCCTTTGTCTGTATGTGTGTCCCCCATCTGTCTGTCCATTTTTGAGCACCTATCCTTGTGTTCCCATGTCTGTCCAGGTGTCCCTATGTGTCTGTCCATGTGGCCCTATGTGTCTGTCCATGTGGCCCTACTTGTCTCAGTGTCCCCATGTGTCTGTCTGTGTGTCCCCATCTGTCTGGGTGTCCCCATGTCTGTCCAGGTGTCCCCATGTGTCTGTCCATGTGTCCCCATCTGTCTGGGTGTCCCCATGTGTCTCTCTGTGTGTCCCCATGTGTCTGTCCGTGTGGTCTCATGAGTCTGTCCATGTGGCCCCATGTGTCTGTCCATGTGGCCCCATGTGTCTATCTGTGTGTCCCTATGTGTCTGTCCGTGTGGCCCCATGTGTCTGTCCATGTGTCCCCATCTGTCTGGGTGTACCCATGTCTGTCCAGGTGTCCCCATGTGTCTGTCCAGGTGTCCCCATCTGTCCATGTGTCCCCATGTGTCTCTCTGTGTGTCCCCATGTGTCTGTCTGTGTGGCCTCATATGTCTGTCCATGTGTCCCCATGTGTCTGTCCATGTGTCCCCACGTGTCTGGGTGTCCCCATGTGTCTGTCCGTGTGTCCCCATCTGTCTGGGTGTCCCTATGTGTCTGTCCAGGTGTTCCCATGTGTCTGGGTATCTCCATCTGTCTGCGTGTCCCTATCTGTCCATATGTCCCCATCTATCTGTGTTTCCCCATCTGTCCATTTGATGGCTCAGAATGAGATCTTGCACAGCCCTCCTCCCTCATTCAAAACAAAGTGAAATACAAGTCATGACATCATTTCTCTGATGTCATGGTCTTCTTCTAAAACAAAGGATGAATGCTACCTGTGAGTAGACTGAGTTGCCTGATTGAGGACCCAGCTAGCTTGTTAACCCAGTTCATCTTCTCCCTTCTGTCCCCTTCTCCTCTTCCATTTAGGTATACTGGCTAGCTGTCCATCCTTCCTTCCTTTGGTCCTTCCTTCCGTCTATCCATCCTTCCTCTCTCCCTCTTTCTTTCCTTCCTCCCTCCCTCCCTCCCTGTTTTCTTCTTTCTTCAAAAACCTTAAAACCAGTGCACTCTGAAGCCCATAGGTTCAACAACAATAGATCTTTGCCCAAGCTTCACTTAATAGCTGACTTAGAGTGATTATCAATAGTAACAATTTCACTTTCCCTCTCAGCTTGATTTAGTTATTTTTTTCTCTTGATCATTAAAAGGGCCATTCCCTGACTATCTCTTAAAGAGGCCTATTCACTCAGTGGTCATCACCTCCCTCTAAGTGAGTACCTGAAAAGACTAGCCTAAAAAGGCCAAGGTCTCCAATTGCATCCTGGGTCATCTCCAGTCATCCTGATGAATATCTGGGCACTGGGCCCAGATGGCTCAGGAGGAGAAAATGAGGTTGGTGACCTTGCACAGCCCTCCCTCACTCAAAACAAAGTCAAGTGCAAGTCATGTCATCCTTTCTCTGATGTCATGGTCTTTGGAAACGAAGGACAAACACAAACAGGCAACGGATACTGACTACTTAGATTTTTTTTTCTACTGGAAGAGCTGGCAAGTCCCCATTCTGGTTTGTGGGATCACAAGAACTAATGAAATTTACAACAAACTCAGACTTACGAGAATATCTCACTGAACAACTTCAGTTAAGTCACTTCTTTTCTGTGGCCTGAAGTCCCATCTCTGTAAAATGAAGTCAGATGAAATGACCTCTAAGCTTCCATCTAACTCTGACTTCCCATGATGTAAATATCCTTCCCTGATTGTCCCATTCTTTAATAACCGAGAAAAGAGAAGACAAATGGAAGACAGGTTTACTGAGCTAGATAATCCACACACTAGCTCATAGGGCTAAGGAAAATCAAGAATTGGCTGGGGTTTATTTAATGAGCATTTTAAAATAACAATATAATACCCCACTGCTTCCACTTCATCTGTTTAGATTCACTCCTCAACCCTTTTCAATCCGGCTCCCAATCTCATCACTCCATTGAAATTGTTCCATCCAAAGTTACCAAAGATTCCCAGACACTCTCTCCTCTCAGAGTTTTCATGCCCCTATTATCTCCACATTTCTTGCATTTCAGTTCCCCTTTTTCCTATTGTCCTTCTCTGTGTTGTTCATGGCTCCAGAGAAGCTACCTGAGGGGAGCTGGGCATGCTACCACTGTTGTTGCTGCTGCTTACCTCTTCAAGTTCAAGCTCCTGCTTCTCAAAGGTTATCCCTTGCAGGCTGCCTGTGTTCTCTGAAGAACTTTTTAAGGTTCTACCTATTCATTCAAACATCACAGGAGTTTCCATGTGTGCTCCAGATTGACAGGGAAGTCTTTCCAGTGGAACTACAAAGTCTGAGATGACATCAGCCCTTAAACCTCCATTCACCCATAGATGCACCTATTTTCACTCTGAAAAGCAGATAAGCTTCTTTGGGACATGTTGCTTCATTTCTGTATCTATCATGGGATCTGGAACACAGGAGCAACACCAAGCAGATGAAGAGTACCTACTGACCGTATTTTAACATTTATTTGGATAAACATGCTATAGAGCATGTCCATCAGTACATCCATGTGAGAAGGGCAGTGACTTAGGTCCAGAGATGAATGAGAGGAAGAGAGCAGCATGTGGCGAGTACCAAAGCACTTTTCCTGACCCTAAGCTTCTCATGATCATCTATCCAATCTGACACCTTACTCGTGTTGTTATATGACAGCAAGGCATGGAATACAACTGACTTCAAAGAATAAAAAGTGGCTAAATTCAAACAGAAACAAGAGGGTAAGCAGAAAGGATGGAGGTGAGGGGAGAGGAAAAAGGAGGGATCCTTAGGTGGAGAGGGGAGGTTAAGTAATAGGAGAGCAAGGCAGTAGGTAGAAGTGGAGGAGTCAGGGGGGATAGTAAACAAAAGACACACACAAACATAAAATAAAGATCAGGAGTAGAATTTATTAGGGAAAAAAGGAATAGTAATCATGATCGCAAAGAAAGTTAAAGCTAAAATAAATTCAATCAAAAGAGAAAATAGGGAAACTATGTACTCTGTGCTACAGGGAATAGGGAAACTATATACTATGTGTCTAAAACTATATTTTTTAGACTATTTAAAATCACTAGACAGTATAAAGTTGGAATATCGCTGTGGTATAGGAAACAATGAGTTGGTGGACTTAGAAAAATACTGAAACACTTGGATCTATGAAAGAGGACCTTAACCACCCTCAGAGAAACATAAGAGAAACAAACATAGTGCAGTCTTACATAGATGCATATGAATATATATGTCTATATATGAGTATGAATATAGGTATGAAAGTATAATTTATATGTATGTAAGTGAATGCATGTAGGTGTATAGGTTTGTGTGTGTGTGTGTGTGTGTGTGTGTGTGTGTGTTTGGGTGGGTGTGTGTGTGTGTATCCACACTTAATTATAGCCTTGGCAGGGAGGGGGAAAAAGGACAAAGTAAAAAGCACACAGCAGAGAACAAAAGAGAACTTACAAGGAAGCAAAGAAAAGCTGGACCATTCTGAACACAATGTGTAGTATGTATTATATAGGCTTTCTTGAAATGGAAATGTATTGCCATGTATTTTGAATCCTCTCTTACCTTCTGCTGCGCACATGGCAATGCTTTTTTTTTTTCCTTTTCTTAATTTGTATTTTAGTTTCAGTCTTTAAGTTTATAATATCTTTTTTTCCTTATTATATATTTAAGGTGTAGCATTTAAGTTTAAAATAAATTAACAAAAAGAAAATATTTTTAAAAAGAAAGAAAAGTGAATAATACACTGAAGAAAAGAAAGAGGTGCAAGGTAAACATGAGCAGAGAATAACAAAGAACCATCAAGGAAGTCTGAAGAACAGGAGAAGTCTGTGTAAGGGAGTGTAAGGAAAGGGTTAGGATTATGGAGTGGTCATGCAGCAACATGGAGTGATGACAGGCAGATGGGCAGTATGCTCCACTGCTCCATTGCAATGAAGGTAAAAATCAAAGCAAGCCTGGCACAGACAAAGGGCTTAATAAATACTTGCTGACTGGCTAAATCATGGAGGGAAATCACAAATCCAAGAGGGAAGAGGGACCTAGGTGGTCAAAAATAACTAGACCTGGAGTCAGAAAGGCCTCGGGTCAGATCTGGCCTCACATACTTACTAGCAGTGTGACCCTGGGCAATTCACTTGACCTCAACTTGCCTCAGTTTCCTCAACTGTAAAATGGGGTAATCACAGTACTTACCTCCAAGAGTTGCAGTTAGGATCAAACGAGATAATATTTGTAGTGTTTAGCACAATGCCTGGCACACAATAGGTTCAACATAAATGCATGGCAGTGGTGATGGTGGTGTGGTGGTGGTAGTGGTAGAAGTAGCAGCAGCCATAAATTAAATACTGCTACAACATAAATGGTATCAGAATAAACACAATGGCAAAAAGAGAATGCAGAAGTCAGGACTATGGATGCCAAATGTGGGAGATATGGACATGCAGATCAATTTTCCTTTGATTCAAGGGAGGGTTCTCCCTACCTTGTAGGGTAGTGGAAAGGGTCTATCAGGAAAGTACTGAGATCAGAAAAAAATGAATCTTTTTTAACAATCTGAACCAAAACTTTATCAGAAAGAATGATGACAACCTCTCAACACAGAATCATCTACTTTGGAACCCTCATTTAAGCCCTTCTTTCTCAAAGTCTGCTCAAGAAAGCTGCAGTTTTTAAATGCTTGTTACTAGTCAACCAGTAGAAAGATGGGGTTGCGCACTGGAGAATCTAATATTCTCCTACCTCTACAAGCTACAGTCAATATTTCCATTGAGTAAGATTTTGTATCTGGTACCTACTATTCTCCAAGCATAATGTGACTTCTTTGGAGCAAAATGACTTGCTTGGAGTATATGCTTTGCACCTTATTGATTATTGGGTGCCAAAGGAGACATTTAAGAATGATAGGATGAAGTAATATTCCCACAGAAGAACAACCTTAAAGGCTGATAGATCAGTGTAGTCTAAGATAAACAATGGCTATTGGGGCCAAAAGGATGGGGCCTTTCTTCAAGCATCAGTGATTTTAAACTGGAAGCATGGTGAAATGAAATTGTTGGTCTTCCAGAGAAATGAACTGGCCCCAAGCACTCCTTTCCAATAGTATCCAGCCAGTTAATCCTGGATTGTGTTCAAGTCAGTGGCTGTTGGAATGCATGGACCTTGGCTAAAAGGTATATAATCACCATCACAGAATGACTGAGCTGCAAAAGACCTCCAAGGTGAGCTAGTCTAATCAGCACCTGACTTAAAGACCTCTTCTATAATAACCTCCACAAGTGGTCTCCCAGCTTCCTCTTGAAGAAACTCCATCATCATTTCACTTATGGATGGCTCTCACTCGGTAGCTCTTTCTTATATGGAGCTGAACTCCACCTTGGCAAGGTTCACTGTTTGCTCCCTCCTCTGGGGTCAGGCTAAACAAAACTCATCGCTTTTCCTAGCAAACACCCTGCAAATAACCATCATTTCTCCCACTGTTTGCCCTTCTCTGGGCCAAATTTTGGCAATCCCTTCCACAGATGCTCCTGTGATACAGTCCTGTCACCATCCTGGCCCTCTTCCTCTAGATTCTCTTTAACTTTGCTATGCCATCCTTCATATGAGGTACCCCAAATGAAATGCAATACTTCAGATTTGGTTTGTCCACAGCAGAGTAGAGAGCAATGATGAATCCTCTAGTTCTACTCATTGTGCCTCCTTTAGTGCAGCCTATTCAGCAGGTAACAAACATTTGGTAACTTACTACGGTATGTCAGGTACTGTGCCAAGCATTGAAGATACAAAGACAAACATAAAGTACCTGCATTCAAGGAGTTTAAACTCATTCAGGGGAGATGACTCTGTGTGTGTGCGTGTATACACATACATACACATATACATAATATATGCTCTTATACAAGAGGGGATTTGAGATGAGTCTTGAAGGAACCCAAGTATTCTAAAAGTCGGAGATGAGGAAGGAGAGGACTTTGGGCATGGGGGATAGGCAGTAAGGTGGCTCAGAGATGTGAGGGTGTGTCATGTTGGAGGAATAGAAAGTAGGTCAGTGGGGCTTCATGGAAGAATCTAAAAGGAGGGATAAAAAAGGTTGGAAAGATAGATTGGGTTGGAAAGGCCCTCCAAAGTCAAACAGAGGAATTTATATTCAAGTCTGAAGGCAGTAGGGAGCCCTTGGAATATGCTGAGTGACATGGTTCCACCTGTGCCCTAGGTTGCTATATGGATGGAACAAATTAGGGAGTGACTTGAGGCAGAGAGACCAAATAAGGTTGGAGGAACTGAAGGCCTCAACTAGGGTAGTAACTGAGAGAAGGATGTACCTGAGAGATGCTGTGGAGGCAGACACAGCAAAATCTGGCAAGTGGATATGTGGGGCGAGGGAGAGTGAACAGTCAGGGATGATGCCAAGACTGTGAATGTGAGTGACTAGAAAGGTGGAGATGCCTTCAACAGAGCATGTTCTGAAAGGCAGTGGGGTTTCCAGGGTGGAAAATAATGAGTTCTCTTTTAAACATGTTGAACCTAAGATAGCTTTAGCATTTCTGGCTACCATATCAAATGACTGACTTCTACTGAGTATGTGGTCCATTCAAGCTCCCAGACCTTTAGGAAGCATGTCATAATTCAGTGAATACTGGACCTAGAATCAAGAAAATCTAGGTTTGAATCTCATTTTCCACACTTACTGAGCTGTGTGATCCAGGACAAGTAACTCAACCTCTCTGAACCCAAGTATCCTCATCTGGAAAACAGAAGTAATTATATTCCTACTTCTCAGGATCAAATGAGGTAATGTTTGCAAATGGCTTTGCAAACGTTAAAATGCTATATAAGTAACACTTATTATATCATTCTTCCAGAGAGCTTTGAATCCATGGATCCATGGCAGCTCTCCCAAGTCTTATACTTGTGAAGTTGACTTTTGGACCTAAGCAAAAGCCTTGGCACACTCCCCTCCACCTCCAACATATTTTGGATTGCAATAGATGCACACAGATTTGCAAACTCTCTGAGGACAGAGGAAAGGTTTCTCCAAATGACTAATATGAGAACCGTAAAGCAAAACAACTCTGAGATTTTATCTCATACCCAACAAAGACAGTAAAAGATGGAAATAATCAGTGGTGGAAAGCTTGTGGAAAGATGGTCACAACTATTACAGAAAGGAATTCTGAATTGTGCTAAAAAACAAAAAGTGACCGAAATGCCCATCCTCTTTGACTTCCAGATCCCAGTACTCAACACATACTGTAAAGAGATTAAAAACAGCCCTTTTTGTAGTCCCAAAGAACTGAAAAGAAAGCGTATATCCATTCATTACAGAATGGCTAAGCAAGTTATGGTACATGAATGTAATGGAAAATCATTGTACCATAAGAAATGATTAAAATAAAGAATTGAGCCAAACACAAGCCATTGACCTTATCTGAGGCAGAAAGAAGGAAAAGCAAGAAAACAACATCCAGTGACTACAACGATGCAAAGAGAAAGAAAATGAAAATATACTGAGCTCTGTGTAACTATAATGACTTGGAGGAGAGCAGAGTCTTATGGGTCTATGGGCATAGAATATCCTGTCAGTTAGGTTGACACATTAGTTGATTTGGCTAAATTGCTTTTTTAATCTTCCTTGAATCTGTTACAACTGGGGAGGGGAGGGGAAGGACGTATTCAGGAAAGAATGTGATGTGAAAACAAAAGACATGAAGGAAATATTATTTACAAATCCAGGTGAGAAGTTATGAGAACTTGAACTAGGGTGATGTCCATTTGAGTGAAGAAAAGGAACAGATGTGAGAGATGCTCTGGAGATCAAAGTGATGAGACTTAGAAACTGAGGGGAGATGATGGAGAGAGAGAAGGGTCAAGGATGGCTCCCAGTTAGTAAACCTGAGTGATGTGAAGGATCAGGGTTACCTCATGAAAAAGAAGATTGGGTTGGCAGAAGACCAGGAACTTGAGATGCCTATGAGATAGCCGGAGGGAAATGGCTGGTGATGTGAGACATAAGCTCCTTCAGGGCAGGGACAGTGTCTACTTTCTTGTTTGTACCCTCAGTACTTAACCCAGTGCTGGACACACAGTAAGCCTTTTCAGTCATTCTAAACACATTTTCTCAATTGTGTCTTTGTGATAACCCATGTATGGAGTGTCTCTGTCCCTCTCTAACTTTTGCATCTGGCTCTAAGAACTCTCTTGAATAGCATCCATGTATATGTTCAGCCCCTCAACCAGAGCTAACACTACACAGGGGGTTATTAGGGCACAACTATGTCTGGCTGAGGACCTTATACTTAAGTCAAAAGGGTGAGAGCATGCAAACAGCAAAGAGCAGGCCACCAGGGGTCATAATTGCAGTCATCAAGGACATAAGGAGAACTTGTCTCTGTTTTGCTAAGCAGCTGCTTCTCAGTGGTGGGGGGATCAGAGGACAAGATTTGACTACCACCTAGGGAAAATGTAAAAAGTAGCATCCCACAGGGATCCATGCTGAAACTGCTCTCATTTTGCATGTTTATAAATGACCTGGACAGTGACAGAGTGAAAGCTCCTAGTATTTGCCTGTACTCACTGATCTCATGCCAATAAGATAAATGCCAGGCCAACAAGGGACAGATGGCAGTGGAAGGGGGGGGGGTGGAGGGCCGGGTTGGTGTTTGGGAGGAGGAAGAGGAGAATCATGGGAACAAAGGAGATCAACTTCAATGGGAACAAATAATCCCACTTAAATTAATTACTGACTGACTCTTGTCCAAGCACCAACTCTAATTTGTCACAACCTCAAAACAATTTCTTTTTCCACTCTGGACTTCTGTTTCCTCATCTGTAAAATGAGGACAGTGGGCTCCATGCTTTCTCAGACCCCTTGAAGCTCCAAAACACTCCAGTTTTTACAATTCCCTTAGAAGTAGGACCAAGTGGAGGAGCTCTATAACATTAGCAATTCTGGTTTTTTCCCCTCAAAGGACCATTTTGTATAATTTAAAATTGAAGGGTGAAGTAAGTGTGTGATGCTGAGGTATGTATACACTGGCTCTCCTTTACATCCAGGAATCATTAAAAAGTGTAGACTCCATTTTTCCATTCTCCTTTCCCACAGAGTCTGAAGAAAACCAGTAGGATTCCCCATCACGATGCACTGTCCTCCCCAGCAGGGGGTAGAAAAAGTAAACCCCACAGTTTTAGTCTTGCTTGGTTTAGCTTTGGAGCTCCCTCCAGCATTGTTCCGCTTAGTATATTACCCAGTTTTGGTCATAACACGCACACACGCGCACACACGTGCACATGCACATACACGCACACACGTGCACATGCACATACATGCACACACGCACATGCACGCACACGCACTCACGCACACACGCGCACACGCACGCACGCGCACACGCACGCACGCATGTGCACACACACATATGCACATGCACATGCATGCACATACACACACGCACACACGTGCACACACTCACGCACGCACGCGCACACATGCACACGCATGCACATGCACACGCATGCACACACACACTCACGCACACACACACGCGCACGCACACGCACACACACACATCCTCAAAGTAAAGGAAATTGTACTTTTTGCAATAGACATCAAATGTTAGCTCTTAAGGAATTTATAAGCTGCTTTTGTGGAGAATGACTGAAACGTGAGAAGAAAGGAGGAAACACACCTTCCTCCTTTTCTTTGGAGAAGTGGAGAGAAACGGGTGTGCAATGTTGCACACCCTACCAGATGTGGTGGCTGCATCAATTTATTTTACTTAACTGGGTTTTTTTGTTGTAAAAGAAGGATCACTGGGTGCTTAGGGAGCTGGGAGGGGGAAGGGTTATCTAGAAATGAATGTGATATAAATAAAGATTTTAATTTTTTTAAAAAGGAAATAAATGAAAAATACCTATGAATATAGTGCTTGATGTTTTCGAATTTGATACTCCCATACTCTCATGCATTTGTGATAGGGGGTCTACTCAACATATTGGGAGCCTTCCTCAATTTCCCTTGGCAGTACAAGGATCAGTTATCTTTTCCACTTGCCACATGAACACTAGCCTATCTTATTTGTCATACATTTCTTTGATGATGTATCCTGAATATTTCTCTTCTAGAACTGGATACTTATAATATACTACAGTCTTCTTATGTCCACCACACCTTTCCACTGCCCTTGGAGGGATCTTCAAGTTCTGCTGCTGGCCATGGATGAAATTCCCCTAACAAAGAAGAGATGCACACACATATCTACATATACATAAACACATATGTCATGCAGTGGAAAGAGAGCCAGGCCTTAGGTCGAGAAGACTCATATTCCTGAGTTCAAATCTGGCCTTACTAATGTGTGACCCTGGACAAGTCATTGGACCTTGCTTGCCTCAGTTCCCTCATCTATAAAATGAGATGGAGAAGGAAACGACAGACCATTCCAGTGTCTTTGCCAGGAAAATCCCAAATGGGGTCACAAGGAATCAGACACAACTGATATGACTGAATAACATAATATACAATGGTATATATTGCACATATAATATACAATAGCTATATAGATCTATATACAGCTAGTAAAGGTCTGAGACTAGATGTAACTGAGTCTACAGGTCCTCTAAGGAGTGTCACTAGCACCTGAAACCAAGAAGGACAGATACCAGAGAAGAAAAACAGAAATCCTAGGCCCATATCTCAAAGTCAAGGGGTAAAAAGGAGACCAGGGGAAGGAAACCCTTCCCCCTTCAAGGGTTCAGTTCATGATGTCCACACTCTGGGTGACCTGTGAGTGATCTGCACCCTTGAGACACAGTAGAAAAGAAAGAGATTGTCCCAGACTGTCAGTTTTAAAAATGTAGCCTATTCCAGCTACTCGTAAAACTGAAGACTTCTCCCACCCATACAGTAGGGGAATGCAGAGAAGCAGAGCACCTCCATCATAAGTGATCTGGCTATGCTCCAAGCCCCATTTTATACACACACACACACACACACACACATATAAGCTGTGTGGGATAGATTCATGGTTTCATATGCAATCCTCTATTTCTGTCCTTTTTATATGAATATTCATGTTTGATGATTTTCTAGTTCATTAAAAATTAAAGAAGGAAAATTATTTGGGGATCAGAAAGAGCCAGCATGGATTCATCAAGAAATCAAGAACTGGTTATACCAGAGAAGTCTCATTCCTTTGGTAACAGTATTACTAGACTTGTACACCAGGTAAATTCTCAAAATCTAGTTGTCCTTTACTCTAGCAATGTATCTGAGCTAGGCTGTCCTGCTAGACTTATCGATGAGATGAAGAGAAGAAGGCTAGACAACAACTAATTAACTGGTTGGTTAATTTCAGAACTGTTGAAGGGTCAGATGAAAAGAGCCATCTCAGACATTTACTAGCTGTATAACACTGGGCAAGTCACTTCCCCTCTCTCTGCCTCAGTTTCCTCACCTGTAAAATGAGGATAACAATAGAACTTACTGCTCTGGGTTGTCATGAAGATCAAATGAGATATGATTTGTAAAGAGCTTTGTGAATCTTAAATCTATAACAGTAGCTATGGTGATGATGATGATGATGATAAGATGGTGGTGGTGGTGGTGGTGGTGGTGGTGGTGGAGGTGGTGGTGATGGTGATGGTGATGAAGGTGATGATCATGAATCAGCAACAACAACAGAATACAAAGTCCAAGAGATGAAATCCAAGTTAGTAGAGTATACAAATCCAGGTGAAGTATCAAATACAATCATAATTATCTCAGGAGATATTAAAAAGTTAATGACCATGACATGCCTTAGTTTCGATTCGTTGTTATTATTGGTAGTAGAGGTGGTAGAGGTTGTTCAGATCTGTGACTCACACTGTGATATTTCAGTGCAGAAACTCCCTCCACCAATGCAGGTTGGAAATTTGTGTGTTACTATAGTCTTAAAGAATCACCTGGGACACTGAAGGGTTAAATCATGTGCCTATTTTCAGTTAATAAGGGACAGAGGCAGTCTGGTTTTGGCGACTCTAAAGTAAACCCTTCAACTACCATTCCACACTGCTTTTCTTCCTTTAGAATGTATGTAAAATTTCCTGGTTCATTCTAATAGTTCAAGAGGCTTTGTGTCTCCAAATAAACACAAACTACACATAGAAAAAGAATCTTTTAATAATGCTATAACTAATAAGTTAGTTTCAAGGCATAACTAATTCATATTCGAAGGAAAGCTTCCTAGATGCACCTTGTTAAATTCAGGTTATGGGCATCAGCAGATGTCATAATGAGATATTCCATTATTGAAAATACATTATAACACATATTAGAATGAAAGGTCCTCTGATTTTAAATTTTTTGAGAATTTTAAAAAGTGATTCGATCTGACACATACAACTACATGGTATGTCTATTACTGCAGGAAAGACATTACTCAAGAAAAGTAGGTTATAAATAATTATACACTGATATTTCAAAGCTATATCTCTTTAGTAGATCTCTAATCCATTTCAATTTACCCTACCAAATTTGGATTTGATACTATCTAAGTAAATGGTCTCCATATAAAATATTCAGTGCTCACTATGTAGAGGTTTCTCCTATACAATACAGAATTCTATACATTTCAAAATATGCTACTATTCTGATATCGCTGGCAGGTTAAGGAAGGCCATATACTGAGAACCAGGTAACAATTCAAGAGCTATCAATTATTCACATGAAATCTATCAACTCAACTTCTTCAGGGTTTCCTGTTTGCCTTCCATTTGAGTTCATCAATTGGCATCTGGAGGATTTGGGGCATAGAAAGATTTAGGAGCTATGGCGCCTGCTGCTAGGACTCTATCTAGCACTCAGTCACCACAGGAGGGTACCATGAAGGGAAGCAACATCTTTGTCCTTCCAGAATCTCTCATTCTGGGGATACCCCAAGACCAGTCCAAGGCTCAATCAAGAAACATTTTCTTTGGAGCTTCTAATTTCTTTTGCTTTTTTTCCCTCTTTTAGATTGCCAGCACCTTCCTGGTCCTTCTCCTCTCCCTTCTATCAAAGCAGGAAGAATCTGTAATTTTTGTTAGCAGAGGGAACTCCTAGGGTGGAAACGTCTACAATCCACAGAAATCAAAACCTATCGATGATGTAATAGATCAATCCAAGGCCATTTGCTCAAGTCACAAAGAGTTGTTAGGTGATGTAAATAAGGTCACACTGCTACTTGTTGCCAAAAGAGTGATGTGAACCCACATTTTCCTGAAATCAAATCCAGCACTCTATTCACAAGGCTACTGGAAACAACTTAAAAATCTAAAGCCTCTATTAACAAGACAACAGCCTTTAAGCTACAAGGACAGAGCTGTTAGTAGAAGAACTTCAGTTATTATTCAATGAACTGCTGCGGGGGGATAATGGGGTAGTATCAACCATCTAAAATCTTATCACACAGGTAGTCATATAACATAGCTACATGTAAGGTCATTCCTAGCCTCTCTGTTTGGAAAGACCCTTGTCTTCCATCCAGCCCAGCCCTATACCAATTCAACCCTAGGTCTAGTTCCACCTATTCTCAGTGAGGTCTTTCCCAATATTTGAGCCCACTGTGTTCTCTGCTGATTTCTGCCAACACATCTGCACTACTCATGGCACCTAATCCTCCGTTGTCTTTTCCAGTGCCTTCACTCTTCACGTCTAGTTCCTCTGAGTCTGCATCTCCTATATCATCGAACACAAGGCTAAGGTGTACAATGGCTTTTTAGTAAGTGCTTGCATAGGGCAACTTCTTGTTAAGTGTACATAATGACTTGGCCTTCAGCAGTTGGCAGAAGGGTTACACTGATGGGGACCAGGTACAGTTTAGCAAGACAACACTAAGCAAAGAGTCACAATAAATTTCTAATCCTCAGTTGGGGAGACATTTCTGACAAAGACTGCTCTTAGTGAATGGGAAATGGAGGCGCAAAAATAGATTTAAGTCTCTGGGCACTAGCTAGCCATGGTTATTCTGTATTCCAAAGACCTTGGTGCCTGGGATGGTGAATCTTCTTTTGGAGAGGAAAATGCCTTTCATTGTCAGGGCTCTGAGAATCGGCCCTCCTTATGAGAGAAAAAACTGCTAAGGTTCCTCCTTAGTCAAATAACTAGGAGTATGAAGGCTCTTCCTTTCTAAAAGAGTTGTAGCTGAAAGCCTCTGGGTGTTAAGGGAAAAGTGCACCCACTCTTTATTCAATGGAAAAGTAGCAATGAATCAACTGAGTATTCTTATAGAAGTTAGAATTTGGAAACAGTCCTACCCAGTAGTGTGAGACTAGCATGAAGCAAGAGTCAACAGTCAGACCACAAGTATTTATTAAGTGCTAATGATATATCAGGCACCATACCAAGCAGTGGGATACAGAGACAAAGACAAGGTCTTTCCCTCGAGGAGCATTCAAAGTCTAACAAGGGAGATGATGTTCAAACAACTACATACGTATGACAAAACTAGAGTGGAAATAGAAAGTAATCTCAAGGGGAAGGCACTAGGAGTGGGAAACTCTGGGAAAGGCCTCCTGCAGAAGGTGGGATTGGAGCTGAGTCCTGAAGGAAGAAGTGAGAAGGGCCAGTCTTTCAGGCATGGGGAGAACTACAAGTTCTCTTTATGTATCTCTATCTCTCCATACACACTCCATATTTGTGACTGTTCTTCCGACTGATGGTATATTTGTGGGAGAGTATACCCATATTTAAAACGGAAATATTTTATTCGTAGCTCTTTACTTTGAACTAATTGTGGCCTCAGGCTGACAAGAAAATCTAATCAAATCTGTGGGTTTTGAGTGGATGCATACCAACTGAGTACCCTGAAGCTAGCCTTGTTTGAGGGTACCCACTGTGTGACCTGGGGAGTACCCCAAGGATTGACACTTGCTGAATGAAAGTCGCTGTATTCTACTTGCACAATGAATGCCCAATTGATAAGCCACTGGGCTACCCCATGGTAAATTCAGTTGGCTTGTTAAGATGGTTGTAATGCTTGTATCATTCCATAGGCATTCCAGTTATTAAGAAACCTTAATGACAAAATTAGATTAACTAATTTTCCTAGGGAAGACTTCTGAGATGATCAATTTACTAGTTATTAAAATTGTAATCTTATGACCAATGAAAAGACTACAGTGTGGCAGATTTCCTTAGCTTCTTATGGCTGCTAGGCATGCCCTTTGAAATATCTCTAAGGGTTGAGAAGAAGACAAGAAAAAGTTAAGAGGGTAAGAGAATGAGACAGATCTTTAAAAGAGCCAGGGTTGAGAGAAGGGAAGGACCACAACAGATACAGATAATTACCAATAGGAACAACCTGCCTGAAGTCATAAACGAAAAGTTGTTTTCAGTACTATATCTAGAAAAAAAGGATGTACCAACATTTTTTGAGGGGGCAGCTTGGTACAGTTCTTGGCCATATCATAGAACAACTAACTCCAGCTGCTACTCGAAGGTCTCATTACCATGGCATCCTTCTCCTGAAACCCATTTTACCCAGCACTGGAAGAGATGAGGACAAGTTTCTCTGAGAGTCAAGCAACCCCTTCCCAGCACTGCAGCCATGGTCAGACACTGCAATTTGTACAGCTGTCACTATACCTTAGCTGAATTTGGTGCTAGGTATACTTAGGGCTAGTTTGATGTAGTTAGGGCTCTGGTCACCTGAATGTAAACTAGCCCAGCTTTAGAATTTTACCCATGAGCAACATCAGGTCAAGGGAAGGTAAAAAAGCTTGGCCAAGGCCACATGGGTAGTTACTGATAGTGTATGGATTGGCACTGACTCCTAACATTCAGGGCTCTTCCTACTATACAACATTGTCTTCCCCCTTCCCTTCTGCATCTTCCCTTCTCCCCCCTTTCTCTCCTACCCCACCCCCACAGCACACAACTCTGAATTGCTAATCTCCATTCAATATTCTAACTCTTCAATCACTCAAAAAAGGCTTTAAAAAGTTGAAGTTAATATTATTGAATCATATACAGTGTTGGACACATAGTACAACCCTAAGAAATACTTAATTATTAGTGAAAATTTCCTTTCTGTTGGCGATTACTACTAAGATGCAGGTCACCAGTGGGTTAGAGATATCACCCCACTTCATTCTGCACCAGGAAGGCAATTGAAAGGGAACAGGGTCAAATAAAGTATATTTTGGTTGTCCCGTTAGGCATAGTCAAGTCAATGACTCTGATGGACAAGTCAGTGCAATAAAACAGTTCATTTCAGAGTCATAAAACTTGAGCGTTGGAAAAGAGCAGTGATCTGTCCTCCAAGTCACAACTGCCTCATTTCCAAGGGTCTATCCTCAGACCTTAGGGTAGATCAATCCTGGTAGGGGCAGCTAGGTGGTACAATGGATAGAGCACCAGTGCAGGAGTCAAGAGGACCTGAGTTCAAATCTCACCTCAGACACTTGACACTCTCTAGCTATGTAACCTTGGGAAAGTCACTTAACCCCAACTGACTCATCTTGGGTCATCTCCAGTCATCCTGATGAATATCTGGTCACTGGATTCAGATGGCTCTGGAGAAGAAGTGAGGCTGGTGACCTGCACAGCCCTTACTCAAAAAACAAAGTCCAGTGCAAGTCATGTCATCATTTCTCTGATGGCATGGTCTTCTTTGGCAACGAAAGATAAACACACACAGATCAATCCTGGATCATCACTTTCCTGGTTATTCCTACTCAAAATGTAGCATCTCTCTTTATGAGACTAAGAAGTCCTTGTCGTCCCCTTTGTGTTTGTAGCCTTAACACTTGGCACAATGTATGACACTGAGAAATGGTTTAATAAATGCTTTTTCATTCACTCATTCATTCATTCTCACTGGATACAAAATGAAAGTGAATCGAAAAGAAAAAAAGGAGCTTACATGGCTATTGCCATGTTTCTCTGCCCCTTCCACTGAGCCCCACTTTTTTTTCTTTTCTGGAACAGTTCCCAGAATTCTTTGAAGGGTCAAAAATTGGACAAGGATGCACTTATATGTGTTTCTTCTATGCTTACATACAGAAAAATGAAAGAGAATAATTCCATTTGGAAGAAAAGAAGTGGACATTATCTAAAGGCTGCAATTTGTTCAGAAATTATGTAGATAAAAGGAGCTAGGTGGTGTAGGAGATACAGCTCTGGGTCTACAGGCAGGAAGACCTGAGTTCAAATCCTGCCTCACAAATCTACTAGCCACATGACCTTGAACAAGTGACTTAACCTCTGTGTGTCTTGGTTTTCCTCCCTCCAGGAGTTGTTCTGAGGCTGGAATGAAATGATACATTTAAAGCACTTCTCCAATCTTGAAGTGCTCCAAAAACATAAGTCATGATTCCTGAAAGAGAAAACCTATTTTGAGACAATCTATTTCATAAGATAAATCATCATTTTCATGGAAATCTTACTTTCAGAATCTGGAAAAAAGGAAATAATGTTTCTATTACTTCAAGCATCTGTCACTAGTCTGTACAAATCATCCCTGGGTATTTAAAAAACACTTCTTTCATTTCCAGCTTCAAGGCTCAGAGTGTATCTCATGTATACTTTGATGACACTGGGATCGCATCAACGCAGGCACTTCCTCCACCAAAGCAAGCGCTGGCCCCTGAATGCAGAATACTGCAGGACTGTACGTATCTGATCCACGCTGGACGGTGCATCAACCAGACCCCAATACCTGCTTTTATTCTGCTGCCTTAAGCAACAGCAGCAGATGGGATGCCCCCTTCCTTGCCTGAGTCTATCTCCTTCACACTGATGACAGCCTTCCCTCTACTCCCCATCACTCCAGAGCTAACACAGACTGAAGGTGAGGTGTGTGCATACTGGAAATGTGCCCGGGATAAGGGAAAATGTGTTCATCACACTGCACATGCTTGACAACTCTCAACTAAAGGGGGCTTTGACATGACTCGGTTCTTACTATGCTATTTCTTCCTGGTATGAGGGAGTTCCATTAAATAACCACAGCAGCGTAGGACAATGGGATTTGAGAGTGTCTTTACAATGCAGCCCAAATGGGGTTCATTCAGTGAGGGCACTTAATGGTACCAGTTGTTGCCAGAGAAAGCACACCTGCAAGGTCTGAGAGTCTGGGCTACTCAGGTTAAAAAGAAAGCCTCAAAGAGCCTTTAAGAGTGTGACTAGTTTTCTGAAAGAGTGAATGGATGAAAAACACAAGTGAATGAATGCTGACAGAATGCTGGCAAAGGGTGCCTGGATTACAGAAGCATATTAATTCTATACATACCTAAAAGGCACTGAGGAACATGGCAGGGGAACTAGGAAAACCTATGCCAGCCGATGTGCTGCTCACGACAGGAGCCAGAGTCCCATTCAGAAGAGCTCCCTTTTTATCAGTTGAGCAGGGAAACCAAGTGATTTCTTGTCACCTTTAAGATGGACTTCTATTCTCCCCTCACTAGAAGCCTGGCCTTGGCCTTGCCGCATCCTACCTTTCAGGACCCCCTTAGCAGTCATACAGGACCCATCTTGCTCTCTACAGTGCCAGTCCCCCAAACCCCCTTGTGTACACACACACACACACACACACACACACACACACACACACACACGGTGCACCTTCGTCCTTGGGCCTCTCTTGAATCCTCAGGCATCTCAGTATTCCAGAAATTTCTGCACTCCCTCTCTTCACATCCCAGAATATCCCTCTCCTTTGTGCTCTTCCTGTAAAGCCCCCACTAAGTGACTGGACCGAATTAACCAGAAGCTAAGTTATAAATGTATCTTAACATCTAACATTTATATTTTGGTGTCTCTTTCTTACCATCCTCTCATTGTCCCCCAATCAAATTATAGTTTTTAGGACCAAAGAAACATATATTTAGAAGTGAAAGGGCCCTCTCCTTGCCATCTTCCCTGAACACTGGTATGCCCTAACCCTTTCTAGCTATTGCCCGAGGAATCATTGCTGCTGGTGAGGAAATGGTAACCGATTGCCCCACGTAGGGCTCCCTGGACCACAACTCTTTCTCCTGGACACTACTGACTTGAATGTGTTGTATTCCCCTATTAAAATATAAGCTCCTTGAGGGGAGGAAGAGTTTGGCTTTTATTTCTCTATATCTGCCACTTCAGGACTTAACACACTTTTCATTCTTTCAGACTGAGGTCCAGAGGTATTAAGTGATTTGCTCAAGTAACAGAGGCATGATCTGAACCCAGCATCTATGATTTCCAACTTGGTCCTCTGCATTGATCTGTGTCAAGACTGCCATACCTAAAAAGACTCTCAGATCCTCAAGGCTGGAGGCTACCTTGTAATATGTGCTGTCTTGTGTGCCTGCCTGGCATGTAAACTCGGTGTAATACCTAGACCCATCCTAAAAAGTACTTGGAAATTAATAAACGGTTATAGAATTGAACTTCAGCCCATAACACCTTAAGAGAGTCATGTGAGGAAGGGCAAGATCAGCAGGGGAGATAGATTGGTCTTAGAGGGCCATTTAACAACCCTCAAGTCATCCCACTTCAAGAGCAGGCCCTGGGTTCAGGGCAAAAGGAGAGAGCTTTTCCTGTTAGAACCCTAAAACCCTCTGCCCCGACCCAGTCTTCGACTTGGGGAGCTTTCGGCAAACTTCCTCTGAGCATGTAGCCTATGGCTTATCCTGTTCTATTCATCATTGGGGTGGGTGAACTTTTGCACACTGCTAGGTTTATGGTTTTGTTTTTGTTTCCCTGCCCCCACAACAGGAAAAGCAATGGTTTAACCCTCTGAGGTCATAATCATTTAGACTAATATTAAGCACTGAAAAGTAAGCTAGCCTTGGGGGTCAGAGGACCTGGGCTCAATTCCCCACAACGCAACTTCTTACTCATATATATGACATGGGAAAAGGTACCTTCTCTCTGGTCTTCAATTTCCTCACCTATAAAAAGATGCATGTGGATTATGTGGTCTCCAAGGTCTCCTTTTACCTCTAAGTCATGAGTTTTTAGCCTGAAGTCCATGCTTTTTTTTATTATCTGTATTTCAGTAGAATTGGTTTCCTTTGTAATCTTATGCATTTTCTTTTATGAACTCAAAAATGTGATTCTGAACAGATGTCCGTAGGCTTTATCAGACTGCCTAGCAAAGGAGTCCAGACTCCCCAAAAGGTTAAGGGTCCCTGACCCAAAATTGATGCAGAGCAATAATTGGAAGGGGCCAAGGTGGGAGACAGCAGGATGTAGTGGATAGGAAGTTTATCTCACAGTCAGAAAGGTCTGGTTTCAAGTCCTTCTTTTCTCACATGACTTTCTAAGACTGCTTGGCAAAAGGGTTGCTGATCAGCATAGAAGAGGACATTTTCTCCCTAGGAATTCAGAGGTCTAAACAAAAGAAACACAGTGTATGATGGGGCTGGGGTGGGGCACATTATTCCCAGGTTCATTCACAACATTTCTCAACTAAGCAGACATGCCTCTGGAAGCCCCTAGGTCACTAGACTCCAAGTCGATGGTGGCGGGCATTTAACCTTGGGGCAGCAACTCTAGAGAGCTACATTTTGCTTTTGGTTCAAAAGAACACCCCCCAACTGCTCAGTTTCCTTTTTGAGTAGAGTGAGTTGACCTCATTAGCACACTCCAGTGTAGGGCCCCTACACAAATCCTTATTGCCTCTCTAGTAAACGACCACCACACTCTACAGCTTGAAAGTACCATTTATCTAACAAGACATACTTTCATTATCCATCACTATTTTATGGCAGCTTTTAAAATTAGAATCATCAGAATATTTGAAAAGTTTCCTTACATATCTATCATTTCCTGTTGGTGCTTCCATAAATTTTACTGCCTTAAATATGAAACATAGAACTGATTTGTCAGTCTTTGTCATTAAGGGAATGTCCTTTCTTCTTTTGTTGTTATATGCCACACTAGCTGATATGTTAGGCTCCAAAAAGGCCAGCAGAAATAGAGACAAAAGTAAAATATGAAAAGAAAAGTAAAATACAAATCAAAGTTGTAGCATTGATGGTAAAGGCACAGTTATGAAAGCTGTATTCTTTTGACAAGTCTCTTTGCACAATAATGAGGTCATTATTCCAGAGATAGAACAACAAAATGCCAACATCTTTACTGATCATTTTCTATACCAACTGCTATCTACCTCTCCTGAGAAATAATTAGGTAGAAGTCACCTCCCAAACTGCACTGTTGACTTACTTCATGGATGGTTGGGCCAAAGTCACTGTTTCCATCCAGGTGGCAAAATGAATAAAGCAGAGGGAACTTTTTTAAGGTTCCTCTGAGAGGGACCTAGGCTGGTGAAAATAACTCTGTCACAGTGAGAACAAATTGAGAGGGCCCCTATATCATCTGAGAGCACACATCTTCCCCAGCTGACCCCGTTTTCATGGCAGCAATGGCAGCTTCTCCTGCCCAGTCATATTCCCATAGTAGCAGCTAAGTTCCATGACAGGCATTTTTCTAACCCCTTTAATAGTTTAGAAACCTCACAATATTGAGTGCATACATCTCCTTCCATCAGCAATAATCCTGGTAAAGAACCAGAGTGGAGCATAAGAGGAAGATTGTGTGAAAGTCTTCTCCACTTGCCAAAATTTGTGGGTACATTGTTATGATCTGGGCAGTATCCCAGCATTGACTATTTCCTCACAAAGCCCATATTTTGTTATTTTGGGTCTAAATATGGAATTTATGGGTCACTCATATAAATACAACAGAATATCAGAGTGAATCCATATTAGTTTTAGAAACTTTGAAATTATGGCGTATTTCATCCAGAATCTCAGGGTTGAAAAGGAGCTCAGAGGCCATACCTAAAGGAAAAGCTCTACTCTACCAAACGTAATCAATGACCAGACCCAATCTTTCAGTGAAAACGTCCAGTGAGTAGAACTTCACAAGGCAGTCCATTGCACAAGTAGAGAGCACTGACTGTTAATTCAATTCAACAAGCACTTACTACATGGCAAGCATGGCGCCAGGAATTGAGGGAACAAAGAGAAAAACCAAACTATCCCTTGCTCTTAAGGAGCTCATATTCTTACAATCTGCTGGGAGAAAAATACAGATGCAAATAAGGAGAGCCTATCTGTTCATCCATATATCCATCTATCCATACAACCCTCCCTCTCTGTCAATCTATTTCTATAATAAATTCAAAGTAACTGAGGGAGGGGGAAGAATTTAGGGTCCTTACTATTCTTGTAGGATATGACGCATTAGCTGAGTCTTGAAAGGAGCCAGAGGTTCCCTGGGCACACAAGTGAGGAAGGAGAGCCTTCAGAATTGGTGGTAGACTTATGATACCATCCCACCTTATTTTGTTTCTCCACTGTTCCTCATTCTACCCTCAGGGGCCAAGCAGAAAAAGTCTGATCCCTCTTCCACATGACAGCTCTTCTGAGTAGTTGAAGACATTAATATGGCATTTTAATTCACACACGACATATCCATCATTTATGAAAGCTGTTTTTAAAAACAAAAACACTAAACTGAACCAGATGGCGGTCTCCCTGAATCAGGCATGTGAGTTGGAGGGGAGCACAAACTCTATTGGCATAGGAAAGTTTCAGAAGACTTTTACTTTGGAGTTCAGAATTTTCATGAGAACAGGACCTTCCAAGGAGACTACCTACAGAGCTATTTCATTCCCTTCTTCTCCACAAATGTCACCAATCAGACTGCACTGACTATCAGAAAATAGAATTCAACAAGCTTTCATAAATGTTTCATGCTCACTTCAGACCCAGAAAAGTGAGATGCAAATATGACTTCTTCCTCTCAATCAATCAACAATCATTTATTCAACAATCACTGTGAGCTGGTCCCATGCTAGGCACTGGCCATAGAAAGGCAAGAGGAAAACAAACAGTGGCTGCTATTGCGGAGGTGAAATCTAGCGAGATGGAACCAAGCATGTGCAAATATAGGCACATACATAATGGGAGCTGTGAATGACACCATTTAGGAAAGGCTCCATTGTGTAGAAGGTAGGACTTGGGTTGAGTCTTGAAGGAACTTAACTAGGGATCTAAAGAGGCGGAGGTAAGGAAAGAAGGCATTCCAGATATGGAGGACAGTCAGTTGCAAAGGCACCAAGATGGGAGATGGAGTGCTGTGGGAAAATAGAAAGGCCAATCCAGCTAGACAGGCATGTACGTGGAGGGGAATAATGTGTAAAAGAAGGCTGGGACTAGACTGTGAAGGACTTTAAAAGACAAACAGAGAGAAGCAGCACAGCTCAGAGCAGAGCAAGCAGCAGTCAGAGAGGGAGCTGGAACAGGCTGGGCGCCAAGGTCAGCAGCATCAAGACCGAGTCAGTGAAGGGCAGAATTCAGGCTCTGCAGCAACAGGCCAATGATGCTAAGGAGAGGGCCAAGCACCTCCGGTGGGAGGGGCACAAGGAGAAGCTGGCCTGGGTTGAGGCTGAGGTGACTTCCTTGCACTGTCACATCCAGCTGATTGGGGAGGACTTGTACCATGCTCAGGAGCACCTGGCTACCACTCTGTAGAAGCCAGAAGAGGCAGAGAAAGCAGCTGAGAAGGTGATTGAAAATCAGGCCCTGAAGAATGAAGAGAAGTCGGAACTACAAGAAATCCAGTTGGAAGAGCCCAAGCACATTGTTGAGGAAGCAGACAGAAAGTGAGGAGATGTGATCATTGAGGGGCACTTTGCCCTTTGGAGGAAGAAGTATAAGGAAATCAGACTGATGGAACAGAACCTCAAGTGTCTGAATGTTGCTGAAGAAAAAAATTAGTGGAAACAAAACAAATATAAGGAGATAGCAATTCTTACTGATAAACTCAAGAAAGCAGAGACCCCGGCCAAAATTGCTGAGAGACCCGGAGCCAAGTTGGAAAAGACAATTGATGACTTAGAAGAGAAACTGAAATGCACTAAAGAGAAGCACCTCTACACACAAGTATGCTAGACCAGACTCTGCCTGTTTCACCAGCTCCACCCTATCACTGTCCTTCCACTCACCCCGACTCCTCTGGAGGCCAGCCTGCCCAAAGCTAACCTTTCATCTGAGGGCTCATCTTTAGCCTGAAGACTGCATTCTTCTCCCCACCCACCCACCCACCCCTAGACCCAACTCCTCATTTCAATTTCACAAAGCTGTCTCTGCAACTCTCCCCTAGAGATCCCAGGTGTCCTAGGAACCGATTGCTTTGGGGACCAACATTTGAGGGAATCTGAGCTCAAAGCAATAATGTCTTTAAAGCATGTTGTAGGATGTAGATATTTTGTAATTACCTTTTTGGTTGTTGTCGTAGCAACCATTTGTAAACCATTTCAGATAATTCCCCAACTCCTGGGCTGTATCTAATCACTTTTCTTCCTACTGGATTGGAAATCTTTCTGCCTAAACAGTGTCCCTTCTTTATAGAACAGTGAATGAGGTGTTAGCCTGTCTTATTGAGAGCTAAACATACCCAAGAAAAGACTCCACCATGGGAAACCTCAAATGTTCCATACAAAGCACCAGTCAAACCAGAAGGGTCATTTCAGGAGGAGTTTGCCAAAAATGGGTGCTGTTCAGGTCTTCAGCTTTAAGGAATCTTGGGTGTCTCTTTTATTTTACACTTGCATCATTAGCAACCAAGAAAATTACAGAGACAAGACCTCTCTGAGACCAAATTGTCTTCCCTTTCCTCTCCCATTCACAGAATGGGTCATGTGTCCCAGAAGTTGGGGTGCCTACTCCTAACTCCTCTCCACTTTCTTTGAAAAATATAGATATATGTAAGTATATATATATATTTATATACATATATAAAATATACATGTGTGTATGCACACATATGCGTATACATGTATACACACACACTCATTAGCCAAGTCAATTTCATCTCCTTATGAATTCCAGGGAATGAAGCTGCTGTCTCTAAAAGTGCCATCTCACTGTGCTTTGTATTACTCGGTGCTGGAGAAATCCTGAATAGCTTGTGTACAAAACTTGTTTTTAATTTATAGATGTGTTTGGAGCTTTGTTTTTCTAGGGTAGAGAGCACCCATGAAATCTCACCCCACCCCTTGTCCAGCCGTGAGCACTCTCTGTCTGCAGTCTAGGGGTTGGTAGTGTGCTAATCTTTTTTAATTCCTTTTTTTAAATTTTGGTGAGGTTTCTGTACAGTCTGTGTTAGTTTTGCATCATGAAACTTACTGGCTTGAAATGTATTCTCCTTCAGTGTGGTTTATTTGGGAGCCAATCTGGATAAAAATGAACCAACAGTGCAACTGTTTTGATGCTGAAAATTAATAAAACGTTTTTTGAAGTAAAGAAAAAGTCCCTCCAAAATTATTCAAACTGAGGCATTTAATTTTAATCTAGGGAACAGGGAGTCACTGATATATATATATATATATATATATATATATATATATATATATATATATATATATATATACAGGAGAACTGACATGATCTGACCCATAGTACAACAAAATGGCAGCTGTATGGTGGAGGAAATGGAGAGAAAAGCAACCTGAGTCAGGGATACCAGGTACAAAGATATTCCAGGAGAGATATAAAGGTGAGAGGTGTAGAGTATATGGTCAACACCATCCAAAATGAGTCCTATCTCAGCTGGCTCTGATTGAATGTTTGGTTAATTGTGCTTGGTGTGTATGTGTGTGTGTATGTATGTGTGTGTGTGTGTCTGTGTGTGTTTGTGTGTTGTCATTCTTTTCTGCAACAAGGAAGGTGCAGTGGGCTTCGGATGATGGTTACGGCAATAAAAGGGAAATAACTTGCATAACATAGTGTATAGATAGCCAGGTGGTGCTACAGTGGATAGCGTGCTGGGCCTGGAGTCTAGAAGAACTGAGTTCAAATTCAACCTCAGACATTTGCTAACTGTGTGACCCCCAAGCAAGTCTGCTTGCCTTAATCTGCTGGAGAAGGAAATGGCAAATCACTTCGGTAACACAGCCAAGAAAACCCCAAGGACAGTATGGCCCACAGTGTTACAAAGAGTCAGAAACAACTGAACAACAATGTAGATCATATATAGAACAAGGATTCTTAACCTTCAGTATGAGATTGTATTTTTAAGAATATTCTGACAACCATATTTCAACATAACTGGCTTCCTTTAGTGTGCCATATATCTGATTTTATACATTTAAAAACATGATTCTGAGAAAAGGTCTATCTATATGCCTCACCATACACCGCTAAGAGGGCTCAGGACACAAAAAAGGTGAAGAATGACAACTATAAATTGCTTAGCAAATTCCTAATGACTGAGGTGGGTTTTCAAATGCATCCTGCAGTGAGACAAGAGAGCAAAAGTGAGGGGTGGGGGAAGGGTAATTCTGTGTATGTTCTGTTTGCCAGACCACTTCTAAAAAAGAGGAGATTAAATACGGATACTAAATATGGATCATCTGATATCAGCTGGAGTTTGCATGATTGATCATGGGCCCCCTGGGAGTGGCACTGCAATGCCAGTCCCAAGCACACCTAGCTAAATTCCAGTTATTGACACCTCCAAGGGTTATGGACACTTACCCCTTATGGACATCTCAGCCTTTAACAGAACAAATCAGCGATTTGTCATTCATCTTAAGTTTTCATGTTAGCAACTCTAGGAATAGTTTTGGCCTCTTGTCATTTATGTCAAGTTGGGATGTTCTGAAGATTTATAAAGGGCTTGGTTTAATGAAGCAGGGTCAGCTCTTCATAAGAGAATTACTCAAATGTCAACCCAATTCTGATGTACATCTGGACACTGGATGCTCCCCTCTCCTCTCTCCTCAGCTATTTCCCAATGAAGTGGAAGGTCTCAGCTGGAAAAAAGCACAATAGCCTGTGTGAGTTATCTGCAAGTATAGATTTTACTCTAGGACTGTCTAATCACAGGGTCTAGTTCAACATTTTGTACTTTAAAAATATGCCAAAAGCATTTGGGTCAAAGTTGTCTATGATCTTGTGTATGACTGAAATACTTGGCAGTGGATTTGTGCTTCACTTCCATTGGTTTTGCTCAGTGTAAAAGAATGAGGAGGGCTTATAGCTGCTGATCTCCTGTGTGCTGCACCTCCTTTGTGAGGGCAGATTGCCACTGGCAAAACAGCCTTCAAGTACTCAGTTCCTCTCAGTCCTCAGCTTTCATCCTGATCCCACGAACTTCTCTGCACTGTCATAGGAATCACAGTGCCCACTCGTTTTCACAAAACTCAACAACCTCCTGAAAGACTCACCAGATCTGCAGGCAAGGAAATGAGGAAATCGCCCGAGAGGGCTTGCTTTGAGGGTTTTAACAATGGTTCCCACCTTTAGGCAGAAGATAAGATTGCCAAAAGCAATGGAAGAGAAAGAGGAGGATGTAAGTGAGACTACAACTAGCTCCGAGGCTAGAAGAGAGAAAAAGAGTTGTAAAGAAAAGGGACAGGAATTAGCTCAGCTTTATTACACTCAAGATATGTCATTGTTTGTCTTTCAAATAAATTTCTCATGATGGAAAAGATTAGTGCTTACTAGATAGATGGAAGGTAATTGGAACCTTTTGATATTGATTTTCTATATGTGGCTCAACATGATTGATCATTTGTAGATGCATTTTCCTATTTAGGTTAAAAAAAACAGATGCTGCATTCCCTAGTCACCATTTCATCAGTCCTCCTTGACTGTTTCTCACAGAAAACATCCTGATCAAATTTAGACTATGTCTACAAGTGGCAAGGATTTTCAAGTCTATAATATTCTTCATTCTTAACCACTGGTTTGTTTTTCTTATTCAATTCCATCCTATATGGAGGAAAACCCAACAAAGCAAGAAAGTTTTGGAGGCCCAACAGGATCATAGACTTAAAGCTGGAAGGGATCACAAACATCATCTTTACCAACCCCTGTGTTTTACAAAGGAGAAAAATGAGATTTAAAGAGGTCAAGGAACTTGCCCTAAGTTCCAAGTGTCACAATAACTCTGATGGCCATTCCATAAGAGATGTCCTCTCCAAGAAAGACACACAGAGTCAGCTCAACCCCACAATCTCTTTACTCATTGAGATCTGAGCAGAATGGGGGAAGTTTCAACCAAATCTCTGTTTTGCTGGCTTCAAGTGCCTGGAACATTTGCTGCCATAGGGACCTAGACCCATGGGGTCCTAGGTCCAGGCACCCTGAAAAGGGGCAAGAGGAGCTGTAAAGAAAGCATCCTTGTGCAAACTTAGGCCAAACCACTTCACTGAGTATGGGGAGAATCTGGTCTTCTAAAGAGTGAATCATTAATTAAGATTTGACAACACTGTTTAAGTATCTTCGCAATTGAAATTAGTAATGCAGTCACACTTATGCAGATTTTATGGATTTAGAACAGGCTTATGGAGTAAAACAAATATGACTGATAATAAAAACCTCACTGGCCAAATCTTGGTTTATCCATCCTCCCATGCTGATTGCTAATAGAACCCTTTTATGTGCTGAATTCACATCAATGCACCATTATTCTGACATGTCTTACATAAAATACATTCCAAATATTTTTCTTAAAGAAAGTATGCTACAGGAAACAGATTTATTCTGTGCCTTGCACATATTTCATACCCATCCAAAATATTCTTTTATCTGATGTGAGCTTGTGCTGGATACCCATCTCTTCAATAAACATTTTGTTTTCTTGGTTTTCTTTCCCTGTCAACTTCCAGTCACATACTTTTCTCAGTCATAAAATAATGATAGCATTTTAGCCATTGCAAATTTTGTGAAGTTTCCCAGGAACACAAGAGATTCCAGAAAGTAACCAAGATTTTACTCAAAAAATATGTAGGAAGGGTGCATTTGGGGGTACCTATAGCTTATCTGCACCAACTCAGAATAAGTGGGGTATGTTTGCTTTAAGGCAAAAACTTTAGCTCCTAAAACAGGAGAAGCATGTATGAATCACAGAATGGGAGAGATGGAAAAGGTCTCAGATATCCCAATGTCATCATATCTAGAGGTAGGAGAAACATTAGAATGCTCATTTAACCACATTAGAGAGACCAGATCTACCAGAGAACCATATAGGTTTGCTAAGCATAGTAAAGGCTACCATGTGTGGGAAGGGGAGCATGCCGGGGCAGGCAAAGATGCCTGTAAATTAGCACTGAGTCATGTGGACAGTGGCTAAGAACTGAGCTCTGACCACAGGAGAAAAATAGTTGCTTCTAACCCTAAGCTAGAGTTTAAGGTCCCATATTTATGCACATCAAGTGCATATATTCTCAAGTAGCATCAGGACTTTGCCAGCAACCCTGGCTCTGCTTTGGGCTATTCCCTTTTTTTCTTTGCCATTTTCAGAGGCTGTTCTCAAGAAGTAGAAATTATTGTATATCACATGGAATTGATATTTGCTACTCTAGAACCCTAACTCCTTCGAAACACTGATTTCTACGTGAATATGAAAAATGGGTTGGACAATGACCCTCACTCTAGAAGGTCTAGCCAATGATTGAACCACAGAGGACACAGAAACTAGCTGGTTAAAGTTAGAAGCAGAGATCTCTTTGTTCTCCCTGATGGGTGGCTTTAAGTCCTTAGCCATCTGATGTCCCTATAATGATGGCAGGGGTGTTTGGGATCACTAAGTGTTAGGAACAGATTCTTTCCACTGAAATTATAGTAGTTTTGAGTCCTCAGACAGTCAGGCTTATTAATGTCAGAGAGCAGTTAGCTAATATTGACATCACCTAGTTCTGGATTACCTATTCCCCACCCACATACTGGGTTTGACTGAAAGAACTAATTTGATTGAAAAGCCACAAAGGTAAATCAATCTCCATACTTTCTAATCATGTCTCATGTGTTACCAGCAGGGCCCCAGAACTGCTCTCCTCTGTCCTAATTAGTGTGCCCCCTGCTTTGAGGTCTGAGCCTAGAAGGGCCAGAAGCTTTATGTCTAACAACATTCCAAAAAGTTGCAGCTAACATCCTTATTGATTTCATTTTGGAGTACAAAACACACACACATACACACAGACTTTTTAAAAGGAAAGCAACAAATGAAGGGCAAGGACTATTCATTTTGTCTTTATATCCCAGTCTTAACCAAAATGTCATTAACAAAGGAGGCACTGAATAAATGCCTGTTGGACTGGATTGGATTGAAATAGGTAACAAACAACTGAGTGGTTTGAATACTGATAAGTTAAAAGCAACAGTGAACAAAAGGATATGGTGACTTCTGTGATGAGCCATGCCTTAGGAAGGTAAATATCCCTGGACATGCCTGGGAAGATGGATAACAGCCCTTCCCCCCATTTCGACCTCTGAATGTGAACGTGAACACGATGTAGACCTTAAGAGTCTCAAATGTCACCAAGATTTGTCCACTGAGGGAAATAAGCTGCCTGACTGCTGATGAGAAAGAAAAGACTGGCTACTAATATGGTGGGGGGTGGGGGTGGGGGCGGTGGAGAGAACTGGTACCATGGGGAAGAAGTTCCATGTGCTTGGCTCCGAAGGGGAGAAGAACCAGGAACCACTCTCAGGAGATGCAGAGAGGCAAATACAGGATGGATGTAAATAAAAACACTTTAACATCCTGAGCTGCCCCCAAAGTCTGGCAAATGTTCACAGTAAAGCTTGGAAGACCTCTTGTTGCCTCAACAGCTCCTTATTTAGTTAGGCCCAGGTTGAAACAGATGATCTTTAACATCCTGTCTAGCTCACAGATTTGGGGAGCCAATGACATGACCTGGCCCTGTGGTTATAGTTCTTACCAAGAGCTGACTAGTAGAGAAAACACTGTGACCAAGATCAAGCAGATCCAAGAAATAGCGGTCAGTGGGAGGCAACAGCTTCATCAACCAACAGATGTAGAGATTTCCCCTTGTGGACACCCCCACCCCACCCCACCCCGCACTTCATGAGGAACCCCTCCTCCCATGAGTTATGTCAAAGCTTTGCCACTGTCACAATGATAAGGCTCTTTAGTACTTAATCCCCATGCTCTACACCAAAACGATTTGGGTCTATCAGTAGATAAAGGGAGTTTCAATAAGCCAGATATGGTAAATAAAATAGCTTTTGGTAGGGATGAAAAGCTATTTCTCAGGCCATGGGGCCTTCTTGGGGGAAGTACAAAACATTGAAACTTAAACTGATATCCTTTGGCCTCTCAACAAGGTGTTGGGAATGTGGTCCACGTTCCCCAAGAAGAGAAGTATGGACAATTGAAAATTTTCAAGCTCCCTTCTGTGTAAGCTCATTAAACTGACGAGGGGGAGGGAATTAAACTCCCTGTATCAACTTCTCTTTATATCATTCACCCAAGTGATGATTCAAGTCTTCTTTTATAATCTAATTTTTTTGAGGGAGGAGACTAGAATAAAACCAAATTGCACATTTATTTTTTTCTGAAAACAAAACAAAAACCCACCAAACAAACACTGAGCATGTCTTAGTCAGTGGTGTTTCTTCTTTAATTGAGAAAATGTCATTTTCCTACAATGAGGTTCTTGATTGGAATTTAAGCAAATTGAGTTTTGGAGCTGGGAAATGTGCTAGCAGAGACTTAACAAAAGAAAGATTAATGTGTCTCTGAACTGCTTGTGTACAATGCATACCAAAGTGAGAGCTGCTGCCTGCCACCCAAGTGAGCTGAGGAGACTGGGATATTAACATTTTAAAAGGGAATTTGCTTGTCCCAAAACTCTGGAGACCATCTAGTACAATGTCATGCTGGAGAGTCCTTAGAAAATTTTAGGCCTCCACTAGTTATTTTTATATTAATGTGTGGCTATTTTCCTATTCTGTTCTTATTTCCATATTCATTTATATACCTAAAATTTCACATAAGGACAATTTCTTCTTTCAAGCCATTGAAAACAATACATACTTTCTCTTTAAATCACATCTAAGGGTAAATATCAAAGTCTGAAGCAGGACTCATTTCTGGTCAATATCAGCCTGCTTTCTTTTGTTCATTTAAACAATAATGTGAGTGAAATTCACGCAAGTTGGGCTCCTGTGTGTAACTGCTGCAGGCACAGGATGGCTGCTTCCTTATTCAGGTTGGCTGCCTATTGTCCTCTATCTCAGAATGGACAGCAACAATTCTCCTCCCCATCTTGGGTAAGGAGAGTGGGGGGCGGGGAAAGGGGAGGAGAAGGGTATAACTAAGTCTGGGAGGAAGAATCCCAATTTGCAAGAGAAATACTAGCGCTGGCCATGCCCCTGCAGGGATAGGAGGTGCCTAAGGTACTCATTTCATTTCTGCCCCAGGAGCTATGCAGTCATTGTCCTCTGAAAGAATATTGGAGTCCAATGGGCATTTCCAACCCTTCTAGACCATATCCTAACCCCTTTATCTGTCTCTTTTGAAAGCCTCAGCCCCCATCGTACTGCCTCCTGGATGAAGACTTTACTGACTCAGTTTTTAATGTTCTCCTTACCACCACCCTGCTCGGAAATTCTTTGGGACATTTTTCTACTTACTCATCTTTGCACATGCTGCTTCCCCATGCAACAGAATGTAGATTCCTTGAGGGGAACGCCGAGTCTTTGAGTCTTTGATTTGTTTGTATTTCTTCAACAACTCATGCCGGACACATAGTGGGCACTGAATAAGTGCTTGCTGACCTGAACTGAACTGGCTCCACGATTGCACCAGTGTGGGCAGTGTCCTCTGGGAAATGAGGACATTAATGCCTGCTGTCATGTCTACCCCATGGGGATGATGGGAGGTTCAAATTAAATATGTCAAACACTTTGCAAACCAAAGATTGCTGCATAAATAAACACTAGCTAATATTAGTATTGCAGTTAGTCAGATATTCCAATGGATCAGGAATGTCTTGGTTTGGATGCTCCTGCAAACAAAGCAGATCACGTGTCATCCACACCTGCCCATTCTGTGCCATTCTTATTCATATCTTTACTGAAATTCAACATGGGGGTCCACCCAACCCACTAGAGGCCTTCATCCATTTCTCTCAAAATCACAAAAGTATGATGGCAGCTACATGGTGCAATGGATAGAGCACTGGGCTTTAAGTTGGGAAGACTCATCTTCCTTCGTTCAAATTCAGCCTTAGACACTTACTAGCTATGTGACTTTGAGCAAACCACTTGCCCCTGTTTGCCTCAGTTTCTTCATCAGTAAAATCAGCTGGAGTGGGAAATGGCAAACCACTCCAGTATCTTCGCCAAGGAAACCCCAAATGGGATCATGTGGAGTTGGACACAACTGAATAACAATATGAATGGAATACTCTGGCTAGCCACTTCTTATCTCTCACTTTTACCATGTGACCAGCTCATTTTCTCATCTTATCCTACAATTTACTTGATAACATCCCTTATTCCACTTGGTCTCTCCTTTGTGGATGGCCAGGCCAAACTCCTTACAGTCTCTTCAAAGAGGAAGCTCTAAAATATCTTGGGGCTTGATGCAATCAACACAATGCAATCTACAAAGAGGAACAACTGGAGAACCTACCCATCATCCCCTGAATTCTGTACTGGATCTCTTCCATCACAGTGGAAAATCATTTTGCTAAGGATACATCTCCACATCTTATGCTTCATCTGATATTTATTATCAGGGGTCACTGAACTGAATTATTTCTGTTGCTATGTCTTTTAAGGAATTCAAAACAATCTTGACAAATGGATGAGAGACAACTTGTTATAAAACAGTTGATAAAACAATGTTTTATTCTACCAGATCATATATTTTATCATAATCAACAATAAGTATGATGGGATCTTAAATTTTCTACATTTTCAAAATAATGGTGAAATGGTAATGATGGGGTCCATTGGGAACTCCTACTTGTTTCCTACTAATACCTATTACCAAGGATGCTCTTGATTTGTGCAGAGTATAAGAACTTTGTGCAAATGATGGTAGGCATAATGATCAGTATTAATTAATGCTCCCTCAGTTACCTTTTCCTCTGGATTAACAAAGTCTGAGACTTTTTCCTGTGTCTTCTTCTCTTCCCTTCCTTCAAATACCAAAGAGTCCAACAGAGTCCTCACAATTTTACTGTTTCCAGTATTGAACTCCTTCATATACACTTAGTCCAATCCATCTGCTTTTCCCATTTCTTTTCTCTGGTGCCCTTTCTACCTCCTAAGAAACACATACAAGACTGTGATGTAACGGTCCAAGTATGAGAGTATTCTACTCTCCTTGATTGAAAAAAGAGTTGGAAAAAATGGTTTTTGCCAATCATTTCCATTTTTTCTATTATTTTAGTTCTCCTTCCTTCTTCACCCCTGAAAATCCTTAGGAAGACTTTGCTTAATTTTTATCTTTCTCATTTTTTTTATTATTTTATTCTGAATCTAAGTACCAAAAAATATATCATTTCTGTGTACAAAGCAGGGTACAAAGAGAGGATTGTATATAAAACTGTAAATCAACATTTCATACTGCTTCCTCTCTTTAAAATGTATATAATAAATTCCGCACATGACTTTCAAAACTGCTCACCTACATTTCCTTTTAAACTTGTTTTCGATCTCTCCTGTGGGCCACTGAGGGTTGGGGGACATCAACAATCCTGCTTCCCCAACTCCTTTCACAATTAAAGAAAAAAATGCAAAAAATAAAGATAATAAAGAAAAAACAACAACAACACAGTGGCCGTGTCTAAAAATGTACAACACTTTTTACAGCTTGAGTTGATCACCACTCTGAGGTAGGTGAAATGTTTCAAGAAAGGTCCTTTGGAGACATGGTCATTGCACCGAACAGAATTCTTCAATCTTTCAATGTTGTTCTTGTATAAGTTATTCCTCTGTTCACTTCACTTTTCATCAATTCTAAATTTCCAGGATTCTTTGAAATCATCTCTTTTATCATTTCTTGTGGTATAATATTATTTCATTATATGCATATACTATATCTTTTTAGGCATTTTCTAATTGATGCACACACTCAAGGATGCTAGCTAACTTCTCCTTTCCCATTTTAATTCCCCACTTCAGCATCAAGAAGTTTGCTTTGCTTAGAGCTATTCCCTCCCTGGTGTGATCCTTCCTCTTAACATCTACATTCCTCAGCTTCCAATTTCTGCTTCTTTCTCTGTTGAGTTTGATGTATTTCTATACCAACCTGTGTTCAACTTTCTTTTGTGCATTTCATGAAAAAATTAAATTCCTATAATGCCCATTCCCCCCTTTCTCTATATATGCATCCTCTTCTTCTCACATAACCCAATGACTAAAAATCTTTCCACTTTCTCCTTACTTTCTACACTACTATCTTCCTTCCATCTCCCATTTTCTCTCCCCTCTTAAAACTCTTATAACAGAACCAATCTACCCTCAGAATTTTTTGTAATCTTTAGGTCTGTCAAACACCATGTGAAGACAAAGAGGTTCTGAAGGGACACTTGTTTCTTCTCCCTCCACTAGAATGTTAACATAACATTCTATGTTATAACATGCATATATAGAACATGCATATAGAACATGCAAACCCTCCCATTTGCTTAAAGAAATTTATCTAAGTTTTTCTTGACTCTGATGTGTCTATTTCAAAGTTCCTATTCAACTCCGATATTTTCATTAGAAATATGCATAAGTTCATACATTCCTTTTATTTGTTTTTGTGGTAAGCTAGTAGTATGATAAAGATTCCCAGCTCTATATACAATCTTTTCTGGTGTTTTCCCATGTAGATTCAAATGCTCTCCTTTTGGTGTTCAAGTACAGAAATTTTAAAGAGAGAAATTTAAAAAGGAAAGAAAATATTAATGTGATTAAGAAATTAAGTAGCTCATCAGCTACTGGCCAAGAACTAACACTTATCAATACTCAGGCTGATGTTTGCTGATGGTCTAAAAATAGGGATTCTTTGCATTCTCTGCTGCCTTCCCTGCCATTCTTTCCTAAGCACTGCAGAAACAGAAGAGGGTGGTATTTTTAAAAAATTGTTCTTTGTTTCATGTATTGTCATAGCAAAACAATTTTCATCATGTATGGCTAGACTACTACTGATAAACCTTTACATAATTAGCTTAGGTTGGTCCTCAGAAAACAGTCAGTTATCAAGGCTTCACTGGAATCCTCTCCAGTATCAGAGAGGCTGTATGAGTTAACCCTCTACTGCAGGAGCCTTCCAGGACACAAGTCATAATGAGGAATCAGAGGATAACAGGACCGCTCATTTTTGTGGTTAGTATCAGCAACAGCAGTAATTATCCCTCAAGTAGTACAAACAGAAAACCCTTCCATGGTTGCTCAGCCTATTGAATTCTTATCCACATCTTTGCACAAACTATCTGCCTGAAACAAAGGAGTGCCATAGCAGATGGTGCCAGCAGCCTATGATATCTCATACATGAGGGAGAGAAGAATATATGATGACCTCTATACCAGTGAGTAAGTATTTATTAAGTAATTAGCATGTGTTCATGACTGTGGGAGATGTAGGAGGTACAGAAGCTATATAGCATCAAAAGTGGTTGGGGAAGACACATGTACGTCAAGAAAAAAAAACAACACATATAAGAAGTTATATACCTAATGACTGAACTGTCTGGGGTAGGCAAGGAGTGGGGGTGGAGGGGAATATGGCCTTAGGGAAATCACTTCTGTTGGCCCCACATCGTTGGGGGGGAAGGACAGGAAATTGCTCCACTAGGATACAGCTGCTGCCAGGGAAAGGATGTAAGCACCGTGGTATCTTCTCTCTTGAACTAATTCTTACTAACAAGGTGTTAACTTGGGTGGTTTCTATGCTGCTGAAAAGTTTCAAGTACTTTCAGGATGCGCTAAGTTCAGAGCTGAGGGACAAAAGGCAGATCAGTCAGCTCTAATTAGAGCTCTTCCTATATTATCTCCATCTGAGGAGAGAAAAATTAGCCTCTATTGAGCCTAGCAGATCAACAAAAGGCAGATGCTTATTTTCTTTTATTTAATTGGAATGAAAAAGAATATTTGTTTCAAGTTGTAAACAAAAATCTATATTTGAAAAACTCTAATTGTCCACATCTATAAACTGCCCAAGTAAATCTACGGATTTTTGTGCCTAGACATACCCTGCGAATTGAATAAATTCTCAATATTATCAGCTTAATTGTCATTTGCCTCTTTCTCTTAGAATTGAAGACAGAAAATAAATTATGTTTAATTGAAGATTCTAGTTACTTGGACTGTAGCTCATCAAGGTGTAACTGTATTAAGGAAAGTGGATGCCATGTAAGGTCAATAAGAAATGAGCATTCCATAATGACTGATATCATAGCAACCTAGGAAAGCTCTCACAAGGTATAATTTGGTGTTAAGTTCAATTCCACTGAAATCACATCAGTCTAACAAAAGAATCTAAACACTAGCTATGCACATAACAGTAAGCTAACTAAGCACACAACACTGTCTCAGGTACTCGGGTGGCTAGAAAGGTAGGTCTGCTCCGGGCCGTTGATGACCTTAGAATATTTGGGACAGAAGCGGAGCTAGCAATTTCCCATCTACAGTAAATAGTGAAATAGACACTTGGGGCAAGTGGCATCAAAGGTACCTTCAATAAATATAATGACCAATCTTGGCCCTGGAGAAGAGATAAGGTAGGTAGGAGATTATACACGTTGAATGTTGAAAATACTATTGGATACAGTTAGCATATCAGTTGTTATTGCTTAATTATTTTGCTTGATTACAACTGAGGACGGTATCTGCTCCATGTTGTGAAAAGAAATGATATCAGTAGACTGTATTTGTTTTTTAAAAGTATCCTCAATTCCTACTAGGGAGACCTTACCTAGGGTGTGGCTAAGCTGGGCACAACATCTAGCAGCTTCCTATTTTAATTAATCATTCTTGATAACTGGATGCTAAGGTCAGATGTTTCTCCTTGCTTAAAGAACTCGAGCTTGAATAGTTCTGTGCAATTGTCAAAACCATGGTTGGCCCAGTTTTGCTATGGCTCTGCTATTGGAGAATTAAGACAAAGGTTCACAGGTTGGTGGGCTGGGGGAGGCCCTTCTGACTGCCTGGCCCCAAACACTGAACAGAAAGGAAATCAATCGTAACTAACAAAATGACAGCATATACAACTCAGTGCCAAAGAAAAATTACAGAGAGGAAAAGCCAGTCAACTTCAGAGGAAGGGGGGATTGTTTGGGGGCTGGATTGTCCAGAAAAAGGAGACTACAAAGAAAAAGTGGGACTGGAGTTAAGGGCCCAAAGGATAAGTATGGTTTCTGAAAGGCTTCTTCCACATCATCACAGTAGGAGGCTTATGTCTTTACCCTATGGCGACAATTTCCCCTATAATCTAAAGGAACATTAACAGATGTACTCTGGAGTTGCCATCCAGAGAACACATATATTTTTAGTAGGTAATTTCAATGAGATCCCAGCTGGGGATTTTGTTTTTCGAAGCATTCAAAGATGCTTAAACATGACAGCAGTAAAATGTTATTTTCATAAATGCAAGGCTAAAGGCTTTGGGGGTCAAGGGAAATGGAATTAATCCACTTAATAAGGAGACTTTGATACTTGGCCCCCATTGGTGTTAATGAGAGCCAAGTGGCTAAATCCCTACCCATCAACATGGCCCTGAAGGTTTTCTTGGTTACTTAAAGAGAATGAAAACTATGCAAAATGGCTGACCATTTTGCTGACCTAGGCTTACCATTTTCATCACTGTCACTGATTAGCAAGGAGAACAAAGGTGTCTGGGCTTCTCTCTCTACTGTTTTTCAGTCTTAGAATTAGCCTTAGGAAGAATCACCCCACCAGGCAAAATCTACTGCTTTAGAAGAGCTGAAGTTTTTGTTGTTGGGTTTTTTTCCCTTGTCTGCTCTTGTCCATTCTGATCATGTAAACAACTTCTTACTCCCCAGGTGGGCTGTTGCTCAGGCTTGCTTTGCCTTTAACAACCACCTAACTGAAAGATAATAATCAATACTGCTAGCCCAGTATAACAGAAAGGGGGGAAGGGTATTTAGGTCATTAAACATCAATAGACAGAAATGAAAAAGCAGCACTTCACATCATTAAGATGATTAGGAGCATACCATGCTTCCTGGTGTAACATCTCAAATGAACACCCAAGGAGCTTCTCTTGCTGGGGAACTGAAACACTAGAACAGCTGCTTAGGACACAGTCTTTGTAGGGAATTTTTCACTGAGTTCACAAAGGCAAGAACAACTTTTCCCCAAAGGACTTAAGAAAACTTTGATCCAAAGTATGACTCTTTCTCTTTATCAAGTGGTCACACCATAATTCACACCAAAGAGGACATTTTCCAGCTCTACCTACTGCGTCAATGTCAAATTCAGAGGTGAGCAATTAGGCACCTAGACTGGGGAGTGTTGCTGGTCCATCTAGATGTCAGGTCAAACTTCACACCTTTGTCTTTTGTGACATGTGATGATGTCTATGTCTGTGTGTGTGTGTGTGTGTGATCCATATATTCTTTTTACAACTCAGTACCCCATTCTGTTCACTGCCAGACTCATCTCCCTTATGAAATGACAAGCTTTTCAAGGTCAGGGACCATGGCATTAATATTTCTCATTCCCACCATGGTGTCACTGGCACTGAGAGAAGGATAGAAGACCAAACTTGAATCAGAAATGTCTCAGAGTTACTAGCTATGTAACCATAGCCAAGTCCTTCACCTCTTCTTACCTCAGTTTCCTTATTTGTAAGATAGTTAACAATAACACCTATAGCACCTCCCTTAGAGGGTTGCTGTGAGATGTCATTAGATTCTATCTTAGCTTTTTAGTAAATCCTTAAGCCAAAATTTCTAAAAGCTATGACTGAACAGGCTCCATCTGCAATGCATTCCGTGGCTTAACTTTTCTCTGACCCTTTGCTGCTATAGAAAGGTTATAAGCCAATAGGAATAAAGCAAATAAAAGCAATTGGGGTACAGGGAGTCTATTTTCATGAACAGCAAGTAAAATAACATAAAATAAATACATGCGTACACATAAAACACACAACATCTACTTTTCCTGATCAATGGAATTCTCAGGCTTACGACTGGAAGAGGACCTCAGTAAGAATGTAGACCAAAGCATAACCATAAAGGAATCAGAGACAATTAGTCGGTAAGAAGAGTGTTGGATCTGAAATCAAAAAAACCGGAGTTCAAATCCAGTCTCAGGTATTCATTATTAGTGCAGTCGTGGGCAAGTCACTTACTCTCCATCTGTCTCTGGTTACTATATGATGGGAGTTTTAATAGCCCCTTCCAAGGTTATAGAGAGTTTTAAATGAGATGTCTGAACAGTGCATTTGTAAAGTGCTGTATCAGTAACTGTTGCTGTTTCCCTGAAATCTGATGCATTCATTTTTCTTTGCCTAATTAAAGGGACCATCCTCTGGCTACTTCTTAAACAGGCCTATTCAATGCATGGGTGTTACCTCACCCTAAGTGAGCACCTACAAAGACTTTGACCTAAAGGGGCCAAGGTCTCCCAATGCATCCTGGGTCATCTCCAGTCATCCTGATGAATATCTGGTCACTGGATTCAGATGACTCTGGAGGAGAAGTGAGGCTGGGGACCTTGACCAAGTCCAGTGCAAGTCATGTCATCATTTCTCTGATGCCATGGTCTTCTTTGAAAATGAATGAAATGAAATGAAAATGAACAATAAATGTAAACTATTATTATTTCCATTGGACCGTGACACTTGAGAGCAGAGAATTTTGTCTTTCTTTGTGTCCAATGCTTAGCACACAGTAGATTGTTACTGCTGGTGTTCAGTCATGTCCAACTCTTTGGGACTCCATCTGGGGTTTTCTTAGCAAAGATAATGGGATGGTTTGGCATTTCCTTCTCCAGTTCATTTTGCAGATGAGAATACTGAGGTGAACAGGGTGAAATGACTTGCTGAGGGTCACACAGCTAGTAAGTATCTGAGGCCAGATTTAAGAGGAGTCTTCCTAACTCCAGGCTCATCACTCTATCCACTTCGCCACCTAGATTCCCTATGCTACTGATTGACACCCACCTCTCTCACCTCCAACAAGTTAAGAAGGCCAATGGTCTCCAAACTTTTGTGATGGCATCCCTATCAATAAAAGTGGGGGGCATGTATCCCTAGTACTGTAATCTACTTATTAATTATAGGGATTATTATATTCTAAGTACTACTACAATAAATGTGTGCATTGTGTAAATCTTATGCAAGAAATAGAAAACAACAAAAGAATGAGGTAAAAATAGAATAATATTATGAATACAGCCTTATGTAGGACAAATGCAATACAGAGAGACCAGAAGCAAGGAGGCTAGTTGTGAGGCTACTATAGTAATCCTGGAGAGAAAAGATGACAGCCTGAACCAAGGTGTTAGCTATGTGAGCAGAGAGAAGAGGACATACAGGAAGAAACAAGCAGATTTCCCAATGGATTGGATATCTGGGGTGAAGGAGAGGGAGGAGGGGAGGGAATAACCTTAAGGTTGATGGTACCAACAACCAAAAGGAAGTCCAGAAGAAGAAAAGGTAATGAGATCTAACAATGCAGACGGGAACCCATCCAAGTCAATTTAACCCCGAAGATTCCCTCTGTCCCATTGAAAACAAAATTGTGAAGGGGAGGGGGAGCCAGGGAGGGCTCTTATCAGTCACACCACTCTGTGTTCTAAGGTGTGCTTTCTAAAATTTTTAGGTCATCTCTTAGGTATTTTGCCTCCACAATGGCTGCAGATGCCTGAACCTCAGGTTACAATTGTCCTGAGAGGCTGACACCTCATGAAGCCACAGGAGTCCAGAGGTAGGAAGGAGTGTATTGTGCACTAGTGAGCACAAAACAGTGCTAGAATTCTATTACTGACAACCCTGTGCAGGGTTACTGATGGGAAGGGAGGATTGGACCCAACTTCCTACTCTCTGATTGGGAGTGATCCCACAACCCTTGTAGTCATGCCAAGGCCCAGGGATAGAGGCACAGCCCTCACTTTGGAGATCAATGATCAAGGCTTTGCTTGAGGCCCTGTAAAGAAGGGAACTAACCACTTCTCCAAACAGCCTGTTCTTCTTTTCCCTGCTTCTAACAACGGGGAGGCTTTTCAGGACATCAAATTCAACTTGGTTTCTTTACTACTTCCCCATATTCCTCTTAATCCGCCCTCTGGGGTCAAGCAGAACAAAGTTGACCTCCCTTCCACAAGAGACAGTTCATCAAATACTTGAAGACAGCCAGAAACATGCTCCACCTCCATCCCCCTCCATCCTCTTTTCCAGGCGGAACAGCCCTGGTTTCTTCATTTGATTTTCATTCACAATGGACTTAAGACCCTTTAATATTCTGACTGCCCTCAGATTCTTGTGTTTATGGATGTCCTTCCTGATTTCTGCACTATAAGCTACAGTGGCAGAATAGAGATGGGGCTGGAGGTGGAGTAAGGAAGGCCTGTGTCCAAATCCTGTCTCTTAACCTTACTAGCTGTGGAAGCCTAGGCAAGCATCTCTGACACTGGCAAATTCCTAGGACTTAGCAACTAAGTTATAAAGGGGAATATACTGGCAGAGGGAGTTGCCATGCTGAGGCACACAGACTACAGTCTTAAAAACCATTGCATCTGTTGCCCAGCCCCAACAGCCAATCTCCCTGTGAGGCAGCCTTATCATCAACAACTTGGTGGGTATAATAAATAATCATTAATTCTTAAGTGCTTGCATGGCACAAGACTGAGTGCTGGGGGATATGAAGGAGGAATCAAGAGGGTGACTGGAATTTACTTTGTTAGCCAACACAACAGAACGAGAGAGAATTAAGTCAAAAGGGAGATGTGAAAAATGATTTTTCTTAGTAATTTTAGTAATCATTATCTTAGAAATTCAGAGCTTCTCCAGCTTCTTTTCTTTTCTACTTCAGAAGCACTTTAAGATCTAATCTAAATGAGTCTGTTCCTGCTCATTAGGCTATCCAGACAAGTCAGGGAAAATGTGGATTTCTCCCTATAGTTAAGGCTGGCGATAAAGAAATTGGCATCTCTTTGATCAGGATTAAGCGACCTAAATCATGCACTCAAGACCTTATTTTAATATTTTAATATTATATATTTTAATATATTTTAACATTTAATCTCTCAGCATGTTGACTCATCCGAGTTGATTGGCATCCCTTGGGAACACCTACTCTTCCAAAGGCATATAACCTGTATGGCCAAATCCCAAACTGAGCCAGTTTTTCACTGTAACTCCACTGCAATTCATGTCAAGCCAGCTGGAGAGAAATTAAACCACAGACACACACCCTAATTTCGTTTGTCTCTTTCTTGGAACAGACTGTTTCAGATTGGGGTTCGTGGGGTTCTCAGGAAACAAAAGCAGGCATCATGTTAGGAAACAGATCAGTGGAAAAAACAATAATAATAACGCAAATAACTTACTACAACTTCTTAAGGGCACTTTGGGCCAGGTTCCAAATTGTTTCCAAGCTACCTGTGAACTCCTTTCAAGTAACTTTTAAGTTACTCATGAATTCCTTGAACTACTTGCTGTGCTAGAACGTGAACTTCAGGGGATGACAACATATCTAAGGGCATCCATGCTCTATTTTTGTCTTCTTAAAATGCTTCCTTTATATCCAAAGCAACACAAAAATACATTGATACTCTGTCCATATGCTTACTATGTGACAAGAAAACTTAGGCACCCTGAGGGAGAGAAGGAGGTAACAAGTGCCAGGAAAGTCAAACCACCACCATCTCAACCACAATCTACTCTCAGAACACAGAGGAGATAGTCCATCTCCAGCGTGAAAGAAATCGGGACCTATAGTGCTAAACCAACTACCCACCCCCATCAACCTTCTTCCCAGTCTGGTGTCCAAAGACATCATCCAAGCTTCCAAACCCTACGGAGCAGGAGATAACACCTCCCCTGCCCCCAAACTGCTAACCAATTGCCAACAAGCAGATATGCCATTCTAGATGAAAGTAATAAAGGTTACTGAGGGAGGAGGCAGTTTGTGTCAGGAAGGTCAAATCACTGGTACCACCTTGACTTTTACCTCTTTTCTGATTCCAGTAGAGAGTCCAGAAACCAAATTCTAAGAGCACTGGAAACTACAACGTCCTTCCTCTCTGCCATACACCCACATCTCTAGCCCCGACCTATCGTTGAGTACAGCAACACTCACAGAGCAGGGGCCCACCACCCTGTCTTCCTCTTCAGCCCCCACCAGCCTCCTACCTGCTGTTAAAGCTCAGGCAAGCTCAAGAGCCCTGGGGATAAGAGTCTCTCTCTTTCCCCAAAAATCCCATCAACATTTGTACCAGTTTGGTCCCCAAAACCATTGCCCAGTAGAAATTCAACCTGACAACCATGTCCTGTGCCATCTCATCAGCCACAACTACTAAAGAGCCAAAAAGAAAGTTCTTGACAACCAAATTCTTTGTACTGTCAAATGTTTCAACATCAGAAATAGTTATGATTTGATCAATGAAAATGGCATTACAGATGATGCATTAACACATTTATCATTGCACCCTAAAAAGCTCCAGGGCTTTCCATGTGACTTTCAGGTGAAGTGTTCCCTATGTGTGGTCTCCCCTATTAGAATGTGAACTCATTGAGGGTAGGAACTGTTGGAATTTTCTATTCATGTTCCCTGCAGCAGTGGCACAATGTGTTGCACGGAGTAAACACTTACAAATCCTTCTTCATTCATGTATTGATGAAGGATCCATGACTTTCCCATGACTCCTGGACATGAACTTCTTTCTCTGATATACCTAGCACTTAATAGAGAAACCCTAGGCAGCTTCCCCACCCTTGTGACTTAGGGAATTGTTTGAAATACCAAGGTTAAGTGACTTTGCAGTGGTCAAAGACGTACCATGTGCTGGAGGGGATTTGAATCTGAATCTTCCAGACTCCCAGGCCAATATTTTATGCATTGTATCATGGACAAAGAAAATTATACAAAGATTCTAGTGCAGTGGGTGAAAAAAATAAGGATGCAAAAGCCCTATGGTGGATCCTTCTTTTGCCAGATGTGAATCAGGCACTAAATTCATTTTTATCCTGTAGTGATTAAAATATTTGAATATTAGCAGCAGAAGAAACATAGCTAAAATATCCTCTTCTAAGTTCATCATCTTTCCCTTCCCGGATCTACATTAGGAAGCCAGATCATTTGAGTGGAAGCCCAAGATTTGTAGCTGAAGTAAAAGAGCACTATTTTTACCATGGGAGAAATGGAACCAAAACAGACAGAATCACAGAAGTTCCACTTTGGAACCATCTTCAAAGGCAACCTAGTCTAACCCATTCCTCAACAGGAATCTGCTGTAAAATACACTCAAAACGTGGCCACAAAGGCTTTACTTGAAAACCCCCAGAAAGTTTTCTTTGTTAGATAGTGACTCTGACAGTGTACACATTTTTAGGAAATCTTAATATCAAAATTAGAAAGGACCTCCGAGGTCATCTAGTCTAACCCATACCTAACCAGGCATTCCTAGTATGATATACCCAACAGGTCCTCTAGCCCCTGCCTGAACAGCTCAAATAAATAGGGAACTGAAGATCTGCTAATGAAGCCCATCTTATTAGACATCTTTAATGGAGACTGCATTATAAATTCTAAAGGTTTGAATGAGGATGTCTAATAAAATGAATTAGAAACTAATAAAGATCTTTCCTAATCAAAGGGCCAACGTTCATCACATTTGTGTTGATTAATCTGAGTTTTTATTCCGTATCTTCATGAATCAGTGATGTGACTGATGTGAGCATTCTCTCCAATGGTATGGATTAGACTGTATCCCATTCATACCTATTCACCCCATGTGACTCTTGTTTAGGTCCTTCCATAAAACCTCTCTCAGTGGTCCATCCAATGTGCTGGGGCTCTGTCTCAAGATTTCTTGCCATTACATAGGAACCAATGGAAGACACAGAACTTCCATCTGTTATCCCTTACTACCTGACTCATCCACCTCCCTTTCTAATTGTACACCTTTTTGACGATATGTTTTCAATGACCTTTATACAATGCTTCATTGAATACTATTATGCAGTCAAGTCATTTCCACCACATCTCTGCATTGCCCTTCCAGTGACCTGAAATTTTAATTCTTTGGAGACTGAGCTATTTTATAATTTATAATCAAGGGGCATTACTGGGAAAATAGTGATGCTAAAGAAGATAGACCTTTCTTTCACAAAGAAACTTGGATCCTGTAACTGCACTACATAATTTCCCAAATACAATCTAGTCCTTCTCATTTACTTCTAAGTCCACTTATACGTCCATCTTTGGTGTCTGTTCAAGATACCTATAGGGACAAACCAACTCTAAGTTGTCCATCTAGTCTGGACAATAAATATTCTTCCATCTTTTGTGTTTTCCTATGTGGACAGTTAAATAAACTCTTTTAAGTGATTAGAGATCTGCTTGAAGAAGAGCAGACCCACACTACCTGCAAGCAGGAGCACTGGAAGGACTTTACTAACTATAAGAAACTCCTCTTGCAATTGTATTCTGGGTTGGTTGGACATCTACTCTGACAGTGGCAAAAACACGTGATGAATATGTGTCTCCCTGTTTTATGCCTTCCTTGATATTCTTAATCAGAGGGCTCTTGAGCAAAGTTAACTCTGTTGCTGTAGCAAATAGTCTCATATGATTTTAACACATAAATGAGATACCTTGCTGGGTGGCAGACTTTAAAGTCATTTTACTTTATCAAATAAAACACTTCCTTCCCTATGTTTTAAGTATTTTTGTCAGGTTTTGTTTTCTAATTCAATCAGCAATTCTTAAGTCTGGGTGATTCAGGCTATTACCATTAAAGATTATAGTTGGGAATTTTGACTTTCCCTCCATCACCTTAAAAAGGATAGCACAGAGTATGTCCAAAATCTTTCACTTGAAGCTAGCTGATTCCAGTCTCTGCCCTAAAGCACACACCTAGCAACTCCTCCATCCATTTCAGCTATTTTCTTTTCTGAGTTTTTAATGCCTAGCTCTGATAAGGGTATGCTTAAGGAGGCCTTCTTCTTTCCCTCCCCTACTTCTTTGTTCAAATGACCTTCAATTGTGGTGCCCCAACTTCATGAAATAATAATAAATATTTTCTCTAATCCCCACCCCTTCATTCCTTCCTCTGAAACTTCGCTATTTTATTCCCTCACATCTCTGCACCTTAGTTCTGATCTCCCATATCTCTGGTTTCTTAATGACATTGAAACAAGGTGGATTTCTCAAGTCACAAAATCGTTATCTACTTTTTACATTGAATCTGCACTTATTTATCTCTTACTTTAAGACCGTCTTAAATTTCTTACCTTTCTATGGTTCAGCAAGTTTCTGTTTCAAAGGCCTTGCCCAGTTCTACATGCTATGAATCCAAGGATGGAATCTGTTGGAAGAACCACTTATTTTCATGATGAGGAAGTGCTTTTTGGCATTACACACCAGGGTCTTTTCTTTTATTTCTTGTCACTGATGAATAGTCCTGTTAAATTTGAATTTTTAGTATGTAAATTGCTTCCTCCTGTTTACCTCCAAGATATACTTTTTTGCTGAAATTCTGGAAGGTGGTTATAACAGTTTTGTGAAACAAAATTGGTTTTTCACTCCAGAGCACTGGGAGGTCAAGTGATTTGTCCAGGGTCACAAAACCAGCATGTGGCAGAGATGGCTTTGAACCTGGATATCCCTGGCTCTGAGGCCAGCTCTCTAGGCACCACACCATACTGCCATTCATCCTTATAAATGTGAAAGTATTTTTATTTCTTAACTTTTTCTTTAAATACCAAGTTGAAAAATATTTTATCCAAGTGGCAATAAGGATTCCTTCATGGTTCTTATATAAGAAAGCAACATAGTTTAACAGGTGCTTTAAGCAGATTATTTTGACAGTTGTGTGGAAGCTAGATTGAAGAGGTAAAGGGATGGCAGCAGAAAGTTTCAGTATGGAGCTACTGCAACTGTCCTCATGAAGTTCTGCTTTAGGGTAAAATGGAGGCCAAATAGGAAGGATTTCCTTATCTAAAGGGAATTCTTTGTCCATTTGAACACTGCACAGAATATCTTTCATGAGGACAGCAAGCATCTTTAGTAAGTACATATCTCCCTTTCAGGTGTCATTTGCTATTAATAGACTGTTGGGTAGAAATCATATTTACCGTATAACATATATACCATCTACTACAATAATCTCAAAATGGAAACACATTCTAAGTAGAAAAAGTTATATCACCTCCGAATGAGGAGGTACTTTTCACAACTTGGCTAGGTGGTAAACTCTTAACCAGACAATGGACAGAAGAGACCATAAAAGATAAAAGAAAACCTTTTGACTGCATATATTTTTAAAGCTTTTGTACAGATAAAGTCAATGAAGCTAAAGTTAGAAAAGAAGCAATAAAGTGGGAAAATATTTGCATAAGAAAACCTAATAACCAAAAGATACAAGGAATTGACTCAAATATATGTGGTCAAAGGACAGGAAAATGTTTCAGAATTAAAATTAAAACAGTTTCAAGATTTCATATCACACTATGTAAATTAATGGTTAAAGACAGTAAAATGGCAATAGTTAACACTGGAGGAACTGTGGGAAAAGAGACAAAATACACTGTTGGTGGATTTGTGAAGTGATTTGTTTTTCATAGCAATTCAGAATTATGTAAGAAATATGAAAAAACATTTCATACCCTTGGACTTAGGGTACATATTCCTAAAAAGCAAACAATAGTAACTGTTTACAGGTATACAGGTAATTGAATAGAGGTAATTGAAAGATTTTGCCAAATAGTTTGCTAGAATTTAAGTAAGTCTCATTTTCTACATTCTCTTGACTAGTGGTTCAGAAACACTATCCCAAAGAGGCCATGTGGTCATCCTGTCCTGACCTGCTCTTAATTAAACCATGTCATCTCATTCTGATCAGCACTTCCTTTTTTATATAATTTTCACAGTCATAGGAGATACCCATTAGGTGAAGACTGGTGAAGCTTGCATTTGCTCTATCGAGTCAAGTGTTTTTTAATAAAATAACCTTTGCTTTTTAATAACCAGCACTAAATATAGTCGAACCTTGTATTCTGTTCCCCCTTTCCATTGTAGGACAGTGATGAGGAGTTCTGCTTTTCAGCATCATTGCAGCAAGCTTGTCTTACACTGCAAGATGTCTCCAACACAGCCCACCATTCCCACAGCCTCTAACAGTAGCCTGGCTAGAAGAAAGCATACAAAGAGAAGATCCAATTTTTCTTTGTAGAAGCAACATCATTTTTTTTAAATAGCAAACTCTACCTCAGAAAAGAAAGCATACATATGCTTGATACGGGTTTTATCAATTGATTTCAGTAAATTAAAAGAGTAAAAAGACTCTTACTTCTTCAAACTCTTACCCCATACACTGAGCAAATTTAGAACATCCATAGATCATTGTATAAACACACACATACATAAACAATTATGACAATTGCTCAGATGTATGTATGTATACACACACACACACATCTCAAATTCTTTGCAGGCAAACATAAATGAAGAAAATACCACGTTTTCCTCATTTTTCAATATTCTCATGATGTAAATGTTAATCATCTTGTCTTTTACAATCAAATCATTTGTAATCCTGGAATGTCTTAAAAGTAGATTCATTGCAAATTAGCCCACCTATTACATTTTCTCACTCAAAATCCAAAATGAGAAGTGTATCTGAGTTACGTTTTCTCCCAAAATAGATGAATATGCATTTATAGAAAAAGCAAACCCTAGTAAGTATTTAATTTTAGCAAAGAGACTGGTTTTGCTTAAGCAGAATTCACAACAAAATCTGCACACTCATCCTGCACCTTGTGTCATACACAACTCCAGCCACTAAACCCCACTCTGCAACAGTGCTTCCCCACCCCCATCCAGGTAAACTTTTAAGGTTGGTAGATGGAGCCTCTGAAATAGGCTTCTTTTTAATAAAAAAAAAAGTTCAGAATGCAGAAAAACTACTGCCAACTATTCAATTCTCTAATTTTCTTTGTTAAATGAAACAAGAGTCCATTAGAGTTTTTACTGGATTGCATGCAACTACAACCAAACACAAAGATGGGTCCATATATCAGTGGTCTATTTTTGCCAGCACGGATTTGGAGGTACTTGCCTGCATCTGCCATTCTACAATACTGGGAGGGCACGAAGAACAGGCAAATCTGGTCCCTGATGCAGAGGGAAACAAGATATTCATTCTACTCAGGAGCCAGAGTAACTCCTCACCAAAACTGGTCAGTGCATGCACCCTAACCACCTTTTCTAATCATAAAATGAAGTGGCCTATTTGGGTGCCTCATCATGACATGGAGGTGAATCTACATTCTCAGAGACAACCTCAACAGAATACAAACTCTAGGAGACCCCACCTAACCAAGGACAAAAAGCTGCCACCAGCAGTATGGCTACCAGAAGATGAATTTGTTGGCCACCATAAGCCATAAAATGATGGCACTAGCAAATGAGCCTCAGTTCTGGGTGGTTTCCTTCTAATTCCAAAATGATGATAGTGGAATGGTAGACAAACAGATAGAAGGTAATGAGAATCACATCATCTTTAGAATATCTGCTTAGAATATTGCTTCAAGTGTGAGATCTCGATCCAACAACCAAGGCTCCAACAACGTATGAACATTCTCATTGGAAATGAAAGCAGATGACAAAAAGGAAATCACAGCTAAATAGAAAGACAGCTCCCAGGCTCTCCTGGGAGGGGTTCAGGAAGGAGTTGGCTATGTTGGTTTTATTGGAATAACCAAGATAGTATGAAATAATGTTCCACAGCATATTCAGCAAACCTCAATGGAGTAATAGATAAATTGCTGGACTTGGAATCGAGAAGACTTGAATTCAAATACAACTTAGACACCCAAACTAACCTGTGTGATTCTGGGTAAGATATAAGGTCTCAGTTTGTTTCCTCATCTATAAGATGGGGATAATAATAAGTACAGTGCTTACTTTCCAAGGCTGTCATGAGAATTAAATGAGATAGCAGAAGGTGTTCCAAAAACCTTAGCACAGTTTTCACCTCTGGTGGCTTAAAATTGCACCAAGACTTCTAGGATATTCTGTATGTGAAAAGCTTCAAGGGATCTATCAATGTTAGTTATTGGACCATGGAATCTTAGTGGCAGAATTCTTTTTTTTTTAATTAATTTATTTAAGTTTTCAACATTCATTTCCACAAAATTTCGAGTTCCAAATTTTCTCCCCATCTCTCCCATCCCCTCCAAAACACCATGCATTCTGATTGCCCCTTCCACCAATGTGCCCTCCCTTCCCTTATCCCTATCTTCTCCCTTGTCCTGTAGGGCAAGATAAATTCCTATACCCCATTACCTGTACTCCTTATTTCCCAGTTGTATGCAAAAACAATTCTCAACATTTATTGCTAAAACTTTGAGTTCTAATTTCTCTTCCTTCCTCCCTCCCCACACATCCCACTGAGAAGGCAAGCAATTCAATATAGGCTATATATATGTAATTTTGCAAATGACTTCCAAAATAGTCATGTTGTGTAAGACTAATTATATTTCCCTCCATCCTATCCTGCCCCCCATCTCTTCTATTCTCTCTTTTGACCCTGTCCCTCCCCAAGAGTGCTTACTTCTAATTGTTCCCTCCTACCATTTGCCCTCCCTTCCATCTTCCCCCCCAACCTTGCTTATTCCCTTCTCCCCTACTTTCCTGTAGTGTAAGATAGATTTTCATACCAAAATGAGTGTGCATGTTATTCCTTCCTTGAACCAAATATGATGAGAGTAAAGCTTCACTTTTTCCTTCTCACCTCCCCCCTATTCCCTTCCATTGGAAAAGTTTTTTCCTTGCCTCTTCTGTGAGAGATAATTTGTCCCATTCCATTTCTCCCTTTCTCCTCCAAATATATTCCTCTCTCACCCCTTAACTTTATTTTTTTAGATATGATCCCTTCCTATTCAACTCATCCTGTGCTCTCCATTTCTCTCTCTCTCTCTCTCTCTCTCTCTCTCTCTCTCTCTCTGTGTGTGTGTGTGTGTGTGTGTGTGTGTGTGTATAATCCCTCCAACTACCCAGATACCGAGAAAAGTTTCAAGAGTTACAAATATTATCATTCCATGTAGGAATATAAATAGTTCAGCTTTAGTAAGTCCCTTGTGATTTCTCTTTCCTACTTACCTTTTCATACTTCTCTTGATTCTTGTGTTTGAAAGTAAAATTTTCTATTCAGCTCTGGTCTTTTCATCAAGAATGCTTGAAAGTCCTCTATTTCATTGAATGACCATATTTCACCTAAAGTATTATACTCAGTTTTGCTGGGCAGGCAAGTCTTGGTTTTAATCCTAGTTCCTTTGACTCCCGGAACATCCTATTCCAAGCCCTTCAATCCCTTAATGTAGAAGCTGCTAGATTTTATGCTATTCTGATTGTATTTCCACAATACTTGAATTGTTTCTTTCTAGCTGCTTACAATAATATCTCCTTGACCTGGGAACTCTGGAATTTGGCTACAATATTCATAGGAGTTTCTCTTTTCAGATGTCTTTCAGAAGGTGATCAGTGGATTCTTTATATATATATATATATTTGCCCTTTGGTTCTAGAATATCAGTGCAGTATTCCTTAATAATTTCATGAAAGATAATGTCTAGGCTCTTTTTCTGATCATGGCTTTCAGGTAGTCCCATAATCTTTAAATTGTGTCTCCTGGATCTATTTTCCAGGTCAGTTGCTTTTCCAATGAAATATTTCACATTATCTTCCATTTTTTCATTCTTTTGCTTTTGTTTTGTCAACTGCTCAATTCCCCCAGGAGTTTTATCCTGAGACTTCAACAACAGAAGCTGGCTGCTGCCTGCTGCAGCTACCGCTACCACAGCCACTACCTGCTGCTGCTGCTGCCACCGCCACCACCTGGGGCTGGGGGTAGGGGAGGACCCTGCTCCTTTGTTACAGAGGATAAAAAGCTTTTTGACTGACTTTTAAAGTGTCTTTGTCACCTGTGGGTTGAGGGATCTGCGAACCTCCACTGCTGCTGGGGATTCTGCCCCTGAGGCCTCTTCCTTCTAGAGCCACATGGCCCAGGCTGGGTTGTGCTCTGCTCTGTATCTGGTCTGACAGACCTTTCCTGTGAGCCTTCCAGTCACCTTGAGCTGAAATCTCTTCCACTCTGATATTCTGGGACTTCTCCTGCTCAAGAGTTTGTTGAGAGTCTTTCTTTACAGGTATTTTATGGGCTGTGGGGGAAGAACTAGAGTATGTGTGTCTTTCTACTCCACCATCTTGGCTCCATGCCTCCAGTGGCAGAATTCTTGAGCAGAAACCAAAAGACCATTAGAAAGAGAAGCGTCACATATGTGTCCACATTTGTTGTGGAGGACCCAAGAGGTGGAGATGACCCTGGAAGAATTTTGGTTCTATAAACAAAGTGAACACAGAACTCAGGGACTGGCTATTTTGTTTCAAAGGTGAGTTATAGGAGAAAAAAAGTTAGAATGTTATAAAGCAAGGCTCACAAATAAGAGATAAGAGATTGCAGAGATACCTAGGTGATTCAGAATCCTTATTCATCAAAAATCAACTGTTGTTCAGTCATGCTAGTAAGTATCTGAGGCCAGATTTCAACTCAGGAATGGGAGTTTTCCTGACTCCAGGCCAGACACTCGATCCACTTCTAGATCTAGCTTCAGTTAAGAAGCATTTATAAAGTATCTGCTTTAGACTGTGCTAGACAGTAGGGATAAAGAGACAAAAAGAAAATGATTTCTGAACTCAAGGAGCTTCTGTGCCTGCAGAAAATGAATACTTTTTTCAAGAAGAAAGTTGAAAAGTACTGAACGCAGGGAGGCTCTGAATACCAGAGCTCCACATGTGATTTACTGAACATGACCAGAGAGGCCATGCCTGGTTCCGAACACAAAGTCATTGTACCCGATTAGCCAAGACAAAAGATGAATAAGAGCAAAGGCCAAAGTCAACACAAAATCTGCAAAAAGGACAAGACCAACACTGCCTGTAATTGCACTATATCTGACTGGCCCTGAAACCAACTGCGAATTCTGGAAAATGGCAAACGAGTAAAAGCAAAGCTATTAACTGGAATTAGCACTGCCTCTCAGAGGTGCTCTAATGATGTAGAGCAGTTGCCACAACAGAGAGGTCAAAGAAGCCTGGAAAACATCATTAGCCAGAAAAATCAGTGATCTCCTTACCAAGAGGAGTGGTGCTACTGCCATAAACAACAGAGGATATGTTCATCTTCAAAGTATGTTACAGAAGGATTTTATACTGGTATTTATGAATTGTTTCAAAACCCACAGAAAGGCAGGTGGTGAATTGGACAAGAACTTTAATGGAAGATTACGAGAGCATACAGATTAGCGTTAGACAGAATAAGAAGGCATAGATTCAAGTGAAAGCTGCACAAGGTATTCTGGCATGTGCTAAGAACCCCATAAATCAAGTTGACAATCCTTGCCCTCATAGTTTCCATTGGGATAGGGGAAGGTGAGGAGGAGGGAGGGTGATAAACTCTGTATATGAAAACATATAGTACATAAACCGTTTATATATTTTGACTCAGGAATTGTATTCCCAAGTTTATGACCCAAGGAGGTCAATGAGAAGTAAAATCCTGCATGTGCCTCAAATCTATTTGTTTCATTATGTGTAATAACAAAAAAAAAAACAATAGAAGTAAATTTGGAAAGAAAAAGTATAGCACAAAGTAAGGAATGAAAGAAGCAAGAGCAAGATGTGACAAAGAGCTCTAGGAAAATCTGACAAGGGAGAGGGAGGAGGGGGCAGGGATTAAGGCAGCTCTCAAAGAAACTGGACATCTTAGCTGAGCCTTGAAGGAAGACTAGATAAGAAAAGGAGAGAGAAGGCTGTCAATGTACAGTATATACATTCAGGAGATCCTGGAACCATATTAAGATGGAAGTAAAATGATCTCCTATTTTTTCTATATCCTACGAACTCTAAATGACCAAACAACCACTTTTTAGATTTCATTCTATCTTAGATGTAGAACTAACTAGAAAGGCCTCACTGTACACTCAATACAAGCCCTCATCTCATTTAACAGATGAGTAAAATGTGGCCCAGGGAGGTCCCACACTCTTGATGAAATTCATCAAAATTTCAACTTCACCAGTACGGAATGAGTGAGGCACTAAGGTAAGATAGAAGTTGTTCTTAAAGAGATTTCAAGCTTTTAGTAGATGCCAGCTCAATATGAGCCTGCAAAGTCACATCATAGCCACATGAGCTAATGCCACCTACATCCCATTAAAGATGAAGTCTCACTCTATTCTGCCCTTGTCCAACCTCATCTGTAACAACGTGTTCAGCCCAAGGCACCAGAGTAAGAACATTGTTAAACTGGCAAAGATCCAAACAGGGCAATTAGGATGGCAAATTCCCTGGAGTCTCTGTGGTATGAGGTCCAGCTGAGGGAACTAGGCAAGCTTACCCTAGGCTAGGGAAGCAGGAGGAGGGTTAGGGGACAAAAAAGCAGGTGTTCAATTATTTGAAGAGCTTTGATGGACAAGACAGATAGGTTGGTTTTATTCTGTTTGGACCCAGAGGGCAGAATCAGGAGCTGGGTGGAAACTGCAAAGACACTAATTTAGGCCTGATATGTGGGGTGTGGGGTGGGGTGGGGAGAGATCCCTAACAATTAGAGTTGTCACAAATTAAAGCTAAAAGACAAGCATATTAATGTAGAAGATCCTGCGATGAAGGAAGACGCTGGAACTGGAGAAGAATTTAAGCTGAAGCAGAAAATTCCTGCTGCACAAGAAGAAAGGCAACTGAAGGACAGAATGCTGGAACATGGGAAGAACTTGAGTTCAACAGTACTAGAGCAGGGGAATACTGTGCACAGAAGGAAAAGAGTACAGAAGGGAAAGTGGGAGCCAAAGAAGAGGCAGGACATAAGCAAGAGGAAGAAGTCAGGCTGAAGGGAAGCATGTCACTGGAGAAGGAAAAAATGGAGGAGGAGGAAGAAGAGGAGAAGGAGAAAAAAGGGGAAGAGGAAGAAAAATAGGTGGAGAAAAAATGACAGGAGGAAAAAGTGGGAGGGGAAAACCTGGGAGGAGGAAAAATGGGAGGAGGAAAAATGGGAGGAGGAAAAAATGGAAGGAGACAAAAAAGGAAAGAAAAAATGGAAGGGGGAAAAATGGAAGGAGGAAGGGGGGAGAAAAAAATTGGTAAGGTAAGGTAAAAGAGATAAGTTGTTGAGAAATTACAGGTGGTACAAGTTTCTGAAGTGAAATACAGTGCTTGGTAGAAAAAAGGAAAACCATTCTTAAGGCCACTGAAATTCAATATGGCAAACAAATTCTGCCTAGGGATACTGCCTCTTACTTGATATCCTCATCATTCTCTCACTGTCCTCCTCTTTCCTTTCCAGTTACAGTAATGTCTAAGAGAACAATTCTCTAACAATTACCTCTCCCTGCCCAAACTGTCCTGGAGTACTCAGGTTGGATCTCTCCTTTACCCCTTCCTTTACCGTCTACTCTCTACTCATCGATGAGGCCCCAGGGTCAGCTTCTCCTTGACGGCAAGGACTGGAGCATTGTCATCTTCCCCATAAACAGTTGGTATACAGTAGGTACTTAATCTATGTACATGGAACTGGGTCAAATTTAGTTGAATAGAGTTCAATTATCCAAATACATATATGGTTCAATAAGAACAAAGCCAATGCAGCTAGATAGCTTTGTTATCAAGATTATTCTAACACTTTGAGTAGTATTTCATCACTACTATGATCTCTTTGGGCAATAAAGGACTATAATCACACAGTGCGTGAAATCAATATACTATTTCAACTGCCCAGTTAGAATTTATTTCATGGACTTTTTCTGGAGAGGCAGTATGGTGTGATTTAGAGTCACAAAGACTTGGCTTCACATTGCATCTCTGGCACTTACTTTAGTCAACCATGAACAACTCACTTTTAAGCCTCAGTTTTCTCCGCTACAAAATGAGATAATGAGAGCAGGCTTTGGGCAAACTTTCAAGTGCTATCTAAATAGCTGCCATTATTATCCTAAGTTAGGAGCTGCAACCATTAATTTCCATTTGTTGCTTTGAAACTGAACTTTAATGACTTCAATGACATTGGTACAGTTACAAATCACTGTCTGTATATGTCATCTCATCCAATCCTCACAACAGCTATAAAAAGAAGCTAATGTATGGATCATACCCATTTTACAGATGAGATAGCTGAGGTTCACAGAGGGTAAGTCAATTACCCACTGTCACACAGATATTAACCGGCAGAAGAATCATAAGATTTGAGCCCAGATTTCTTGATTCCAAATCCAGCTTTCTTTGCACTATGCCAAGTCACCTCTCTGATCTCCTCTATTCATATTAAGGCTTCCATATAACTTCCTTGACTTGGGCAGGGACTCATATTTTCATATTCCTTTGATGACATTTCTTTGCTAATTGATAAAATATTTGTACTTATGTCCATACAAATATTATTTCATTAGTGCTATTTACTTTAATGAAACTGTGGCACCATGACTTTAAAATATCTGCCTCCAAGTGATTCTAGCTCATTTTTACAGCTCCCTGAAAGCAGATAATGGACCAAAAAGTGTTGCCTGTTATTGTTGCTACAAGGTGGGGGGGGGGGGGCACATTCACCAGACCACTCCAGAAAACGGAGAGAGAAGCAACAGGACAAGGAGGTGCCTGTCCCAGAACAATGAGCCTTCTGATTGGGCTCCTGCATTTCAGAGATACAAGAGGAAATGAATATAATCATGTGGTTCCCCCATCTTTGGGGAGGCAAGGCCTTTTCCTTTTTTTCCTCTCCATTTGACTCATGGACTTAGGCAAGTTATCATTGAAAAGCCAGAGGTATTAAATTGCCCTGTCTTTTTAAGGAGAAAAGCTGGGGACAGCCCCAAAGCAAAGGCACAAAACCATGAGCAAGATGAATGGTTGCCCTTCTCGGCAGAGGTCAACTTCTGCGTTATTGAAAAAGCCGACAATAAAACCACTTGGGGAAGAATTCACTTTAGAAAACCAATGGTCCTCTCATTTGGTTGGGTTGGAGGTTGGCTTTTTTTCCCCCTTTTCAAATCACTAATGAAAAGGACAAGATATTTTGATTCACCACTTCCCCAAGTTCTGAGTTTCTCTAGTGGGAAAAGTCTCAAGTGGAGTTATCGCATTATCCTACCCCTGCCACTGAAAGCATTTGCTACTCAATCATTTCAGCACCAAAATCCCCCACAGAGATTTGACAGGCCCAACAACACTGTCAGAATGGGAGATAGTGCCATGGAACTGGATGTACTATAGGACCATCCAAAAAGAAATCTAGATGTTTACAAATCAAGGGGGACAAATGAGCTGAGAAGATGAAATTAAGGGAACATTTATACTGTTAGGGAAGCAATCCAGGCAATCAATGGGCATGACTGAACAGGCTGGGTGTTATATGGGGGGGGGGGTGTTGTATGAGGGTTTTCCTTTTGTTTTCCCCAAGGGTTTACTGGAAGAAGCAAGTATGGGTGGGAAATACTGAGTAGTAGGACTCCAAGAGAATATTAATAAGATAGTTATATTATCATACTTTGCTAAGTGTATCAGTTCTGTCATCCTCTGTCTTTGCTCCTTTAAAAAGTGGAATTTCAGTGTAACAAATGATCATTCAGAACATCTGCCTTCCCAACCCCCTCTGCCACCATGCTCTTCTATTTCTCACTCATCGTCAACTTGACCTGAATTTCCCACCTCTGGCTTTTACCGTTCAATGAAGACGACTTTCTTTTCCAAATACTTTTCTACATAAACTGACGCTTCCATAATGGAAGGAGTGATAAAATACTGAGTACCTTTGTAGCACACTCCATCTTGGTCTTCAACATCATCATCCTTCCTCCTTCTTATTCCATCCTTTCTATTCCCTTCTCCCATTACTCCATGTTTTGGTACTGTGCCCTATATGTTTTTTTTTTTTTGCCTTTCTGCTCCACCCCAAACACCCAGCCTCCTCCCCAATACCCCCATGTCCTTCAGGGTTCCTTTTTTGTGAGAAAGTAATTGACAACCAAGTTGGGAGTGACAATCAGCTATCCCTCTCAAGATTTGTACTTTACATGAGGTCCTAAGAAAGGGGCACTGTTAAATCCTTTAGAGAAGTACTCTAGAGTCAAACAAGGTAGATGATGTACACTCAGAAGTTTATAAAGTGAGTCTGTCTCCATCATCTGAGATATTTGCGGGGGGAAGTTAACAAATGCCCCAGGATCTTGTTAAAAGTCAGAATCTGATGACCATATATAGCTTTTATAACTGGTGATTGTTTGCCCAGTCTGTCTTGTAAATCCTGTGTTTGTAAAATAGATTGTTTTTATTAAAAAGGTATACCAACTCTGGAAAAAATTGTTATTTTAAAATGATAATTTAGAAAGATCTGGGTTTCTCTTTCTTTCAGGAAGTGACTTGAAGCAGAATAAGATGATTTAAAAAAGTAGTTGATGAAAAGTTTTCCCAAGTTTTGCTTCTATGGAAGATTTTACTATGAATCTTCCAAAAAATATTATATATGAAATATTTATATATCAGTAAAGATGCCAATGGACATTTGATATAAAAAAGTAATGCAAACCCAAGGGTCCTATGTCCTAATATTGTTGGTGTTTGCAGAGAGAGAAAGAGAGAGGAGAGATTCATCTTTGAAGTCCATCTTCATGAAGTAAATTGGCTCAGGAAAGAAATTAATATTAAAAATTTGACTTTAGTAAGTTTTTTTTTAATTCAAGTCAAATACATGAAAATCATACTGAAAAATTTGAATTGGTATGGAGAATACGTTAAGCTTTGATCAGTGATCCTCATGAAACATTTTTGTTTACTCACTTAAATAATACATCGAAGCTCTGTTGAAACCACCTAAAAACACTATATACCAGAGGAAGGGAAAACTCTTGAGAAGCTAAGACTTCTCCAGAATAGAATCCTCCAGACTATTGCCTTAGGCTAGCACTAGGCATCTCCCAGAGGGGTGTCATTTTATACCTGTTACATCTTGGCTCTGGAGCTGGAATGGCACTTAGAAGTCATCTGGTAAATGCTCCTCTTTTTCTGGAGGAGGGAGCTTGAGCCTCAGTGGCAATCTGGTGCAATGAAAAGAAGACTAGATCAAGAGTCAGAGGACTTGGCTTCCCATCCCCGCTCTGCCGTTTACCAGTTGTGTGATCCTAAGCAAATCACTTACATTTTCTAGACCTCAACTTCCTACTCTGTAAAACACAGCAATCTAATACGATGACCCCAAAGGTCCCTTTCAAGTTTTAAATATTTGGCCCTAAGTTACCTACCTGACATTACACCATAGCACAGAAATGGGACTCAAAGCCAAGTTCTTACGTTTAGAAACCAGTCTTATTTGTGTTATACCATCTGAACTCTGCCTCTCCAGAGGGGGTGCAGAGAGCACCTTTCAGTGTGTTGTCATTACTACGGATCCTCTCAAAAGATTTTTGTTAACAGGAAAATATTTTACTCTTGCTCCCCTTGCTGGGCCATTGTTGCCCTTCCATGTTGGCAGAACAGAGCTGTCCAACTTGAACCTTGGGAGACAGGGTAGATCCTATAGGGTGTGTGGGGAGTGGGCAGGGGAGGGAGCCAATGGGATTAGCTTCACCCTTCATCTCTTAATCTGTCACAGAAACAATTGTATTCGTCCCCTCTATCTCAGTTGGGAGAAGTAGGAATTGGATGGGAGAACAGTGAGCTGAACTTGGTTGGTAGGAGATATGGCTAATAGAAAGATTCACCAAAGGTGGGGGAGACTAAGACTCGCATCGCCCTGAAACAATTCCTAATCTACCAGAAGTCGAACCTTTGTTACTTTATATAAGGATGCATCCAATGCCCTCTAGTCCATGGACTCCATGGGCTCAGAAACAAGCAAGTTACTAATGTCCCTTGATACATGGGGACTGTATGAAGTCTCCAATGGCTGATTCGCTTTTAAACCTCAGTAAAAAACCCTCTGGTGAGATATTCAACAGAACAGCGTCACACTGTGATCACACCATCGAGTGGTGGCTGTGAAATTGACTTTAATAAAAACTTGGAAATTCTAGACAACATAAGCTGGTAGACACTCAGGACAGCTCAGAGACACAGAGTTCACCTCCCAGGCAGCCTGTAATGACCACTTCCAGAGAGAACCATTCCTTAGTTACCTCATAACATATGCTGGCTGAATTTCAGTGCCCTACAAAGTAGGCCATCAGAAATTCTGCATAACTGCAAGTGTCTAGGCTAAATCACTCCTATTGAAATTTAATCCCGTTTCTCCTTGTTTGGTCAGTGCTAGGAATAAAAAACAGCTAGTCACCTTCAGACCCACAGACGCTTCGAAAGGCTTATTAGCTAGAGAGTTTCTATTCATCAAAATAGCAGCTCTAAGATGAAAGTTTGTTCAGGTTGTGTCTGTACATTGCCTGAGACTCTAGCTGAATTATAAGAAATCAGATGGCTGGCATTTCAGCACATGCTAATTAGCTGGAGCAAAGGAGTAACTGTCTGACTCCAACATCTACCTGGAGAAATCATTCCAAAGTCATCGGCTCACATCAACAGCCTTTTTTACCGGCCCTCACCTTTTCCAAGCATAAATGAGAGACCACATCTTGATTTCAAAGGATCTTACTGTTTTGAGGATCAGATCAAGACTTCCAATGGTATGCAAATGAACTGGACAAAGTTCATTTGTGACAGACAATTTAATGACACACAATAATCCAAACAAGTTATGTGTGTGCACATGTGTTATAGGCTTCCTTTATTCTACAATCTCTTGCTTTCAAAAGATTTTGACATCTTCTTTAATTCTTCCTCATGAAATCATACTTTGACCATGTTGGATGTTGAGTATACCTCTGATGAATAAATAGTCCATTTTCCCAAGTCTAGTCTTGATTAGAACCCATTTGTTGTTCAGTCATTTTCAGTAGTGTCTGATTCTCCATGACCCCATTTGGGGGTTTTCTTGGCAAAGATATTAGAGTGGTTTTGCCATTTCCTTCTCCAGTTCATTTTACAGATGAGGAAACTGAGGCAAAAAGGGATAAGTGACTTGCCCAGAGTCACACAGCTAGGACATATCTGAAGTCAAATTTGAACTCAGGCCATCCTGACTCCTGGGATGGGACTGTATCCACTGAAGTGCCATTTAGCTGCCCTTAGGGCTCATAGTTTTTCAATAAAGTTAAAATCAGGCAAGTTCCCAGGCCACTGAGGCATGTTGATCTCTGTTGTTTGAATCAATTATCCAACTTGTTGTTGTATGATACAAGGCTGTATTGCAGCATTTTACCTCCACTTGGGAATTCCTGTAATTCAGAAATAATTCTTCTTCTAAATAGATCAATATATTTATGAGAGGGCATCATTCCTTCCTTGATGAGGACAAGAACCCCATGGCCCCCTGAAAGTTTTGGAAAATCCTCCAAACTTTTTGAATGGTAAATGTTTTATAATCTAATGAAAGAGCCCAGATCTTCCAGACTCATCTGGATTTTTAATAATGGCTTTGGCATAGATTGGAATGCAAATGGGAATTTCATTCATCAAAATTACATTTTTTTCCAAATCTTAAGCAGTTAAGTCTTTGCATTGTCTTGACCAAGACAAGTCTTTCTTCCTCATGCTCATCATTAGAAGTTGTTCTTCTGACCTTCCAGCTGCCAGGTCTTTCTGAAGGTTTCTGCCATGTTTTTGGAAAATTGATTGGGTTATTTCCCAACAAAAGTTTGTCAGCTCTTGATATTACCTCAATTTCACTATCCTGTTTTGATATAAATGGTACTATGTTGTGGTGTTGAATGATCCTTGAAATTCTTTTGGTCCTCACATCAAGATCTTTAAGAACTTCCATTTTTGTGTATTTCCTTGGAATACTGGCCGTTCTTAAAAACTACTGAATTTTCTTTAAAAAAAAGAGTTAAATACAGCAATGAGACACTTGTATGTCACAAAATCCGGCACTCACTAGATAGAGAGCAAAGTAAAGATGGTGACAGAAGCTTGGTCTGGATTAAGATTTGGTAACGATCTGGTCCACATTAGATTTGCGAATCAGTTTAGTTGTATTAGAAGTATACAGGTGTGACCACTGCCATCAGCAAACGAAATCATAGCTTAAAGATTGCTTGTCCCAAGTAATTCACATGCCACTGTAGCTCCTCATAAAGATGTTACCAACAGTTATGGAGAGATGCTCAATATCAGGTATAAGCATCAGCAATTTCACTCAGATCTAACAGGAATTGAAGTCAACTCTATGTTGCTTTCAGTGTTGGTATCCCCTTGTTAAACTAGCCTAGTGGCTGGAAGGAGTTCCCCTTCGTAGAAAAGTGTACAGCTATCAAGGCCCTTACTGTGGCTTGGCTGTGGTTGCCCAGGATTTCCATATCTTTGTGTTGTTTTATGTGGTTCTGTTTACTTGGTTGGAGTGGGGTTGGGGAAGACAAGAACTTCTGTGTCATATGTGTTTTCCAAGGATGTAATGGGTTCCATGGTCAAAGCCAAGACCTGCTTGGGAGGCAGGATATAGAATGTGTCTCAAAGTGATTTGGGCAGTGGTGATAGGACCAGCATATTCATTCTCAAAGCCAAGGATCTCATTCACCAGAGCTGGGCTCAATTTCTCCTCTCTCTGGAAGATGGCCCATATGCAAGACAAACTGTGACAAATGATCTTTCTCTTACTATAAATTCCTTCCCTCAGTAGAAATACTCATATGTACTTCTTTACATTTATTTCATCTCAGGATTTTTCCCTGCTTATCTCCTGTGTGAGGTTCTTCTTCCCCACTGAACTATTATTGATGATACCTGATAAAGAACTGTGCCAACAGTCAGCGCTTAATAAGTGCCAGCTGAAATGGAAAGTGGTCAGGGCTGGCCAGGGTTCATCTACTGTTCCTTCTGACAGGTCATTTCTGCAAGTGTAGGACCCTGGATTTCAGTGTCATGTGGACACAGTCCCCGTTATCATGGAGGGGCCAAACCATAGATAGGGCTAGTACCAACCAACTCACAAGAACTGCTTGTTAGAATTTCAGGGCAAGAATTTACGCCTTGGAAATCAGCAAATGCTGCAAATCATGCTTAATTTATTCTGCTGATTGTCTCAACTCAAAGGGGTGGAGAAAATGTTAATAATACGAATTAAAATTCAAACATTTTTCCCCCCAGAGGATCAGTTCTCAAACTGCCCCTCCCCCCATGATAGAAGAATAGATTTTTCAGCTGGAAAAGAGCTTGTCCTCTAATCCAGGCCTCTTCTTTTACATATAAGGAAAATGTGGCTTGAGAGAAGGAATTTTCCCAAGGTTCCAGATGCAGCAAGTGTCAGAACTGGGATTCCAACCCAAGTCTTCTGAGCTCTTTCCAGTGCCAAATTCAAAATGACTAGAATGAAAGACCATTTGCCACAAAATCTTTTGACCATACTAAGTACATCCATCCACACAGTAGAACAAAGAAAAGAAAATATAACAGTGAACAGGAAAGAAATGAAGGATTTTTACAAAATAGTGAAATTCACAAAGTAGTGAAATTGAACAACAGAAATGGCTTTTTCCAAATGGAACTGGGAGGAGGTCTGAATTACTAACTCCTTCAGGTTTTCACGGATGCAAGTCTGTAATTCACCTGAAACTTATTCTCTTAAAGACTTGCCTTGGCACTCTCTGACTAGTTAAATGCCCTACCCGAAGTCCCATAGCTTGATGTTAGAGGTAACTACTGAACCCAGGTCTTGAAGACTCCGAAACATTTATCCACTAAGTGGCCCTATGCTGACCAAAAGCATTTATGTAGCCCCTGGGAGGAGGAAGTCCAGACAATCAGAGTTCATCTTGGGCATTTATTTCTCCACACTGTACTCCAGCAACATACACAGTTTACACTCCAGTTGGGCATCAAATTTGATTGTTCAAAGGCCAAATCAGAGCCCTTTTCCCTATGCACAATTGAATTGCTTGGAGAAATTCTCCATGCAAATTTCTAGGGGCAAATGCCTTGTGCCTTCATTTGTCCAGCTGTCTCTCATTTTGAGACTGCAAGCATTCAATTTGGGAAGCAATTGAATTACACTCAACTTCTTGGATTTTAACTCAATTGCGCTTGATATTTTGAGTGGAATTCAGTTGTACTCAAAAAGTCAAACAGAACACATTTTCACTTGAATAATGTCAAACATAACTTAGTTGCAGTCTCAAATGGAAGCAGGGGTCCCTGGTTCTCTCTATGTATGGAGCTCCGTATTCACTGGGGGTAAAATGAATACTTCTGAGAAACAGGCCTGCAAACAGGCTATCGGAGTTGTTTAGATGTAGCATCTTATGGTTACTCCTGTCCAAAAGATGACTGCGTATGTTACATTACATTAATTCATAATGAAATAGTAATAGAAAATAAATGATAATAATATTTATATAGAAGTTTTCAAAGCACATTACAAACATCGTCTTATTTCTGCCTCACAACAGCCCTATAATACAGGTACCGCTTGTGTTATCATGTTTATTTTATAGATAAGGAAATTGGGGTACAAAGAGGGCAAGACAATTGTGTATGGTCACACAGTTACTATGTATTGGAAGTGGTAACTAGGGTAGTTAGGTGGCTCAGTGCATAGAGTGCTGGCCCTGGAGGCAGGAAGACTCATCTTCTGGAATTCAAATCGGGCCTCAGACACTTCCTAGCTGTGTGACCCTGGGCAAGTCACTTAACCTTGTTTGCCAAGATAACCTCAAATGGGGTCACGGAATCTAAATGACTGAACAACAGTTTAAACCTAAGTATTCCTGGGAGCACATCTAGCACTCTTCCTCCTAAACTGAGAAAGCAGGGAAAAATTAAAGGTTAGACTTTTTATCTTCACAAAATTTATAGTAAGAGGTAAATGAATTAATGAAAAAAATTGCTAAGCACATATTATACCTTAATTAAATTAAATTATGTGTAAATTAAATGTGTTAAGTACTATTCTAAATGCTAAGGATGCAAATTCTTAGCTGGCACTATGATAGGGGAGCAGGGGCCAGGGTTGGGAAGTGGAGCAAAGGGGAGCAGATCAACACATTACTTCGTGGAACAAGGACAGAGTTGATTGGATCATGGTTTGGAAATGGAAGAGGGGAAGACAAGGGTGCCCCCCCCCCCCTAAGGAGTCATAGGCAACCTAAAGTGTTGCTGGGGATGGCCTAAAGTAGAGCACCAGGAGAAGTCATGGCCAATTAGGAAAAGAGAGCCCTTAGGGCAAAAATCTAGAGGTGAAAGGCTCAAAAGCCTCAGGGCTTGGTTTCTATTTGGAAGAAGGAGACAGCCAGGGAAATCAGGGCTGGCTTCAACCACATTCCAGCTTATTTCTCAAGTACCCAGAGAATGTTTTTTTTTTTCCTATAACTTCATCTCCTTTAGGTAACAATCATGAAAAAAACTTTAAAACAAGTTCTTTTTCCTCCTAAAACAGATGCAAAAATTCATATTTAAAGGAAGATTGATTTAATTTCAATATTCTAAAAAAATGCCCAATTTAAAACAATCTGAACATGTGTAGGATCATTTCTCTCGGCAATGTGTACACACTGAGCACAGCTAGAAGGTAAGAAATGAGAGAATTTGGTCAAACAATTTGTATTTTTGTTTCTTTTCTTTGGTCTACACAATGGCAAGTAGCCTGCTTGCCTCAGGTATTCACTAAGTGCCATGGGGAAGGACAGTGGTTGCTGCGACAGCCCCTGTTAAGAGGAGTAATGATTCCTTACCTAATAATGGACTGCATCTCAGGTCACACCATGTGAGGGCAGAACTGAGCCATCAGCACTCCTTCTACAGTAGGGAGCTGAGAGGCTGAAAGCTTGGTCTGCACTTCAACTCCTCCCTTGGTGAGAGAAATTGAGTGGCCAAGGCCTGGAAAAGAAAAGACCCATGTGTAGGTGATTGATTGGCCAAACTTTTCGGCTGATCATGGAATGATTGGATGGGCCTGTGAACATTTATTTCCTCCAATTTTAATTCCGTTCACCAAGCTTCATTAAATACAAACTACTATCAGGCACTTAGCTAGGCACTAGCAATACAAAGTGATAAGAATGAAAAATCTTCCTGCCCCCATGGAATTGATATTCTCCTGGAAAATGCATACAAATAAACAGATAATTAAATGCAATAAAGTGAGGAGGGAAACAGCAACCCAACTACGAGGATCAGAGAATGGTTTCTATAGGAGTTATGACTGAAGCTAGAGTATGAAGGTGGAAAAAAATGAGGAGTGGGTGTATTGTAGGTATGGGGTGTGTCCTGTAGAAATATGGAAACAAAAGGGGGAAAACAGAGCCAGACAAACAAGAAGGTGGTCACTTTAGCTATAGCATGGTGAACAAGCAAATGGAAGAAACATGAAGTTGGGAAAGGTTAATTGAAGCTGGATAGTGACTGGTTCTAAATGCCAAGCTGGGGGATTTAAATTTCATTCTGTGGCCAAGAGTGAGAAATACTGAAGGTTTTTCATCTGAGAAATGGTGTGGTCAGTCAGTCTTTGCCTTGGCACAATTATTTTGACACCTCTAGAAAGCAGGAGGACCAAATAGGAAGTTACTGCAACAGCTCAAGTTACAGGTAAGGAGGCCAAAAACCAGGCGGGGGGAGGGGGGGAAGGGGGCTATGGGAGTGGTGCAAAGGGCACAAATGGGAGAGGTGATGCAGAGGTAGAAGATGTAAGTCTTGGCAATTGACTGGATAGAGGGAATGAGAAAAAGGCAAGAAGCAAGGGGGATTCTGAGGGTACAAATCAGAGCAACTAGAGAGATGGTGGTGCCCAAACCAGAAATACAGAAATTCAGAAGGTAGATCTGGCGTGCCCAGAGGGAATACTACTAAACATAGAGCACAGGACTTAAAGTCAGTAAGACCTGAGTTCAAATTCAGTTTCAGACACTTACTAGCTGTAAGGCCTTGGGCCAAGTCAATTAACCTCACCAGGCCTCAGTTTCCTCATCTGTAAAATGAGGATAATAATAACACCTACTTCCCAGGGTTGTGAAGCTCAAGTGACATAATAATTGTACAGCCATAGCATGGTGCCTGGCACATAGTATTTTTTAAAAGTTTATCTATTATTATTGTTGTTGCAAAGATCAAATGAGATATTTGTAAAAGGCTCTGTAAGCATTAAAGTTCCATAGAAATGCTAATTGTCATTAGAATTATTATTATATGAAATAAGCAGTCACGACCCTGTTTGCCTCAGTTTCCTCATCTGTAAAATAAGATAGAGAAGGAAATGGCAAATCACTCCAGTATCTTTGCTAAGAAAACCCAAAATGGAGTCATGACTGAAATGACTGAACATCTACAAGACACAGTCCTGGAGCTCAGGAGAGAGGTTAGACATGGCTCTATACATGTGGGAGTCAACCTGCATAAAGACTATAACTAAGCCCATGAAAATGGATGGGACCACCAAAGGGGAGGGCTTAGAGAGAGAAGGGAGCCTAAGACAAAACCTGTATAGTTAAGATGTCGAAGTTAAATGACCAAGTTGGTGGTCCAGTCCTTTCTGTCTCCTTCAGCCCTCTGTCCTACTAGCTGTCAAGTGTCTAGTAGCAGAAGCAGAGAAAGAAAAATTCAGCCACCTCACCAGAGCATTTGGTACCCCTAGCATATGGGAAACCACTGGATCCGGGAAGACTGATGTGTTCAAATACTATTGCTCTACTAAACTAAAAAAGTGATCATACTAATAGGGGAACATTTGGATTCTCTGCTGTCCTTTCATCTCATCTTTAGACTTTCCAAAAGGTGAAAGGTTTCTTTTTGATATGCAAATAAGGTAGCAGCACGGAGTCCAAAGATATCATGGGGAGGATGGATGCTCAGGTTCCTACTGTCTCGACATTTACCTTTTAAGGATTCCAATGGGTCCAGTCACCTATAATTTGGGAAACCGCTGGCTATAGATGCTCCTAAGCAGCAGCATGATTTCCTTTAATCATTGGACCACTGACTTTTTTTTTCTATGTTCCATTTTTCTCTGTAATCTTGCTAGAGCAGAAAGAGAGCTCTAAGGCCCCAAGCACATTTAAAGTCTCAACACAGAACACCCCAAAGTCTATTAAATCTTACAATAACAAGTCCCCAGATGAAAGCAATTAAACTGAAAAGATTTGCAGACAGTACATGTGAATGTCTTTTCCCTGCTTCAAAGGAAAAGCACTCAGGCAGCAAAATAAAAACTAAAGGGGAAAAAACGAGGACCAAGGGGGTGGCAGTCAACATTTCGCACAATGTGAAAGTCCTGGCATCTACACACTAGACCTCTAATAAGGAAACTTGCCAAAGATTGCATCCCTCTGTCAATACGTGTGCCTCCAGCAGGGAATTGCACTGGCCCATTTTGATGTGGGGGCAGAGCTCCATAGACCATGGAAGTAAGGGGAATGGTGGCCCCTTAATGGAGGAACCATCTCCTCCTATGATGGCTTCCTTTGTCTTTGTATGCTCAGCACCTACTACACAGGGCCTGGACCTATGATTTTAGTAGTACAGGAAACACCTGGATGAGAAAACACCCTCCCCCCATGCAAATCAGCACCTTCTCTGCAACTCAGTCCTAACCAGTTGCCTATAATACTAAGACGGTGAAGAGGCGGGCTTCTAGCTACTATTCCATGCTACCTCTCACAGAAATACTTGGTGGGCCCTTTGTCTTGATCCATCCGTTGTTAGTTCTCTCTATCAACAATAAAAATAATTTTGTATGAATTCTGTATATGGTTTTATTTACTTCTTTGCATATGTGTCATTTCCTCCTGTAGAAGGTAAGCTTCTTGAGGGTAGGGGCTGTTCCATTTCTGTATATCCCAAGCACCGAATAAACATTTACTGGATTTAGTATGAAGAGGAAAAGGTGAAAAAAAATCTTGCCACAAATCACCAGGGCAATTAGCAAACATTTAATGAACAGTTAACTAAAAGAAGTAAAGGCAATGCATCCTGGGCATTTCACATCTACCTGCTCGAGGCTAATTTCTGAGAGGTGACAAAGGACGGTCCACTACTGAGTATCATAATTCACAAGCAGAATTTGTTATTCAGTACACAACTTTTTAAAATTAGACAAAAATTTCAGTGCCTACAATGGGTGGGGATACAATTAAGAAAAGGAAAATTGGCTCCTGCCCTCAAGGAGCTTATAACTGAATGGGGGAAGAAAACATAAAAAAGGAAGCTAAAAAGCCAGGGGTGAGGGAGGTATACGGGGACAGTGTGGGAAGGTACCAGTATGGGGCCATGAGGATGCAGGAGTGGGATCCTAGAAGTGCAACTGGTGAGAAATGAAGAGTCTGCTAGACTTCAGCCTCCTGAGGGTTCTCATAAGGTGGGAGTCCCAAAGTTGAAAGATTTCTGTAACAGTGAGTTTCCTGCTGATGAGCTTTTCCTAGGGAAACATAATGACGGTGGAGTAGAACCCAGAGACTGCCACTGATGAGAACTGAAGTCTGTTTCACATTTATGCTACCTTTTCTGGATACAGGCTGACCCCTCAGAAAACAGAAAGAAAGAGTTCAAGAAAACCAACAGATACAGTCACCACATCTGCCAATGTCTCTAATATTCTGCTCCAGTGGTCCCCCATCCCTCCACCGAGAGAAAAGAGGTAGAGATGCTTAGTTGTTCTTCAGGTCAATTTCAGCTTTTCAATTAACTTCTGTCTTTTCATTTTTACTCTGATAGTCATCCTATGTATTTTTTTCTCCTCCTTCTGTTTATTTCCTTCTATATCAGTTGATACTAATTCTGTAATTTTTCTCTGAATTATTCATATTCATAATTTCCCATGTGAAGTTGAATGGTGCCCAAGAGAAGTTACTTTGTTCTGTTTTTGAAGGCACATGTGAAAGGATTCAGAGGTAGGAGGGCCCTCAGAGTTAATCTCAGGGGTGGGGAACTTCAGCCTTGAGGTCACACATGGCCTTCAAGATTCTCAAGTGCAGCCTTTACACAGATTTCACTATTTGGATGCAGTCAAAAGGTTCCCCACCTCTAAGACCCATTTAATGAATGAGGAAACTGAGAACCAGAGAGGAATGGCTTGTACAAAAGAGTACAAGGTAGTAAGTAGCAGACTTTGAATGTGAACCCAGATCTTGTCTATTCAAATCCCGCAGGAGATTCTAGAGCTCAGCATATATCCACAGGATGTTTTATAGCAGGACAAAAAAACCAGAAACAAAAATGATTCTCATGCATGGTATAGGGGAGGAGGCACTAAAAAATGAACAGACTATTACCATGGGCTATAAGAAATGAAGTTTTTGGAAAAGCATGGGCAGGCTTGGGAGAACAAATACAAAACAAATGAAGCAAAATCAAGAGAAGAATAGACACAATGCCTGTCACAATGGAAATGGAAAGAATAAAGAATGGTAGCCAAATAAAGAAATAAGCAAATAAATAGATGAAGAAGTAAATAAATACATGAATGAAACCACACTAAACACAGTGTGAGTGCTATGACCAAGCTTGGTACCAAAGAAGACATGAAAACACATGCATACATATGTACATACACACACACATGTGTATTATGTATAATATATATTGTATATAATATATATACGTGCACATATTCCTTTGCAGAAGTGGGAGGTTCTAGATGTAGAACGCTTCAGATACTGTCAAATGCAGTACATGGGTTCGTTTGGCCTCGTCTTTTTCCCTTTCTTATTTTTTGTTGGAAGGGAAGCTCCTCTGGCTCCTGAATATCTATGAGTATGAAAGAGATATAAGTCAAGTCAACAGTCATTTATGAAGCACCCATTACGGCGCCAGGCACTTTGCTAAACGCAGGACTCTAGCGATACAGAGGAAAATCAAGGTGTTGTCTAATTAATGGAGGAGATAGCATGTAAATAAGAAGCAAACAAGGTACAAATGGCTTAAAGTCGAGGCAATCTCAGCAGGTGTTTCGAGGCATGGAATGTGCTCTTATGCTAGCACTCTCTCTCACATGTGTGTATCTGTGTAATCAGTATATATATGTGTGATGTATGTATTGTATCATATATGCATAGTATGTAATATAGCGTATATACATACCATTATATCATGTACCATATAATGTATATGTATAATAGATCTGTAATGCATAACATATCTGCATACAAAGATTTTATTGTATAAACATACATAAAATATATCTGACTTTTTTAAAGAGATCTGGAAAAGAGAGTGCTTAACACAGGGGAATGAGGAACTGAGGAGAGCTCACCGGGGCCCTCAGATCACACTGCAGAGGCGATCTCTCATCACGGTCAGCAGCCAAGGGTGTCTCTGCCTCTGTGTTTAAATCCAATCTGCAGTGAAGACCACCCCCATGGTGGGCATATGGCAGATCCCGAATGCTAAGCCAGGAGCACAAGGGACAGGCATGTCCTACAAAAATTCTGCCAATGACTTGCCTGGTTCTTGATCTAGTCCTGATTCTGACCTGTGCTGGCTATGTAGTCTTGAGGAATACAGCAATTCAAATCCTGCCTGAGAATTTTACTCAGCTGTGTGACCTTGGACAAGTCATTTTACCTGTCAGTCTTAGTTTCTGCACCTGTAAAATGGGGATAATAATCCATGGAGGACCTAGCTCTTAGGATTGTTGGGAACCTTGAATAAGGGAATGTATGTAAAGCACAATAAGGAATTCAAAAAATCCAAATTCAGTGTTCATTCTACTAGACCTCTCTGCTCAACTGTAATTTTTAACAAATTCAGTTACATTTGGTACCTGGGTAGAGATCCCAAAGATATGGGATTGTGCTAAGCAAAGTCCATCATTAAAAGCGATCAACAAGCATTTATTAAGTGCCAATTATGTGCCAGGCACTTTGGTAAGCACAAAGTAAAAGCAAAAACAGCCCCTACTCTCCATGAGTTTGAAGTTTAATGTACAAGACAAACAGGTGAATAAATAGGTCTGGATAAGACACATACAGAGTATATGAGAAGGCTGACGTAGGAAAGAAGACAGTAGCAGCTAGTCAGACTGGGAAAGGCCTCCTGGAGGCTTTGGCACTTGAGCTGACTTTAAAGGAAAGCTAGGGGTACCGATAGGCGGATATGAGGAAGGAATGCATTCCAGTTAGTCATGGGAGCTAGCCAGTTCAAAGGTATGAGAGTAGGAGCTGGAGAGTCCTGCTTAAGCCGAGGGAAGAAGGCTGGTTTGGCTAAAAGAGAGAGCACATGGAAGAAGACTGAAAAGAAAAGGTACCAGGTTGTTTCCATATCATATTCATTTCCAAAAGTATCAACCCCCCTACCCCAATCTACCCACCATACCCCATCTCGTAATAAAGAATTTTAAAAAGAAAAAAAAGCATTTCAACAAAGCCAACCAACAAATTAACTGTGCCTAACAATATGTGTACTGTTCCACAGCCACAGATCCCCATCTCTGCTGGGGAGGGACAGAGTGACACTTTTTCACCTCTTCTCCAGGGCCAAGCTTGGTCCCTTTAACTTTGCATCAGTTCACAGAACTGCTTTGCATCAGTTCACAGAAATCTAAAGAGAAGATGAGTGGGAAGGTTCTATTTGGAATATGTTTCTGAAGGTCATTTGTGCGTCCCAACCAAACACATCTATTAATCTGATGCTATGGTCTTTCTCCGGTTTCGGTATCATCGTAATACCTGATGATCTGGCATAGCAACCTCCCATTTCCCACTAGTTTAGGCTCACGCTCAAACCACAAGGGGTTTAATTACTAAACAAAGTACTCCCACCAGCATGAACCCGAGTCTTTGTGAAACTAGTGCTTGCTGGTACACGGGCAACTTCAGCCAAGATGGGCACTGAACATATTGTAACAGTGTTCCCTGGGAAGAGGAAGGTTTTCAAGCATCCCAAAGACTTGTTTTAAAGTCAGGTTAAATACTAACAAATTGGGGATATAACTTAGCTGATACAAGGGGAAGCTGGAATAACAACTGATTCCCCTCCCCATTTGAATAACAAGCTATTCCAATGATTCACTTTAAAGGAAAGGTTTAAACACTAGGTATGGTTACATAATGAAATGAGACCATCTGGGACACCTTTCAAGGGCAATTATTGTGGTTTTCAATTGGCAGCCATTCATCCTCCTCTGTCTGTCTGCTTTGAATAGTAGGCGGATGGTCTGAATAATCACAAGGCAAAATTCTGATGTGAAATAAGAAAGTTTTTGGACCCATTCCAGTTGATAATGATTTTTACAGCTGGGAGGAAACCCAGAGGGGAGAAAAGTGGCTCCGCTGTATTTTCATAAAGTGCCAGGAAAATTTGGCCCTTCAGAAATTCTCCCTCTCCTCTCCCATTCATTTACCCCTTTGCTTCCTCTTGTTGAAGCTTGTGTTTTCACATGATCCCACTTACCTAGTCATCAGGCTCTGTTTCATGAGAGGCAGCTGGTGTAGTGGATGGTAGGTTGAAACTACAATCTGAAGTCCTGGAGTCCAAAATGTGCCTCAGATACTTGCTAGGTGTGTGACCTTGGGCAAATCACATCATTCTCATTGGGGATAACCAAACTCACACTGTGCATGTTCCTAATAGAGTTCTTGATGGAGCCAGGTTCTGCTAGGGAGATCTTGGTTAGCTGGCCCAGGCTTCCTTCATGGGGGGGGGGGGGGGGAGTGGCAATGAAAATGACATCTGTCATTGCATGTATATGTTTTCTTAAAGACCTCCAGTGGTGGTGACTGGAAGCATCACAATGGTGGCAGCAGAGGCTTCGGTGTGAAGAGCGAGGGGCAGGAATCTCTCTTCTCTTCCAGGAGGCCCTTCTGTGCTTCCAACCCACTTGGAGCTTGAGTTAGAAAGGTATGTGCATGGAGAGAGATGGGGAAGGTAGTCTTCAGGGACCTGGCCTGCCACAGCAGGATGTTCCAAGCATCCATGAGCTAAGACTCAAGATGCCATTGCTGTTGTGGCTCCTCCTGGGAATTTTTTTCATTTCTTTCCTAGTCCGAACAGTATGGCTCCTTACTGCCCTAAAAATTCTAGCCAGCTCCCTTGACGGATTAACAAGCAGATGGGCACCTTGCCATCCAGCTTTGACCCCACTCCCTCAGAGGTATTCTTAAAGTGTGCAATCACCCAGAATCAAGAACCCTCAGCAATAGGTAGAGTGGCAGCTAAGAGACCAGGCTATGGAAAAGAGGGCCAAGTTATCTCAATTCAATTCAACAAGCATTTAGTGAGCTCTTGCTCTGTACCCAGTCTCAAAGTAGGTACTGGGGATACAAAGATAAAAATAAAACAGTCCCTTCCCTCAAGAAGCTTCTATTCAATCACCAAACATGTTTAACCACTTTATGGTAGGAACTCAACAATTTTTGTGGTCTTATAGTTCTGAAGGATCCAGGATAAAAAAATACTATCCACCTCCTGAGAGGGAACTGACAAACTCTGAGTATAAACTATGGCATGCTATTTTTTCTTGTCTTTGTGTGTATTCTTTTGCAACATGGCTAATCTGGAAATGTATTTTGTATGACTTCATATGTATAATCAGTATCATATTACTTGCCTCCTCAAGGGACAGGTGGGAGGGAGAAAATTTGGAACTCAGAAATTTTTTAATAGGATGTTAAATTTTTTTATATGTGATTGGGAAATATTTAATGAAATAAATGAAAAAATATTTTTAAAAACTTTACAGTCTTAATGTACATGAAAGCTAGGCTTAATTATGAATAGTGACTGGGAAAAGCTACTCACTTTGATGGATACATGATCTCAAGACTGTAGGTACCCTCTCCAATGGTGCAGATCACAGGTCATCTAAGGATATGGACAAATTTGAATTAGATCCTATCTGTCGATAGTCCTCGGTCATACTATAGGACCCCTGAGTCCTACAGGGGTAAATGTTTAAACAAAGGCTTGTACCACACCTCCTCCCACCAAGAGGAAGATAACAGGATTTTCCAGGAGTTATGCAGTGTAGCCCTTGTCCAATCAGTTTCTCTCCTCCATGGACATAATGGTTGGCAGCCAAGGAGGGGTTTAATGAATTGCTAAGTGATCGCTCCATGGTCAGCTCACCGAATTGCAATCAGACGTGAGAACTAATAAGAGGAGAACAGCTCTGTCTGCTGGCATAAGCCAACCTTGTTGTTGGCTTCCAAATCACACTTGAATGACAACTAGATGAGTGAGTTGACCAATGTAATCAAGAAAACAATTTTGAAAAATCTCTGAAATCAAGGGGAAAGCCTGACTTTGGCACTTTCAGTGAATATGGAGGGAAGGAGTAGGAATGCTGAATTTGGAAATGCACAGCATCGTTAAGATAATCCTCATCTGAACCATGCATAATGCCAGTAATATGAGCTCCCCCATCACACGATGGGACCAAAGAGACCTGGGGAAGCAGACTAGCAATTCTGCATCAACATATGCTTGTAGAGATTTAGGATGACAAAAAAAAAGAGCAACAGGAGGCTTGAGAGCATGAAATTCTTCCCAGGAGTGGTTAAACTGAAGATGAAAGGTAAGAAAAAAAGGAATGAAAATGTAATTATGTCTTATATGAATATGTCTATTGTCATAAAAAGCAGAAACATCCAACTTCCCTTTTGCAGAGACTTAAAGAACATGGAGTCCCCTTTCAAGAGAAGTAGTTCATATTGGTCATGAATTTCCTTCTCATCTTATCTACCCTTAATGTTCAAATTTACACATCCCTTTCATTTACCAAAGATTTATTTGCTACAGCTCAGCCACATTCCTCTGTATTCCAATTCAGATCCATTTAAAGAGCATTGAATGGAGCAACCAAGGGGTAGGGATTGAGGTTATAAAGAAAAAAGGGAAAGCAGCTCCTTCCCTCAAGGGACTTCTCTTGATTTCCTTCAGCTCCTCTAAGCACCACAATAAACCTCCTCTCTGGGACAACTCCTGTCTTCTGATTTTCCTAACATGGCTGGCCAGCTATCTTTTGTTTTGGCTCTTTTTCGTGTTGCTCATGTCACTGATGAGAGGCCATGAGAATGTCTCTGCAAAATATCGGAAGTGTTGAGTGGGAATGGGATGCTGTCATTCTTCTTTGACAAGCATTCTAGAAACTGACCTTCTGGTTCTTAAGTATGGAAGGCAATATGGCACCTCAGACAGAGCGCAGACTCTGAAATCAGAGAGTCTGGGGGTTCGAATCTTGCTTATGGTACTGACTATGTGACCTTGGACAAGTCACTTAACCTTCCTATGTTTCAGTTTCCTCTTCTAAAAACCAAATGGCCTCTGAGATCCATTCAAAATATCCACTCCTATGACTTTTTAAAGTAAAATAAAAAAGAATTACAAATATGGAATTATGTGAAACAAGGGGAGGTGCATAAAGTACATCATGTAAACATCAATGACCTTAAAAAAGGTAGGCTGTTTACAATAGCTAGGATAAATAAGAGGCAACCCTTATGCTCCCCTGGTATTCACACACTGCAGAAGAAATTATGGGAAGGGCCTTGGCATGCTGAATGGATATAGATAGGAAGGCATAGATGGACTGTCATCTGCAGAGTTGGAGAGAAAAGTCTCATGAATGATTTTGAGTAGTTCCTGGACCCACTGAAAAACTGGCAGAAGTGCAGCATAGGGGAGATCAGAGTTTGCTCACACATTCAGCGGGACGGGTTTGCATGGCAGGAAGGCTTTGTTTGGAACATCTGCTGGGCACTGTTCCCTAGGATGTACAGATGTACACCCTGGCACCTTGGCAAGAGGGTAGAGATGCCTGCTCAGTTTTCAGAGACCGTAGGTTTGCCTCCAAGATGGTTTTGGTTCCTTCTCAAGTGAGAGGGAGTGAGGAGCAGGGAACAAGTCTCTTCCTTTGACCAACCCCACCACACCCCCTTACAGAACAGAAGAAAGGAGCAAACGTGGTCATCATCACTGATGTGGTGAGCAAAGGGAATCAGATATGCCCAGTTTGAGTCCCTAAAGGACTTGCACAGTAGGTAGGTCATGCTGTTAGTTGCTGTACCTATATAGATAGGTCCACTATGGAGACAAGTTCTACTAGTTAACCTACAATCTTGAGTCAATGAATTCCCAAGGTCTTAGACTTCTGGTTGGGTAGGTTATCACCTTTGGAAAGCCAGAAAATAACAAAGCATAAAAAGGCAAAGCCCCTCTTCCTTCCATAGCCCAAGAAAACATCACAGGCTACAGTTGTCTCCTGGAGATCTAGAGAGTGCCGTTTATCATCTGACAGGGTGATGAAATTTACATTCCATGTGCTTTCTTCTCAGTTGTGGTAAAACATGAAACGGGTTTTGCTGTCAGTTAGGATGCAATATTTGGCCCCAATGTGTCTAAACTATATCACATGTGTTCAACACCATTACGTCTTCACTAAAAGTACCTAATTCTACATTATTCCAGTGCTTGGGGTCACTCTAAAAATGCTCAGTCATTGCCCCTGGAGAAATAGGAGGGTAAACAGGAGGACAAAGAGGAAGATGGTCTGGGGGTACAAGGCACGATCCAAAGTACTTTGACATATGACACAACCATAGCTGAACCAGGACACTCCCTCCCCCTGCACACACAGTAATCTTATAACAACAAAGGGAAGACCTATAGTCACCAATATCATATCACAAGTGTTAGATTGTTAGCAGTTCAAGTGAGAAAAGCCAGAGTGGGGGTAGCTGCAAAGCTTGCAAACTCAATGCAAATTCTATGGTAACCCTCAGAGTCAATGAAATCCTGAGCTGCAGCAACAGAAACGGTAACCAGAACCTGAGAGATGACAAGCCCACAGTACACTGCCCTGATCAGCCATGCCAGGAAGACTAGGGGCAGGTCTAGGTACCATATTCAAAGAGGGAGACTAAGGAGCATGCTCCAAGAGGGCTGCTTGGTATAGACATGCCTAGCCTAGAGAAGAGGAGGCATGGCGGGGGGGACAATGTCACAATGAAAGGGGGAACAGATGTTGCTATATTGGTGGCAATTAGATTTATTTTGGTTGGGCCAGATGAAGAAAAATTCCAGGGATCCTCAATCCTTTGGGAATTCATTGGCGTGGGCACTCCTTCCACTTAGGTTGGCCTTTGAAGGACGGAAGGAAGGAAATGAATGTTGGATTGAACACCTACTTTGTGTGAGTCATTGTGCTAAATGATTTACAAATATCTCATTTGGTCTTCACCACCACCCTAGGAGGCAGGTGCTAGTATTATCCCCATTTTCTAGTTGAGGAAACCAAGACCGACAGAGGTTAAGTGACTTGTCCAGGCTCACATAGCTAGTAGGTGGCTAAGGCTGGATTGGAACTCGCATCTTCCTGACTTCACTGAGCTACTTAGCTGTCTCTTGAAGGCACCTTAGAGAGTTACTTGAGACTCAGAGATGAAGAGGCTTCTCACTGGTCATTCAGCTAGTAAGGGTTGGAAGGAATGTGAAAGCAAAGTTTTCCTGAGCACCCAAAAATCCCTACGTACATCACTATCTAGGACAGTTAGGTGGAGCTGCAGTGGCTAGAGTGTGGGCCAGGAGTCAGGAAAACCCGAGTTCAAATCCGGCCTCAGACACTCCTGAGCAAGTCACTTAGTCCTGTTTGCCTCAGTTTCCTCATCTGCAAAATGAGCTGGAGAAGGAAATGGCAAACCACTCCAGTGCAAGTCTCTGCAAAGAAAACCCCAAAAGGCATCACGGAGAGTTGACTGTTGAAAATGAACTTGGACAGACTTTAAGAGATAGTGAAGGGCCTGGTGTGCTGTGGTTCAAGGGGTCAAAGAGTCAGACATGACTGAACAACATCACTAGCTCTCAGAAATGCTGATTGCTGCTTAAAACAAGGTTGAACTTCCTCACAACTAGACTAGTTATGAGGAAGCTTGAGTTACTAGAGTTTTTAGCTATAGGAAAGTTGGAATGAGCTGCTGCAAGAAGTGAGCTCCCTGTCACTGGACATGTTCAGATGAAGGCTGGATGATCACTCCTTAGAGATGTTTCACATGGAGATTTAATTCAATTGAAGGGAAAATAATTAAGCACCTACTATGTGAAGGACAAAAAGAAAAAACAGCTGGCCCTCAACTAAATTACATTCAACTGGGAAGGAAAGCTTATACTATAAGAACAGATCAGTAAATACAAGAGAAGTTGACAAGACAGAGATCAAAGGCAGTCAGAGAATGAGAAAGGGCTTTGTGAAACTAGAATCTGATCAGAGATCGGATGGAAGGTGAGGATTTTAAGCTACAAAGAGGGAAGGAGAGTGTGCTTTCAAGGCATGGCACCCAACTCATGGGAGATGGAATGTGACAATAAAAAGGGCCCTATCCCCCAGGGAGATTCTGGATTCTGCCAGCCTAGAAGACTGGTGTGGACTAGATAACAGAACTCTGAATTCCTTTCCAACATTCAAGCTTTTTTTTGCAAGGGGGGGGGTATTTATTTATTTGTTAACATGGAATATGACAGAAAGAGCCCTAGAGGCCAGAAGTAAGATTAAGGGTGTTCTAAGCTTCACTCTACAAGACCACAGACTTGGAGCGGTAAGGGGCCTTAAAGATCATTATATTTAATGAACATGAAGGAACTGAGACTGAGAGAGGTGATATGTCAAGGGTCAAACACCAAGTCTGAGGCAGGATCTCAATTCCAAATTTAATACCCCACCCACTATACCACCTGGCTACCATTTCTTAGGCATATCACCACCTTTCTGGCCTTCAGTGGTAAATATATTAAATTATTATTATATCACAGATATATAAATGAAATATATTCCTTTCTCATTGACGTTGTTCATAGTTGGCTGGGGACTATGTTTTCAAGGTTGCCGGGAGCCTCCGGTACGGAAGCACTCTCCAAAGATGAAGACCAGCTACTCATCTGTCACTTCTAGTCTTTGGCACTGAGAGGCTAAGTGACATGCTGAGCATTATGGAGCAATAAGTGGCAGAAGCAGGATTTGAACCAAGGTCTTCCTGAATCAGAGGTGAGCTCTCTACTCATGCTTAGGCTCATTTCTACATTAAACCTAACTCCCTAGGGCATGCTCTACATTCAAACCACAACTCTACCACTTTCTGCCTGTATAACCTGAGGCAAGCTATTCAATCCCTCTGGGACTCAGTTTCCTTCTCTGTAAAAGGAGAAAGATTCTCCTAGATGGCCTTTAAGGTCCTCCTTAACTTGAAATCTATGATCCCAAAGGTTATAGCCACATCTATAGATGAATGGCTACAACTGAGAAAAATACTGTCCTGAATGTTTAGATTTGGATATCCAATCCAAATGAAGCAATCTTTCCAAGATATCCAATCCAAATGAAGCAATCTTTCCAACAAGTCCCTCAAAGCAGCTACATATATCTCAAAGCCTTCAGTCATGTGTGACTGGACAGACACTTCATGCTATTTCTGTACTTACACTGTTCTCTACCACAAGCTCTTACTGGAAATCACACAACTGGGTGTGGGAGCAGAAACCCCTGAGTCAGAGGGTGCCAAAAATCTCTCCTTGCAAACATCGGTCTAAATCATTAGCTCCTGGCTCTTTCACTGACAGTGGGGAGAGATCTTGTTTTTACAAAATGACGTCTGTTTTTCTGGTCAGAGTCTCGAGGGTCACAGTACCCTGAGGACTGTCCTCTGAAATCCTCTTTAGCCATGGCATTCCTTTGAAATTACTGACAATAACTATATCTTCTCTCTGTGTGCTCACTTGGAAACACAGCCTGAAATGGAGGGACGTATTTGGGGGTAGATTCAAGGAGCCAAAGAGTAATTTCTCTTTGAAATGAAAATTTAATAAACCACATAAATCACCGTTTGGGTTGCAGTTGGATGCATAAATTCCAAATGCATTTTTGGATCCATTAGTAGTTAGAAGTACATTTCTAAAAATTCTTCCTGTTATTTGTGTAGTAAATAATGATTTGGGTGAATACATAGCTAACCCTCTGTAGACGTGCAATACTCACCATCTGGGGCCCTGGGGGCATTCTACACTATGTCAAACAGACTGTACCCTGGCCACATGCCCGCTTTCCGAGGGTTCTGACTACAGGAGCAAAGCGCTCATTGAATTCACACCTGTGAAAACATATGAAACCAGAAATACAGCTCTTGTTTTGAAACTACAAGTAGTTGGGCAAATCCAAACAAGGACCTCTTGGTGGAAGAGATGTCTGCAGCAGAAGGAAGCAGGAACTAGGAGTTACCTGTGTTTCCTGAATTGAAGGCATGACTAAGTCAAGTAGCCATCAGGCAATCAGTCTCCATACAGCCCCTACTATGTGCAAAGTGCCCATGTAGCTGGGGAGAGGTGATATACCTCTAAGGTCTGTGTTTTCATCAGTGTGAATAGCTCCTCTCCCTATGGGTGTCTGGTCACCTTCCATGGCTTCACAGACTATTCCCAGAAGTTGGAACTACAGATTTCGTACCCTGGTGGCCAACCTGTTGGTGATGAATCTCTCCTACTTTCTCTATACGGGTCCATAAACAATAGTTGGTTGGTTTCTGGGTCAGTTATGAATGACAACTTTTCAACATGGTAAGACCCACCCCACTTGTGTCTGAGAACCCAAGGTTATTTCCAGGCTATGATGCCACATTGGCAAAGGGCATACCAATAGATAAGTAATAGCAGAAGACTGTCTATGCTAAGTGACAAATCTGCTGGCCAGAACATATGTGGTGGCAGGCACATGGTGCTCTGGGCCTGGAGTCAGAAGACAAACTTTTAACCCAGCCTCAGATGCTTTCAAGCTGTGTGACCCTGAACAAGTCACTTAACTTTGCTTGCCTCAGTTTCTCATCTGGAGAAGGAAGTGACAAACCACTCCAGTACCCTTGCCATTTCAGTTTCCTCTCCTGAAAAATGGGAGCTAGGGGGCACAGTAGATAAAACACTGGACCTAAAGTCAGAAAGACTCATCTTTATGAGTTCAAGTCTGACCTCAGACACTAGCCATGTGACCCTGAGCAAGTCACTTTTACCCTTGTTTGCCTCAGTTTCCCATTTGGAGAAGGAAATGGCAAACCACTCCAGTATCCTTGCCAATAAAACCCAAAATGGTGTCACAGAGAGTTGGATACAACTGAAACAACACAACAACAACAACAGAGATAATAATAGCACGTTTCTCAGAGAGCTGGTGTGAGGGTGCAATGAGATAACGTCTGTAACGTATTTGGCCAACCTTTAAGTGATACCTGAGTACAAGCTGTTATTATGGTTACTATTATTACGTCGTCTGGAAAGAAGAAATCTCTGGGAGTCAGGGGCATTAAGGAAGGCTTCTTGGCCAGATAAGAGCTGACTTTGGTCCTGAAGTAGAATTCAGATAAGCAGAAAAGAGGAAGAAGTATTGGTCAGGTCCAGTGAGAAGAATGGTGTTCAAAGATATGGAAGCAGGAATGTGTTCCATGGTTGGGGAATGGTTTGGCTGCATTCATCAAGGGGATCCAGGACAGACAGGATTCAAAGAGTAGGTGGAGGCTTTAAAAGACATGTCCTGAATTTGGGCTTTCTCCTATAGGCCATATGGAGCTATTGACAGTTTTGGATCAAGAGTATTATTCGAGGAGAGCAGATGGCAAAACAAATCAGAGGACAAAGAGAATGGAGAAAAGGAGACCAGTTGGAACCACCTTGCTTTCCTCCCAGAGGGAGGAGACTAAGAGTGCAGGATACTGCATATGGCATTGCCTCTCAGACAGAGTTGTGTCCAATAGTTTGGTTTAACCATCTTTCTTTGTTACAAGTGAAAGCTTGATGGCTATGAGGGAGGCAGGGAAGAGTAGGGATATGCAGAAATGACAGTGATACAAAACCAAAAAGCAGTAAAACACTGTGGTCTTCTTTCTAATGTTCATAGAAAAAGGTTATAAGTCTCTGAACTAGGATATTGGCAGAGAAAATGGATATAAGACACTCTCAATGGGCTGATTTCATTTCTTTGGGTTTCAGTGACAGATGGCAAAAGTACAGGCAGGAAGGAGTCCAAAGAGCATTGGTGTCAACATGGGCATACAACCTGCTAAGAATGTGAAAGGAGGAGGGGAAAGGGCAGAGTAATGTGGTCATTATTAGATAATTAGCCTGCTCTGGGCCCCTCAATGCAACTGCTGACTTAGGACAGGCAAGAAAATTCCCACTGATGCCACAGTTTTTCTTCCTTGGGACACCAAGGCATTTCCAGCTTTACATTGGACGGGAGAAAGAGGAGGCTGGTTTCTCCCTCCATTTCTAACCCCTCCTTCCTATGCCCATCCAACAAACTATCAAAATATTTTAATGGATTGTACTCCATTAATACAATAAGTATTGATTGAGCCTCTGCTTCTGTGCCGAGGGCTAAGGCTACCAAGATAAATATGTGAAATATGTTCACTAAACATATGAAAAGTAATTTGGGGGTGAAATCGCTATCACCTGGAGGAGGGAGAAAAGGTGCAAAAAAAAAAAGCTTTTTTGGGAGGTGGCCTTAGAGCTGAACACTAATTGGGATCCAGGAAGCCAGGCATTGGCGGGGCAGCATGGCAGCATGGGAGGGCATGACCAGTAGCATCGGGTAGGCTTTCAGCCACCCTAGGGAGGAGCCTGCATTGGATCTGAGAGGAAGTCAGGAGCTACTGAAGCTTCCTGAGAAGTAGCATCCCCCTTTACACGAAGCCTGTGCAAGGCTTATCTGAATGACTATCACCTGTGCTTTGGGAACATCAATTTAACAGCTGTGTGGAGGCTAGATTGGATGGAGATGGAGGCCCCTCACCAGTTCCTCTGGGTGGCATTTCTGGGCCACACTCCTGCTGTGCCCCCAATGTGCTTCTCCTCCTGAGGTTTAAGGGTTTTCTTACCCCATTAGAATGTGAGTTTCTCCGGGACTGCCTAGCTTGCTTTTACAAATATCTCCAGCACTTAGTGAGGTCCCTTGCCCACAGTAAAACCTAAGAAAGCTCTACTCCAGCCCCCCTGAAAAGGAGATGAACTTTGTCAGATTTTCCTCTACTCCCTCAACTCCTGCCTTGCCCACCTGGTGCCCTAATAGGTACTCCATGGTGAACTCCACTAGCCTCACCCACCAATGCCTCACCCTGGGGAGGTACTACAGGCTACTTATCATCCCTGTCCACTGACTCCCTCTCCTATTCCCCCACACACACTTGGGGAAAGCTGCCACCCACCCTACCTTCCATGCCAGTTTCCCAGACAGCTGCAGGACAGGCGACTGGACCAAATTATTCCTCCCCCAACCCAGAAGCTTCAGCTGAGGTGAGGAGCAATGAGGCCGCCCCCACTTCCTTTCACCTCCTAACTCAGACTCACCTGCAAATAGCCTAAGAAGCAGCTACACGTATGCTTTGCAAGTATCCTGCAGAAAGGCTTAAGGGGCAAAATAGACCTGGCAGAGAGGCCAGAGGAAGGGCCAGAATGGGCAGGGCAGAGGCCCGAGGAAGGGCCAAACTCGATGGGGTAGAGCAGGTGGGTCTTACCCACTAATTGGGCAATGGCTGAGCCAGTTGTCTTCCCAGAACGGAATTCCCCTTTCCTATGATGTAATCAGTGGACAATATGATGACCTCAGAGAAGCTAAGAACTGCTACGGGGAAATGGGCAGAACCCAAAACCTGACATGTAATAGTGATGACAAAGGAAATGGTAAGGTCAGTTTAATGAAACAGAGCCTTGTGTGATGTCTAAGAACAAACGTGGCCCTCAGAAGTGTTGATAAAATGCACCTCCCTCTCTTCTTTGGAGCTTGGTGTACCATGGTATTCAATGCTACATATGCCATCAGACTTGTTGAGATACTTTGGCTCCTTTCCTGAACTGATATTTTGAAAAATCTTCGTTACAACAGTAGGTGTGCTGGGGTGGGGGAGGAATGTATTCAGAAATTACAGTGATATAAGAAACAAAAGGTATTAACAAAACAAAAAAATCCATCAATAAGCATTTATTGAGCACCTGCTTTGTTCCACACACCATGTTAAGTGCTGGGGTTACAAAAGGAGACAAAAGGCAGTCTCTACCCTCAAGGAATTCACAATTTAGTGAGACAAGAAGTAAAAATATGTACAAACAAGCTATATACAAGATAAACAAGAAATAATTAAAAGAGATAAGGCATTAGAATAAAAAGGAGAGAGGGAAAGGTTGTAGCAGATGAGATTTTAGTTGGGATTTGAAGGAAGCCAGGAGGCAGAGATGAGGAGGGAGACCAGTGGGCCAGTGGAAGTGGCTAATTGGATAACTGGATATCCATGTCCTCTTAGAAGCAGGGCCTATGCTCTCACAGGGTAGGCAAGTCTTAAGAGGTAAGCCAATGACGTGAGTGGTGGGAAATCTTGGTGAGTGGGACAAATTATATCACAAGATGGGTGGGCCTTAAGATTTTGTGGATGGTGATAGGTTAGGCTCAGCAATTTGACAAATAGTATAGTTTCTTACTACTAATTATTTTTAAATTCCTCAGAGTGATCTTTTCACTTATATTGTTAGAATGATTGTGTATATTCTTCAATTTATTTCACTCTGCATCAATTCATTCAATCTTGCTATGTTCCTTGGAATCCTTGTCATTTTTGCTGTATAATAATATTTCATTACTTTCATATATCCCTTCTTCATCGCCAATAAATGGATGCCCACTTTGCTTCCAGTTTTTTGTTGGCACAAAGGGTGCTACTGTGAATTTGTTGGTATGCACTAGACCTTTGATCTGTCTGATTTCCTTGGGGTAGTGGGATCTCTGGCTCAAAGTATATAAATAGTCTATCACTGTTCATGTATTACTCCAAATCAAAACCTAGAGTAGTCAGTCTACTTCTCAGCTCCACCAACAGTGTACTGGTGCGCCTGTCTTTTCACAGTCCTTCCAGTGTTGATTGTTTCCATTTTGGAAGTCTGTCATGGTGTGAGATGAAGCCACCGAGTTGTTTTAATGTGTATATCTCTTGCTATTAGCTATTGCTATTGAATTATCTCATATCAATTAAATATAATAGTGCATGTTTTCCAAATACAACCATCAGGTCAAAAGTTATCAACACAAGGCAAAGATTAATTAGAAAGGAACTGTCTTTGTTAAGCTCTTTTTATTTCCATTAAAAACAGTATAAATGGTAACAAACACAGATGGAAAAAATGTTTACTTCTCAAACTGGAATTCCACCTTTTCTGTGTGCTGAGAAGTCTTCTCTTAGAGTTCAAAGCACAGGAGAAAAACTAACTCCACTGTAGAGGTTATGGAGCAGCGTGTTAATAACATGTGAAAAATATTAAATGTTACAATGGGTCAAAAATGCAATCCATCATGAATGCTGGCTTCACATCTAAGTTTCCCCAAGGAGCAGCTTCTGGTTTCTTGAATAAACATCAGGGCTTGGAATGATACTTCAGGGCAGGAAAAAGTCTCTAGCCTGGACCTCAAGTCCCCAACTTTCTGACTGGTAATTCATTTTCCAACTCCGTATTTTGTTCTGTGCCATATATCTGGCAGATAACCTACCTCATGCACAGCCAAACCAAAGAGCACAGTCTCTTTCTGCTGGGCCAGCTATCTCCTTTCCAGTTGAACTGTAGCAAGCTCTGGAGTCATTGGGTGGATACAAAATTCTGGGGGAAATCAGGTTTTGATTAAAGCTCTCAAAATGATTTTCAATTCGACAGAAGTGCCTTTCTGGGTTTTAGCTGTTGCCAGGCCTTTCAGCTGGCAGAGGGAGTATAGTCTGTCCTGTTCTTAGGTTATTGGAGTAATGAGAGTCCTTCTAGAGTTAGATGTGAATTCAGTCATGCAAATTACCATGTATCCATGTGAATAGGAACTAACAGGAATAAACTTCATCTGACTGTTCTTATTACGTTTTTGTGAAGTTTTTATGGATAATTGTGAATAGACTGGAAGCATAATGTCTAGAATTGGGGAAAACTATTTACAAAGTAGTACTAAACAACTTTTAATTTTGGCAATCATCAATAAACGAATAGAGAGAAACAGACCAACATCTTTGGAGGGAGTTTCCACACCAGGAGTCCCCTACAGAGGGCTAAGAAACAATACAAAAATAAAACAAGACAGAGAGAATGCTAGTCATCCAGGTGATAGTATTCAAACTTTAAGCGTGCCTCCCATGGAGGAGTGTTGAATCTGCATGATGGGGAGGAGCAAGATGGTTTTTCCCTCATAGGAAAGGTCAGTGTGAAGACTACTTCATTGACCTCACAAAAGCTGTGAGGTAACAAACTCTGGGAAGCACAGTTAATTTCATAGGATCATAATTGGAAGGGACCCCAGAAGAGACTGAGTTCTCCTCCATTTTCAGATGAGGACACTGAAGCCCAGAGAGGTGACATAGCTTATGTAGGAAGCAAACAGTAGAGCTGGGATTTGTCTTTGACTCCCTGTGCCTAGTGTCAGTGTCTGTTTATTCCTTGTTGGATTTGTTGAGACTTACTTCCCAAGGGTTGGGGTTGTTGTTTCCCCTCCTCCAAACTATTGGAAAATTAAATTCTGTTTCCTTGTCTCCTTTCTTGAACCTGCCACCCATCTACAGTGCTGTGGAGAAGGAACTGTTTTTTATTTTGGCTGTATGTTATTTGAAAGAATTTTGCATACAAGAATTTTACATACAAGAATCAAGATTGAAATTCAGCCTCTGCCACTCACATTTGTGACCTTGGGCAGGTCACTTGATCTAGGCCTCATTTTCCTCACCTGCCAATTGAAAAGTTGAACCAGATGATTTCTAAAGTATTACTCTGGTCCCTGCTCTGCCTTGCTACCCTCAGGGTGTGATGTGGCTTGGCCATTTCATTTTGACCACTTCCAGAACTCAGGTGATGGTAGACTCTGGGGGATGGAGAGGGCTCCACAGATCCACCTCACTGCTTTCTACTACTCCAGCAGAAGACTGCAGCCCAGGCAGACTCATGCTCTCCCAGCATGGCTCCAAGGCCCAAATGAGCTGTGTTGATTTAAAGCTTTTCCTTTACTGTCCTTTCTACAGAGGCTGAATAATCTTGGGATACGATTGAATTTGAAAGGTTCCCAAATATGCTTTTAATTTTCAAGTGCCAGTAGTTTCCAAACATGTATAAACATGCAGAACACAAACAAGCTCAATTCTGTGTCAATGAGCCTTGCAAAACAAGACGCTGTTCCCAGGGCCAGGAGAAAACCCCTTAACAGAAAGAAAATAGAACCATTTGGTATCTTTCTCTTTCATGACAGAGAAATATGCTTCTGTCTGGGAAATGCCTACCAATACCCGAATGCCAACCATGCACTGCTCATTTGTGCAGGAATGTCTTAAACGTAGAAGAGAGGTGCCTTTGAATACAGCGCTTTGGTAACCTTAAATAAGTCTTTTAACCTCTTTGAGACTCAGTGACCTCACGTGTAAAATAGGGTTATGATAGATAAACAGAAAGATAGATGGTAGAAAGATAGGTGATGGATGGATTGATTCACTGAAAGATGATGGATTGATAGGTGATTGACATAAAGACAGATAGCAGATAGATAAAGACAGAAAGATAAATGAAAGATTAATTGAAAGATGATAGAAAGATGGATGATTGCCAGATAAAAAGAGATGACAGCAATCTGTGATGGATGGATTGATAGATTGAAAGATAGTTAATAGAAAGATGATAGATTGAAAGATAGATGATTAATTGAAAGATGATAGAAAGATGGATCATTGATAGATAGACAATTTATTAATACGTTCCCTCTGTCAGGCACTATGTGCTGGGACGTACAGCAACCAAGACAGTCCCTGCCCTCAGAGAGCTTCCATTTTAATGGGAGAAGTCTGTATCTGGGGTGGGGTGGGGCAGCTGGAAAGAGAGAAAAGCTGGTAAGCACTGTGGCATCTTATGGAGGTGGACAGTAAACAGCCTGAATGCCTAAGGCATTCCTGAGTTGTCCACAGGTAAGAGTAAAGTGCCCCAAGGCAGAGCCCGAGGTTCTGAGAGAGAAGGGGATGAGTTGTTGTGAGGATGAAACAGGGGCACTGGAGGCACATGATTTTACAAATATTAAAGTGCTAGGAGAAGGTTAGTTTTTGTTGTTGACTTTGGAGTCAGAAGCCCTAGATTGCAATCCTCCCTCAACTATTGCCAAGTAATGTAAACCAGGATTTCTCTCTCGTTTCCTCATCTACAAAATGAGGGAATCCGACTCCTTAACCATGAAGGTCCTTCCCAGCTCAAGATCTCTTATCCTATTTGTGTGACTCTGGACAAGTCACTTCATGTCTGTAAAGCTACAGTTTCCTCACCTTAGAGGTGGCGAATCATTGGACCCTAAGATCCTTTATACCCCTTGGTCTGTGATCCTAGGATTCTATTCAGCCTGAACATTTCACTTCACACTTTGAGGCTGGGATGGGAGAGTGTAGTGGCAAAATCATCTTTCCCTACACTAAAATGTGATCATTCTTGAACTAGTATTTTAGAAAGCAGGCCTAGTAAATGTCTGAAAAGAATGCTTAGGCATTCACTTGCCTTTGCTGAAACACTTGTAGTAATTATAATAACTGACATGAATACCAAATTTTACTGACACTCAAGGAGGAGAGGACTAAAGAGGTGTCAAATGTGGCCCCAGAAAGAGTAGGGTCACAATCCAATTAAAATGTAATTGGGAAAAGTTAAATACATACATGCATACATACATACATTGCAACAGAGATAATGTTATTTTGTGGTTTTCTAAGTCAATATGCTATCTGCAGGGATCAGTTTTTATTTGAGTTTGATATCACTGAGCTAAGTGTCTTGCCGTGGGTCACAGTCTGTAAATATCAGATTGTGCCAGACCCTCAATGGGGCATGTTCTCTACTCTTCTATGCTGCCTCTCCTTCATCTTTCTTTGAAGGACCATTTAATGGAAGGAGAAGGTATGACTGTGATCGTTGAAGAGCAGTAAGACTTGGGGATCCAGACCTATACTGAGATCTGTCTTCACTGCAAGGTGGTGTGTGGGTCTCACTGGCTGCTGCCAGCTAATAAGATACCCCTTTGGTTAAGGGACTCAGGCTAAGCATTGGCTCCCACTGTCTCCTTGGCTTTTCCTTCACTGATTTCTATGTTCCTGAAACTGAAGAAGTGTAAAAATATTTCATCCCCAGGAATCAACTATATGAACACTGCTTTGGCAATGCCAAGTGTCATAGAGTGCTTCCCATGTGCCTCAAATGAATTCCCTTTTCACTGCCACTTCATGGAGTGCCTCACCAGATACCATCATCTGTATGAAGCTTTCCTGAGCCCCCCAATGCCTAGTGTCCTCCCTCTTGAATTACCTTGGATTTAGTTGTATTGTGTGTTCATTTGTTTCAGTCCTGTCCAACTCAGTCATGACCCCTTTTGGGATTTTCTTGGCAAAGATACTGGAGTAGTTTGCCATTTCCCTCTCCAACTCATTTTACAGATGAGGAAACTGAGGCAAACAGAATTAAGTAACTTGACCAGGGTCACACAGCACTATGCACTACATCACCTTTGGGGCAGCTAGGTGGTACAGTGGATAGAGCACCTGTGCAAGAGTCAGGAGGACCTGAGTTCAAATCTCACCTCAGACACTTGACATTCACTAGCTATGTGACCTTGGACAAGTCACTTAACCCCAACTGCCTCATCCTGGGTCATCTCCAGTCATCCTGATGAATATCTGGTCACTGGATTCAGATGGCTCTGGAGGAGAAGTGAGGCTGGTGACCCGCACAGCCCTCCCTCACTCAAAACAAAGTCAAGTGCAAGTCATGTCATTATTTCTCTGATGGCGTGGTCTTCTTTGACAACAAAGGACAAACATGCACACTGCATCACCTCTATTCACTGTATAGTTATTTGGAATATACTTGTATATGTCCTTGTCTCCTACATTACAATGTATCACCTTTGTGGGAAGGGATTGTTTCTCTCTTTGGACTAGTATCCCCAACCACAGAACACAGTAAGTGTTTAATAACTGCTCAGTTGAATGATTAATTGAATTTGACCTGGATTTTGGCCATAATTTGTTGTTGTTGTTTCACATCAAATGCAAAGAGATACAAAGAGATTAATGACATGTCCAAACTGCACTAAGTTTGGTTCAGAAAAATTAATGGAAAGTTCAAGTAGGTTACTGATGTTATTTCAGTTTATTGGTTGGGGGGGCAGAGAAGGGAGAGGGATGAACAAAGGGTCCCAGTGCACACAGGGCCCTCCACTGAGCGTACCCCTTCTATGGCATCCCCAGCCCCTGCACTGTCACTCTATGTGTCCAACAAATAGCTGAACCTTGGCATTTCTGCCTCTACTAGGTCTCTTGCATTCACCCCCTTCTGTCTACTCTCACAGGCCCCTCCTTAGTTCTTAGTTCAGGTCCTCATCCCTCCTCATCTGGAGAATTACAATAGTGTGTGTGTGTGTGTGTGTGTGTGTGTGTGTGTGTGTGTGTGTGTGTGTGTGTTATGAGGGAGGGAGGGAGGGAGAGAGAGAGAGAGAATGTGAATTAAAAAAAGTACTTATGGGTTGTGTCATCAAAAAAAGCTTCGAGACTACTGGCCCAGGTTTTCATTTTTCAGGAATGGAAGTGGGAAAGGGAATACTGCACTTGGCATCTGGAGGAGCTGGGTTTGAATGTTGCTCAGACTCAGTTTCCTTACCAGTCAAATGGGACTAATCTTAGCACTTCATAGGGTGAAGGATGAAGTAAAATAATACATGGGAAGCACTTTGAAGACTCCAATGTGCTACATACAGAAGAGCTATTATTAATATAACCAGTTTAAAGGATGCTACAAATGAAAGCCAATTAATTTGCCTGAAAACCGCAACTTTCATTAAAGAATTATGCCAATGTTTTTATCTATATTTCTAATAAAAATCATTTTTCTAAAATGTTGATTATTCCAAAGCACTTTTCATAGTGCCTTTTTCTCCCCCCCAAATTCACAGCTAAAGTTGTATAGATTTCCTCACTAGGTCCCCATTTAGGGCCATTTTAGGAGAGTTTGATTCTATTTGATTTTCAAATGTCTGTGGACACACAACTCACTTCTCAACCACCTGCTAACTGGGATTCTTTGGAAAGTTTCAATATCTCCCCCCACCCCCAATCAATATTGACAGATGTCTGAAAATGGTCCAAAAATCGCTTGTCAAATACATCTTCTCTCTGGTTCCATAAGTTTCAGATCCCCAGAATCCCTATCAGCAGATGTTTCTTGGGCTGAGGATGTTTTGTTATTTTCTTGTATTTTACTTTTCTCCAGGCATTTCAGAAATGCCTTCTCCAGCATAATTTTAAAAGCAAACTGAAACCACCAATTGTATGACACCTGTCACTGCTGCCACACGCTATGTGGTTGTCATTTTTTTTTGAAAAATACATTGTCTTCATCTAATATCATCAGAGACCAATAATTAAACAGAAAAAAGACAGTTTGAATTAGTTCATGGTGAATGACTGTCTAAACCGATGCAGGCCATATGTGTTAAATGTCTATATTAGTGCTACATTAGCATTTCTGAACATAGAGATAACATCAAGGAACAGCTTAATGAGGAAAAGCCACTAATCAGCAAAGGCAAAAGAGAAGTGATGGTCAAGCAGCAAATGTTTGAAGAATGCTAGGAAAACACCATAATGCCTACTTACCTACCTATCTGACCTTGGGAAAGCAAGCCACTTTAGCTCAGCCTCAGGTTCCTTATCTGTGAAATGACAGGGTTAGAGTAGATAGCCTCTGAGATCCCTTCTAGCTCCTGTAGGTTGAAACCAGGAGCAGGGGGTAGAATCTGCAAAGAGCCAGATTTAGAGTTGATTTCAGGGGAGGAGGATTTCTAAAAAAAAAAAAAACAGAGCTATCTCTAAGTGATCCAAATTCCCCAGTAAGTAGTGGATTTCTCCTCACTGGAGATCTTTGAGCAAAGGCTGGATGACCCCTCAATATGGTTATTGTCCAAGGGATTCTCTGTTAGGTACCACCAAGGCCCCTCCTAACTCAGACATGCTGTGACTTGAAACATACATTGTATATTGCCACCTCCCCAGTGAGTCTTTCCAGCTAGAAATGGAATATGTATCTTGATAACCAACCTGGAAATAACTCTTTGCACTGCTATTTGTGACTTTCTGAAAGATCCCAGCTTGTGCCTATCCTCTTGTAATTCTTTTTCCTTCCAAAGTTGTACCATCAGGGTACAAAACCACCCATGGCTAAAGTGGTTGTTGAAGGGATTTTACCTCCTTATGCTTCTTCCTTTCCTATTCAAGTCAGTGACGGCTCACTACTCTGAAGCTACTTGGTGGTAGTGGTAGTGGGGCTCTGAATAGGGTTCAAATTCAGGAGATGTAGACCAGAAGCTTAAAACACGGTCCCTGCAGTTAAGAAGTTTCCAATCTCCTTTGCAATACAAGACCAAGGAAAAGAAGAAGAATCAATGCAAATCAGCATTGGAAAAAGCACTAAATTCAGAGTCAGAGGCCCTGAGTTCAAATCCCAACTCAGTCATTTACTAGGGGAAGAAAAGGGAACAGGCACTTATTGTGTGCCACCCACTTTAGTAAGCGTTTTACAAATGTCATCTTATTGATCACTACCTGTGTGACACCGAGTGATTCTCCCTAGGCCTCAGTTTCCTTATCTATAAAAAGGACACCTGGACAGATGGCCTCTACGGTTTCTGCCAGCTCCAAGCCAATGGATTTAGCTCAATAGTTCAACGTGGACTGGAATAATCAATTCTAGAAGGCTTTCTAGAGGGGGCAGAACTTAGCCTGGCCCTGGATGGCTGATCCAGTGATAGTCACCGAGAGGAAGTACATCTTGTCCCATGGAACTGTTCTTCCCTCCCCCCCAGCAGCATGCCAGTGGAAGTCAGAAAACAAAGGTGTTTGACCAGGGCATCTTGAAGTTCCCTTCCAGCCTATAGCTTCATCAGCCTTTACTTACAAAGAAGAAACACAATTTCCAGGCATTCTATTTATGAAGTGAATAAGAGTCATGAATTTTAGGCAACTAAATAGCACTGCCATCTTTGGTTTTGGTCTTGTTTGTTTTTTCCTTTACGGAAACACATGGTGAACTGGGAAGAAGCTCAGCCTGTATATCTGCAGACCTGGGCTCTGGCTCCTGCTCAGTTGCTAACTTGATGTGTGACTTTGGACAAGTCACTTCATCTCTCTAGGCCTCAGTTTCCTTCTCTGTAAAATGAAAGACATGGCCTAAATTCCCCTCCATCTCTTGTGTCTCTGACTTCCCATCACCGAGAGAAAGGTGTGCCAAGTTTACATCGAGTGATGGCTGCTGATCACAAGGGGTAGATTTCCCAGGCAGATGGAACCTCATTACAAAGCCCCTTGTGCTGTTAACACATCTCCACAAATCTTAATGAATGGTAAAGTTTAGAACTATTTTTTTGCTCCTTGGGAGTCATGGGATGGGATTCAATCCCAGGCATAATTAGTACATTGTTGTCAGTTTCCTTGGCTAGGTGAGGATCCAGCCTGTGACACCAGCGTCATGTTCAAAAGCAGCCTCCAAGGCTGAAGCTGCAGGGGCACAGAAGTTTGCGTGAACTCAGGTCACGAAAAGCAGGAGTCAGAACCTGGAGCTCATTAGTTCTCCACTGAACTTCTTCTACCTTGAATAAAAAGGTCCTTTCATAATGAAGTGCTAGACGGGATCCTGAAAGAAACCCAGGACCCACAAACTGTGACATGACACTTCGATCTCCTTTATCACCAAGTGTTTTCATCTAGAGGCTTGATGCATAAGAAGAAGCTGGACTATTAATTAAAAAAGGGGATGTGGCTTTACAGTCAATTAAAAAAAAGGACTTTGCTTTGGACACTGGGATCAGTCAGATATTGTACAGAGGGGGAAGTAACTAATTAACCAAAAAAATCTTACTTTTTAAACTTTTTTAATGATGGTGTTAGAGAAGAAGGTTAGAGAGAGGAAATTATAATGCAAATAGTACCTCAATTAATAGTTACCAACTAAGTAATAGAATAAAGTATATTTATAAATTAGTATGATTCTTAATTGGGTAAGAGGCTAAAGAAAATCTTTGTGAGAATATGCCAATAGTGCATTAATCTCCATCATTTATAGCTACATTGCAAATAACACATATATATGATTTCCTTATTAATATTAAAATATTTATAGCAGCAAAAATGAGACAGGGTCAGTGGGGTTTATTAAATTTTAAACCCTTCTCCACTGTGCCGTTATGGATAGAGTCTATGAGAGTTTGTGGTTCTTGCATGATTATTAATTCCTTTACATGGTTAAGCTGATGAGGGCGCTGATATATTTGATCTGAATACACTTGAAAGAACAGGCCCAAATTGGATGGAGTTTGTCCAAGGGTACAAAATTGGTATGACTTCCACGACCATGTAGGAAGAAATCCCTCTGTTCTTAAAAGATGGGAAATGCCATCAGGCCTAACCACTTTTTCTCATATTTGGTGTTCGTGTTTTCATACTTATTCTTCCAAAAGGAGGATGCCGGATAATTATATATTTTGTGCCAGCTGCAGAATTCCCCCTTAGAGACAGTTCAGCTTGCACCCTGAAATTAGATCCCACCACCTTACTGTGCTACTCACAAGAGCTCCAGGAGGCATGCCCTTCCTTTTAGAGCCATTTTACAGAGCAAGTGGGGCCTCTGATTTTTACTGGTCACCTTGTTTATGATTAGGTTGAACCATGTCCCCTAGGGTCTTTCATGAAAATGAAACACCTGTGACCATTATTCACCGCATTTACTGCCTCCCATGGCCTTCCAACAAAGACCTTGCTGGGAAAGCCAGAGGGCAATGATGCCAGGCTACCTGAGGATCTAGGACAAAAAAATGGCATAGATCAGGAAAAAGGTACCTGCTTCACCCATCTACTCAATTTCAAGTCAACAGCTGTGTAGACACACTGCCAAACATCTAGGTCTTTGGAAGTATTTGCTTGGTATCCTGGAAATGAAACATTTAGATGACTGATGGAATCTTTTAGCAGTTTATCTAGATATTTTGGTGACATAGACAAGACTGATCCATGGGACTGCCTGAATAGAGCTCCAGTTCTCAGTGAGGTCAATCTCCAAAGGAGAGAAAATGGTCATAAAATATGTTACTGGTTGAAATGAACCCTGAAAATAATGGCCTGTGGAGAGAGTACCTAGACACAATGTACTCTTGTCACGGGAAGGTAAGCCAGATCCATTGCACACCTGCTGATGTTTCAGGTTGTATCCAAGAAGAGCCTTTGGGACAGCTCACTGCAACAACCTATGCCAAGCACCAGGAACCACCAAAATAACGAAAAAAAAACCAAACTATTTTTACATCTCTGTGGGCAACGTATCTATGGCTGGCTCAAGTTCCCAGCTGTCACCTAAGGATGAAAAAGGCCTTCCAGAGCCAACCACTCCACCAGGTGGGAACTTTCCAAACATCATAAAGTCAAGTCATTTATTTTGTGGCTCTGAAAGTGAAGGTCTTCCATTTTGAGAAAAAAATTCTTTTTGATAAACTAGGCCATTGAATGCTCAAAGCACTATTATAAGAAAGAGACTCCTCGTGTATGCAAAATGATCAATTGAATGAAAAGAACCTCAGAAATGAACCTGGACTATAGTCCTAGGCCCTGGGAGTTAACAAAATCTATTACTTTGGTATTAAAAATGAATATTTGAATTTTAGCGAAGAACAGTTCCATGAAAAATAGATGTCACTGTGGCTTTTCCCAAATGTGATGTTCCTAGGACGCCTGAGACTTGTGCTGCTAAATGAAGGTGCATTGTATTACCTCTGATAAGAGCTGGAAACCATGGAAGAATGAATCTAGCCTTATGGCTGGAAAAAATGGAATGTTATCTTTAGCCGATCCAGCAGCTGGTGAGAAGATGCACAGTAAATTACACACTACATTGGACTGTCCTACTGAGCTATCAATGTCTTACGTTGCTTATTTAGGCAAGAATGATAACAGAAACTGTTCAGTTGTTCTTAAGCTATGACAAACCAAAGGAACATTATCTGTTTGTTCCTTTTAACAAGACATCCTTGGAATTTAAGTGTTTTTCATTCTTTGAGATGAATGGTTTTTGAAGATGAGTCATTTTTTTTTAAATGATCCATTTCATCTTTGCTTGAATTATAGAAACCTTTCCCCCGAAATTTAGAACTCATCTGATACAGGGTTATAGCTCTTTAGGATTCTACACATTCATTTTGACACATTTCAGCTGCCATTTACCTTCCATCCATCAAACAAACTTTTGAGTGGGCAGCTCATCCTCATTTTACAGAATTGCTGATTGAGAACTGGAAGGGACCTTGAAGGGTAGCTAGTCTACCCCCTCTCCCATTGAAGATGAGGAAATCAAAGCATAGAGACTTTAAATAACCTGCCTCCATTCACATGACTACTAAATGTCTGAGGTGAGGTTTGAACCCATTTCCTGATTCTACGTCTAGTGCTCTATCCACTACCCTCATTTCTTCTTTGAAAGGAAAGAATGCTAGACTTATAGTCAGGACTACTCGAGTTGAAGTTCCACCTCTGACACCTACCTGGGTGATTAGGTAAATCACTCAATTTCTCTGGCTCTTGATTTTGTCTTTTGTAAAACAAGGAAACTGGATTAGATTTAGTGTCTTATACCCTTTCTGTCCCTTGACAATGTGGAGAAGCCTAAAGACCCCTTCTCAGGATTCCAAGCTATCATTATACAAAACCCATCATCCCATGTCTGCTACATTTATAGTCATCTACCTCAACTCTACACCCCCATACCAATGCCCAGCTCCATATTTACCTACCCCTTCCACTGTGCTCTCTAAAATATCTGTTCCATAATTAACAATCTTGCTGTCATCTTAAATCTTTTTCTTACTCTTTCCCTCCAACTAAACCTGATCTTTGTACTCATTGTGGCCTCAATGCCTCCACCACTTAGTTCTTTCATAGGCCCTGTGCTGGCTACACTGTCCTCCCTTTCTTGTCTCAGTCTCATGTTGAATCTATTCTGTTCTCTCCTGTTCTCTACCCTTAAGTCCTTTGTCCCCTTGTCCATTTGCTGATCAAACTTTATCAACCCTTGGCTTACTCCTGCCTTCTTCCTTCTATTCATATGTCAGGGAGCGCAACTGCAATGGGCTGGCCACGTTGTTCAAATGCATAATGTATGCTTGCCAAAAAGACTATTTTATGGAGAACTCACATGGGGCAGGAGATCACATGGTGGCCAGAAGAAGAGATACAAGGACATTCTCAAGGTCTCTCTCAAGAACTTGGGATTTGACTGTGCAACATGGGAGACAGCATGGTGTGCTTGCATCAGAAAGGGTACTGTGCTCTTTGAGCACAGCAAAGCAGAATTGAAACAGCACAAAGTAAACATAGGATGTGCAAATTTGGGATATCCACCTCACATATTCACACAGACTATCTGTGCCCAACCTGTGGTAGATCATTCCGAGCTCATATTTGTCTGATCAGCCACAGTAGGACACACTGAAATTTCACTTTATCATGGCGATGTCATTTTGGTTCTCTTTGAAGAGGAAGGACAACAGCCAACCAATCAACTAATGAATATGGATGGAAGAAATCAGGAAACCATGCTGACTGGGTCCACTTAAAATTTTTGTTATGCAATCTCTACTGGGCTCTCTCTGCAGCAAGGTAATCCTCTTAAATCTTCTTAATTGATCCAAAATCCCACTCATCTCATCAGGTATTCCAGACCATATTGTCCCTCCTTAACTCTCCTATGGCACCGTCTCTTCCCATCCTATCAGCTAAGGACCTTGACACTGACCTCCTTGTTTTTTTTCACACAAGACATTCCATCTATGCCTCTGGGCTGCCTCTAGCCTCAGGTAAACCTTCATCTTCTGGAAGAAGCTTTTACCATTCCTCCTTAATCTTAGTGCTTTCTCCCTCAGATTATTTCCAATTGATCCTATATAGATCTTTTTTGTACATAGTGGTTTGCAAGTCTTCTTCCCCATTAGATTGTGAGCCCCTTGAAAGAAAGGACTGTTTGGTTGCTTTGTTATTTGGGTTTTGTGGGGAGTGGTTTGCATTTATTTGTATCCTCAGTATTTAGTACACTGCCTGGTATGTATTAGGTACTTAATAAATGCTTATATATTTGATATATTTCACTAAAAATATGAAGTCATTTTCTGAGAAATCCTATCTCCCTTCTCCTTATTGAATTTCACTCAGATGTCTTCCCTGGCTATCTCCTCCTTCACTCCTATCTCACATGAACAGGTGACACTTTTCCTTGTCAAGGCAAAATCCTTTATTTGCCCACTTGATCTCTTCCTTTCCGGCTTTCTCCAGCCAATTATGAACTGTATCACAGGGACATCTCCAATTGTTCTGATCTATATCTCACCACTGGATCCATATGATTCAGGAAGAGAAAGTGATATTGGTGATTTTTCACAGCCCTCCCTCACTTAAATCCAATCCACTTGTTTATCATGGCATCACCTCCCTGATGTCATGGTCCTCTTCAAGAACAAAAGACAAACAACATCCCCTCTATTACATTCTCTCTCTCCCTCTCCCTCTCCTTCTCTCTCTCCAGTCTCTCCCTGGTAGATCTACTAGAGCTAGTAGAAGAAGTTCTTTCTGACACTTAAAAACATTTCCATGATTTCCTGATCCTTAAGAAAGCTTCACTTCACTTGATGGCACCGTTCCTGCTCCCCATTCTCTGATATCAATTGTCATCTTAGCTAAACTACTTGAAAAGGCTATCTCTACTCACTTCCTTAACTTCTTCTCCTCTCACTCAATTCTAAGCCATCTGTAGTCTGGCTTCCACCCTCATAATTCAACTGAAACTGCTCTTTCCAAAGGCATCAGTGATCTCTTAATTGCAAAACTTAATGGCCTTTTCTGAAACCTCATGCTAACTAACCTGTGTGAAGCCTTTGACACTGCTGAACATCCTTTTCTCCTGGATATTCTCTCCCCTTTAAATTTTCATGAAATGATTCTTTCCTAGTTTTCCAACCAGTCTGACCAATGCTTTGCAGTGTCCTTTGCTAGATCTTCCTTTGGGTCATGAGCTATGACTATGACCTTTGGATCATAACTGTGACTTCCAAGTGGGTCCTCTAATCTTCTCCCTCCATATTGTCTCATTCGGTGCTCCCATCCACTCCCATGGGTTCAGCAACAGATTTGCATATTTGTCCTTTATGAATTTCAGTCTCATATCACCAACTACCTCTTGGCCATCTTGAACAGGATGCCCCTTAGGCATCTCAAACTCAACCTGTCCCACCAAACACTCTCTTCTTCCCAATTTCCTTGTTACTGTCAAGAGCACCACCATCTTCACAGGATCCAAGGTTCAAAATCTTGGTGCCATCCTCAACTCCTTACTCCCCTTTTTGTCAAACCTTGTCCATTTTGTCTTCATGTGTGTCACATACTTTCCTTTCTCTCTACTTACATAGGTACCACTTGACCCTAAGTACCTCATACCTGGACTGTTGGAGTAGTCTTCTGGTTGGCTACCTTGCCTCAAGTCTTTCCCTACTCCAGGCCATCTTTCTCTCATCTATTGAACTGACTTTCCTAAAGTGCAGGTCTGATCATGTTGCACACACACCTCCAATCTCAATGTTTCCCTATTATCTTTGAGAGCAAATGTAAAATCTTCTGGATTTTAAAATCCTTCTTAATTTGAGACCTTCCTACCTTTCTAGTCCCCATTCCCCTTATTCCCCTCCACATATTCTGCAATCCAATGACACTGATCTTCTTTCTGTTTCTTAAACACAGCACTCCATCTTTGCACTCTCTCCTTCAGGCCCAAAACTCAATCCCTCCTTACCTCTGCCTCCTAGCTTTCCTGGTTTCCCTCAAGCCTACATACTAATTCCACCTTCTACAGGAGGTCTTGTCCCATCCTGTCCACTACTAATGACTTCCCTCTAAGATTGCCTTCTATTGACACTGTATATATGTTGTATGCACATAATTGTTTCAACAATATCTAACTCAAATAGAATGTGAGCTTCTTGAGGGCAGGAACCATGTTTTTGCTTTTTTTTTTTTTTTGCATCTCTAACACTGATCATGGTGCCTACAACATAGTAGATGTGTAAAAAATGCTTGTTGACTGACATGGGGAATTCATATCAACTATTTGGAACCAGGCATGAGTTTCAACAAAATCTGTATCAGCATGGATCCCATTTCAAGGTCCAGATTATGATAAATCAGGGATGCATCTTCTCATTCTCCCCCAAGTCTGACTGCCTTCCCTTTTACCTCCAACCACTGACCATGTGGCAAATCAGGGAAATCTGGGAATCTGAGCTATACCCCTGGTTACCATACTGCCCTGCCCATCATGTGTTTGGAAATCATGATCTGCTATCCTCGCTATGACCCAAGAACAGTTTCCTTCATTCTGCCCACTGGCATTTTGCTCCATCTACCATAACTGGATAAATATAATGTAAAATACTGTGCTTCTTATTGTTTATATACTCTGAGGTAGTTAAAAATATACATTTTCCAAAGGAAATTAAACAATGGTATTAGAATTGACAGAAGTCAGCAAAGAAGGGGATAGAATACTAAAAATTTGTGTTCAATAAAATCAGAATGGTCTTACATATAATCTAATTGGCATCATCCAAACCATGACTAGCTATCATTTTTATTAAGATGTCATCAGAATAAAACTGATTGCATACATCTTTGTGAAGTCCAACCAAACCTCGATTTTCTCAATTATACAAATTAATGACTCCCCTTATTAATCATTCACGTTCTCCCATTAACTGCCTTCTTGCAATTTCCTTCCTTGTTAGCACATTTCCATTTGGACGGTGGTGGTACAAGATGGGAACACAGAAACACACTATGTAACAACATAAATATGTCAATTCTGAATTACCTGTTGAAATGAAAGGCAGGCTAGAGAACTGGGGCTCTCTCATGGTACTCCCTTATTTGCACTGTCTTCTCCTGCACAGTCCTCTTACTGCAGATATGGGCCATGCTATATTTTTTCCAAGCACCTTTATTTGTTAGGGCTTCATAAGTTTGTCACTTATCTCCCACAACCACCCTGGGAAATGAGCTGATAACATCATCTCTTTGCGTAAGCAAGGAGCAACATAGGGAGGTAAAATAACTCATCTAAGGTAACCTGACCCCTCAGTGGTTGGAGGTGCCTCCTGGGAACCATTTGTACTACTCTCTGAAGCCATACTCTTCTTACTCAATAATCATTCACCCTTTTTTACATCTAGTTTTCCTTGAATAACTTTAGGGATCCAGCATCATGCCAATTTACCAAAGATTGCTCTAACAGGTCACTCTCTTTGAAGTCATGTGCCACTCACTTTCTCTTCAACCAAAGATCTGCTAAACCCATAGGATATTTTCAGCCCTCTGTCCCCAGTACTCCCTATCATTTCATGAACTTACCTCAGTCAGCCTTGGACATTAATTACAGCCCACAGTTGTATGAGGTTTTAAGGTTGGGAAAGCATTTTACTTCCTTGTCTCATTCAATCCTCACAACAACCCTTGGAAGTAAGTGCTATCATTAGCCCCATATCACAGCTATGGAAGCTGAGGCTTGAGAAGTCAAGTGACCTGACCACAGTCATATAGCTTGTAGCTGTCAGAGATGGTATTCAAACCCAGGTCTTCTTGACTCCAATTCTAGCTCTCTGGGTAACATTGGATAGAAGGGGAAAACACATGTCAAGAACTTAGTATGTGCCAAGTACTATACTAAACATTGGTCATACAAACAGAAAAGTGAGACACTCCCTGTTCTCAAGGATCTTACGTCCTAATTGGAGGAGACTAAATATGGGAGTTTAGCTATGAGGTACATAGAAAGGCCAAATGATGCTTAAAGAGCAGTGGTATGTCAGATGGAAAGGCCCAGGAGTCCTTGGACTAGATTCAAAGATAAGACAAAAGTGGTATGTCTCTCTTAGAAATTGGCATTAATTCAATGTGTACATGGCAGATGCTCCTCTTCACTGGCCCCTATTTATAAGCTGAAACTTTCCCTTATGGATGCATGTGTTGTAGTGATTATTCATCAGGCAAATAGATCGTGTGTCTCCATGGGGAAAATTTACTCTGAAAGAACTTTGAATAGTTGATCATAATGGAGGCAGCTAGGTTGCTGGTGTCATCTTAATAAACAAATATTAAACGGTGTATTTGAAAAGATGGCTTATGGTGACCAAAGAGAAGGGTTTCTCACTTGGAAGGGAAACCAAGCTACTGAGTTGGTTGAGTTACTGAAACCAAGAATCCCAAATCATCTGCCTTGGGAAGAAGAGTGCTGCTACTGAGGAGGTCACAGGTCTTCCAGAAGATCAAAGTGAGCATTATTTTTTGTACAGAAGCTCATTGAGTTAGAGCTAGAAGGACCTTACAGACCATCATTTTACTTTTGAAGAAACTGAGCTCTAGAGAAATGAAATGATGTGCCCAAGGTCACCAAGGTAGTAAGTAGCAGAGGCAGGATTAAATTCCCATTTTCCTTACTGTAAGGCCAACATGTAATTAACTGCATGCTGCCTTTCCACATAGATCACCTTATACAGACATATTGGTTTAATTAAATTTGATTTAAAACCTAATGGAAAATTACAGGGGGCAGAGCCAAGATGACAGAGTAGAAACACGGACCTGCTTGAACTCCCCTCAAAGCCCTTAAAATACCTGTAAAAATGACTCTGTACCAATTCTAGAGCAGCAGAAGTCACAAAATGACAGAGGCAAACAGATTTCCAGCCCAAGACAGCCTGGAAGGCCAACAGGAAGCATCTATGGTACTGAGCTCAGAGCAGAGCCCAGAATGGGCCACACTGGCACAGGTGGGACTAGAGCAGGTTTCACAGCATGGAATCATGAGCAGCAGCTGTGGTTTCCATATTTCTCAACCCACAAATGACAAAGACAGCTTCAAAAGTCAGTGAGAAAGCTCTTTAACTTGGGTGAGAAGGGAGCTTGGTTGGGCCCCAGCCCCAAGATGGTGGCAGCCACTACTGCATCAGCAGCTGCTTCTGGAGCTCTAGGCTTACAGACCCTGGGGGAATTGAGCTGCTGATCTGGGTCTCAGTTCTGGCTATCCTTGGGTGAGGAGGAGTGCTAGCATGGCAGAGCTGGTAGGAACTGTGGAGAGGGAATCCTATTTGAAGTTCCAGGGCAGAAAAAGTGTTGACATTGCTCACAGACCAGAGTATAAACCTGGAGAGGAGTAAATGCCTCTCCTTTGACTATGCTACTTTGGAGGAACTGAGAACTTACAGGTCTCTAAAGATATCTCAGAGAACAGCTGCACAAAACCTCTGAGGCCTGGGATAGTATACCCTCCATTTGACAAGGGACCCCAAAGTCAAGTAATTGACTGGAAAATGTTCCAAAAGGGGGAAAAAATAAGACAATGGGAGGATACTTTCTTGGTTAAAAGTTATTTTCTTCCATTCTTTCAGGTGAAGAAGAGCAAAGCATACAATCAGAGGAAGACCAAAGCATGCAACCAGAGGAAGATAGCAAGGTCAAGGCTCCTACATCCAAAGCCTCCAAAATCTATGCAATGGTTTCAGGCCATGAAAGAGCTCAAAAAGGATTTGAAAGTCAACTAAAACATGTGGAGGAAAAATTGAGAAGAAAAATGAGAGTGATGCAAGAAAATCATGAAAAATGAGTCAACAGCTTGCTGAAGGAGAACCAAAAATTGCTGAAGAAAATAACACCCTTAAAAATAGACTAACCCAAATGGCAAAAGAGGTCCAAAAAGCTAATGAGAAGAATGTCTTAAAAAGCAGAATTCACCAAATGGAAAAGGAGGTCTAAAAGCTCACTGAAGAAAATAGTTCTTGAAAAATTAGAGTGGAGTAGATGGAACCTGATGACTTTATGAGAAATCAAACACTTATAAAACAATACCAAAAGAATGAAAAAAATAGAAGATGATGTAAAATATGTCATTGGAAAAACAACTGACCTGGAAAATAGATCCAGGAGAAATAATTTAAAAATCATTGGTCTACCTGAAAACCATGATTAAAAAATGGCCTAGATATCATCTTCCAATAAATTATCAAGGAAAACTGCCCTGATATTCTAGAACCAGAGGGCAAAATAGAAATGGAAAGAATTCATTGATCACCTTCTGAAAGAGATCCCAAAATAAAAACTCCTAGGAATATTGCAGTCAAATTCCAGAGTTCCTAGGTCAAGGAGAAAATATTATAATCAGCCAGAAAGAAACAATTCAAATATTATGTAAATACAATCAGGATAACACAGAATTTAGCAGCTTCTACACTAAGGGATTGAAGGACTTGGAATATGACATTCCAGAGGTCAAAGGAGATAGGATTAAAACCAAGAATCACCTACCCAGCAGAACCGAGTATAATATTTCAGGGGAAAAAATGGAATTTCAATGAAATAGAGGACTTCTAAGCATTCTTGTTGAAGAGACCAGAACTGAATAGAAAATACGACTTCCAAGTACAAGAATCAAGAGAAACATGAAAAGGTAAATAGGAAAGAGAAGCCATAAAAAGTTTATTAAAGTTGAACTGTTTACATTCCTACATGGAAAGATGATATTTGTAACTCATGAGACATTTTTCAGTATTAAAGTAGTCAGAGGGAATATATCTATGTAGGTGTATATGGGTATGTATGTGTATATTATATATGTGTAGGTATGTATATGTACATGCGTGTATGTGTGTGTGTGTGTGTGTATATATACACATAAATGTATACACACACACACACACACACACACACACACATATATATATAATATGTGTGGGGAGGGGGGTTTACAGAGGGCACAGGGTGAGCTGAATATGAAGGCAGAATCCCTAAGAAATAAAATTTGCTGTTGGGTGGAATGTACTAGGGGTAAGAGAAAGGGAGAAGTAGAATGTAGCAAATCATTTCACATAAAAGAGGCAAGAAAGAGCTTTCACAATGGAGGGGAAGAGGGGGGAGGTGAAAGTGAGCAAGTGAGCCTTACTTTCATGGGATTTGGCTTAAGGAGGGAATAATACATTCAATTGGATATGGAAATCTATTTTACCCTGTAGGAAGGCAGGGGGAAGAGGATAGGAGAGGGAAGACAATAGAAGGGATGGTAAGTTGGGAAAAGGGATAATCAGAAGCAAACACTGCTGTGGGAGGACAGATCAAGGGAGAGAATGGAATAAATGGAGGGCAGGATAGGACGGAGAGAAATGTGGTTAGTCTTTTACCACATAACTATTATGGAAGTGTTTTGCATGGCTGCACATGTATGACCTATATTGAATTGTTTTCTTTCTCAGTGAAGATGGATGGGGAGTGAGGAAGGAAGAGAATATGGAACCCAAAGCTTTAGTAATGAACGTTAAAAATTGGTTTAGTGCAACTGGAAATTAAGTTATACAGGGAATGGGGTATAGAAATCTATTTTGTCCTACAGGAAAATAGAGGGGAGGGGGATGGAAGAAGTGGGGAGTAATAGAAGGGAGGACATACTGGAGGAAGGAATGGATGGGATTCATGCTCCCTTGGGGTGGAGGTGGGAAGAGATGGGGAAAAAATTTTGAAGTCAAATTCTTGTGGAAGTGAATTTTGAAAACTGAAAAATAAATAAATTATATATTTAAAAAAACTAATGGAATATAGAAAAACAATTTGTTTTCTGTGTACGTGTTGACATGAATATGTGCATTTGGGGCAGATATGGGCCTACATGATGCAAAATAGTCAGTTTGGAGTGGCGGTTCTGTATTGGATTGACAAAACAGAAATGTACCACAAGTTCCCTGCAGTTCTTGGATTAGCCACGGAAACAAACATGTTGAGAAAGCTTGAAAAATTGACTTGGTCAAAACCCAACACAGTTAGCAACACCTTAAATGCAAAATGCAGTCCTAAGACAAGACTCCAAAACCTGTCCACAATTGTCAACTCTCTTTCCACCTCAGTACACCTGCATGTAAAATGAGACAAAGTAAATGCTATTTTTACAATACTGACTGCTTTAACAACATAACAAAGTCTGGTTTCTGGCTCCAGCCTGTGTCTACATGACAGGAAATTACCTGTGTGATCAACCAGAAGGTGCAGCTGGAGCTCAGCATCTTGTCTGCTCAAACAAGCTGGATCCTCCCAATAGATTTCCTTAATCTAAGTGGGGGAAGGCCCTTAGTTCAGTTGCAATGTGGGGAAATTTCTAGTTATTGTTTGTTTGCTTGGCATACCATTCTCCTTCCATCCTGTGCTTAACATCCTAGACCATTCCAGATGGCATATCACAGAGGATTGTACGTCCAGATGGAAGGATGGAGAGCACTGCCATCAACCAACCAATTGATCAATCCCAAAGCACTTACTAGGTACCAGGCATTGTGTTAAGCCTCGAGGATACAGAAAAAGGGTGGAAAACAAAACAAAACAACACTTTAGGCCCTTTAGTCAAGGAGCTCACACTTCATTCATTTTCCTTTGGGTGCTATTTTCTTATCCTCCATATCATTTTCAAATTGCAGACACAATACAAAGAATCAAGAGACAGACTTTTTCTTTTTCTCTTTTTCTTTTCTTCCTTTTCTGTTTTAAAATGAACTTTCCTTCCTAATCAAGGAATTTCAATTACCCAGGTAGTGAAACTTGAGCATCTCTGGAGAAAGCATCCTACCTGGTCATCAGCAAGCATAATGTGGAGAGTATGTTTTCAACATTTCCTGGGTGGTGGGATGGTAGGGGGGAGGGATATGTATTCATCTCTGCTAGATTGCTTAACCATAGATTTTCCTGCTTGAGAAACAGAGCATTGACTCAGAATTTTTTCCATCATCAATAACAACCATTACAACCAAGTAAGAAAGGATTCCTCAAATTTGAGGGCTTTCATTCCAATGGAGGGCTACAAGATGGCGTGGTGGGTGGGTGAGTATTCTTAGCACAATTCCCAAGTGATGGGATGGTACTGTCCCCCATCTGAAGGGACCCGCATAAAGACATAGATGTCTCTACTGGGGCACTGACCCTGGTGCTGAATGAATCCTAGAGAGTGAAATCAGCAAGTTTGCCAGCTGGGATTACATTGTGCCTCCCAAAGTGAAGACATCAAACAAAGAAAAGGTTGTGTTTTGTCAGAGATAATATTTAGAAAGTTGGTACAAGATGTCTTTATAGCTCCAAAATGTTTTTGCAAACTGATTGCATCCTTTCAAATACCAGGCCTTTGGAGACCTTCTTATAACTAATTAATCAACTTTGCAAAATGTAAAGCCTTCTTCTGAGCAATACCCACAATCCTGCCACCTTGGGGAGTAATTTTCTTGTTTTCCTAGCATTTTCCCAATCTAATTATTGTACCTCTAAATAGAAGGTTTGTTATTATATAAGCTGATTAATTAGATATGTTATTCTATATCAGGTAAGAAATCACCAAAGGATTGGTGATAAGCTTAAGAAATCAAGTAAGACTGTAGAAGGCAAAATGCAATTACTTCCCAATTAAAAAGCCATTTGACATATTTAAGAGATTAATAAAAATATTCAATGTTGTTAAGAAAAATAATTAGCATTTCTAAGGAAGGAATCAATATGTTTCTTTGATATAGCTGAATAGTAGTTTTCAATGATATGCATATAAATTAAGAGGTTGCATCTTTTTTGTAAAATGGTTTAGTGAAGATTTTTCCTAGTACTTTTCCCTAGCAGTGTGTCTGGGTCCTCTCTGATAAGACTCATTACATAAACTGTCAGGCAAGGAAGGAATTTAAATCAGGTATAAAGTTCTTTTCTTGAGATCTTTATCTAAATACTCATTGAGGGACAAGAAGTTTTAATTGTTTTTTAAGACAGTTCATGAATGTAAATGATTTTTATGTTAAGATTCCTTGACTATTAATCATTGAAATATACTCGACAAGGCATGTCCCCTGAGGTCATGAAGGGAGCAGAATGGCAGCACACCCCTGCTGGAAGATGAGCGATAAGGCTTGCCAAGTTCTTGGCATGTTTGACACCTCTGATCTAAGTGACAGGTGATTCAGGTTCTGAATTTGGGGTTTGGCACTCATATGATTTTTCAGAGTTTATAAAGTCTTTTACATATATTATCTCCTTTGAGCCACACAACAACCTTGTGAGATGAGCGTTTCTATTATCCCCATTTTATAGGTGAGGAAACTGATCTGGAGAGCAATTAAGTGACTCATCCAGGGTCACACTGCTAGTAAATGAATGAAGTAGGATTTGAACTTGCATTTTGCTGACTCCAAGTTGAACACTCTCTATTACACCAAGCTGCCTCTGAGTGAGCAGAGAGAAGGGAACAGATATGAAAAATGTTACAGAAGTCATATAGTCAGAATTTGGCTTGGTACAACCACGGAAGAAGAAGATCCGAGTGTCACATCTTCCCACAAGCTGAGTATGACTCAGATCTACAATGCCATCTATCATGGCAAAAACCACCAATAGATCCAGCTGTATCTAAAAGAATCATGTCTAAGGGCAGTGATCATGCCATTTTACCATGGTAAGATCTTTTTTAGAGTACAGTGTCCAGTTTTGACCACCTCTCTATAAAAGGGATATAGAGAAATGGACAGTGAGGCAGAGAAGAGGTAAGCAAAGAGTGTAAAAGTGGTCTCCTGTGGTTAAGGAGGCATGAAGGTTATTTAACAGGGGCAAGGGAAAGAGAGTCTAGATTGTTATTCTTATGTTGATACTCTTTTGAAAATGTTTCTTCTTGGGGGGCAGAGCCAAGGTGGCAGAGTAGAAGCATGGACCTGCTCTATCTCTCCCCTCATAGCCCATAAAATATCTATAAAAATGACTCTCAACAAATTCTAGAGCAACAGAAGTCACAAATTGACAAAGTAAAACAGATTTCCAGCCCAAGACAGCTTGGAAGGCTGACAGGAAAGGTGTATTGCATCAGGCTCAGAGTAGAGCCCAGACCAGCCTGGGCCACACAGCATGGACAGGACTGGAGTAAGCTTCAGGATGCAGAATCATGGATAGCAGCTGTGGTTCCCAGATTTCTCAACCCACAAATGCCAGAAACAGCTTCAAAGGTCAGTAAGAAAGTTCTTTCACCTGGGTGATGGGAGCACAGTCAGTGACAGCATGTGCTTTTGGAGCCCTCTTCTTAAAGACCCTGGGGGAATCAAGGAGCTAATCTGGATCTCAGCCCTGAGTGGCAGTCCCAGGGTGATAAGGAGCACTGGCTGGTGTGGTGGAGCTTGTGGTGACTGTGGAGAGGGAATCCTACTCGCAGTTCCAGGGGAGAAAAGAGTACTTGTGGTTGCTCCCAGAGCACAGGCCAGGAGAGGAGCAAACTCCCCTCCCTTGATTGTGCCACCTTGGAGGAACTGAGAACTTGCAGGTCCCTAGAGTATACCCTCCACTTGACAAGGGACTCAAAAGTCAAATAACTGGCTGAGAAAATGCCCCAAAAAGGGGGAGGGGGAAATAAGACTAGAAAAAGTTACTTTCTTGGTGAAAAGGTATTTTCTTCCACCATTTTGGATTAGGAAGAACAAAGCATACCATCAGAAGAAGACATCAAAGTCAAGGCTTCTATATCCAAAACCTCCAAAAACAATACTCAATGGCTTCAGGCCTTGGAAGAGCTCAAAAAGATTTTGAAAATCAAGTAATGAGAGCTATGCAAGAAAATCATGAAAAGCAAATCAATAGTTTGCTAAAGGAGACTCAAAAAATGCTGAAGAAAATAACACCCTTAAAAATAGACTAATCCAAATGGCAAAAGAGGTCCAAAAAGCCAATGAGGAGAAGAATGCTTTAAAAAGAAGAATCAGCCTAATAGAAAAGGAAATTCAAAAGCTCACTAAGAGAGGAGTTCTTTAAAAATTAGAATGGAGCAGATGAAAGGTAATGACTTTATGAAAAACCAAGAAATTATAAAACAAAACCAAAACAATGAAAAAATAGAAGACAATGTAAAATATATTATTGGAAAAACAATTGACCTGGAAAATAGATCCAGGAGAGATAATTTTAAAATTATTGGTCTACCTGAAAACCATGATCAACGAAAGAACCTAGACATCATCTTCCCAAAAATTATTGAGGAAAACATCCTTGATATTCTAGAACCAGAGGGTAAAATAGAAATGGAAAGAATTCATCAATCACCTCCTGAAAGAGACTCCAAAAGAAAAACTCCTAGAAATATTGCAGCCGAATTCCAGAGGTCCCTGATGAAGGAGAAAATATTACAATCAGCCAGAATGAAGCAATTCAAGTATTGTGGAAATACAATCAGAATAACACAGAATTTAGCAGCTTCTACACTAAGGGATTAAAGAGTTTGGAATATGATATTCCAGAGGTCAAAGGAGACAGGATTAAAACCAAGAATCACCTACCCAGCAGAGCTGAGTATAATACTTCAAAGGAAAAAAATGGAATTTCAATGAAATAGAGGACTTCCAAACATTCTTGTTGAAAAGATCAGAGCTGAACAGAAAATTTGACTTTCAAATTCAAGAATCAAGAGAAACATGAAAAGGTAAACAGGAAAGAGAAACTTTAAGGAACTCATTAAAGTTGAACTGTTTACATTCCTATATGGAACGATGTTATTTTTAACTCATGAGACCTTTTTCAGTATTAGGGTAGTCAGTTGGAACATGTCTATGTAGGTGTGTATGGGTATGTATGTGCATATTATATATGTGTTGGTATGTATGTGTACATGGGTGCATATGTGTATATCTATCTATATCTATCTATACACAGACAGAGGGCACAGAGTGAACTGAATATGAAGGGAGAATACCTAAAAAATAAAATTTACTGTTGCATGGAATGTACTAGGAGTAAGAGAAAGGGAGAGGTAGAATGCAGCAAATCATATCACATAAAAGAGGGAAGAAAGAGCTTTTACAATCGATGGGAAGAGGGGGGAGATGAAAGGAAATAACTGAACCTTACTCTCATGCGATTTGGCTTAAGGAGGGAATAACACACACTCCATTGGATATGGAAATCTATTTTACCCTGCAGGAAGTCAAGGGGGAAGGGGATAGAAGAGGGAAGATAATAGGAGGGACTGCAAATTAGGGAAAGAGATAATCAGAAGCAAACACTATTGTGGGAAGAGAAGTCAAGGGAGAGAACTGAATAAATGAAAGGCAGGATAGGACAGAGGGAAATGTGGTTACTCTTTTACAACATAACTATTATGGAAGTACTTTGCATTGATACATGTGTATGGCCTATATTGAATTGCTTGTTTTCTCAGTGAGGGTGGGTGTAGAGGGATAGAGAAAATATAGAACTCAAAACTTTAAGAATGAACGTTAAAAATTGTTTTAGCATGCAACTGTAAATTAAGCTATGCAGGCAATGGGGTATAGAAATATATTTTGTCCTACAAGAAAATAGAAGGGAAGGGGGATGGAAGAAGGGTAGGTAATAGAAGGGAGGACAGGCTGGAGGAAGAGGTGGATGGGGTGTATGCTGTCCTAGGATGGGGGGTGGGGAGAGATGGGGAGAAAATTTTGAATTAATATTTTTGTGGAAATGAATGTTAAGAACTAAAAAATAAATAAATTATACATTTATTTTAAAAAAATGTTTCTTAAAAGGGCCAACTTTGAAGTTGTCCTCAAGGTTGCAGATGATGGTCAAGTAAGATAAAAATGGGCTACCATTTTTTTTAAAGCAGAAACCTCTGTTATACAGTAAGAAGAGTTTTGTAACTGTTAGAAACTAACTCTGGCAGTGGGAGAATGAGATCTTGGAGGTTGTGGAGCCTTTGTCTCAGCTGATTTCCAGAATCTGTCTATTTCCTCTTCTCTGAACAGATTGGAGCTACCTAGGCCCTTTTGCTTGATCATCCACAAGCTTACCTTACCCTCTGCAATTCTGTTCCCTCATTCAGCACATGCCCTACCACCTTCAGAAACTTTCTCTGACACTCCTAGCCCCTGCTGCTCTTTGAATCCTTGTAGCAGTGATTCCACCCCCTTCCACTCTATTCAGCCCTTGTGTATTGCATTCTGCTATAGGAACCAGTATATTGATCCACTTGTGTAAATCTTCTCTTCCCAACTAGACTGGGAGTTCATGAGGGCAAAGATTTTGTCTTTGAACCTCCTACAGTAATTAGCTAGAGCCTCTATAAATATTTCATCAGATCATGGGTCTAGATCTGAAGGGCCCTTTGGATGTCATCTAAATCTAACCACCTCATTTTAGAGGTGGCCATCTTATAGAGGCCAAGAGAAATAAAGTGCACTGATCAAGGTCATACAAGTAGTTGGCATCTGAGTCTAGATTTGAACTCTGGTCCAATGATTCCATGTTCATTGTTCTTTCCATGGCATCAAGTTGCCTCCTTTTGTTGACTGATTGGCTGGTCAAATAGATAACTAGGTAGTCTAGATGATTGAGACTCTCACCTCTCCTGGAGGCAGGGAGATGATTCCTCCCAGCTCCATGAGTCTGTGATTGTCAGGAAAAATTTGCTGTACCGAGAAATTGGCAGCAGAGGCAGATTTTTGCCAGTAGACAGATTGGGCTGGCAACAGGCAGAGGACACAAAGAAGAGGCTTCTCTCCCCTCTGACCTCAGGACTATGTGGTGCACTACCCTTTGGAGATAAAAGGAGAGGAGCCAGCTGATTATTTGTCTTTCATCAATTAATTTCATAAGGTCTGGAAATCTCACTTTATTTTCCTAATGCCAGAAATCCCAGAGGTTAGCAACCTTCTGAAAGAGATGTGCCAAAGTGTCAACTGCTTTCGATTAAGCAGGCTGTTGGGGAGGCAAGGCTGCTGGGACAATGCTGATCATTAAGTGAGGGGTTCAGGGGACGGGGTCAGGGGCATTGAATAAATTATAGCCCTAGAATTTGAAGGAAGACAGTGCCACTAAAGTACCCTGGTGGCCAGGTCTCAGGCTAGTGGTGGCTCTCCATGGTAGTGGGAGGAGGGGGAGCAACTCCAGCAGGAACACTCTGCTCAAGAAACAAAGAAAATGGGCTCATCTACAGCGTTTGGTGCATGGGCATGGAGTGGGGGGAAGGGCAGAAGGGTTTGTTATGTGATCTTTCAAGCTTTTTCCAATCTTTTCCTTATGGTGACCATTATATCATATAGAAACTGGGGGAAAATAGTTCACACTCTATTTTCCAGGAAGAAACAAATAATGCATCCCCACCCTTTAAGGGGTCATATCTCTTTTGTATATTTTAATCAAGAAATCAGTGTTTTTTCACAACTTAAGAATATGTAACTAGATGTTACAGTGGACAGAGCACTGAACTTCAAGTCAGGAAGACCTGAGTAAATCCAGCCTTGGATACTTACTCACTGTGTGACCCTTGTTTGCTTCAGTTTTTCTCAACTGTAAAATGGGTATAATAAAAGTATTCGCAGGGTTACTGTGAAGATAAAATGAGATATTTTTAAAGCACTTAGCACAGTGTGTGAAACATAGTAGGCACTATGTAAATGTTTATTCTGTTCCATACCCCCCAAGAAGAACTACCCCTCTGCCCTGGGATTGGTGTGAGAATTCTGGCTAGACATCTTTAATTATTGATGACAATCTGTTTTGGGGGAGAAGTGGCAGCTGTGGGCCCTGGATCTCCCCCTAAACCACAGTACATAGACTTTTGGGATATAAAGAACGAATATGTTAGCGTTGACACAACTGGGCTGAATAAGCCCAATACTCCCTCCATTCTGCCCTGACCATTGTGTGGTCTGGGTTTCTTTTGGGACAGCATTCATATTTATGTTCTAGTCTGTGTCTAGTTCACTGTGGTGGCTGCTTAAAGTTTTTGGTTTAGGTTTTTAAATTGCACCTGAATGCTCACAGAAGAGCTATCAGGGGTTTTATTTTAAGGGAGTTGTTCCTTATTGAGCTGTGTTAGACTGTATAAGTCTATTTTTTATAACTTTTGCTCAGCCAACTAAAAAAATCTTCTCAGGGTAACAATCTTTTGTCTTTTAATTTTTCCTTTCTTTTCCATTTTACTTATTACTTACCTTACTCCATGTATGTCTAGAAAATAACAAAAAACATTGGAGGCTTTAGGAAAACAATCTCACTACTTTTTAGTTATGTTTCATAACAACACTAATTAATAATAACAATAATAATACCCAGCATTCATTTAGCACTTTAAGATTTATAGGGGGGCAGAGACAAGATGGCAGAGTAGGATGGACCTACAGAAGCTCTCCCCCCATACCTCATAAAATACCTGTAAAAAATGATTCTAAACGAATGCCAGAGCAGCAGAAGCCACAAAATGGCAGAGTGAAAGAGATTTCTAGCCCAAGGCAGCTTGTAAGGCTGACAGGAAAGGTCTATTGCACCGAGCTTAAAGCAGAGCACAGCCCAACCTTGGCTGCATGTCAGTGCAGCACAGACAGGACTGGAGGAGGCTACAGGGTGCAGAATCAGAGGTAACAGCTGTGGTTCCCAGATTTCTCCCCTGACAAAAGCCAAAAACAGCTTCAAAGATCAGTGAGAAAGTTTTTTCACCTGGGTGAGAAGAGAGCAGAATCTGGCCCTAGCTCCGGGGTGCAGGGCAGTGGAAGTCACTGCGGCACAGCAACCATTTTTGGAACCCTCAGACTAAAGACCCTGGGGGAATTGAGCTGCTGATGTGGATCTCAGCACTGAGTGGCAGACCTGGGGTGAGGAGGAGTGCTGGCATGGTGGAGCTGCTGGAGGCTCTGAAGAGGAATTCTACTGGCAGATTCTGGGCAGAAAAACGTGTGGTTGCTACCAGACCAGAGTGTAGGCCAAAAGAGGAGCAAACACCCCTCCCTTGATTGTGCCACCTTGGAGGAACTGAGAACTTGCAGTTCCCTGAGTATACCCTCCACTTGACAAAGGACTCCAAAGTCAAGTAACTAGCTTTGAAAATGTCCCAAAAATATAAGACTATAAAAGGCTACTTTCTTGGTGAAGAGGTATTGTCTTCCATCCTTTAGGATGAGGAAAAACAATGCATACCATCAGAGGAAGACAGAAAAGTAAAGGATTCTGCATCCCAAACCTCCAAAATAAATATGTAATGATCTCAGGCCTTGGAAGAGCTCCAAAAGGACTTTGAAAATCAAGTAAGAGAGGTGGAGGACAAATTGGGAAGAGAAATGAGAGCGATGCAAGAAAATCATGAAAAGCACATCAACTGCTTGCTAAAGTAGACCCAAAAAATGCTGAAGAAAAATAGTACCTTTAAAAATAGACTGACCCTAATGGCAGCAGAGGTCCAAAAAACCAATGAGGAGAAGAATTCTTTAAAAAGCAGAATTAGCCAAATAGAAAAGGAGGTTCAAAAGTTCACTGAAGAAAACAGTTCTTTAAAAATTAGAATGGAGCAGAATGAAACCAATGACTTAATGAGAAACCAAGAAATTACAAAACAAAACCAAAAGAATGAAAAAATTGCAGGCAATGTGAAATATCCCAATGGAAAAACAAGTGACCTGGAAAGATAATTTGAAGATTGTGGGACTACCTGAAAGACATGATAAAAAAAAAAAAGAGCCTAGACATCATCTTTCATGAAATTATCAAGGAAAACTGCCCTGATGTTCTAGAACCAGAGGGTAAAATAAATATTGAAAGAATCCACTGATCACCTCCTAAAAGAGATCCAAAAAGAAAAACTCCTAGGAATATTGTAGCCAAATCCCTCAGTATCCAGGTCAAGGAAAAAATATTGCAAGCAGCCAGAAAGAAGCAATTCGAGTATTGTGGAAATACAATCAGGATAACACAAGATCTAGCAGCTTCTACATTAAGGGATTGAAGGGCTTGGAATAGGATATTCCAGAAGTCAAAGGAACTAGGATTAAAACCAAGAATCCCCTACCCAGCAAAACTGATTATAATACTTCAGGTGAAATATGGTCATTCAATGAAATAGAGGACTTTGAAGCATGCTTGATGAAAAGACCAGACCTGAAAAGAAAATTTGACTTTCAAACACAAAAATCATGAGAAACAGGAAAAGGTAAATAGGAAAAGAAAAATCATAAGGACTTACTAAAGTCGAACTGTTTACATTCCTACATGTATAGATAATATTTGTAACTCTTGAAACTTTTCTCAGTATTTGGGGAGTTGGAGGGATTATATACATACATATAGACAGAGGGCATAGGGTGAGTTGAATCAGAAAGGATGATATCTAAAAGAATAAAATTAAGGGGTGAGAGAGGAATATATTGGGAGAAGAAAGGGGGAAATGGAACAGGGCAAATTATCTCTCATGAAAGAGGCAAGAAAAAGCTTTTTCAATGGAGGGGAAAAGGTGGGAGACGAGAGGGAAAAAGTGACACCCTCATCACATTTGGCTTAAGGAGGGAATAACATGAACACTCAATTTCGTATGAAAATCTATCTTACACTACAGGAAAGTAGGGGAGAAAGGGATAAGAAGGGTGAGGGGGATGATAGAAGGGAGGGCAAATGGGAGGAGGAAGTAATTAGAAGTAAACACTTTTGGGGAGGGACAAGGTCAAAAGAGAGAATAGAATAAATGGGGAGGCAGGATAGGATGGAGGGAAATAGTCTTTCACAACATGACTATTATGGAAGCCTTTTGCATAACTGCACATGTATAGCATATATTGAATTGCTTGCCTTCTCAGTGGGGATGAGTGGACATGGGGGAAGGGAGAGAAGTTGGAACTCAAAGTTTTACAAATGAATGTTAAATTTTTTTACATGCAACAGGGAAATAAGAAATAAAGGTGATGAGGTATAGAAATCTATCTTGCCCTTCAAGAAAGGAGAGAAGATGGAAACAAGTGAAGGGAGGGATATGATGGAAAGGAAGACAGATTTGGGGAAGGAGTAATCAGAATGCACAGTGTCTTGGGCTGGGGGAGGGGAGAGATGGGGAGAAAAATTTGGAAATCAAAATCTTGTGGAAATGAATGTCTAAAACTAAAAATTAATTTAAAAAAAAGAAAAGAAAAAGATTTACAAAGCTCCTAATTACTATTATCTCATTTATCTCAATCCTGGGAGATTGGTGGCATTATTATTATCCTCATTTTACATTTGGGGAAACTAAGGCAGACATAGGTTAAGTGACTTGCCCAGGGTTCCATAGCTAGTCAGTGTTTAAAGTTGAATTTGAACTCATGTCTTCCAGACTCCAGGTCTTGTCCTCTATCAGTAGATAGGTGTGCTACCTGGATGCTTAGCTGTCTCCTCTGTATAAGATAGTTCTACATGTAGTTCTATGAAGAACAATGTATAAATCTACCCACTTTAGCATAATGGACAGAGTACTGTTCTAGTAGCCAAGAACACTGGATAGTTTCCTTTCCTGCCTCTGATATCTACAGTAGTTATTTAATTTCTCAGAAGTCTGGGCAACTATGATGATGAATTGCAGAGAAAGCACATGGTAGCCTTGGTAGAGGAATGCCCTGTGCCAATGAGTCAATCACCAAGTATTCCAAGTGTCTACTATGTGCCAGATCTTGTGTCAAGTCAAAAAATGAAACACTACCTGTTTGTAGTGAGATTGTTAGTCTAGTCCTTATCCCTCTCCATGCTAGGTCTTCCTCCATGTCTTGTTTTGTCACTACTTCTCCATGAAATGCATGCTCTTGGAGCAAAACATTAGTATTTAGAAGAGAGTTGGGGGAGCATCCAGATAAATGAGATCAATGAATCAACCAATCAACAAGCATTTATTAAATACCTACAGAACTCTGTGGTAGGGGTTAGGTTACAGAGACAAAAGCTACCTCTTCCTGTGCTCAAGGAGCTTAGATTCTACTAGAGATCAGAGGGTCACTAAAGTAGCAGAATCATTCAAAGACTCAATGCCAGATCTTGTTAGTTCAAGAATTTAGGGGAAATCCTGGAAAAAAAGTATTTAAAAGAGCTGATATTTTTTTAATTTGACTAAACATATTTAGACAGGATATGGAAATAGGGTTTTTAAAGTGTCAAATTGGACAGAATTGATCATGTGTGGCTAATATGTGACAGATCATTTTCTGCTTAGCAATTACTTTAGAATGCATTTAAATCTCGGAAGAAAATCCAATACCCTATAGTTAACAGTTCTACAGAAAGAATTCATTACACATGGGGCGGAGGAGGGGCTTCAGTCTCTTAGAAACCCCGCATAGTTTTCAATACATGTCTTACAGCTCTTAGGAGCTACAGTGTTGATGAAATATATTAATAGAAATGTAATTCTATTTATGTGTACATTAAATATCAAGAATTGGTCTTGAACAAATAGGAGGTAAGGCAAAGCTCCTCTCATAGAAATTAACAGCATGAAAGTACTGGTCAAAATTCAGCACAATTCCCATGATTACCTTGAACATATACTAGGTACCTACTGTAGGCAAGTACTGTGCATCCTGGGGAGTGATCAAATACCAACTTAGCATATTACAGAAAATGTGAAGATCACAGGTCAAAGACTTTGCACTTAAGGCGACCTTAGAAGACATATAGTACAGCTGGTGGTGCTACAGTGGATAGAGTGCTGAGCCTGTAGTCGATAAGGCCTGAGTTCAAATTTGTCCTCATATACTTTCTAGCTATGTGACCCTGGGGGAGACTTTTCAATTCCATTTGCCTTTGTCCTCTGGAGAAGGAAATGGCAAGTCACTCCAGTATATTTGCCAAGAAAAGCCCATGGACAGCATTGGTGTGCTATGGTCTATAGGGTCACAAAGAGTAAGACACAACTGAACAACACCAACAGCAACAACAGCAGCACACACCCCCCCTCATTTTAGGGATAAAAAAAAAAAGATCCAAAAGACTCACCCAAGGTCACAAAAGGAGCAGGTAATAAAGGCTGGGATTTGAACAAAGCTCTCCTGACCTCACATCAAGCACCATGTCTTCTTAGTATGGGTGAGTAATATATCCAAATAAGAGGATTTACTTCTGGAATGCTGACATTTTGAACACAGTAGGCATCAGCTCTGGGCTCTGGAATGTATGACAGTAACCCCTTTCTCAGAAAGTTGAAGAAATGACTGATGAAAAGTATTCTGAGACACATCAAAATGAGCCTCATTTCATGAGGTTGTAAATGATGTCAATGACCAAACAATTGTTTGGGTTAAGACACATCAAACCACTGAAAGAGGTAGAAATTGTACTCAGTTTTCCAGTGTCAACATGCACTTTGCTTGTGGGCAACATCTGCAGGTCTGGCCCACTACACTCCACCGTACTTTCTAGTGCTAACTATTATGGCAATGTACAGCTACCATATGGCACATTCACCCACAGAAGGAGCAAGCAGACAAAATGCCGTTCATGGCACCCAATATGTTGTGATTTAATGTGACTTGATGGAAGTAGAACAACTGCCTTATGTCGCTATCACAAGAAGGAGACAATTTGACTGAAATGTGCTCAAGACTTGGAGGACAGACTAGGAACTGGTTCTTCTAACTGTGTACTCTTAGTAAATGTTTCTGGGGCAGCATCATGACAGTGATTTATAATCAGCACCAATTTGAAATCAGAATCCATTACCTGGTTAATCTGGGCTGTGTAGGCAATATGGAAAGTCAAACCCCAAATATCCTTCAAGTAGTCTGTAAAGGTGTGTTGGGATGCATTGAAGTAGAGAGCAAATTGGTCCAAATTAATGTCCCAAACTACCACTCAATGGTCTAGAATAGGTTTTCTTTATCTTTCTGGTGCTATGGACCCCTTTTGGCAATTGGTCTAGTGGAACTTACGCACCCCTTTTCAAATAGATGTTTTTAAATGCATAAAATGAAATACATAGGATTACAAAGGAAATTAATTATATTAAAATATAGTTATCAGAATAATAAGGAAACAGATCCATGGACCCCTGGTGTGTGGAACAAAGAGAAGACGTGGGAACAAACAGCAGGAGAGAATGAAGTCTGACTCCCTGAATAGCCCATATCTGGTCGGGGCAAAGGGAGGAAAATGATACAAGTCCATTGCCCTCCCTCCAGCCCTCATTGGGCAGGCAACCACAAATCCTCTGTCCACCTGCATACTTCCTTCCCCTCTCCTTCCTTCCCTCTTCATTGAGAATCCATCAGTTTGTATCCCCACCCTTTGTTTTGGAGGGATCATCAGGCTACAATGTAGAACTCTACCTTTGCCTACTTCTTTAAAGGGAATGAGAGAGAAGGGGCATATGTATGTCGGGAGCCTCTGCTGCTGGAGATGAAAATATAGCTCCCAGAACAAAAGCATATCTATGAAAGAAGTTCCAAAGTACTTACTAACTTATTGAGTAAGAAGGGATTAGAGGTGCCTGGAGCAGGAAACAACAAAGAACATACAGAAAAATAAAGCATATTTTTAAAGTTGAACACAAGCCGACAAAAGGAAATTTTCCATTCCTTTCAATCAAACCTCTCCTTATGACTTTCTTTGCCCAGAAAGATAAGGCAAGTCTGCTTGTATTTACTGTTTTCATTCTATTACCCAACATATTTTTAACTGTTGTGCATTTTTTATCATCTCCTAAGAGCATATCATAGAAATATATTTTAGAAAGGCAAGATGCAGTACACTAGGGGACTCAGTGCACAATTCTAATAAATTCTTGCCAGTTCTAGTACATAATTAATTCCTGAAAGAAATATAAATATAATTTTCAGTTCTTCAGTTATTTTCATCCATAAAAAGAATGAAATACCCAGTTCGCTTACATTCCATATTTATGTATTTCATGAAATCATGATCAAATTCTTTCTATAATAACAATGTCAAAAATGAATGAAGTATAACATGTCATAGGAACCTCCGTTTCCTCCTCCGTAAACAGAGAGAGGAAAAGGAGGAAAGAAGACTAGCTTTTGTAAGTTCTGTTCTACCTGCAACATTCCATGTTCTATGAATCTAATTGTAGTGATCCAGCTATCCTCTAAAAAAAAATGGATTGAGCAGCGGCAAGGCTAGATAAAATATTAGGTATATGGGAATCGCAGAACATTGTTCTTACTAACCCCAAATATACTTGTTAGGAAGGATGGTTGTGTGTCTAAAATGCCACTAAATTGAAAGTTAGGGTCAGATGTTTGGGGCAAGTGACCAAACTGAGGTTAGCAAACCAAAGGCTGAGTAGGGCTCTCTGTGTCCTCCCATACATTGAGGCTGAGATATCAGAACATTTTCACAGTTCACAGATTTGTCTCTGAAAAGGATTAAGTTTACAGTTCTGAACGACCAGGAAAGCTGAGGCTGGTGGATTTCTTGAGCTGTAGTACAACTGAAGGCTACTGGGTTCTTGTCCTATATCATATGGTGAGCCCACTGAAGGGGAATAATACTACTATTAGTAGTAATAGCAGTAGTAGCAGTAGCAGTAATTATAAGTACTAACATTACTGATATTGCTGCTGCTACTGTTGTTCTTGCAAATATTATTAGTGCTGCTACTACTAGTAAAAACACTCTTCCTAATACTGCTATGATTACTACGGTTACTGCTATTGATGTTGCTGCTGCTACTACTAGTAGTAAAAGTACTAATACTAATACTGACATGATTAGGACTGTTACTGCTGCTGATACTGCTTCTGATGCTGCTATTAATACTATTACTATTGCCAGTACTGCTGGTACTCCTACTAAAAGTGCTACTACTAATATTACTATGAGTACTACTGTTACTGCTGCTTCTGTTGCTGCTACCACTAATAAAAATGCTATTCCTAATACTGCTGTTGATGCTGCTGCTGCTACTACTAGTAGTAAAAGTACTAATACTAATACTACCATGATTAGGAGTGTTGCTGCTACAGCTACTGCTGCTGCTCTTACTTCTATGACTATTGTCACTACTGCTGTTGCTGTTGCTGCTGCTATTAGTTAACATACTATTACTAACACTCCTCTGATTACTATTATTGCTGCTACTACTACTGCTGCTACTGCTTCTGTTGCTGCAACTATTACTGCTCTTGCTGCTGTTACCTTTACTCCTGCTGATTCTGTTGCTGTAGTGCTACTGCAACTACCATTATTGCTATTGCTACAGCTACTTAAAAGACCTGTTGGAAAAGTGGAAATTTTCAAGATTTTCAATAAATTAAGAATCTAAAAGTGAGGAAAAGAGAACCTACAAAGGGAAGCTACTGAGTTTGACAAGCCAGTAACAGGCTCAGAACAATCATGGAGGATTAGATGAAGGTTTACTTCTCTTTAGTTTTGAATTTTCTAATTTTCTGGAAAATATTGGAGCTCTGGCTTCTTTATATTAATGAAGCTTCCTTCCCCCAGTCTGACTCAGGTGATGATCAGGAAGGCAGAAGCTTTCCATATTCATCACATTTATTATGTTACTGTCTCTGTTATGGATTGCTGATTTCTCTAGTGGACAGTAGCCCCAAATCACTACCTTTCCCAGATTTTTCTCCTGCATGGATGAATTATGATAAGACTAGGGCTTCTTGTGTTCCTAACATTCCAAAACTTCTTCTCCAATTACAATCTTCCCTGCCCTCTGAACCAAGAATGACTTCTGGTTGGTACATTCTTAAGGTTTCTCCCTGGGATGAAGGATCTGACAGATGGTAAGTCCTCTACTTTTACAGACCTATGCTCAAAAGTTATACTCATAATACCTCTCTCCACTTTGCACACTAGCCTCCCCAAGCTTGTCATTTGTCAGCAGGGGACTTTGTTAGACCAAGTCTGAAGTCACCTTTCAGGATCTCCTCCAGTTGTTTTGCTACCACTGAACAGGCCTGCTTGTGAAGTTGAAATGGGTCTTTTTATGAATCAAGGTCAACATGGGAATAGGTCAAAGTCACAGGCACAAATTTCAAAATGCACCAATGCTATTTCCAGCTACTGGAATTAAGACAATGAGATTCATCGTTATTTCAAACATACCTGGCCCAGTCTTTCTTTAGTGAACGTGAATGAAAAAAAAATTCTCTGCAATCATATTGGCCCTTTTAACTGGACTGAAATCGGTGAGTAACTAACCCCACTCAGCTAAGGCTAAAAACAAAAATTGCTTTGACACCATCAAGCTTTGTGTTCTTTATCAACTATTTTGACCAATCAGCTATTTTAACAGTAGAACACAAACCACTTTGGTCATTCTCATTTTTTTTTAAAGTTTAAGGAAATGTATTTCAATAAAAAGCCTTCATAGTAAAATTCACTTTTGAAATTTTTTTTTCCCTAGGAGAAAATATGAAAACAGAAATCTTTTCTAATGCTTTTTCCCCTTTGCACTAAAGAGGGCCTATTGAAAAAGTGGAGCATCTCAAAGCTCCCATAGAGATTAGCAGTGGGATTAATCCCTGAATCCTATACTTCCAGGCCAGGTGAGATAAGGAGACACAGTCAAACTAAATTGATTTAAAATATGAGTTTTAGTTTGAGTATGTGTATTTGGTATGACTACTGGAGCAAGATCCTGGACTTGTGATTTTATTGATATAGGGAATTCCGATGTGAAGAAACTCCTGCTACCAATGAATTCTGGTACCTCCTCTGCAGCTTGAATCCACTTTACAAGAGTTGCTTCAAGCATGAGAGTTTTCAGGGATTTGCTGAGTTGTGATGTGGTAACTTTGAATTGCAGATGGTTGCCTACTAGAGCAATGGGAGGGCAGGTCACTAAGGCAGTGTCACACAGCCAGTAGAGAGTGGACGCCAATTCTCCAACCAGTACTCCTAGTAGATCTCATTTTTAAACTGAATTATCATTCTTATAGTCAAAATGCCAGAAAAAGCCTATGACTATAATATAAAGGGAAACCATTATCACATCCCCTCAGAAAAGCTTTTTTTTCCAGACCTGGGTAGGTCTAAGGGTCAACCATCATAATCAACGTTACAAGACACAAATTTCCTATGGACTTTGAGGAGAGCTCCTGGAAGCCAGAATGGGAGAGTTATGTAGACAACTGGAATTGCCTAAAGATCATCGGGCCTCAATGCAGACTGGATTTTTTCCAAGAGAGACTTGCTCAGTTCCATTTCAAAGCTTCACTGTTGAACCTTATTTCAAGCTTTGGCCTACTTTGTGGGGCCATGAAATAGATGGCCTTCCTTACATCAGCCAGTTATTAAAATGAAAGGTAACAGACAACATTTTTTCTTTTTGATTCTACTTGACAATGCCTTCCAAATAGGACAGTTTCAAAAGGAGAATTACAAAGGATACCTAGACCTGGCAAGAAAAAACTCAGAAAAGCCAGGCTGAATATAGAAGTCCTACTTAAAAGAGACAAAGATGGGAAGAAAACATTGTTTCAATATATTGGATATCAGAAGTAGCTTGACAAAGGGGATAGCCCCTTTGTAGTTCTTGAAAGAAAGGTAAGAGCTGGGAGAAAGAGGACCCTAATCATCAAAAGCCCAAAGAAAGAATTTGTATCCACTTGAACTTCAAGGCAAAGGTGACAAGGTAATCATCCATGATGGGAGCTGAGGAAGCCTAGACAGAATAAATTAGTCACATAAGTGCTTTGAAAATCTCCAGTCCAAGCAGAAAAGTTAGATTACCTATGCCCTAGGGCACAAGGGAAAATAATTGCAGTCACAGGGGGTCTCAGATTCAGAGGTAGAAGAGACTGTAGGGGTCATCTAACCCAGCCCTGGCATTTTATGTGTGAGGAAACCAAAGTGCAGAGTAGGAAGTAACTTATTTACCCATGTGTCAGAAGTGTAGAAAGTAGCAGAGCAAGTATTTGAACTTGGGTCCTTGGACTCAAAATGCAAGATTACCATCATAATCAGAATTCTCATTACAATAGGACTTTGCAGGGGACAGAGCCAAGATGGAGGAGTAGAAAGACACATATACTCTAGCGCTTCCCCCACCACCCACAAAATACCTGTAAAAAATGACTCTCAACAAATGCTAGAATAGCAGAAGCCACAGAACAGCAGAGTGAAAGTGGTTTCCAGGCAAAGGTAACCTGAAAGGCCTACAGGCAAAGTCTATCTCAAGGGATGCTGAGCCGAGTGGAGCCCAGCCCTGGCCATGAAGCACAGGGAAGAACAGAACCTGAACAGACCTCCAGGGCAGAATTCCCAGCAGGGAGAGTACCAGATCCCTCAACTCACAAGCAACAAAGAAATCTCCAAAGGTCAGTGTGGAAGGGCTTTCCCAGTTGGGCAAGAGGGTAATGGGGTCTCCCCAGCACTGGCCCCAGGTGGCAGCAGAGGTGGCAGCAGCAGCAACAGTGGGTGGCAGGTGGCTATAGTGGCTGCAGAAGCAACCTGGATCCATTGTCCAGGCAGCACAGAGCAGCTGATCGGAACCTCAGCCCTCAGTGGTGGCCTGCCCCCACCCAAAGCCCCTGGGGGAATTGAGCAGCTGATCTGAATCTTGACCTTGAGCACAGTACTGGAGGGAGGAGGAGCACTAGGACCCTCCTCTTGACAAAGGATTCAGAAGTCAAGTGACTGACTGGGAAAATGCCCAAAAAAGACAAAAAAACAATAAGATCATAGACAGTTACTTTCTTGGTGAACAGGTGTCTCCTTCCATCCTTTCAGATGAGGAAGAACAAGGCATACTGTCAGAGGAAGTCAAGCCTTCTGCCTCCAGTACCTGCAAAATAAATTTGAAATGGGCTCAGGTCATAGAAGAGCTTGAAAAGCGAATCAGCAGCTTGCTAAAGGAGAACCAAAAAAATACTGAGGAAAATAACACCTTTAAAAATAAGCTAGCTCAACTGGGAAAAGAGGTCTAAAAAGCCAATGAGGAGGAGAAGACTTTAAAAGGCAGAATTAGCCAAATGGAAAAGGAGGTTCAAAAGCTCATTGAACAAAATAGTTCTTTAAAAGAGAGAGTGGAATTCAGGGAAGCTAATGACTATGAGATAAACCACGAAGTTACAAAACAAAACCAAAAGATTGAAAAAATAGAAGATAATGTGAAACATCTCTTTGGAAAAACAACTGACCTGGAAAATAGATCAAGGAGAGACAATTTAAAAATTGTGGGACTACCTGAAAGCCATGATCAAAAAAAAGAGCCTAGACATTATCTTTCATGAAATTATCAAGGAAAACTGCCCTGATATTCTAGAACCAGAGGGAAAAATAAATGTTGAAAGAATCCACCTATCACCTCCTGAAAGACACCCGAAATGAGAAATTCCTAGGAATATTATGGCCAAATTTCAGAGTTCCCAAGTCAAGGAGAAAATATTGCAAACAGTTAGAAAGAAAAAATATGAGTATTGTAAAAATACAATCAGGATGACACAGTATCTGGCAGCTTCTATATTAAGGGATAGAAGGGCTTGGAATAGGATATTCCAGAAGTCAAAGGAACTGGGATTAAAACCAAGAATCACCTACTGAGTAAAACTGAGTGTAATATTTCAAGGGAATAAATGGTCATTCAATGATACAGAGGACTTTCAAGCATTCATGATGCAAAGACCAGAAGTGAATAGAAAATTTGACTTTCAAACATAAGAATCAAGAGAAGTATGAAAAGGTAAACAGGAAAGAAAAATCATAAAAGACTTCCTAAAGCTGAACTGTTTACGTTCCTACATGGAAAGATAATATTTTTAACTCGAGACTTTTCTCAGTATTTGAGTAGGTGGATGGATTATACACACACACACACACACACACACACACACATATAGACAGAGAGTACAGGTTGAGTTGAATAAGAGGAGATGATATCCATAAAAAATAAAATAAAATTAAGGGGTGAGAGAGGAAAATATTGGGAGGAGAAAGGGAGAAATGGAATGGGGCAGGCTATCACTCACAAAAGAGATAAGAGAAAAGGGAGGAGGTGAGAGGGGAAAAGTGAAGCTTATTCTCTTCACATATGGCTTAAGGAGGGAATAACATGCTCACTAAATTTGGTATGAAAATCTATCTTACACTACAGGAAAGTAGGGGAGAAGAGGACAAGTGGGGTGAGGGGGATGATAGAAGGGTGGGCAAATGGAAGAACGGAGTAACTACAAGTAAATACTTTTGGGAAGGTACAAGGTCAAATGACAGAATAGGAAAAAAGGGGGGACAGGGTAGGATGGAGGGCAATATAATTAGTCTTACACTACATGACTACTATGGAAGTCTTTTGCAAAATGACACATATATAGCCTGTATTGAATTACTTGCCTTCTCAGTGAGGATGGGGAGGGAGGGAGGGAGGGAGAGAAGTTGGAATTCTAAGTATTAGAAATGAATGTTGATAATTATTATTGTATGTACTTGGAACATAAAAAATACAGGTAATGGGGTATAGACATTTATCTTGCCCTACAAGAAAAGAGAGAAGATGGGGATAAGGGAAGGGTGAGATGTGATAGAAGGGAGAATGCATTGAGGGAAGGGGTAATCAGAATGCAAAGTATTATAGGGTGGGGGTAGGGGAGAGATGGGGAAAAAATTGGAACTCAAAATTTTGTGGAAATGAATGTTGAAATCTAAAAATAAATAAAATTTTTAAAAAAATAGGACTTTGTATTTGTAATGTGTTTTACACACCCATTTAAATCTCACAACATGAGGTAGATATTGCAGGCCTTACTACACCACATTACATAGATTAGGAAACTGAGGCTCAGAGAAGTGAGGGACTATCCCAAGGTGACAGAACTAGGACCTGACTTCACATCCAGTGCTTTATCCAGTCTCATAGGCTCCATCTCCACACTTTGACATTCATTTTTGAAAACTCACAGAGAGTAACTGAGGTGTTCAAAATACAGTCTGGGATAAACATCAAGTTTGAATTTTGTTTTGTTTTGTTTTGTTTGAGGACAAGACAGACATCCCTGTCTTAGAAGTCTGTAGCCAGAAAGACAGTAGAAAAGATTATTTAACTATCCAGTGCCGGTCATCTTGAAGATTGGAGGGAGGGGAGGGAGATGAACATCAGTAACTGGATGCTTTAGGTACAATTCACCTGAAGGTAAAAGTAACCTTTCCAAATCCTTCCCAGACTCATTATTCTCTTATCGATAAAAGAAATAAATTCCTTTATTCCAATACATTATCTGCCCACGTATTTTGGTGAATGTGTTCACAGTCTATTAAGAGCCCGAGGCAAGCTCTTGAAGTTGGTATTGGCGATAAAGAGCTTGTCTATGGGGAGCTGATTGTTATTACTGTCCACCTTCATTTATTACTTATAAATAGTGACTCTTTTTCTGCCAGTGCAGGACACCTGTGGTATTTGTCAGAAGAGGTGAGCAGTTAGATCTCAAAATGACCATCTGAGCCAGTTTTCAGGAAAAGGACTAGGGCAGAGTGGGGAGAGGAGAGAAAAGGACAAAGATATCCCCTCATCCCATCAGTAAACCAGAATTTTGATAATGCTGATGAGTGTGTGTCCTTGGCAAATGATCAAAATATTTGACCTGTATGACACACTTAAAAGCCTAGATCCCATATGAGAGAGGGCCCATTTCTCTGCCCAACAGAACAAATACCATATTTAGAGTCAAGACGTTGTTTGGAATCACCGTGGAGATTTTGACTAGCAACTGTGTGGTCATGGGTGAGTCACTCCACCTCCAAGTTCCAGTATCACCGTCTGTGAATTGAGGATAACAATAGTATCTATTTCACAGAATTGTTCCAAGGATCAAGTTAACGAATTTTTCACTTCTTAAAGTCTAGCCCTGTGATTTCATTTGTTAAGGAACTCCCAGTGTGGCTATGCCTGTTGATGTACACCTCTGCAACTTGCAGACTTGGACAGTTGCCTAGAGCCATGACAGGTTCAGTGCTGTGCCCAGGGTCACACAGTCAGCATGTGACAAAGAGGGGACTTGAACTCAAGTCTTTCTGGCATCAAGACCATTCTCCTATCCACTCTACTTCATTACCTCACCAATATAAATCCCAGTTAGATACTAGGTGCTACATAAATCTCAATTATTACTTTTAGTCTTCTGTTCTCTCTTATATTTAATTTTTTTTAACAGAGTGGTTGAATTGAATGGAAGTATTTATTACACACTTCCTCTTCCAAAAAGTGAAAGGCAACATGGCATAGTGGATAGAATTGAGACGTTTGATGTTTAGGTCTTACTTTGAACTCACACTAGCTGTGTGACCATGAGTAACTTACTTCACCTCTCCCAATCCTAGGCAACTGTCTCAGACAATAAGGTCTAGTTAAGTGACCAGTCTGCATTGGTTAAGGGAGATCATATGCTAAGAGTTCTTTACACAGAGTGGGAAAATTATGAAAAGGCACTATGTTAAATATTAGTATGGGTAAAGACCTTTTATATGAAATATTCTGTAATATTACTTGTAGAATCAATAGAGTTCAACCTGTAACCAGATAACAAAAATAACCACGCTGCACAAATCTCTGCACTTATTTTGTTGACTTGGCAACCATTTGTGCAATCATTTGCCAGGATGGTAGCAGATACCAGGTCTCCTATGCCATAGACAATTAAGGAACTTTCTATTGACATAGCTTTAGTCTGTGTTCAATATTTGCATTTATATTCAGTCTTAGAGAGTTGTCAGAAATCCTGCTAGGTTGCATAGGTAGGAAATTTCTGAGGCATGATTAAGAGTGCATGGGGTGTTGAGGAGGACTAGCACCCCTGGTGTAAGGGCTCACCAAGCCCTTTGCAAGGCTGCTCATCCACTTTGGTGTCTACCTGATTCACCCAACTCACCTGTGGCTCTAAGAACCTGTGGCATGCACAACAGCCATACCCCAATAAGTAGCCTTGGCAGATGGACTAAACCAAGTTGAGAGTAACCAACAGTCCTCAAACCTGGCAGTAAGTTGAGAGGTTGTCTATCCCAAACATGTGAAGACTTTCCAGGTAGAATGGGAAGATGAGAACAATTTGTTCCAACATCCATGAAGGTGGCTGAAGTAAGCCCTGTGGAGCACTTAGAGTTTGATCAGGCATTGAAGACACCAAGGTCATCCATCCATTGCATCCTGGACCATCACCAGTCATCTTGACTTTTGTCCTGCCAGTAGACTTCAAAGACTCAGGAAAAGAGAGAAGCTAATGACTTTGTGCAACTCTGCCACACTTAAATCCAATTCACACACAAGTCATCACCCGTGATGTCATTGGTCCTCTTCAGAAACAAAGAACAAGCAACAATAACTTCTAACTGGCAATGAATACTTCTTGACCTTTTCTCACTATTTGGATTTTCCCCCACCATTCAAAATCATTCAATAAGCACATCTGGAACAGTCCACTTAAATATTAACAAGCTTATTCTCACAATTCAATTCAACCAAACATTTATTGAGTATCTGCCCCATGCAAGGCTTGGTGGTAGGCCCTTTGGAAACAAAGGAAATATGACATAGTTCGTGCCCTCAAGAACCTAACCTTCTTCCTAAGGGGTGTGTGTGAGGTGGGGGAGGGGCCAGAGAGGCAGAGAACAGAGATAGATAGGAAGGATGTGCCATGCATTCAGAGTATAGGGTGATGAGGGGGCGAGTGTTCTGTGAAGATGTGAGGAGAGAGAATGCTTTAACCTGGGGGAGGATAATTCAACCGAAAAACAGATTTTAAAAATTTTTTGCTGAGTATATATTTTTGTCATTGTTTATCTTACATTGACTGTCGTCAGAAACTGTGTAGATCTTGGGAACAAAACTGTTACAGAGATGACTTCAATCTTGCTGAAGATCCCTGAAATCATCAATGTGGGGGCCCCTTCCAACTTGCTTCCCCTCTCCAGGACTCATTTTACTTATGTGTTAAATAAAGGGGCCATATCACATGGTCTCCTATGGAGGTACCACCTAGACTTCATCTTTGATCCTGTGTTAGATTCTATGTAAGATCCATGCTTGATCAAGAGACAGTTGGAAGCCAGCTCACTGATCCTGCTGCTAGATCAGTGCACTGTAGCCAAATGGTTCAGTTGCTGTAGCAGGCAGTCAGAAGTAGGAAAATGAGTTTGGGAATAGGGATGTGACAAGTGTAGTTCCAGAAACATCCTGATACATTTTGGAGAACATGGAAATCAACGCTTGCTTCAATACTGCAAGGATCTGGGATTTAAATGTATGAATGTCCTCTCTCTACCAACACAGATTGCAGTTCTTCTGCTCCTTAGTAGATGTTCTCTGGGTGTTACTGTCACTGAAACATGTTGTAACAGGGCAACCAACTTGTGGGTGACTGTTTCTGCCTTTAGCTAGACTGGTCCTCTAATGACACATATTCAAGCCTTCACAAGAACTTTTCTAGCTTAGTAGGACCTGAAAGAACTTGCACTCTACAGGCATACCCAGGGGTTCTCTCCATACCTCAATGAAGGATTTTGGAGTAGGACTTTGATAGAGGAGAGAGAATTGATGAATGAGCTAATTTCTCCAAAAGCACATACTTAAATTTTCGTTAGGATTGCAAAATTTTGAAAGAAATTGGCTCCTAAGAGCTCCTTTCAATTAAGCCTGCATTATAACAAATGAACCTACCATGCGACCAATGAGACTCTAGTAGAGCCAAGGCAAAGCAGATGCAGAACAGATGGGAAAAGATTCTCCAGAAACATACATCATTCCTCAGATCACCACAAGCCAACTTTCTCAGAAAATATAGTTTTTCACTTAACACATTCACTGTGGCTGAAAACAAATGTGGCAGGACCTTGAAAGAAATACTAGATGTATATCTACCAGAGCACATCCCTATGCAGCAAGGCATCATGCAGTCCTTGTCTGAAGATCTTAGGGGAAAGGGACCCAATTTCTCTTGGGGTAACCCATCCCACTTTGGGGTATTTAGGAAATTCTCCCTTAGGTCAAGGCTAAATCACTGCTAAGTCCATAGATTTCTCGTATTTCTGCTGTCAAATCTAATATTTCTCATCTCTCTTCCATTATTGCCCTTCTAATGCTTGGATGCCACTATGATGAATACCCTCCCTGTTCTCTTCCTCTTTCTAAATATCTCTGTCTCCTTTAATTGATCCTCATTTGACGTGTTCCCTGGGACCCTCACCATCTTGTTCACTCTCTTCTAGACATTCCAAAATATCCTCCCTAAAATGTGACATCTGGAATTGAACCCAGCAACTCAGATTTACATAACACTTCATATATATATATAGATATAGATAGAGATAGATAGATATAGATATAGATATATATGTATATATACACACACATACATATATATGTATATATGTGTGTATGACATAGTATCACAGCTGATTCTCACAACCACACTGTGAGGTAGATATTACTCTTATCACCGTTCTACAGATGAAGAAATTGACTAATTCTGAGAGGCTGAATTACTTGCCAAAGCTAACGCAACCAGTAAATGTCTGAGGCAGGATTTAAACTCAGGTCTTTCTGACTTCCAGTTCAACACTGTATCCACTAGAATGGAATGATGGTGCTTATCTTCTTATCAGCTTTTCAAATATGGATCTAACATTTTTCTGATTTCACATGATAAGAAAAGAGTAGACTCCTTTTAAAAATAGAGATTTCTATTAATATAACCAATAAGGCTCTGTGTGAAAAGTTGCATTGAAGAGGTCTCTGATTCTTACATAAAAGCCAATATAAATGTAGCTAGGGCTAGGATGTTCTTTTCTTCCCACATCTTGATAACTTCTGCAAAATAAATTGTCTGCCCCAATGTACATGGTGATGGGTGTGCTTGGTAACAGGGAGGAAAGGAGAAAGGATATTGGTTGGAAGAGAGCATCGAAAATTAAGAGAGAAAGACTCAGGAAATTCTTTTTAAAAAATAGGTTATTACTTATAATTTTGTTTGTCAGAGAAAACAATTCAGCAGAACCTAATAACAGAATAAAAAATCATACATAATATATAATGTTCCACACCCATGGACCACCCTTCCCCATCCCTGGAAAGGAGTAGGGGGCTTTATCTTTTCTCATCTTTCCTATTTGGCCAAGATTGCTCTGCGTAATTTCACAGCATCTACTTTCAGTTGTTTTGTGGTGGTTTTCATATCCATCCACATTGTTGTTATCGTTGTATATATTGTTTTCTTGGTTCTGCTTACTTTACTTTATATCAGCTGACATAAGTCTTTCCATACTTTTCGGAGTTTATGATATTTATGATATTCATCATTTCTCAGAGCACAGTAACACTTCATTACATGAATGTTCTGCAATTTGTTTTGCCATTCCTCAATAAGTGGACACCTAGTTTGATTTCAATTTTTTGCACTGACATCTTGTCCACTTTGTATAACCAGGAGATGGGTCCAAAAGTTTCTAGGATTCAATAGTTAATTATCCTGTCTAGCTTAAGATAATAGGGACTTGGTAGCTGGGAGAAGCAAGAAGGGCAACAAAGAGAGGGGAAATAGAGGGGGGGGCTATAACTACTGTTGGCCTGTCCTCTTTAAGGTACAAGTATATGACTTGGGGAGGGGACTTCAAGTGAACCTCCTTACCGAGAACTGTAAGGGACACTTTGGGTCATTAACATATAGTTGGAGAGTCATGGGCTCAAAGATTTAGAACCATAAAGAACCTCTGTGCCCAAGACTTTCCTCTTATAAAGGAGAAAACTGAGGCACAGAGACGATAAGTGACTTGTCCAGTGTCACACAACTGGATGCCTGAGGCAAGATTTGAACCCAAGTCTTCCTGATTCCATGCCCAGTGTTCTGTCCATTACACCATACTGACTCTTATGCTACTTGCTCATTATAAGATTTCCCAGACCTTGCTCTCCACCTTTGAAGAATTCATTTTTCATTTGATTACAAGGTCTTAGAACTTATTTCCTGAGGAGAAGAGAGAGAGCTCTTGGGGGTCTGCTGATTTCTTGGGCCAGCAAGAAGGCATACCAAGAGACAGAGCCAAGATGTAAAGGACCAAGACTGTATCTTTTCTATCCTTAACCCTCAGTTCAGCTCTGAGCCACATGCTGACAGTCCTAGGAGAAGCCCTCAGTGAGACAGGAGCCAAAGAAAGTGATTTGTTGGGCTGTCCCCGTTCAAGATTGACTCCAGTCCATGTAAACACAGTTAAGTTTCTAGAATACATGGTGTAGAACTTACCAGAACATTAGATTTGAATAGAGTTCCATCATTTCCAAAGTACTTTCATATTCATCAGTTCAAGGATGCTTAGAGAGCTAATTTATCTGTGTGCTCTACCTCTTCAGATTATCTTTTTGCATCATTATATCTCTTCCAGTAGAAGGTGTATTCCTTGAGGAAAAGGTTATTCATTATTTTTCTTTAGCACTCAAGCATGAAATACAACATGACTTCAGTGACTAGAGAACTAGCCTCTAAAAATCAGGGAGAACTGAGTTCAAGTCTCCCCTCTGACACATGTTGACTTTGTCACTCAGGGCACATCACTTAGCCTCTCCCTGCTTTCATCAGTTCTCAAAACTGTAAGTAGCAAAGAAGATACTAACATGCAGTAGGAGAGGGAATTTCCTCATTTTGGTGTTCCCTCTGCCAATGATGTCATGGTTCCAGTCCCTCATCAAATCCCCAGTGCCTGAAATATAGTAGACATTTAATTAATTCTTATTGGGTTGGATAGAGTTGAAAGTTCTTGCGTTGAAATTAAATGTCATTGTCCTTAGAGATTTGGTTGAAGGAAACAAAACAATGTCTCAAAGAATTCTTTTCAAGCTCGGTTTCTAGATAAAGTTATCTTTGTCTCTTCTTCAAAAGTATACACGACTCCTTGACGGAAAGAATTATATTGAGAAACTGAGCTTAAAGACTCCCATCTAGAAAATTCTTGGCTGCAGATCTATCACTTATGTTCTGATGGATGTATTGTTTGAGATAAGGCCTAGTCAAAATCTGGTTTTAGTGTGGAACAGCAATAGGCCACATCTGAAAAGTGACATGTTTAGACTGTGAACCTGTCCATTAGAGGCACATCCTGTGGAAATATATGAATCTCATAACTGACACCATATATTTGCAAATGGAGAATAGGTATATTTGTTTATTTTTTATTATTATTTATTTGTTTTCAGTGTTCCACAACCACTACCATACGATCTAGATTTTTTTTTTCTGTCCTCCCCCTCCCTCCCCCCCCACCTTTCCCTTCCCTCCCTGAGATGGCATACAATTTTATATAGGTTCTACACATACATTCCTATTAAATACGTTTTCACCATAGTCATGTTGTATAGAAGAATTAAAATGAATGGGAGAAATCATATAATGAACCAAAATGTAATACAAAAGAAAATCATCTGCTACAATCTGCAATTGAATTCCACAGTTCTTTCTCTGGATGTGGTCTTTTTTAAAAGACCATTGGGAATTTGTTTAAGTCCTTGTATTGCAATGATGTTCTAAGTCTACCAGAAAAAGTCATCGTACACTGTGGCTGTTGCTGTGCACAAAGTTCTTCTGGTTCTGCTCCTTTCACTTTGCATCAGCTCATATAAGTTTTTCCAGGCCTCTCTGAAATCTTCCTGTTCATCATTTCTTATAGAGCAAAAGTATTCTATTACATTCATTTACCATAATATATTCAGCCATTCCCCAATGGATGGGTGTTTACTTTTTAAAAGGGAATTTGAGTGAATTCATCTCTAGCTTATAACTTCGTTATGCCCAAAGCCAGAGGAGTTGGAAGGCGTTCTCTATGGACTTTATGGGTTGATAAATATTTGATGCTTTTCTTCGAAGGGAAATCTTAAATTCATTAAAGAAGGATTTCTTCTTTTTTCTCAATCTATACAACCCTTCCCCATTTATGAACAGAAGGGATTATATCAATTTATACCACATAATGGGTAAATTTAAGGTTAGCTGCCAAGGCCACTCCTAGTAATTCATTATTCCTAAATGTTTGCTGATAGACAGCTCTATCTAGCCAATATGAGGGATTTTAACTTTCTGTACTTGTGGTTTGTTATTTATTTTCAGAGACACAACTTTCTATTATACTACATTTTAAATGGCATGGTTTCTGAAGGTACAAAGAAAAGCACTAGGAGAAACTCTATAGTATCTCAGCTTCCTTAACATACTTCTGAGAGAGCATTGATTCCTCCCAAAAGCACGAAAAATGTAGTAGCAGCAACGAGAAAACACAGGAGAGAAAAAAACAAAAAACAAAAAACAACCAACCAACCAAACTTTGTGGCCTCTCCCCATTAAGCCCTCAAATTTACTGGTGATTTCATGAAAATATGTCTTCAATTCCATTTTAATCTAATGTCAGTTAAAACTGCATCTATTTTGAAGATTAAAGATGTAGATGGGGACGTGTCAGAACAAATAGGATTTGGGGAAAGGATGTTAGTTACCAGCCAACAAAGGGTTGGTACTGATTTCCCTCTGGACTGAGAAAAACCTTTAATGTAGAATTTTACAACAAAATTTGACTCCCTGGAGAAATGTTACTTGGTTGAGTAATTATTTCTTCCTGCAATATCTACAACTACTCAAAGAAAGAAATCTCCTGCACCAGTCATGGGCAGATGTTGCCAAGATGTATGTCAGGTAGGCTAGCCAAAGTCCCAGTTATTTTAAGGCTACTACCAAAAGAGTCTCTCCTTTGGGGGGAGAGTGAACCTCTTCAAAGGCAGTGTTCCTTGGCTTGGTGTTTGAGTCAGAGGTACCCAAAGCTAAACTGCAACTTTGCTTCCTGAAAGTGCTTTGGCTCTGTTGGAGCCCAGCGTCTGTGAAATTGACTAAGGCTACAGATTGTAATCATAACTGTGAATGTGAATGGAATGAACTCTCCCATAAAACGGAGACGGATAGCAGAATGGATTAAAAGCCATAATCCAACAATATGCTGCTTACAAGAAACACATTTGAAACGGGGGGATACACATAGGATAAAGGTCAAAGGATGGAGCAGAATATATTGTGCTTCAGCTCATGTAAGAAAGGCAGGAGTAGCAATCCTAATCTCAGACAAAGCGAAAGCAGAGATAGATCTAATCAAAAGGGATAAGGATGGAAACTATATCCTGCTAAAAGGCACCATAGACAATGAAGCAATATCATTACTAAACATGTATGCTCCAAGTGGTATAGCATCCAGATTCCTAGAGGAGAGGTTGGGGGAGTTGAAGGAAGAAATTGATAGCAAAACTATACTAGTGGGGGACCTCAACCTCCCCCTCTCTGAACTAGATAAATCCAACCTCAAAATAAACAAGAAAGAGGTTAAGGAGGTAAATAAAACTCTGGATAAGGTAGATATGATAGATCTTTGGAGAAAATTAAATGGGAATAGAAAGGAATATACCTTTTTCTCAGCGGTACATGGAACATTTACAAAAATTGACCATGTACTAGGACATAAAAATCTCACAATCCAGTGCAGAAAGGTAGAGATAATCAATGCATCCTTTTCAGATCATAATGCATTAAAAATTACATGTAATAAAAGGCCATGGAAAGAGAAACCAAAAATCAATTGGAAACTAAATAATCTAATTCTAAAGAAGGGTTGGGTTAAAGAAGAAATCATAGAAACAATCAACAATTTCATTCGAGAGAATGACAATAGTGAGACAACATACCAAAACTTATGGGATACTGCAAAAGCAGTTATTAGGGGAAGATTTATATCTTTGAATGCTTACATAAATAAAATAGAGAAAGAGGAGATCAATGATTTAGGCTTGCAGTTGAAAAAGCTAGAAAAAGAACAAATTGAAAATCCCCAAGTAAATACCAAATTAGAAATACTGAAAACCAAAGGAGAGATTAATAAAATTGAAATTAAGAAAACTATTGAATTAATAAATAAAACCAAAAAACTAATAAAATTGATAAACCTTTGGTCAATCTGATTAAAAAAAAGAAAGAAGAAAACCAAATTACTAATATTAAAAATGAAAGGGGTGAACTCACCTCCAATGAGGAGGAAATTAAAACAATAATTAGAAACTACTTTGCCCAACTTTATGCCCACAAATTCGATAATCTAAACGAGATGGATGAATATTTTAAAAAATACAAATTGCCCAGATTAACAGAAGAGGAAGTTGAATACTTAAACAACCCCATCTCAGAAAAAGAAATTGGACAAGCCATCAATGAACTCCCTAGGAAAAAATCTCCAGGGCCAGATGGATTCACAAGTGAATTCTATCAAACATTTAAAGAACAGTTAATTCCAATACTACATACACTATTCTTGAAAATTGGGGAAGAAGGAGTCCTCCCAAATTCTTTCTATGATACAAATATGGTTTTGATACCCAAACCAGGAAGAGACAAAACAGAGAAAGAAAATTATAGACCAATTTCCCTAATGAATATAGATGCAAAAATTTTAAATAAGATTTTAGCAAAACGAATACAGCATCTTATCACGAGATTAATACATTATGATCAGGTAGGATTCATACCAGGACTACAGGGCTGGTTCAATATTAGGAAAACTATTAGCATTATCGATCACATCAACAACAAAGCTAACAAAAACCACATGATTATCTCAATAGATGCAGAAAAAGCTTTTGACAAAATACAACATCCATTCCTACTAAAAACATTGGAGAACGTAGGAATAAAGGGAACTTTCCATAAAATAATAAGCAGTATCTATCTAAAACCTTCAGCAAGCATTGTATGCAATGGGGATAAGCTAGATGCATTCCCAATAAGATCAGGGGTGAAACAAGGTTGTCCATTATCACCACTATTATTCAATATGGTACTAGAAATGTTAGCTGTAGCAATTAGACAAGATAAAGATATTCAAGGAATAAGAATAGCCAAAGAAGAAACTAAGTTATCACTCTTTGCAGATGATATGATGATTTACCTAGAGAATCCCAGAGATTCAAGTAAAAAATTACTTGAATTAATAAACAACTTTGGCAAAGTTGCAGGGTACAAAATAAACCCACACAAATCTTCTGCATTCCTATATATTAGCAACAAAGTCCAACACCAAGAGATAGAAAGAGAAATCCCATTTAAAGCTAGGGTAGACAGTATAAAATACTTAGGAGTGTACCTGCCAAAACAAACCCAGAGATTATATGAACACAATTACAAGACACTTTTTGCACAAATAAAGTCAGATTTAAGTAAGTGGAAAAACATTAGTTGCTCATGGGTAGGCCGTGCTAATATAATAAAAATGACAATTCTACCCAAATTAATATACTTATTTAGTGCCATACCAATTAAACTATCAGACAATTACTTTCTAGAGATGGATAAAATAATATCAAAATTCATTTGGAAAAACAAAAGGTCCAGAATATCAAAGGGACTAATGAAAAGAAATGCTTGGGAAGGTGGCCTAGCGCTACCAGACCTCAAACTGTACTATAAAGCAGCAATTATCAAAACCACTTGGTATTGGCTAAGAAACAGAGAGGTAGACAAGTGGAACAGACTTGGCACTCAAGATGCAGTAGGCAAGGAATATAGCAACCTTCTGTTTGATAAACCCAAGGACCCCAGCTTCTGGGATAAGAACTCACTGTTTGACAAAAATTGCTGGGAAAACTGGATAACAGTGTGGCGGAAATTAGGCATAGACCCATACCTGACACCGTACACAAGAATAAAGTCCAAATGGGTACATGATTTAGGTATAAAGATTGATACCATGAATAAACTGGAGAAGCAAGGAATAGTGTATTTATCAGATCTATGGAGAAGGGAAGAATTCTTTACTAAAGGAGAGATAGAAAGCATTATGAAATGCAAAATGGATAACTTTGATTACATTAAACTGAGAAGTTTTTGCACAACCAAACCCAATGCAACCAAAATCCGGAGGGATGTAGTAAATTGGGAAAGAATTTTTACAGCTAAGCTCGGGGATAAAGGCCTCATTTCTAGAATATATAGATAACTGACCCAAATGTATAATCATACAAGTCATTCCCCAATTGATAAATGGTCAAAGGATATGAACAGGCAATTTTCAGAGGAAGAAATTAAAGCTATCTATAATCATATGAAAAAATGCTCTAAATCACTATTGGTTAGAGAGATGCAAATCAAAACAACTCTGAGGTACCACATCACACCTATAAGATTGGCAAACATGACAGAACAAGAAAATGATAAACGCTGGAGAGGATGTGGGAGAGTTGGAACACTAATTCATTGTTGGTGGAGCTGCGAGTGCATCCAACCATTCTGGAGAGCAATTTTGAACTATGCCCAAAGGACTACAAAAATGTGCATACCCTTTGACCCAGCAATATCGCTACTAGGACTATATCCCCAAGAGATCATAAAAATGGGAAAGGGTCCCACATGTACAAAAATATTTATAGCAGCACTCTATATAGTTGCCAAAAACTGGAAGTCAAGGGGATGTCCATCAATTGGGGAATGGCTGAATAAATTATGGTATATGAATGTAATGGAGTACTATTGTGCCATAAGAAATGATGAACAAGAAGACTTCAGAGAGGCCTGGAAGGACTTATATGACCTGATGCTGAGTGAAAGGAGCAGAACCAGGAGAACTATATGCACAGCAACGACCACAGTGTGTGAGAGTTTTTTCTGGTAGACTTAGATTTTTGTAATAACACAAGAACTTCTCACAAAAAAAAAAAAATCCCAATGGAGGATCTCAAGGCAAAATGCCTTCCACACTCAGAGAGAGAAATATGGAAGTCACTCACATAATGTAGCAGATCATGTCTGTGTATGTGTATGTGTTTGTGTATCATGTTCTGATTTGTTATACGATTTCTTTCATTTATCTTAGTCTGACTACATAGCATGACTATAGTGAAAATATACTCAATAGGAAAGTATATGTAGAATCTATACAGAATTGTATGCAGTCGTGGGGAGGGAGGAGGGTAGTGGGGGGTAGGTGGGGGTGGATAAAATGGCAATTGTATGGCAGTGATTGTTAAACATTAAAAAATTAAAAAAAAAAAAGAAATTGACTAAGGCTGCAGGGACTTTGACCATGGTGCTGAGTGGGGTGCCCTGTTGTTGGCCTGACTGCACATGCCCGTGCCCGTTGCTCCCAGATTCTGGGGCGTCAGCCCCTCAGGTTCTATTGTGGGAAACACGTTGCTAAGCGATAGCTCACTGAGTTCTAAGTTGCTAGGGGATGTCTGATTTGTTTGAGGCAATCTGCACTCAGAGGTCAGTCGCTATTCGTCCCTGTGCAGTCCAGTCATGGCTTACGTTCTGTGTCCAGATTGGGCCCCAAATCCCATTTCCTCTCTGGCTCCTACCTGCAGCTCTGGTCTCAGCTCTAAAACATGGTTTGGCCACATTCATTCAGAGTCATAGGTCCTTTGTTTCCCCAGTGCTTCCAGCTGCACTTGGCAGTGTTCTTGCTCACCTTGGCCAGTTATATCCTGTATTATGCTTCCAGAAGGACCTTCAGCAACATGAAAATTGCCATCTCCAGTTATAGTGGTACACTTCGCCATTACCCCAATAGTACTCACTTTTACCTGAATGAGCAGCAGGCCATCCTTCTTTGAGGCACGTTGAATACTGTTTTTGTTTTCTCTTATGCCTTGGGGCTTTACATCAAAGATATAATTGGAGAATCCATCAATCTAAGGCTAGTTATGGCCTTTGGTATGTGCTCCTCAGCCCTTGTGTCCCTCTGCTTTGGCACCCTAACCAAATTACCCCAGTTTTACAGTGAATGGTTTTGCTTCTTCCTGTGGGTGCTCAACGGCTTGCTTGAAGCCACAGGCTGGCCCTGTGTGGTGGCCATCATGGATGACTGGTTTGGCACAACCTGCCCGGGCTTTGTATATGGACTCTGGAGTGCCTGTGCCTCCATGGGCAACATGTTGGGATCTTATGTGGCCTCTTTGGTCTTGCAAAATGGGTATAGCTATGCCTTCTGGGTAATGGCTTCCATGAAGTTTGCGGCAGGATTAATCATCATCTACACCCTTTGTATATTACCTCAAGAACTTGGTGCTGTCCTTACAGATCACAGAAATGATTCTGAAGAAGATTTTGACAGGCTGCTAATGAACTATGAAGATAATGAGATTGGTGAAGTGGAAGAAATTGACTACAGTGACGTTGGTGATGTGCATTGGGAAGAAGATGATGTATTACCACAGTCAACAGCTTTCTCTGAGGCTTCTAGCATCCCTGGAGTTTTATGATATATCCTCACCTATGATATCACAAAGCTGGTGAATTATTCCTTTTTCTTTTGGTTGCCCTTTTATGTAAACAACAGCTTTGGCTGGCGAAAAGCTCAGATTTGCCAATTTTCTGTGGGGTGTGATGTTGACAGAATTGTAGATGGAACAATTCTGGGCTTCCTCTCAGATATGGTCCAGAAGAAATCTATGTTAGCTGTTTGTGTGCTTCTGGTCATTGTGTTCAACTGTGAATATTCCCATATTCCCCAAAACAAGGCTATCAATGCACTGTTGCTTATAGCAAATCCAGGGCTTTTCATTGGTGGACCCTCAAACGTACTGGGTTCTGTTACTTCCAATGATGTACAGTACCACAAGCAGATGAAAGGGAGCAGAGAAGGCTCGGCTACAGTAACAGGCATTGTGGATGGAACCATTAACATGGGCGTGACAAGGGAACAATATTTAATATCTCTGATCCAAGAAAAAGTAGGATGGATGTGTTTTTTCTATTTTTTGGTGCTCATGATGGGTTTTACCATTTTCTTGATTTCCCTACTAGTATTCAGGGAAGCAAGAGATTATGTACAAAAAGGGACAACCCATACACTTAGAGAATGATCAGTTCCCCTCAGAGTGAGGTTTCCCAGAAGATCAGGGAACAAGAAAATCAATTCTATTGTCACTGAATGGGACTGAGGGTGGGGTGGAGGGTTAGGGCTTTTAGATAGATGTGGGTATGCAATGTGAATTAACACCAGCAAGATTATTTACTTTAGAAGCAGACAGACCAGCAACCAAGATGGAACATTGGAACTTTACATTCTACAGGACTGTACTGAATGCTGCCATGCCTTTTGTTGTCCTTTTCATTTTCTTCTTGAATTTGTGGACCACCTATTACTTTGATTCCTAAGTCAACTAAGACTTAATGGCATGATTAAAGAAGAAAATCAAGGATGTGTATGAGTTGTCTGCTAATAATAAAAATAAAACAAAAAATAGCACAAACTTCATTACTGTTTTCCATTACTGCTTGTTTTTGTTTCTGGTGTTAGTGAATTAAAGGAATAAAATATTTGTCCATATAAGGTACATTAGCTAGGTTGTCATTTCCCTTGAACTCTACCTTCTCTGAAAATGATACTACCTCCTCAATTCTTGGGGGAAAATCATATTTCATGCTTAAAAATGGAATTGCTTGTCCATCTGTCCTTCCTTATTGCTTAATACCAATCTTCATTCACCACCTCTGACTCCTGAAAGTACTTATTAGCCATCCTTTTCAAAGGACAGACGTGGTAGATCAATTACTTTGATGATGGTGACTGAAGTAGGAAGTGACCCAAACATGATACACATGGACTTAAATGGTGACTGGGAATGAGTTAGTATCCTTGGCCCTGCTTTGAGTGGCTTGATCTCTGTTCTAAGTCAATTTCCTAAGCAGTTTCTTTGAAGGACTAGAATTGGAGGGAGGGAAGGAAGTGACTCTGTCCAGGAGAGAGGGGTAGATTGCAGTTGAAAATTATATTAGCAGAGGGGTCAGACCTGGGAAGTCACTATTCTGTAGAAAAATTCCTACTAGTCTCTAAGGTTGTACATTCCCAATGCCAGACACCATCATTAAGGTTGCTGCGTACTTATGGATGTATTTCAAATTACGGAAACTAACTAGCATGTGTGAGTTGTGAAGATTAGGGTGTTATTAGGTTTCTTAAGATCACTTCGTATTGCCGAGTGAGGGGTCACAAATCCTGCTACTTTGGTCTGTTTTATAGCTGCCTTACTTACTAGCAACAAGCAATGGTCTCATCTCTCTGACAATATTTTAGTCTAACATTGTGCTTGTTTTCAACTAAGTTTAGACAAACTACACAGATTGGGCTTAGCCTCAGATAGGTTGGCCTCAGTTTGCCTCTTTCTAAACAGATTTGCTTGGAATAATTGTCATTATCACATTTTCATAGTGAAGTTATCAAGTTCTTATCAAGTTAAGACCAAGCAGAACTGAGGATGCGCAGGTCTATAGCTTCCTCTGTCCCTAACATGTCATTGAGAGAAGTTTTATATTTTGGTTTGGAATGGTTTCATTGTTAGTTTGGCCCTGACAATCTGAAGAGGGGAATAACAGTTAAAAAAATCTCCCAAATTAATTTTATTTCTTTCCTATTGATTTTTCTCCCTTAAGGAAAAAAAATTCTCTAGGAGCAATGGCCTACTCAGAAATGTCTCCATCCTTTTCTGTGCAGACAGCTCTCTAATGCCCACTAAGCTGAAACACACAGAACTCTCTTCCTTGCCTTTTATTTTTATAAATTGAAAGTAGTGCTGCCTTCTTCAAAGGGTCAGGTATGGGAGCCTTCTGACAATGTTAAAAATGAGGTCACATGAATGAACTTTTTGATGACCAGAAAAAATGACTATGACTGTTATATCTCTGTATACAAACTCTTTACAAAAAAAAATGCATTCAGATAAAAAGTCATTTTGGAGAAAAATATAACTGTAGAATTCTTACAATTCAGGTTCTGGGCCAGTAGGATCATAGATTTAGACCAGGGAAAGGACCTTAGAGACCACTGAGTTCAATCCCCTCCATTTACAGAGAAGGAAACTGAAGCCCCAAATAATTAACAGTGACTTACCCAGGGTCACTTAGCTAATTAGTTTCTGTAGTGGGTAAGTCTACGTCTTCAGTGGCTCCAAGTCCAATATTTTCTCTATGATACAAGGTTTCCTCTTTTTTTCTCCTCATTTCTGCCTTTATTGCAAACCATGTGCTTGTTCTGAAACCAGTCACCCCTGGGTCCCCTCACCTGAGGTTATGTCAGGAAATAGTGACTCCTCCCCTAGTCTAGTTATTAGGAGGAGCCACAATCCTTGATTTTTTTCTACCTCTAATCCCTTTCATCCCACTCTTAGTCTCCCCCCTAATTAGTGGAGGAGGGAAGGCCAGGAAAATCAGAGTAAGGTCACAAGGAGGAGAGTTTACAGTATTCACAGTACTCAAGGGCCAGGCCTACCTCCAGTTTCCAGCTTAGAACTGATTCCCTGGGCAGTGAGAGGAGGCTGGGGGAGGGGCAAAGCCACTGGTCCTCAAAGGCCTTTTACCCAGAGGTGAGAAAGGAGCCCAGGTCATTATAATGGCTGAAAATAACAAGCAAATGTTTTCCTATCCGGCAGTCTTCCTGTATAAATACACTCTCAGCTTCACTACATTGCAGGGAAATCCCAAAACAAAACAAGAGAACAGGATTGTATTGGTAAATCATATATCTGGTAAAGGATATCAGTGCATCAGTGTACCCAACCACAGTACTGTATCAGAAGCTTTTGGATGGCTTATGGATACAGTGCTGACATGCTCGAGTTCATATTTGACTTCAAATACTTTCCAACTGTGTCTAGTTGAGTTCAAATCCCAAATCCATCCACTTCCTACCTGTGTGAACCTGGGCAGATCACTTAACCTGTCTTAGCCTCAAGTCTCCATCTGTAAAATAGATATAATGGGGGTTGTTGTGGGAACAGTATGAAACAACATAAGGGAACTACTTTGAAGAACTTCAAGTGCTTTATACATGGCAGGTATGAGTTTTCCTAGAATGATCTTGTCCGGGTTAGGCAGGAATTCCCTTGGCTTAGATGAAGGTATTGGTCAGGATCCTTCTGGCTCATACTAAGTAAACTCTTACTAAATGCTTGCTGATTGATTTATTGACAGACAGATGCTCCTCCCCTTTTGCTGTCAGTTCTTGACCTTGATTTGGGACCTTCTGAACACTCCTGTGTGTTTCCCAGTCTGCCTCGCATCTCCTCACCTCCTCATCCTGACAGTTGGTTTTGTGTCCCTCCAACAGCTGACCTACAGGGGATTCTGGCTCTTGGCTGACCCCTAGTGGCTGCCTACACCTCTTCCCCAACCTGTATGGCAGGTTGATGAGTTGTAGGGGGACTGTTGCCTAAGTGTCTCGGACCAGGCTGTCTCATTGGATTCAGTCTGTCTGTCTGTGTTCGTCCTTCATTTTCAAAGAAGACCATGACATCAGAGAAATGATGACATGACTTACACTTGACTTTGTTTTGAGTGACGGAGGGCTGTGCAAGGTCACCAGCCTCACTTTCTCGAGAGCACAGGACAGCATACCAAAGTATGAGTCTCACTGGATTTCAGCAGGGGGCAGCCAAGAGTTTGAAGCAAGGCTGGCAGCCATTAAAATGTAAAGCTTAATTGACAAGCAGGCCTACATCTCGCTGGTGAATTTTTACCAATATTGACATGAAGCCTTCAGAGTGGAAGGGTCTAATTCTAGTTAGAGTGTCTTTCATATAATTAGGGCAAAGGAACATGTTTGAGTTACCAAGAAAACTCTAGTTAAATGGTTGTTTTCCATTTCAGAGTCTCTAGGAACTGATTTAGGAGGGCAATGACTGGAAAGCAGAATGGCAAACTCCATGGTGTGAGACTTTTGTACAGAAATCATTTTAAAGACAGCCTTTTCACTTAAAACAAAGAAATGAAATATATAAGAACTGGAGATGAGTAAACAAGGACTATGTCTTTGCCTTAATCCCAGGTGGCTATAGCAGGACATCCCACCAAATATTTGCTCAACCCAGAAAGTTTGGGAGCGAATTGTTGTTCGGTCATTTCAGTCATGTATGACTCTTCATGAGTCATTCCAACTTTGGAATTTTCTTGGCAAAGATACTGGAATAGTTTGCTATTTCCTTCTCCAACTCATTTTACAGATGGGGAAATTGAGGCAAGCCAGGTGAAGTGACTTACCCAGGATAGTATAGCTAGTAAGTGCCTGAGGCTAGATTTGAACTCAGGAAGTTGAGTCTTTCCTGACTCCAAGCCCAGTGCTTTATGCACTATGGCACCACCTAGCAGCCAATATTGATTTGCAAAGAGACCAGGTGTGACACAGACCATGCCTTATCTGTTGGTACTCAAATATTGGCAGAATTGATGAACATAAAGAGTGCCAAACTCAATGACGTAGGTTAAGTTCATTTTTATTCAGGTAACAGGGACCAGAAGCAATAAGATTAATGAAATAGCACTGGAATGTTTACGGTACCCTAAAGAAATGGATATTCCCTTAGGGTTCTGTCTGTTCCCCCAAATTCAGTTTATAAGATGCCTGAAATATGACTGTCCCCATTTGATCTCATCTTTTCTTCTTGCTCATGTCTCTGCCTACAGTTGCCTCAATCTGATACTTTTGGAAGCAAAAAAAAATCAATTGGGCTGATTTTTCAAGAAGAAAAAAATGTAGCTACAGTATATGCACACATATGTATATGTCTTCATATGTACATACATACGTATATATTAGTGAAAATATCCACTGATTACATCACCCTGGAAGGTCTGGAAATTGGAGGTTTGCTTCAGTTAACCAGTTGTTTCAGTTAAGAGGAACCCTGGGAAAGAATTCAAAGGACAGCTTGGTCTGCATTGTGACTTTCAGAATGCCATTCTAGCAGGGGCGATGGGAGGATCCATGGCAGAGAGCAACACAGATCTTTGTAGAGAGAATTCCCCATGACCTCATGGCCCTATGGCAGGCTGGGGGCAGAGGGCTGCCTCATTTGTTTGGTGAATGGATCCCTTTAGCCTTCTGCCAAGTATGCAGGCTCTCCAAAGGAAGGTGGGTTGGAAAAGGCTAAGGTTTCTCCAAACCAGCTCTAAATCTGATGCTAAGCTCCTTTTCTTTACTCATTCTAGCTGTGTGACCACTTAATAAACTTACTGGAAAGACCCTTGGATTTGAAGCCAGAGGACCTATGCTCAAATCCTATCATCTGTTCACTTACTACCCTCATCCCCTTGGGAAAGACACTTCATGACCCTGTGCCTCAGTTTCCTTATCTGTAAAATAAAGGGGTTGGGCTAGAAGACCTTATATGGACCCTTCCAATTCTGAATATGGGCTTCTATGACCTTATCATGTCTGTTTAAATCACTTAAGTCAATAATCTGTTATTTCATCAATATTCCAAGAAGTACATATATGTGTGCATGTGTGCATATATGTATGTGTATGTGTGTACATATATACATATACACATATGTGTATACACATATATATGTTAAGAGAATTGCTTGTAACTCAGACAGGTTAAATAACTTATCCAAGGTCATAGCTAAGAAACATCAGAAAGTGAACTTGAGCCCAGGTCTTGCAGAATTAAAGTCCAGAATGTCAAGGCCCACACCAGGCTGCCTCCTGCTAGTCACCTACATAATAAAGAATGCATGGGGATTTTGAGCACAGGGTCTTCACTAAAGAACAGCATGGTGCCACACATTTCTTTGACGTTTATCACTGGAAAAGTATGGCCATATAAAAAGAGTTTTTCAGGGCCACAGTATACACCCAAATTTTGTTGTTATTGTCTGACTGACTCTTCAAGAGCCCTTGAACCATAACGGCCAGGGGATTTCCTGGACAAAGATACCAGAGTGGTTTTACCATTTTCTTCTCCAGTGGATTAAGGCAAACAGGGCTAAGTGACTTGCCCACAGTCACATAACTAGTAAGTGTCTGAGGTTGGATGTGAACTCAGGTCTTCCTGACTCCAGGCCCAGCACTCTAGCCATTAAGTCACATAGCTGCCTCCTAGATATACCAGAAACAGAGTTCTTTTTGACTGCTGACAGATATGTATGACCAAGGGAAAAGGACGGGCCAAGAGAGTGGAGAACAGACCTTGTTTGTGTGCTTTCCTGACACCTTGCAGGCATGTTTTTGTGTCTCCCTACATTCATGTTCCTTAAATAATTGAGACCAATAACCCTACAGTCAGCAATTTTGTAAATTAAAATAGATGAGAGACAATATGGGTGAAGGAAGGAGATTAAAAAACACGGTGTGGTTTACAACATGACTTGAAAAATGGAAGAAATACTGGTATTTAGCCCTTTTGCACGAAATAATGTTAGCGAACTGAGAAATTAAATCTTTGCTGTGACTTCCTGCAAGTGCTTTTGGAAATATGATTTGACCACTCCTGTGTTGCAGAAAACTTGTTAAAGTTCTTGTTTTTGTGTTTGTGCAGGAAACTCCATGGTTGCCATGATGCTTACCTTGTAGTACATTGTGAGCTAGGGTACAGCTAGTTGCAAAAAGCAGTTTCTTAAATAGGTGAACGAGAAAAAGAAATGAGACAGAGAGGCTACGTTTCCATACGTCAAGAGCCAATATTGATATGAAAAGAGAGGGAAAAGCCCGCCAAACTTTAAGCAGGTCTTTGTGGGGAACCTTCAAATGAATGGTGCACCAGAAAATGAATGTCCTTTCAAAAGTATAAGCTCCTCAGACATTATTCCTACTTTCAGTTTTCTCAACTGTTTTGCTTGTCACTGGCCAATCACACAGGCTAAAGCTGTGATGAGGAAAAGATTTGGTCAAGTCCCTTCTCTGGTCACTGGAGGAAGTTATCTTTCTTCTAGAGGAAGGAAAGCTGTCCCAATCCTGAGGATTTTATGGTACTCCTTGACGTATAGGATAAGACCTAGGAGACACCTGGGTGGTGAGAAAGAAAGGAAGGAAGAAGGAAGGGAGGGAAAGGGAAGGAAAGAAGGGAGAAGGAAGGAAAAAGGAAGGAACAAAGGAAGAGAAGGAGGGAGGGAAGAAAGGAAAGAGGGAGGGAAATGGGAAGGAAAGAAGGGAAAAGGAAGGAAAGAGGGAAGGAAGAAACAAAGGAAGGGAAAGAAGGAAGGAAGGAAGGAAGGAAGGAAGGAAGGAAGGAAGGAAGGAAGGAAGGAAGGAGAGAGGGAGGGAGGAAACAGGCATTTGTTAAGCACCTGCTAGGTACCAGGCTCTCATTTAAGACTCACAAAAGCCCTGGGAGATAAGCCTTATTATTGTCCCTGTTTTACAAACCTGAGGTAGACAGATTTTAAGTGACTTGCCCAGGATCACACAGGTAGTAAGTATCTAGTAAGGCCCACTTTGAATTCAAGTCTTCAGGGCTCCAGGCCCTGCACTTTACCACCTAAATGCCTCAAGAATGAGTAATTGCTCTGAAGTCCAAGGAGCTGGGTTCCAAGGCTGGCTACTATTTCCTGGTTGTGTGACCTGGGACAATTCACTTTACCTTTCCAATCCTCAGTTTCCTAATCTGCAAAATGAGGAAGTTGTACTATATGATCCCTAAGATTCCTTCCATTTCTGAAATCACATCTGAATCCAATGGGGAAGGATACTGCCTGGGCCAAGCAACCACAACATATCTTGTGGGAGGATGGGGCCAGAAGAAAGCCAAAGTAGAGAATAGGTGCCTTTCAGCTCCCATGGGCTCTTTCTGCTCTTCTCCCCTTTGCCCACTGCTATCCTCAAACAACTCTCTATGTACCAGAGGGGAGCATGTCACACTTTCCCCATGAGGCTACTTAAGGATTCTTCACACACCTTTCTTTTACTTCATTCCGCTCAAGTCAACAATGCACAATTTCTCATTTATCCTTCTTAAATTCCTATCAGGAAATCATCGTGGACATGGGGAACAGGAATCTGAAAGCGTCGTGTTTGTTTTCAAATAAAGACTGGCATTTTAATCCAAAGAATGAGTCTCAGAATACATTCTAAAATCTAGGAATGCCTCATTTAAAACATTTTTGACTCCTAGACGGTGTTTACACAAGTCTAATAGATCTGATTAGAAATGAATTCATATTGGCTCTTCTGATACAAATTGAAATCCTCACCAGCAGCACGACTACAAACTCTGTGACTTGGACCCCATGACAGAAGTGCTTGCCCACAACCAGGGATGGTGCCAGGTCTTTTCTGAATAGCAACTTGGAGTGGCAATTTGGCCTACTAGGTCTGATGCCAGCAGGATGGAGGGAGGAAAGGGCATGGCTGGTCATCACCATAACAAAAAGTGGGACTGGGTGGCAGTTGTTTGAGGCTGTCTTCTGTGACTTGTGCTGACTTCTACTACCTCCCACTCACTCTTTGGTCCCTGCAATGCCCTCCATCTGCACCACAGGTGACACTTCTCTTTCCAAGGTTACCATTTGTCTTTTAATTGCTAAATCTAGTGGTCATTTCTCAGTCTTTATCCTTCTTCACTTCTCTGCAGCATTTGATCCTACAGTTATAGTATCCAGATAATATCTCTTCCCTGGGTTTTTGTGATGCTGCCCTTTCCCAGTTAACCTCCTAACCATCTGACTTCTCTTCCTCAGTCTCCTACATCGGATCATCTCCTATAGCTTGCCCTACCTCTTGCCCTCTCCTCTGCACAAGTATATCTCCAGGCTCTGTCCCAGGCTCTCTTACATTCCTTCTTTACACTCTCTCTGTGATCTTGTAACATGCCAATTATAATCTCTATTGCAGGTGACTGGCAGATCTATATGTTCAGATCTAGTCTCTCCTGAATGCCAGTCCCACATCCCTGACTCTTAGTTCTGCACTTCCACCTGGCCATCTCACAGACATATCAGACTTGACATACCCAAAACAGGGCTCATTGTCTTTTTCCCCAAACTCACCCTTCTCCCCAAGGACATAGTCATCCTTCCAGTCACCCAGGCATGCAACCTTGGCATTTTCCTTAACTTTTCCCTCTCACTACCCATCCAACCCCTACAAATTAACATAAAATATTTATGGCAATACTTTTCTGTTACAAATAACTGGAGACAAAACAAGTTCCCACTGTTTGGGGAGTGGCTTAATCAATCGTGGTGCTTGAATAAAATGAAACATTATTGTGTCCCAAGAAATGATGATTACGATGAATTGCGAGAGGGAAGGGAAGACATAGAAACTGATGCAAAGTAAGCAGAAACAAGAAAACGATATATACACAATGACCACAACCGTGTAAACGGAAAAAAACCAATGATAAAATAATAGCAACTACGTGCTATAAAATTATTATGACCAAGTCTGACCTCAAAGAAAATGCATGTGAAGACACCTCCCACTTCTTTGGAGAAATAGAAGGCAATCTGTGCAACGCTGCATATAATGTCAGACTTTTTCAGTGCGTTGGGTAGTTGTGCTGAGCCAGACTTTTAGTCCCTACTCTTTCTTCCTTTCGCTCCGTTATAAAGGGATGGGATGGGAAAAGTATACATTGGAAAATGCAGGTGATATAAAAAAAACAAGCTATCAAGTTTTTAAAAGTATCCTAAGATGAGCAAGTACAAATGCCTTTTAAAACACACACGCACATACATATACATATGTACATACAAATGTACGCATATATATGTACATATATACATGTAGGTAGAGAAAGAAAGAGAGAGATATTAGGTTAAAACATGAAAAAAATTGGCTACATCATGACGTATCCGTAAGGACAACATCATCCTGCCTATGTAGCAGACAGGAGACACGGTAGATAGAGTACTGAGCCTACAGTCAGGAAGACCTGAGTTCAAATCTGGTCTTAGAGGCATACTAGCTGGGGAACCCTAGGAAAGTCACTTAAGTCCTGATTGCCTCAGTTTCCTATCTCCCAGGATTGTTGCAAGGATCTAATGAGATCTCTATGAAGTGCTCGGTGTAGTGGCTAGCAGATAGTAAGCGCTACATAAATGTTATCAGTTATTAGAACCAGCACCAAATGGATGGCTGTGCCCTTAACATAGATAGGGAAATTGGGGAGAAGGGTGAATGTGGGGAAAAGACAGTGAGCCCTATTTTGGATATGTCTAGTTTGATATGTCTTTGAGATGGCCAGGTGGAGGTGTAGAGCTAGCAGGTGGTTATTATTAGAACCAGCACCCAATTATGTCTGCACAAGCATGGATGGGTAAATATTATCTTCTGAATTTTCAGAACAATCCTACTTATATAGAAAAATATAGCTGTTTCCATTTTAGTCATACATGGATATTGTGAATTCTGGAAGGGCTCTAATTTTATTTCTAAGTAAACACCACCAAGGGTATGGAAGCAGCAAAAAGTCGCCTTTGTTGTTCTTGTCTTTAAAGAGATACTGAGGCAGGTTCCTGTGTACTGAGGAAATATGAACAATGCAAGGATATTACTGAGATGAGGTTCAGAGTTGCCTTGTACAGAGTATTATGAAACAAGTTTTGTGCTACCTGGGCAGTTTGGGCTGCCCGAACGGTAAGAGAGAAAAGCCAGTCTCATAGGAATGCTCCATAAAGGAAGCGTTGAGATTCTGAGCCTAACCATGAGCTGGAAAAGGATGCCAGAGCCACCCATTGCTAATGGGTGGTTTCCTAATATCAGACACTGCTGTATGGTGGCGCCTGCAAGATAATGAGCCATATTCTCCCATCTTGTTAATTGCTCCTTGGATGTCCCTTAGGCATGTGGGGAAGCTGCGTTAACTCTTTGCGGCTTTCATGACGCTCCTCATTCTTGTCCTGAAAGTGATGAAATCTGGCCTAGATCAAGGCCCCAGATTCAGTGGAAAGAATCCTAAAAGATGTCTAACAAGTTGATTTTATCTCTTTCCCAATGCATGCCAGACTTAGCTCTCTTTTGAATACTGTCTGGAAAAATATTCTGGCCACTGAATTTCGGCATCATATATTTCATTTTACCTCAGAGTGAGATCTTCCCAATCGATGTTATCACATAAATATTTTGATATGTCGTTAAACAATTGGGAAATTTTTCATAAAAAATGTGATAGCAAAAGGTTCGTATAATGAAAGGCTTGGAAATGACCTCAGGCTGTCACCTCAAGCATATCCCAGTCTTTGGAAATGATACCTTTGGAATTATAAGGAAAGAAGAGAATACATCTTATTTTGAAAAGACTTCAGGGATAAAAAGAATGTAAGCGTCTCAAAGGCATTCATTCACTCACTCATTCTCAAGATGGTTGAATAAGTGAATAAGTGAAAGAATAAAAATTCTTGTATTACATGCTTCTAATATGCCAAGTATTGTGGTAAGATATGGTGAGACATTTTTAAAAGGAGGTAGCCCTTGCTCTTTTTTTTTAAATTCAGTTTTTATTTTCAATTTCAGATTCTCTCTTCTGACTCATTAGGAAGGCAAGAAATACAAAACCCATTAGAAATATGAAGTCATGCACAACAAATTTCTGCATTAGCCATGTTATGAAAAAATTTAAAGAGAGAGAAAATTCTTCAATCTACACTCTGAGTCCATCAGTTTCCTATCTGGAGATGGCTAGCATGAGTTCTTTGAAATGGTTGTGAATTATTGTTTTAATCAGAACAGCTAAGTTTTTCACAGTTGATTATCTTTACAATATTACTATTACTTTGTAACTTGTTCTCCTGGTTTTACTTCTTTCATTTTGCATCAGTTTTTATGTCTTTCTAGGTTTTTCTGAAAACATCTTCTTCATCATTTCTTACAGCACAATAGTGTTCCATCTCATTCATATTCCATAACTTGTACATTCCTTAGTTGATGGGCATACCATCCATTTCTAATTCTTTGCCACCACAAAAGAATTGCTATGAATATTTTTATACATGTGGGTCTTTTTCCTCTTTCTTTCATCTCTTTTTGATATAGCCCTAGTAGCAGTACTGCTATAATGAAAGAATATGCACAGTTTAATAGTCTTGTGGCCATCGTTCCAAATGCTTTCCAGAATTGTTGGACTAGTTCACAGCTTTACAAAAAATGCATTAGTCTACCTATTTTACCATATACCTTTCAGCATTTGTCATTTTCCTTTTCTGTCATCTTAGTCAATCAGATGTGTAAAAGGTTTTAGTTTGCATTTCTCTAATTGTTAATGATTTAGAGGATTTCTTCTTTGATGTCTTCCTCTGAAAACTGCCTGTTCATATCTTTTGACCATTTATCAGTTGGAGAATGGCTCTTATTCTTACATATTTGCTTCAGTTACCTATGTATCTGGGAAATAAGACCTTTTCCAGAGAAAGTTGCCACGAAGAATTATTCCCAATTTCCTGCTTTTCTTCTAATTTTAGCTGTATTGGTTTTGTTTGTATAAAATCTTTTCTGAATATTATGCAATCAAAATTATATATTTTACCATGTGTGAACCTTTCTATTTCTTACTTGGTCACGAACTCTTCCCTGGTCAATAGAATCATATGTGATATTTTTCAATACTCCATTATTTTGATTATTATATCACACTTTATGTTGAAATCATGTACCCATTTTGAGCTTATCTTGATTGATCTGTGCTCAGTTTCTGTCAGACTACTTTCTAGTTTTCTTAGCATGTCTTATCAAACAGGGAGTTCTAGCTGGGATCTTTGGGTTTATCAAACATCAGTGCTCATTTGCCTCTGTATATTGTGTACCAAATCTATTCCACTACCAACCACTCTATTTCTTACTCAGTGCTAAAATATTTTGATGATTATAGCTAATACAGTTTGAGATCTGGTACTGCTAGGTGTTGCCCCCTTCATTCTCACTTTGTCATTGATTTCCTTGATATTCTTGACCTTTCATTCCTCTGAATGAATTTTATTATTGATTTCTAACTCTTTAAAGTACTTAGTTTGATTGTTGGCACTGAATAAATAAATCAATTTAAGGAGTATCTTCATTCTATTGGCTTTACTTACTCATGAGTAACTAAAATTTTCCCATTTATTTAGATATATTTTTATTTGCATGAAGTGTTTTGGAACTGTATTCATATAGCTTCTGTGTGCCCTGGCAGGTAGACTCCAAAGCATTTTATCCTATCTGCAGTTGTTTTAAATGGAATTTCTTCTTTTATCTTTTCTCGCCAGGTTTTTTGGTAATATATAGAAAATATTGATGATTTGTGTGGGTTTGTTTTAAATCCTCCAACTTTGCTAAAGTTGTTCCCTGTTTTGACTAGTTGGTTTTAGGTGAGTCTCTAGGGTTCTCTAAGTAAACCATCATTACATCATCTGCAAAAAGTGATAGTCTATTGTCTGCTTATTCCTTCAATGCAGAAACTTATATTCCAATAAGAGAAGGCGACATATAGAGGGAAAGAGTAGGCAGTGAGGGTTTTGTAGAGTTTTATTTTGGAGGGATTTTCTTAGGTAAGGAAATCATAGGGATAGTAAATTGAACTGTAAGGGAGTTGATTAAGGGGGTGAGATGGAAAAGGGGACCATGAAAGAATTAGGTGGTAAGAAGATGGCTGGTATGGAATATGAAGTATGGCTTGGGTTGGCTAGGTATAATGGGTCATGAGTTTGCCTTCACACATTCACTAATCAGGGTAGTTAGGGCACAAGGGTGGGAGTTCTAAGTCAGTGTAGGTTAGGGGACCCACAGCATGGCCTCTGGAGGTCCATCAGGAGGGCAGATGGAAAGGAGATTGCCCTAGCAGCTGATTCTAGGATTTTTAACAACCCTTCATAGCAACTCTAAATTCCTCCTATTGTCATTGAAATTCTAAAAGAAATGAGAACTGCATATTCTCCATATAATAGAAAATAGAGATGGACATAGGGACAAGGAAATGATCAGGTTCAGTATAATGGTGCTTATTAGCATGGTGTAGTGGAAAATGCTCTGGCCTGAACTTCAGGAGGCCCAGATTCCATAGGACAGCTCAGTCACTAATGACCTGTGTGACACCAAGCAAATCATTGTTCTTGGGCCTCACGTTTTCATCCAAGCTGAGAGGTATGTTCTAAATGATTTCTGAGGTTGCTGTTAGCTCCAAAAAGATATAATTCTATAAAAAATGTTTCATACACTTAAGGCATAAGGTCATCCTTTGACTTTCTCTTTGAGACCAAAGAGCCCCAGTTCTTTTAGCCATTTCTTCAATTTCTTATTTTAATAAGAGGTTTTGTTGCTGTGGAAGAAGGGATACAAAGCACTTAAAATGTGTGTATTGTCTTCTTGAATCCTCACAATGATGCTGTGAGAAAGGCTTGACAGTCATTATTATCTGTGAGGATAATCACATGAGGAAACTGAGGCTCTGAGAAGGCTATAAAAACTACCATGAACTCCGTCCCTCTCCTTGAAATTTGTACCCACTTCTTTACCTGCTCCGCTGTTAAATCCTAAAACAGACCATGTGGTTTGGTGAGTATGAGACTTAAGAGGTAAATAGCCTCACAGTTTCACAAAGCTAATGAAATTAGGGCCATCCGGAGCAGATAAGGAGGATGAATGGATGACTCTATCAATCAACAAGGATTCACTGAGCACTGCTTTGTACCTGGCATAGAATCACAGGATGTCAGTAAAGGGACCCCAGAGACCATCCAGTCTAACCCACCCCTGACTAAGAATCCTTCCTACAATGCATCCAACCCCCTACTTAAAGACTCCTTTATAGTAAGAAATCATCACATCCCCAAGCAAGCCATTCCACTTTGGGGCAATCCTGATTGTGAGGAAGTTTGTCTGGTCATCTCACCTAAATATGGCTCTTTGCAATTCCCAGCCTCTGGGGTCAGGCAGAACAAGTTTACTCTGTCCTTCACACGACATTTTCATGTACCTTCATGTTCCCTCCAGTCCTCTTTCCTAATTCCCTCTTCTGTAGAGTGGGCATAACTACTACAGGGGTGTTATAAAGATGAAGCTTACTTCAGTGTCTCTTAAGACATTGAATATAAAGTGCTTTGCAAACTTCAGAAAATTCCAGGTCTTTCAACTGATTGGAGCATTCCTTGAAATCCAGGCCCTCAGTCATCATAGTTGTCCTGCAGCTTGTCAGGGTGCTTCTTAAAATGTGATGCCTCAAATGAGACCCCCATCTTTATCAGACTAAGTCTGTGGGGCTATTGCTACCCAAGGCCTGAGCACCATCCCTTTTAATGCAGCCTAAGATTGCAATGGCTTTTGGGGTGGCCATCTTTGATCTATATGGAGCTTGCAGTCCAATGAAACCACCAGATCTTTTTCAGGTAAATTGCTATATTACTGGAGCTCTTGCCTCCAGCTTTTATAACACCAACTTTTCAGATCCAAGCATAAGACTTTACATTTTTCCCTATTAACTTTCATCTTATCTGTATCAGTCTGATGTTCTAGGGTGCTAAAATCTTTTTGGATCCTGAATCTGTCATGTAAAGAAGTATAAGATATAGCCCCTGTCCTAAAGAAGTGCACCAATATGAAAAATGGAGAATGAAAGAATTATTAACTTTTTGGAGCAATAGGACATCAGAGAAGGGAGACCCCATGGAGGGTTGGAGTTGTCAAGTTGGAAGGAGAATACTTCTTTATGTGTTTGATGATCCTGGTTGCAACCCTATACCTATGTTAAATAAAGATATCTCACTTGAATAAATTTTAAAAATTCAGGAAAATAAAAATCATTTTTATTGTAACCAAGAAACTATTTTCCTGTCCATTTAGACCACTGAGTATTTCCTCCAAGCGTGAAACCAGGAGAGACACACTTAAAATTCTTCCTGATCTAAAGAAATTAATATGGGTGTTCCTACCTAAAGCAATGCAATCCTTGAAATGTTTTCTTGCCTATTGTCTCAAGTATGAAACAACAACAAATGATTCATTGATCACATTCTGTATGTGCTAAACATACACATCAAAAGTAGTCTTCAAAAAATTACCTGCAAGGGAATCTATTTTAGAGCTGTCATCAACGTCCCATGCCCCAAATGAAACCCAACTTTTACATGACAGAGTTGCAGATTTCTTCTGATCAATTATTTATTTTCATATTCTGTAATGTCAAATTAAGTTAGGGAGTAACTGGGCGATGTTTATTATTTTGGAGAATTGATGCAGAAATTTAATTTTGCATGCTAAAGAACTGCAAAGAAGCCTGCTCTGATGATGAAGCCTGACCCCAAGGCGAGGGCAGAAGAATCCTACCCCCAAGAAGTTTGGACCAGTATGGACTTTGGAGGAGTTAGGGGGAAAATGGAAAAGACAGAACTGGGGCAGGGGAGCAGTATGTTTCAATCCAGGACATGTGTTACTCGTCAGGAAGAATACTGCACGTTTCAAAGTAAGATGTTTTGGTTATCAGGCATTAAACCAGAGATTCACTGCTGGCCAGCTTGCAAGAAAATCTGACTCAAAACAAATTTGGAAAAACATCAGAGATCATAAAATATCAGAGATGGAAGAGTCCTGTAAAGTTATCTAGTCTAAGCCCCTCATTTGTCAGAGGAGGAAACTGACAACTATTTTACCTTCGAATCCCCAGTGTTCAGAGATGACCTGATACACAGTAGGTACTCTGATTGATATCAGAACATCTTGTTTCACACAGCCTCTCAACTCTACTACTGAATGGGTGGTACAGAAATGCTTAGAGCCTTCTTCGATCTAAGGGTATAGATCTGTGTTCCTACCAATCAAATAGCTCAGTTTGTATGCTGCTGCCTTTCTTCTAGTCATCCCCATCCACCAGGGAGTTCTGTCTCACTGAATCACCTCTATCATTGGCATCATTGTTGAAAAGCATTGATCAATGCGATAAAATAAACATAAGTCATCAATTGCAAATCTCAATCCACAGCATTCCCAGCATGATGGCTTTCCAGCCCTTCATTAGTCACCTCAAACCTGGGGCAAGGACAAAAGCACCAAAGTTCAGTTCCCTGGTGCTTCAAGATGGGAGCAGGGGAAGGACTTTCATTCAGGGCTTTTCACTTTCAAACTCCTGGTGTGGGTCAACTGCCCACTAATTGATTCAGGAATGCAGAGCATTCTGGAGGTCTCTCTGGAAGATGAAACAGGTAGAACAAATAGGACTACACCAGATATTGATCACATTTCTACTACCTCAATTTCCTGTTTTAAATCTTGCTTCTCTGTGTTCATTTAACTGTATCCTGGTCCCTTTACTACCACATAAAACTGAGTAGGATTCCCCCACAGGACATAAGCTGCCTTCATATCACAGTCCCACCAAGGCAGATGGAGAGGGTCACATGGGCTGTCAAGAGCTCAAACACCATTTCCCCAATCTCTCTCCTCACATTCAAACTCTCTTGATAAATTCCCACCTGCGTTTTCACCATCATTCACACAGCCCTGGGAATGTTCATAGGCAGTGCTTGTTCCAAGAGCTATATGGCAGTGGCATGAGCACCATGTAATTAAGAGTGATGTTTAAAGTCACCAAGTTCTCTCATAGTGGCTGAAAAGAATTAAGGTTAAGTGCTCAGAATGCTACCAGTGAGTGCCTTGGGCATCTAGAGGAATAATACCAAGTGCAAAAGGAAGAGATTTGATTAGGTAATTGCCAAAGATCCTTCCAGCTCTAACATTGTTGATTCTATCATCTGCAGGAACGTTCCCACCTGAACTACCCAAAAAATGAGTCCAAAGTGTCAAGATTTATTTTTTAATTGGAATTAATCTGGATAATCGCCTTAGTTTTTTATGCCACTTGGCCAAGATAGACATCTAACCCCAGTGTGGACTGTGGTTTCCATGAATAGGATACCATAGCCACTGCAACTGGTTAGAGAAAGTGTTGGTAATGGTGACACTCGAGGAAATGGGATTTCTGGCTTTAGGAAACTGATGATATAAAGAGCTTGTAAATGTCTTTGGAGAGGCTGCACAGTACAGAACAGAGGTTCTTAACCTGGAGTCGAAAAACCGTTTCAGGAGGGCCATGAACTTACACAGGAAAAGTTTACCTCTTTCTCTTCACTAATCTCTAAATGAATTTTAGCATTTCCATTATTTAAAGACATAATTTTTAAATAATCTATTTTTAGTTTTCAACATTCATTTCCACAAGATTTTGAATTCCAAATTTTCTCCCCATCTCTTCCCTCCCCGCACCCAAGACACTATGCATTCTGAATACCCCTTCCCCCAATCTGTCCTCACTTCTATCACACCCCTCCCTTCCCTTATCCCCATATTCTCTCTTTTCTTGTAGGGCAAGATTGATTTCTATACCCCATTACTTGTATTTCTTATTTCCCAGTTGCATGCAAAAACAATTCTCAACATTCGTTCCTAAAACTTTGAGTTCCAACTTCTCCCTCTTTCTCCCTCCCCACACATCCTCACTGAGAAGACAAGCAATTCAATATAGGCTATACATGTGTAGTTATGCAAAAGACTTCCATAATAGTCATGTTGTGAAAAACTAACTATATTTCCCTCCATGCTATCCTATCCCCCATTTATTCTATTCTGTTTTTTTACCTTGTCCCTCCCCAAAAGTGTTTACTTCTAATTACTCCTTTCTCCCATTTGCCCTCCCTTCTATCATCCCCCTTATACCTCACTTATCTCCTTCTCCCCTACTTTCTTGTAGTGTAAGATAGATTTTCATAACAAATTGAGTGTTCATGTTATACCCTCCTTAATCCAAATCTGATGAGAGTAAGATTCACTTTTTCCCTCTCACCTCCCACCTTTTCCCCTCCATTGTAAAAGTTATTTCTTGCCTCTTTTATGAGAGATAATTTGCCCCATTTCATTTCTCTCTTTCTCCTCCCAATATATTCCTCTCTCACCCCTTAATTTTATTTTTAAGATATCATCCCTTCCTATTCAACTCACCCTGTGCCCTCTGTCTATACATTATGTACATATATGTGTGTGTATTTGTGTGTAGAATCGTTTCAACTACCCAAATACTGAGAAAAGTTTCAAAAGCTATAAATATGATCTTTCCAAGTAGGAATGTAAGGAGTTCAACTTTAGTAAGTCCCCTATGATTTCTCCTTCCTGTTTACCTTTTCATGCTTCTCTTGATTCTTGTGTTTGAAAGTCATATTTTCTATTCACCTCTGTTCTTTTCATCAAGAATGCTTCAAAGACCTCTATTTCATTGAATGACCATTTTTTCCCCCTGAAGTATTATACTCCATTTTTCTGGGTAGGTGATTCTTGGTTTTAATCCTAGTTCTTTTGACTTCTGGAAAATCATATTCCAAACCCTTCAATTTCTTAGTGTAGAAGCTGCTAGATCTTGTGTTATCCTGATTGTATTTCCACAATACTCGAATTGTTTCTTTCTGGCTGCTTGCAATATTTTCTCCTTGACGTGGGAACTCTGGAATTTGATTACAGTATTCCCAGGAGTTTTTCTTTTTGGATCTGCTTCAGGAGGTGATTGGTGAATTCTTTCAATATTTATTTTTCCCTCTGGTTCTAGAATATCAGGGCAGTTTTCCTTGATAATTTTATGAAAGATGATGTCTAGGTCTTTTTTTTTTTGATCATGGCTTTCAGGTAGTCTGCAATCTTTAAATTGTCTCTCCTGGATCTTTTTTCCAGGTCAGTTGTTTTTCCAGTGAGATATTTCAAATTTTCTTCTATTTTTTTTATTCTTTTGGTTTTGCTTTGTAATTTCTTGGTTTCTCATTAAGTCATTAGCTTCCATATGCTCCATTCTAATTTTTAAGGAATTCTTTTCTTCAGTGAGCTTTTGTACCTCCTTTCTCATTTGGCTAATTCTGCTTTTTAAAGCATTTTTCTCCTCATTGGCTTTTTGGACCTCTGTTGCCATTTGAGTTAGTCTATTTTTAAAGGTGTTATTTTCTTCAGCATTATTTTTGGATCTCCTTTAGCAAATTGTTCACTTGCTTTTTATGATTTTCTTGCATCACTCTCATTTCTCTTCCCTATTTTCCCTCCAACTCTCTTACTTGATTTTCAAAATCTTTTTTGAGCTTTTCCATGACCTAAGACTATTGCATATTTATTTTGGAGGTTTTGGATGCAGAAGCCTTGACTTTTGCATCTTCCTCTGATGGTATGCATTATTCTTCCTCATCCAAAAGGAGCGAAGAAAATACCTGTTCACCAAGAAAGTAACCTTTTTATAGTGTTATTTTCCCCCTTTTATGGGGGCATTTTCCCAGCCAGTTACTTGACTTTTGAGTCCTTTGTCAAGAAGAGGGTATACTCTTGAGACCTGTAAGTTCTCAGTTCCTTCAAAGTGGAACAATCACGAAGAGGAATTTACTCCTCTCTTGGCCTGCGCTCTGGTCTGGAAGCAACCACAAGCTTTTCTGCCTAGGATCCTCTCCAAAGCTTCCACCAGCTCCACAAGGCCAGCACACTTCTCCCCAGAACCGCTACTCAGGGCTGAGATCAAAATCAGTGGCTCACTTACCCCAGGGTCTTTAGCCCAAGGGCTCCAAATAATGGATGCTGTTGCTGCTGTCTGGGGCCAGGGTTAGGGCAGGATCCTGCTCCCTTCTCACCCAGGTGAAAGAGCTTTCTCACTGACCTTTGAAGCCATTTTTGGCATTTGTGATTTGAGAAATCTGGAAACCACAGCTGCTCCCTGTTATTCCATACCCTGAAGCCTGCTCTGGTCCTGTCCATTCTCTGCTGCCAAGGCTGGACTGTGCTCTGCTCCAAGCCTGGTGCAATAGACTTTTCCTGTTGGCCTTCCAGGCTACCTTGGGCTGGAAATCTCTTTCACTCTGTCTTTTCATAGCTTCTACTGCTCTAGAACTTGTTAGAGTCATTTTTTACAGGTATTTTATGGGCTGTGGAAGGAGAGCTTCTATCTAAAAACATAATTTTGACAAGGGGTCCAAAACCTCACCAGATACTGCCAAAGGAGTCAATGATACTTCAAAAGATGAGGAATTCCTATTATAGAGAAATAAACATGGAATTGGAATCAGAAGCCTGGCGCACACACCCAGACTCTGCCACTCGCTAGCTGTGTACAGGTCCCTTGGTCTTTCTGATTTTCAGACTCATTTGGAGGGGGGGCGTAAAAAGAAGAGGAAATTAAAGCTACTTTAAAGGCACATATTACATAAGCCATTCTTCTTTCTAAGAGGAGAAGACTTGGGTTCAGTTGCCTAATGGATTACAAACGTTCTAAGGAAATTTTTCCTTTTGCTCTTTTCCTTTGTTGGAGAAAATAATTTAGAAAACTGTTTCCAGAGGAGCTACCCTACCCCAGGTCAATTAACACTGTGCAACCTTTCATTTGCTTCTTCTTCCCACCCTTTCCCCAGGCTGATTTGTTCATCATTCTCTCAGTGATGTTCACTATGGAGCCTGCTTTGAGCATTTAGGCACTTCTGTGCTTCCAGGTTGGAAGTAAAGTTCCAGGAATACATGACTCAGAAGGCTTTATCAGTCTCCAGATATGTTTGATATGCCTCAACAATTTGTAAGAGTCCATTGATAACTGGTTAGCTAAAATATGGGTGAAATATGGAGCTACCCATCAGCCTTCGCACTTTAATAATCCTCATTAACTAGGACAACTAGTGAAAGTTGCACTATCACAGAAGATACTGTCCTTCAGAGACTTGGAACTAGACTTGCCAAGAAATTTTTCTAGATATTCTTCCTTAGCTCCAGCAGCCAGTGCCCATTTCTCCCATTGTCACCATCACCAACACTTTCTCTAACCAGAGGCAGTGGCTATGGCATGCTATTTACGGAAATTACTATCCATTCCCAGAGTTCTATGTCTATAGGCTGAGAAATAAGTTATTGAATGGCTGAACAATGGAGCAAAGAATTGAGTTCAGTAAAATGTTAATGTGTTGAAAAAGGGGGGATGTCTTTCTCCCCAGAGCCAGTAACCTAAGTTTAGCAGTAATCCTAGTTTAGAGCCATCATTTTCATTTTCCATCATTTTCATTCAAAAGAGTTCTGCGAGTTTGGTGCTTACTGTATGAATTTTCATTGAAGTTTGTGTCTAAGCTCTTCTTTGGGAGGCTATTCTGGGAGAAAGTTCAAGTGACAACAGAGGAGTCCTTGTTGGCTTATAGAGTCACAAAACTGTAGACTTTAAGTCCAAATGAACTTTGGAATCATCTAACCCAACTACCTGTTTTAGCAAGGAGAAAACAGAGGCTCAGAGAATGAATGACTGAATAAATAAATGAATAAAAAATCATGTAAGTGTTTAATATGAGTGAAATACATTATTAAGAGCTAGAGAGATAAGTAGAAAAGCAGAGACTGCTCCTGCCCTTAAGGATCTCAGAGTCTATTGGGGAACCCAACATATATCAGAGATTTCCACAGCAAGTCGGATAGAAATATTCCATGGTCTTTATGGTGCAGTAGAAAAACAGGTAATATACCTTCTTTGGTGTAATTTTCATTGATAAAATCATATCCAACTGTCATATTCAGCTTTGGAAGGTGCCAAGGACTTTTGTAGCAACAACTTACTTTTCCAGATTGTTTGATGGCTGTGGCTGCTGAGGTGGTGCAGAAGGGGTAAACCACATCACATCTCAGTGGGGTTGATTCTCTGAATGTTGGCTTCCAGGGCCAGTTGTCTGCAGTGAGAGTAGGAAGAGGGCATGGCTCTTCCCGGGGTCTTTGTATTTGGACTGTCTCCCTTGAGGTCTGATGGAAGGTGATGGTGGTGGTGGTTTAATTTGCCTGGCACATGCCACCTAAATGTTTCTCTCTCAGTTCAAAGTTGGCAGGGACTTTGGAGCTCTAATATGCTCTCTTGTGATCACACATGCTTTTCTCAAGAAACATTCTAGATATTAATCTCCTCTTCTGTAAAATGTGGAAGTTGGGCTCAGTTATCTCTAACTACCTCAGACACTAGCTGTGTGACCCTGGACAACTCAGCCTCTGTCTGGCTCAGTTTTCTCAAATGTAAAATGGGCACAGGAATAGCACCTACATCCCAGGGTTGTTGTGAGGTTCAATTGAGACTACATTTGCAAAGTGTCTTGTAAACCTTAAAATGCTCTACAAATGGCAGCTATCATCACCATCATTATTCATGTTAGATAGAATTTTAAAGCTGTTATTTCTTATTTGCAAATATATGATGAGAAACATTTGGACTAGCTAACTGCAGGTTCCAATCACTTTTCAATGAAAAAACTAAAAGAAAAAAGACTAGTCAATATTTGGGGAGTAGACACTAGGTCAGAGAATGACTGGTGCATCCTGAGTCTTTACCTTTCTCCCTACTTACCCATGGGGGTCGGCTGCAGGTCACAGGAAGAATATTTCCTCTTAGACTAGCTGCTGCCCTGGAATTCTGTGGGGCTGTCAATCATTTCTTCTGAAGGGATTCAGCATCGTTCCTGGCACTGTTCAAACCAATTTCCATGTGCACATATCTGGTATAATTGCAATTCCAACGAATTGTTTGAAAAAGGGATCACTAATTTTGGCACTGGGTGTGAAATATTTACTTGTGTCCCTGCCGTTCCCACCCCTCTTCATATGCCAAAACACTCATCCATCTATTCAGGCATAAATCTATTCTATACACACAGCTCCAAGATAGTAGCACATATCAGTTTCAGGAGGAATACTTAGTGGTTTTGTGTCTGAACTTTTTTCCCCTCTGGATGCTAGTGTGTTAATCATGTTTTATCCTATTAAACAATCCCTCAGGCAATGCATGCCTTTATATAAGAAACTAAAAAGCCTCATATAATGCTTTCAATGGAGATGTGTAGTGGGAACATTTCTTTCCATAACCAAAGGCTCTTCTTTTTTGCCATGCCTCTATGAAATATGACACACATGTCACAAAATTCACCACTCTGAAGCTGTTTCCTCATCTGTAGAGTGTAAGAATATCTGTGTGTGTGTGTGTGTGTGTGTGTGTGTGTGTGTGATGGACTTCTTTGGCTGTCATCTGGCCAAACCTCAGAATCAGGTTTTTAAATGCATAAAATCAAAAACACAAGACTAAAATCCTTGTATTCAAAGGTCTTTAAAGGTAATTAGTTTTCTAAATCTGTGATCTTTTGACCAGAAAATCATGGAGTATGAGTATGAGTAAGAAGGGACTTCAAAGACCATTTCATCCCTCCTGGACCTGAACAACATACCTGCCAAGTAGGCATCCATTCTCTGCTTGGAGACTCCACTTGCCCTCCTACAGAGGGGGAAGTCACTACTTCCCCGGGCAGTCCCTTCTACTTTAAGAACACTCTCATTTTCAGGAAATTTTTCATACCAGTTAATCAGCTAATGCCCCATTGCCCATGAGCTTCTGTGGTCACTGTGATAGCTGTGGCAGAGAACACAACTGAATTTCAATTCAATTCAATTTGTGACTTTTTACTCTAAAAGTGTAAGGGATAGTCTGGGTACTGGACAAATGTGAGCTGTACTTCTCTTTGTGGTTTGTTGGGGAAAAGATTAAAAGTCACAAGGTCCTAGATAAAACAGAAAAACCAATAAATGCTGTGGCCTTGTCTTTCTCCTTTCCTGAAGGCTCTTTTGCTCATTCACTCCGGGGACTCCTACTTTCTCCTTTCCACCCACACTATGATAAACAAACTGTTCCCTGGCAAAAAATGGAGAGAAGTATGATCACTGTGGTTTTTTCCAAGGCCTTAATGGTCCCAGTTTTCCTTTCTTCTTTGTGATTTTTAATATTTGGCTGGAATCACTTGGAAAGGGCCCCACTGTACTTGGGCCTCCACATCTGGATGTGTTCAGTTCTATTTGCTGAGTTTAAAGAGACATTGACAAGTTCAAATCCATCTGGAAAAGGTGACCAAGCGAACATTAATAATTGCTGAGCCATATGCTTATTTCCCTACCTATATCAATTTTAAGACATTATCTATATATGCATTAAGAGCATTCATAAGGACATTATTTATTAAAAGAGAACAAGCAGTATTCCACAACAAACCACATCTTTAGCATCATTCAGTTGACTGAAAGATGGGACAAGATTCCACTGGGCTTATGGTTTATTGGATATAGCACATTTGATTCAGTAGAGCAAAGTACCTCCCTATTGGCATGGTATCTTCCATGCATAGGTGACAGTTATAGAAAATTCCTTGAAAGATATAGAAAGAGAGCTAGAACCTTGTTCAGTGTTCCTCTGATCATTAACATTAAGTGAAGCACAAAACAGGAAGATTATCCTGCTCAAAGTGCTTGCCACTGTCATAGAGGAAATCTAGTTAAGGAAGTTAAGGAAGCAAAGTTAAGGAAGAGTTCCCTGTACTTGGTGAGGTCACCTGCATCCCCTATTTATGGATGACAGTGGGCTAATTGCATCACACCCTAGAATGTTGTGAAAATTTCTAAATGAGATCCATAACCATGCTAGAGAGTCTGGCCTAATTGATCACACAGGAAAACCAAGTGGTTCAAGAATGTCTATTGCCCAGACTACGACATGTAATTTAATTGGCAACCTCTAGAGATTGTCCAGCAGTACATATCAGGCAGATACTGCAAGGAGACAATGTGTTGGACCCAGAGTTGAGTAAGAGGAGAGTGGGCTGAATTGCCTTGCGGAAACTGAAAAGTTCTTTTAATGAGTCCAAGCTTTTCCCTGAATCAATGGCCCACATTTTTAATGTCAATATTCTTCTGGCAGTATCTGTAAGGGATGAAGCACTGTAATTCTTTGAAGAATTGTAATTGAGAATCAAAGAGCAGTGGAGAAGTGCAGGCTGCAAGACATAAAGGAGTGTCAAAAGAGGGGGGAGATTAAAGAGTGTCAACACGTGGAATGAGCTACATCAGTAAGCAGTGTATGCTCCATCAACCAAGGTCAAATGGGGGAGAGGAGACTAGGTGGTCTGTGAGGTCCAGCTCTGTTTATGATCCTATCATCCTAAAGCTTAAAGCAGATTCTAAATGATCTTATGGGGGGTAGCTTGTGGGATGGATTTGTGTCTCAGTATTTTTATGCAGGTATAGGTGAGACAAGAAGGCATCTAAGATTCTTTTCAACTCTGAGATTCTGTAAGGAAATGGTGAAGAGGAAGAAGGAGGAGGAGAAGAAGACGATGACAATGATGATTACAATGACTTGGTCATGAGGTTAGAGTAAGAGATACTGGATGAACCATCCATGTGTCCCATCAGAATCCCAGTGATATCAAGAAAAAAGAGGACAGTCCTCCAAATGTTGTATGGACTCTCTGTGGTGAAATTATAAGAGGACATGAACAACAGTCACACAGGATAGACAGTCATGGATGGGCTGCAATAAATATAAAGGAAGAGGGGATCATAGATAGTTTTGAGTACTCAGTATTCCCAGGTATTTTCCTACTAAAGTAGGCAGGGCTAATAGTCACTAATATTTTGTACTTCCTTGATTCAAATGATAAATCCTAGAAGGTATTATCAGGAACTGTTAGCAACAAAAATACCCATTCTTAGCAGAGCCTTGGAGGGCTTGAGGAGCAGAAGAGCTGTCTTCAATTTCAATAAGACAGCATTCACACTATTCAAAGCCTTCAGGGCTTAGAGCTCTTACTGACAACTGGTAGTACACCAGAGAGGATGTTTATGGGGGGGGGGGGGGCAAATAACAGTATCAGCAGCCACTCGGAGAGTCTGTGCTTCTATGGTTTGATCTCGTTGGGCACGAGATGGTGGAGACTTAGAAATCCTGACTTCACAATGTACACCTACCATCCCTGATCTTTTCCAAATATTTGTTTCCACTGCCACCTTTAGGTTCCCTTTACTTGGTTGCCTTTAGTTATCCCTGACCCCCTTCTCTTCTACAACCCCACATCTCAGGTCCCCTCACCTGCTCTCCAGAAATTGTACATTTCACTCCAGATGTTCCTCCCTCCCTGAAAACCCCTGCCACCAAATGAAGGCAAAGGGGAAGGAGCAAGAAGAGGGTTTGTAGCAGCTTGTTAACAAGTGTATCCTTCCTGTAATCAAAGTCTGCAGCCTGTGGAAATACGGTTTTAATTTCTTCCTTTGAAAAGTAGATCAAGAGTGGTACAGTAGATAGCACAGTCTTTCATGTCAGCTATTTCATGGATTCGGCACTCTTTAGACAGCTTTAAAGCTCTTTTTATGCCAATGTTCCTCTAGTAAGTGTCCTTTGCTATTGCAGAGTGTATATGTTGGATACACAGATCCCATGCCGCAGCAAATATGTTCTGAGAAGTGTCTGGGCTGGCTTTAAAGATGGATGCTCAGTGCAAATATATTTTAAGACACCATCTCAAACAGGTGAACACCAGTGACTACTCGGACTTACAGACTTCCATAAAGCAAGAAGGCCAATCTTTATTACCACTATCACTCCCCGCTCCCACCCACCGTGCACACACACACGCACACACACACACACACACACACACTCCACAGCACACACAGGGTATGTGTTATTTCTCTAAGAACTATAATGAAAACCCAATTCCTTTGTTTCATGATTCACCAGAGATGCATGGGACTGACTCATCCTGCAGAAGGGGCGCTTTTGAACATTATTTAGACAAGAATGGAATGTCCCTGGATGGAACATTTTAAAAAGTTTCAACTAGTTTGTTAGAAATATACCTAACTTTTGGCTCCTCCAGGGGAAAGAGAAGGGGTTGCTTGTCTTTACTGAAGAAAAAGGAGAAAGCTGGAAATGTTCAGCCTCTAAGAGGATGCCATGGTTGTTGGTATTCCTAATGTCTTCCATTTAAATGCCATGCACATAGGGGCTCTGGGAAGAAAGATGAGCCAACACACTGAGAATCACATTCATTCTCACTAAATCCCAGTGAAAGAGGGCAGGCAGGTTTATTCCCCTGCTACAAGCAGAGAAATTTAGGGGCACAGTAAGACAGTCAATCATTCCTTTGTTCATTCAACAGGCATATACCAAATGCTGCTATGTGCTGTAGGGGATACAAGAAAAGGATGAGCCAACATCTCTGTCCTGAAGAAACTTGCAACATGAAGGAACTTAAGACATATATATGGAGGCAGTTAAGGGGCACAGTATGTGGAGCTGGAGCCAAGAAACCCTAAGTTACAATTTTGCCTCAGACACTTATTAACTGCGTGACCCTGGGCAAGTCATTTGACTTCCTTGACTCCATTTCCTTACCAATAGGGCTTACCTTACAGGACTATTGTGGTGCTCAACTGAGACAGCATGTGTTTTGCCAACCTGCAGCATTAGCTAAATGTTACTTAGCTAAGAGCACATGGAGTTTGGAGTAGCCTAGGAATGAATTCTGCCTCTGAAGCTTACTAACTGCAAAGTTATGGACAAATCACTTCACTGCTCTGAGATCCAATTTCCTTATTTGAAAATGGAGGAAGGGGAAGAGAAAGGGAAAAAAAAACCATTTATCTAGCACCTACTATGTGCCAGGTGCTCCTGTTAAATCCTTAAAATATCATCTCATTTGACACTCACAGTAGGGTTGCTATGAGGTTTTTGAGATAATGTACGTACTTTATGAACCTTAAAGTGTCATAAAATGGCACTCACCATGTCAACGCTGCTGCTGCTGCTGCTGCTGCTGCTGCTGCTGCTGCTGCTGCTGTTGCTGCTGCAGAGAAGACTATTCTCCACCTGTCTACATATGATATAGGGGGAAGGGATGGAAGCAATCATTTTTTTAGCATCTTCCATGTGTTAAGCGCCTCACACCTATTACTTCATTGATCCCTCACAACAACCCTGCCAGGAAGGTGCTATTATTATCCACGTTTTATAGATAAGGAAACTGAAGCAGAGGCTAAATGACTTGCCCAGAGTCACAGAGCTAGGAGAGATCTGAGGCTGGATTAGAATGCAAGCTTTCCTCGTTGTAGACCCACAGCTCTAGTGACTGCAGCCCCTAGCTGCCTAGTCAGGGAAGTAGCCAGGAATACGTCTAGGTCAGCAGAAAAATAAAGACCTCGCCCACTGGGATAAGTGTCTTGTCTGGTTTTTCCCTCTGCTTTCTACTATTCATTTACCTGACAGATCAAGATGATCTTAGACTGGGGAAACAGGGTGTCCCTGAATGCAGAGAGCCCCTGGCAGCTTGTTGGCAGGGGAGCCATCCATTTATGAATGCTGAATGCATGAAATGGAGCCATCAGATATTAAGAAGAGATTACCAGGTCACATGGCCAGCATGATTACCCACTGGTTGTCTTCTCCAGTCCTTCTGATTCTAACTATAAAAAACAAGTACGTACAAGAGGTGGAGAAGAGAGAAGCCCGACAAGGAAAATCTTCATGAACTCATCCCAGGGAACTCTAGTTCATAAAGCATTCCATCAAACAGCACCCCTCCCTCAGTAGCCTCCACTAAGCCCAAAGCAGGGATACTAGCTGACTTACAAGTTGTGTCTGGGGCCCATCAAGGGAACTGTCCCTACCATCCAGGCTATAAATCTTTATTCAGCCTGATAAAAAGGGGAAAACAAAATCAAGCTAACAAAATTTTACAAAATGAATGACGTGAAATCAGAACAGAGAAAAAAATGATGAGAACCTTATACACCAGTAAAACTTCGAATTAAAAAAAAGGATTACCCACAAACATATAAAAATAACTGAGTTAACAGGAAATGACAGACAAGGCTTAAGGGGAAAAGTCTTGGGGCCTTCTCCCTTCTTAGGCACTTGGCCCAGTGGAAAGAGCCTCTGTCCTCTGCATTTGTTTTCCATTATAAGTGGAGGAAGGGAAGATTTTGTGCGTTTGGAAAGGTGAGTAGGGTCTCACCACATCCTGGAATTTCACCATCTAGGTTTGTAGCCAGCTCAGCATTGATTCTCCAAGGAGCAAGAAGTGACCTTCAGAACCTCAGCCCAACAGTTACTGACTGAGACAAGAATTGATCTGGTTCTTTGTCAAAGACTGAGTATTCCTTGTATAACTATATATACATATATACATATATATATATATATATGTGTGTGTGTGTGTGTGTGTGTGTGTGTATGTATGTTATGTGTATTTATATACGTATATACATGTATGTATGTGTAGGTATGTATATTCAGTTTTTCCAAAAGGAAATTGAACTAACCTTAAAGGATCTACTAAGAAAAGAAATCCAGCCCAGATGGATTTATGTAAGAATTCTCTCAAAGTTTTAAAAAATAATTAATGCCCATACTATGCAAATGACTCTCCTGAAAAATGAGAAAGGCACATGCTATCAAATGTTTTTTATGAGACAAATATAGTCCTTATACCTAAACCAGGGAAAGGAGGGAAGAACTATAGGCCCATGCCAGTAATGAATGATAATTCGAAAATTGTAAATAAAATCTTGGCAAAGGACTTCAGCAGTAATATAACAAATCATTCACTATGATCAAGTTGGATTCCTACCGGGACATGAGGAAGGTTCAACATTAGGAAAACTAGCAACAGAATTAATCACATTCAAAACGAAATATCCTAAACCATATGATTCTGTTAATAGATGCAGAAAAAGCCTTTGACAAAGGACAGCACTCATTTACATGTAGCAAGTACTATCTGCCCTCTCTTGCCTGAAGCCAGGTTTCTCCATCTCCCTGTCAACTTTCTAGGGTACCCAGAGGTACATGTATACCTCTTCAGCTACATGTGTTCTCCTCACTGTTAGCCACTTCCAGTTCCATTTAACCCCTAACCATCAATTGGCCAAAAGATCTACCAAGGAATATTTACTTCAAAGATACTGTGAGAACAAAGTTCAAACACTTCCTCTAAGACCTCAGAGCTCCCTTCTTCCATACCACTGGTTCCACTAAGTTCGTATCCAAAGGTGGCAACGCTACCAGATGAATCCTTGTCTCAGTTACTGCTGAACTGTGGTTCTGAAGGTCACTCCTTCCTCCTTGGGGAGTCGATGCTGAGCTAGTTATAAGCCTGGACAGAGAAATTCCAGGTTGTGGTGGTACCCTCTTAATCTTTCAAAATTCACCAAAACTTCACTCCCTTCACTCATAAGAGAAGACAAATGCAGAGGACAAGGACTGAGGCACTTTCAGTGGGTCAAGTGCCTAAGAAGGGAGAAAGCTTCAAGACCTTTCCTCTTAAGCATTGCCGTTTACCTGGTTTTGTGAGAAAAGGAGTCATCACGATCCCACAGGAGCACAGCTCAGGAAAATAGACAAAAAGGCCTTGATTGAGGCTGCCTTTCCAGCCAAAGAGTCTCTTCTTCACTACATGGTCAATCAGTTAGAATCAACTGAAAAATGTTCGTGCAAAGTCCATAAGAGCTCCAAGGCACTTCCATTACACACTATCACATCCATCCCAGAAGCAGGCTCCCTAGTTTCTCCATGTGGAGAGGAGCTTTCAGAGGAACTCTCTGAGCATTCCAATCCCTGCTAGGGGGATTCCAATCTGAGGATTCCAATCCCTGCACACTACAACACATAGGCATAGAAGGATCCTTAAAAATATTATCTAACAATGGGTACCATATTGCTTGCCTTTCCATGGATAGAGAAGGGTGAGGAGGGAGGGTGAGAATTTGGAACGAAAAAAAAAGTGAGTGTTGAAAAAAAGCTTGGGTGAAAATATTCTCTAACTATCTAAAACCTAAAGGTAGCACTCACTGTAAGAAACAGGGCAACACTAGAAGTTTTTTTTTTCAATAAATACAGGTAGAAATCAAGGATGGCCCCATATCCTGTGCTATTTGACATAGCTCTACAAATGTTAGCAACAACAATTAAACAAGAAAAAGAAATTAAAAGCGTAAAAATATACAAAGAGGAGACAGATGACATGATGGTTCACTTAGACACTCCTAGGGAATCAGCAAAGAAATATAATTGAAACAATTAATAACTAGCAGAGTAGAAAAATACAAAATAGTATACAAAAGGAAATGACATTTTTATATAGCAACAACAAAATCCAGACAGGAATCATAGGAGAGGAAGTCCCATTAAAAATAACTGTACCATCCATAAAATGCCTGAGAGACAATCTACTAAGCACAGTCGATACTTACATACATACAATTACAAAACGGTCTTTAAAGAAATGAAGAATAACAAATAACTGGAGACATATCCCAGGCTCATGGCTAGGCCATACCAATAGAATGAAAATGGCCATCCTATGGAAATTAATTTACTGATTTAGAGCTATACCAATCAAACTACTAGGGGATATCTTACGGAGTTAAACAACATGATAATAAAATTGACTTAGGAGAACAAAAGATCTAGAATCTCAAGGGAAAAAATGGAAAGCAGAGGGAGATAGTGGGAATAAAACTCCCAGATCCAAATTATCTTGTAAAACGCAATCATCAAAACTGGTGCAGGTTAGGAAAAATAGAAAAGCTAATCAGTGGAACAGAGTATACAAGGGCCAATCAGGAATAACTAAACTCAATAGACCAGTGAATGATCAACATATATATATGTATATACACACACACACACACATAATATATATAATATATATTATATAAATATATATTTCTATGTAAATATAAATATATTCTACATACATAAATTAATCTGAGAAAGACCTCTCAGTATGACATGAATTTCTGGGAGAATTGGAAAACATTGTGGCAGAAACTAGGTTTAGACCAACATCTGACACCATGTGACACAATAAATTCAAAATGGCGATGTAGTCTGAATATTTAACACAACAGCACAAAAATTAGAACACAACCATATCATTGAACAGCTGCGGTTAGGGATTCTCAACCAAAAAAGGGACATAGGTGATCACAAAATATAAAAGGAATAATTTTAATTGATGATACTATTTGATTCATTTAAAAAATTAAAATGGTAAAGTAAACAATTTGGCTGAAATTGAAAAGTTTCTGCATGAACAAAATTAATGGACCTAGAATAAGAATGGAAGTGATGAAATGGCAAAAAAAAAAATATTTGTGAAAAAATAACTTTGACAAGAGTCTGGTATCCAAGATGTATAGGTAACCAGCAGAGATATATTAGATTAAAAGTCATTCTCCAATAGATAAGTGGTTAGAGGATGTAATGAATAGTTCTGGAAAGAATTTCAGAGTTTCACAATCATGAAATAACTCTCCAAATCACATATAATAAGAAAAATGCAAATCAAGGCAACTCTGAGGTTTTATCTCACTCCCAGTAAATTAGCAAAGGTGCTAAAATATGACAATAGTCAATGTTGGAGAGGTTGTGGGAAGATGAGTGGTTAATAAACTGTTGGCAGAGGTGTGAATCGGTTCATGTCTTCCCTAAACCAATGTGAAATTATGTGAAGAAAGTGACTAAAATATCCATCCCTTCTGACCCAGAGAGTTACTGTTAGGCACATTCCCCTAAGATGTCAATGATAAGAAATGGGAGGAGGAATCATTGTGGCAGAGAGGCCCTACCTTTCTCATTACCACAAGCAATTAATTGCCACCCAAAGTCAGGTAATTTCAAGAGACCCGGGAGTGGGTGGCAGGACTCTTTAGCCTGCTGATCCTATGTCCACCCCAGCCATTTTCTTTTGCCTAGTCCCATGAATGGTTGTATGAGGTCTCATCTTTGTAAAAAAGCTACAGAAAAAGGCCTCTGAGGTTTCAGAAAAAAGAGACTAAGCACGGCCTGCTAGTTCCCAGTAAGGAAGAGTGGACTATAAGTGAAAGTAGAAGGTGGGAGCTGAAAGAAGCTTCAAAACTTTGTGCTCAGTGGATGTGAACCTGGCAGGACTGTGGAGGAAGAAGGAAGTGCTTGCCTTGGCAAGATGGCTGACCTGGAAATTTCCGGAATCTGATCTACTTTAATGTGACAAACATATCCTAAGTGACTACAGTGAGCCTGAGAAAGCGCTAGACTTGGGGGCTACAAAGACAGAAGGAAAAGTAGCCCTTATCCCCAAAGATCTGGTATTTTAGGTGAGGAGGGGGTGGGTTATAGCATATAAGCACACAAGTATATACATGATAATGTGAGGAGGAAAAGAACCCGAACAACCAGGGAAAGGCTTGCCCCAGGAGATTGATGAGCAGGGGTTTGAAGGGAGAAAGAGGTTCCAAAAAGAGGAATTGAATGGCAGGGTATGTACCCCATGCTTGGGAGAGGCATCACAAGGGGATGGAAACTCTGAGTAACAACAGGCAGGGAGGATGGGTGAGTTGGCAAGGGCTAGCGGGCCATAACTGTCCAGTGACACATTACTGTGGGTGGATAGTCCTGCCATGCATGTGTTGGGGCAATGGCCGCAGGCGCACAGGAAATGAACTTGGGCTCGATCACAGCTGGCATCATGGTGGGGCAGCTGCCTCTCTGGGGCACCATTCTTGGCCAGCTATTCAAGTTGTCATTCTATTTGTCATCAACACAGGGCTAGGGGGAGTTGTTCCCTGCCACCACTTGCCTGGCCTCCCCCTGAACCTTTCCTGGCACATGGGAGGTTAGCCTGTAAGAGGAGATGGCCCAGTCAACGGTGTGGAGGATTTGGAACTGGGGGATAATAGTTAGAGTGAGGATAATGCCTGTCGTGTCCATCTGATAAAGCTCCTGCAAGAGTCAGCTAGGTGGCACATTGAATGGAATCAGGAAGACTTGAGTTCAAATTCAGCCTCAGACACTAGTTGTGTGACCCTGGGCAAGTCATTTAACTGTTTACCTCAGTTTCCCTATCTGTAGCATGAGCTGGCGAAGGAAATGGCAAACCACTCCAGTATCTTTGCCAAGAAAACCCCAAATGAAAGAGTTGAACATGACCAGAAAAACAACTGAACAACAACATATGTGTGTATACATATACACATATACATATGTGTATATATATACATATATCTATTCATATGCCTACAGGGAAACACGGTTTGTTCCTTACATTCTCAAGTAGGAAGCAATCGCTTCTAATCTTAATCTCTCATCTTAAAGAGAAGGAAACTGAGGCCTAGGGATGGTGTGTCCACAATCACTCAGGTAGCAAGTATTAGAAGCAGGACTTGTACCCTGACCTCTGACTTCAGAGCCTGTGATTGGTCCTCTCTACCATGCAGTGTCCAATGCCACAAAGAGTTCTCAGGACACTATTGCTTTCACTGACATTCTGCCTCTCCCCACCCCATCCTGCTTCAGGAACTGGAGTCTGCCCATGCGAGGTAGGCTCATTCTGGCACATCAGAAAGTATTGCCTGAAATGTCCCATTTCTAGGCTCCAGCTAGTAACACTTCAGTGCTTTTCTTTTCTTTTTCCTGCAAAGGGATCCTTAGAATGTTAAGTTTGTAATGGCATTTCTAGCCCTTTGAGAATAGTGGGGGGAACCTGCTGGCATTTCAATCTACGGCCCTTCTAGGGAGGTAGAGAAAATCCTTTGTTTATGCTATAAGCCCCTGATAGCTACTCTGTCTCTTAGAATCACATGATTTCTCCATTTTTCTTTTAAAATCTAGCAGGCTCTTGCCTCTGTTAGACAAAAATTCCTTCTTTACAGGATGTTTAGTGAAAATTACCTTTCTCTATTGATACTGTAAAAGTCATCTTAGCACTAATAGAGGCTTAAGATACGAAGTGTATGAAGACATTTCTTTCAGTTCTTTAAGGTAGCTGAAGGGTTTCTACAAGGGATTAAGGTACCTCAGTTATACAGAAAAGAAGTTAAAGAGGCTGACCTGTGTATTTCAGAAGCAAGGAATAGATTTGCCCTCCCTCCCTCACACACCTGCCTCTCGAGCAATGAGTGGCCAAGCATTTATGACGTACCCATCTCTACTATGTGCCAGTAGCTAGGGAACCAAAACCAAACTAGGCCCTGTCATCAATGAGTTCCCAGTCTATTGGGCAAAAGACCATGTATGCATGCATATATGTAAAAACAAGATAGGGTGTTTTCGTTGCTGTTCAGTCATTTCAGTCATGTCCTACTTTCCATGACCCTATGTGGGGTTTTCTTGTCAAAGATACTGGAGTGGTTTGCTTTTTTCTTCTCCAGCTCATTCTACAGATGAGGAAACTGAGGCAAACAGGGATAAGTGACTTGCCTAGGATCACACAACTAGTAAGTGTCTGTGGCTAGAATTGAACTCAGGAAGATGAGCCTTCCTCACTCTAGTTCCTGCACTGTAGACACTATAGTACCACCCAGTTAACCACAAGATATATACACAAAGTAAATAAAAGGTTATTTTTGCGGGGGAGACCCTAGCAGTAGCTGGGATGATAAGGAAAGAGCCCAAGCGATCACTAGCCAGGAAAGAGCAATGGGAACTCTGGAGAGATCAGTTTGGGTGGAATGGTGGGGGGCAGAGAACAGACAGGCCAGGGCTGAGGGGAGAAAGAGGAAACACCTCTTTGGAGGAGTTTGGCTGAGACCGGGAACCGTTTATTGAAGTGTCTGCTATACACCAAGGGCAGAGCAGTGACACAGTGGATAAAATACAGGAAGCCAGGAAGACTCTTCTTCCCGAGTTCAAATCTGGCCTCAGAACCCTTGCTAGCTGAGTGACCCTGGGCAAGTCACTTATCCTCGTTTGCCTCAGTTTCCTCATCTGGAGAAGGAAATGGTATACACTCCAGTATCTTGACTAAAACGAATGAACAACAATAACTCTGTACTTTTCCAAATATGATCTCATTTGATCCTCATAACAAGCCTGGGAAAAATACACTATTTTTTTCGTCCCCATTTTAGACTTGAAGAAACGGAGGCACATTGCAATGATGTGACTTGCCCAAGGTCACAGACCTAGCAAGCATCCAAGGCTGGGTTTGAACTCAGGTCTTCCTGACTCTGGACACAGCACTCTATCCACTGTGCTATCTAGCTGCCTCTGCAATAAAAGAGACATAGGATGATTCCTTAAGAGAATAGCAGCGTCAAGTGAAAGTTTGTGAAGATTGGAAGAGATCTGGGAGACTTTATGTAGAATCAGTTCCAAAGTCTTTTTTATTCTACCTCCAAGTACATTATCTCAGACTTTCTTTGAACCACTACCCTGGTTTCAGTACTCCTCTCTTTTCACCTGCATTAATGCAATAGCCCAATTGGTCTACCTGCTTAAAGTCTCCCCCCTCCACAATCTTCTACACAGCAGCCAAATTTATATTCCTAAGGTATAGGTCTGACCATGCTACATCACTGCTCAAATTACCTTAAATGGCTCCCTATTACCAGAATGAAATACAAATGTCATGTCCTGGCAATGATGACACTTAACCCTTCTCCCCAATCCAGCACGAACTGATCTACCTCTCCATTCTCCTTTCAAAGTTCTCTGCTTATACGCTCATACATTCTGTGTTCCATTCAAACTCTCCAACTAGCTGTAGCTTGAACTTGGCAATCCATGATGCACCTCCTTGCTCTTGGTAGAGGACAGGGCTGTGGGAACGTACTCCTTCCCCTCTCTCCCTCCTGCCTTTTAGGATCCCTTGCTTTCTCCATGTGTAAAGTTTTCAATTCTCTTCTCATCCTTAAATAATCTATTCTTTTTTTTTTTTAATTTTTTTATTTTTTTAATGTTTAACAATCACTGCCATACAATTGCGATTTTATCCCTCCCCACCCACCCCCCACTACCTCCCTCCCTCCCCACGACTGCATACAATTCTGTATAGATTCTACATATACTTTCCTATTGAGTATATTTTCACTATAGTCATGCTATGTAGTCAGACTAAGATAAATGAAAGAATCCGTATAACAAATCAGAACATGATACACAAACAGATACACATACACAAACATGATCTGCTACATTATGTGAGTGACTTCCATATTTCTCTCTCTGAGTGTGGAAGGCATTTTGCCTTGAGGTCCACCATTGGGATTTTTTTTTTTTTCAGAAGTTCTTGTGTTATTACAAAAATCTAAGTCTACCAGAAAAAACTCTCACACACTGTGGTTGTTGCTGTGCATAAAGTTCTCCTGGTTCTGCTCCTTTCACTCAGCATCAGGTCATATAAGTCCTTCCAGGCCTCTCTGAAGTCTTCTTGTTCATCATTTCTTATGGCACAATAGTACTCCATTACATTCATATACCATAATTTATTCAGCCATTCCCCAATTGATGGACATCCCCTTGACTTCCAGTTTTTGGCAACTACATAGAGTGCTGCTATAAATATTTTTGTACATGTGGGACCCTTTCCCATTTTTATGATCTCTTGGGGATATAGTCCTAGTAGCGATATTGCTGGGTCAAAGGGTATGCACATTTTTGTAGCCCTTTGGGCATAGTTCCAAATTGCTCTCCAGAATGGTTGGATGCGCTCACAACTCCACCAACAATGAATTAGTGTTCCAACTCTCCCACATCCTCTCCAGCATTTATCATTTTCTTGTTCTGTCATGTTTGCCAATCTTATAGGTGTGATGTGGTACCTCAGAGTTGTTTTGATTTGCATCTCTCTAACCAATAGTGATTTAGAGCATTTTTTCATATGATTATAGATAGCTTTAATTTCTTCCTCTGAAAATTGCCTGTTCATATCCTTTGACCATTTATCAATTGGGGAATGACTTGTATGATTATACATTTGGGTCAGTTCTCTATATATTCTAGAAATGAGGCCTTTATCCCCGAGCTTAGCTGTAAAAATTTTTTCCCAATTTACTACATCCCTCCGGATTTTGGTTGCATTGGGTTTGGTTGTGCAAAAACTTCTCAGTTTAATGTACTCAAAGTTATCCATTTTGCATTTCATAATGCATTCTATCCCTCCTTTAGTAAAGAATTCTTCCCTTCTCCATAGATCTGATAAATACACTATTCCTTGCTTCTCCAGTTTATTCATGGTATCAATCTTTATACCTAAATCATGTACCCATTTGGACTTTATTCTTGTGTACGGTGTCAGGTATGGGTCTATGCCTAATTTCCACCACACTGTTATCCAGTTTTCCCAGCAATTTTTGTCAAACAATGAGTTCTTATCCCAGAAGCTGGGGTCCTTGGGTTTATCAAACACAAGGTTGCTATATTCCTTGCCTACTGCATCTTGAGTGCCAAGTCTATTCCACTTGTCTACCTCTCTGTTTCTTAGCCAATACCAAGTGGTTTTGATAATTGCTGCTTTATAGTACAGTTTAAGGTCTGGTAGCGCTAGGCCACCTTCCCAAGCATTTCTTTTCATTAGTCCCTTTGATATTCTGGACCTTTTGTTTTTCCAAATGAATTTTGATATTATTTTATCCATCTCTAGAAAGTAATTGTCTGATAGTTTAATTGGTATGGCACTAAATAAGTATATTAATTTGGGTAGAATTGTCATTTTTATTATATTAGCACGGCCTACCCATGAGCAACTAATGTTTTTCCACTTACTTAAATCTGACTTTATTTGTGCAAAAAGTGTCTTGTAATTGTGTTCATATAGTCCCTGGGTTTGTTTTGGCAGGTAGACTCCTAAGTATTTTATACTGTCTACCCTAACTTTAAATGGGATTTCTCTTTCTATCTCTTGCTGTTGAACTTTGTTGCTAATATATAGGAATGCAGAGGATTTGTGTGGGTTTATTTTGTACCCTGCAACTTTGCCAAAGTTGTTTATTAATTCAAGTATAAATGATCTATTCTTTACTTTTCTATTGAAATACCACTTAAATGATTCCATCTTCTGACTCTCTGACCTTCCCTACCTCCACTTAAGGAGGCTCCTCATCTTAGAAGCTACTTCCATCCTCTCCTTCTATTGATGAGTTCCTCCCTGGGACCTCCATTGAGTAAGTGTTCCTGATTGGTTTCCTTTGTTCCTGTCAGGGTAGTGCTCTACCCCTTCATGGCTTCTAAGAGCAGGGACTGGTTTTCTTTTTGCTTGTACACTTATCCCTTCCTCATCATGGTTTTAATATGTCGCTGGCGGGGATAAGAAATGACATGGGAATTTTTAGGGAGTTTTGCAGAAGCCACAGATGCAAGTGAAAACCAGCAGAAGACACAGAAAAAGTTTAGAAACTCAAAAATGCACACAATGTATGTACAGCATCGTATACAATGCCAACATACTTTATCGTTCAATACCATAATAATTCAGACTTCTCTGATACAAAGGGAGGGTCAAAAAAATGTACATGGATTTTCTCAATCCCAGGGGACACCTCCATGATGTGAAAGGGATAACTGTGTTTTTGCTCCCAGTTCTTAACTCCACACATGGTACATGGTAGACATTTAATAAAAATTCTCTTTCTTTCTTTTCCGTTGAACTCTTTAAAGACAGGGACCATTCTATGATGGCTTGGCTGGTGGGATCACTGGTGGCTGGACTGGACTGGAGGGTCAGTCGGATTGGCCACCGTATTCTGACCCCCAAGCCAGTCTCCTGCCTCCTTCCAAGGCACTAAGGACCACATATTGGCTAATATCTCTTAGGACTTTCTCAGTTTCCACTATTCCTTCCAATGTGAGCACTTCTCTTAATCACTTGTAACTTCACCTGATTACCCATCAGGCAAAAAAATAGCCAAGAAATCCAAACATTTTGTGAGGGCTACAGCTAAGCAGGGGGAAGGCCATTTTGTAGAGCTAGGAAATTCACCTCAAAAAAGTATTTCCTAAGTAGGTTTGTATAAAAGAAATGCATACAGTTTCCTCTCAGCATGCTTCCTGCAGGGTTTTAAGAGGTAGGTAGGATATTTCTTTTCTGTTGCTGTTCTTCTCCTCTCTCTCACAAGATGCTTCCTGCTAGGGGAAAAGTTTTCAAAATGAAACATTCAATGTATCTAACACCCCACTACTTTTCCCAAAACTAACCTTCTATTGCAGACAGGCAGTACAGCGTCCAAGCTGTCCCTGAAATACTCTTTTTTAATCTTCCTTTCTCATTCTGTTCTTTTCAACTGGACTGCCTCTCTTCTTTATGGCCAAGACAAATCTTCAGTGTTCTTAAAACCCAACTGAAGTCCATCACTTCAACAAAGCATTTCCTGGGAACTCTCATTCACAGAGGGTCTTGATTTCTCTTGAAGGCTTGGGCAATGGAGTGTAGGAAATAAAAGCATGAGACTTGGAATAAGGAAAGACCTGACTTGAAATACTGCCTCTGACTCTTACAAGTTATTCAACTATGGGCCTACCATCACTTCAACCTTGAGGGCCTTGGTTTTTTATCTGGAAAATGAGGATGCTAAAAATATCTGCTATACTACCTCACAGGACTGTGAGATGGCATATGTCAGGCACAAGACCTTCTTTCCTAGACTGCCAATCCTTTCTCTGGATAGTAAGGGGAGCTTTGAAGTTTGCCTTGAGTTCTAACTAGTGATTATAGCACTTTCCAGCAGCATCCCCAACTCCAGGGAAGGGTGAGAAATAAGCATTTGTATACAACCTACTATCTGCTGGGCACTGGGTTAAGTGCTTTACTCATTTGATCCTCATAACAATCCTGGGAAAGTAGGTGCTATTGTCTCCTGTTTTACAGTTGGGGAAACTGAGGCAAATAAAGGTTAAGTGACTTGTTCAGGGTCACACAGCTCATAAGTATCTGAAGCTGGATTTTAATTCTGATCTTCCTGACTGTAGGCCTCGTCACTTCATTCATTTCACCACCTATGGAGTTTCCCATGAATGGGGGGCAGGATGGGACTTAATTTTCTACCACTTACCCTACACAGTCTCCTTGTAAATAATTGCGGTGAAACATTTTCCCCTAAACTTAGTGTGAAGGTCTGAACTAACAGGGGTGAGCTAGATGACTGCCAGTCTCACTCATCATCCTGGGGAAATTGTCATGTCCTGTCTACTGAACAATCACTTTGGTTACTTTTGTGATAATTCACGACCACTTGTAACCACTGACTTTCTCCAGCCTTTGTAGGGGAGCAGAAGTCCTGCAGTTCACTGGGGCTTATGGCCTCAATTCTTGACCTATAAAAGGACTAGAGAGTATGAGATCTTCTTTACCTCTAACCTTTCCCCTTGGGACCTCCAAAACTGGAGCAGTGGGTAAGAAACGTACATCTTCCTCAGGCTGAGGCAACTCTGAGAGCCTTCATGATTCCCTAGTGGTAGATTTAAATGTCTTCTGAATTATGATTGAGAGGTTGTAATAATAGTAGTGGTAGCAGCAGCAGCAGCAGCAACAGCAGTAGTAGTAAGAGGAGGAGGAAGAGTACTATTGTTATTCTCTAGGGCCAATTATCTAGCTATATCTGGTGGATTGTAGTATGGTAGGAGAGTGGATAGAGTGTTAGTTTCTTGGAGTTAGGAACACCCAAGTTCAAATCCTGACTTGGTAAAATCATTTGAACTCTCTGGGCCTCAGTTTCTTTATTTGTAAAATGGTGAAAATAATAAGGTTGTTGTGAGTATCAAATGATCTAACGTATGTTAAGTGCTCTGCTGTTGTTATCATTATTGTTATTAGAACCCACTTCCTCAGCTCCCGGATACTCTTGTCTTCCTATTTGCTGGGGATTCTGACCAGTTTCTCTCTGGGCAACCAATAGTGGCTCCATTTGAACCTTTTTGATGAGCCCCATAAATTCAGATAATCATCTCAAACTTCCTGTTCAGCTCTGTGCGTGTAGACATATCCTAAAGTTTAACAGGAAGAAAAGCCAATTCCTTTATTTCCAAATCAATTACCTTTGGCCAAAGCATGACACACCAAAAAATAGCATTCTGAAGAAAATATTTGATACCATGTATGGATCTTCATTCCCTTCAGAATGATTTAACATGGTCAAATCTTATGCTTGACTCATTCGGTAACTCGATGTAAGACAAAAGATATTTATATAACATAATGTTGCACCAGGAGAGAATCATTGCAGCCAGAATTGGTTTGCTGCTTAAAACTCTCATGAATTAGGTTCTGACCGGAACTTTTAATTTCAAATTAATGTAATGGGCAGGAAGAGAAGTGTTAAGATAGTCCAGCAGGAAAATAAAAAAGAAAGGTTGTGGGAAACCTTAGCAGGAACTTCAAGAAAAGTTGCTGCTGATAAGGCTAATTAAGGGATAGCAATATTCTGTACCTTGGTTATCTGTTCTATAGCTTGGTGGGGGGATAAGGTTGCCACAAAGACAAAGGACTCTAAAGATAGGCCTGATTCATATGTTTTCTTTGTGCTTCCACTGGAAGGAATGACCAGAGCAGTTAACAGCTGACATTTCTCTTGGTTTCATCTACTCCAAAGAAGCCAGTGCTGCTAAGATTCAGTAGATGAAGAAGCTTCTAGATAGTGTGATTTCCCATCAGACCTACGGGGGCCATGGCTAGCCTCCTTACTTCCCATCATACTCTCTTTCCAACATGCCTCTAGCTTCCCCAGGGACTGACATCTTTTTTGAGACCTAGAGTTGTACACTAGGATTGAAGACTGACCAGGGCGGGGGTGGGTTGAGGGGGCAAAGAGCACTAGGGGTTGGTAGAGAGTCAGTTCCCTTCCCTTACACCTGCACAATCCATAACTCACAGATCTAAGGAAGGACAAGGCCTTCATTCGCTCCTATATGTCATGGCTCTACCCTTCAATGCTCTTTGGCCCTGGCTCCAGTATAGTCCTAGAACACCTTTTCTTGTCTGAATAACTTAGTGCATTCCATGAAGTTCTCCCCTTGACCCAAGAAACTTAGCCCAGGGATTCTTTTGCTAGTCCAGGACTCAAAGGTCATCTACCACTGCTCTTGGTTTATGACCCTGCTGCTCATGGGTGGAAAAAACAATCTTGTCTAACATCTTCACTTTACAGATAAGGAAACTGAGGGCCCAAAGAGGGGATATGACTTCCCTAAGGTCACACATAGGGTCATACCTCTAGAGCTGGAAGGAACCTTAAAAGTCCTTCATTTTATGAATGGAGAAACAGACTCAGGTAGTGTAAGTGACTTTCTGTAGGTTGCACAGTTAGTAAGTAGCAGAGTTGAGATTTGAAATCAGGTCTTCTGATTCCCAAGTGAGGTCTCTTTCTATTGTCACATGTTACCTAGTATGATTGCATAGCTGTCACTATTTATGCAAAGAACCTAATCTAAATGACCCAGGCAAGAGTAGCCCATCCCTCTCTTTGACAACTGCTATTCAAGGCATAGAAATATAACTGAGACCAATAAGAAGCAAAAGCAAAAAAGAGGGCGGGGGCATTTGCAGGAGATAGGAGGTCTGGGCAAGCAGAGGGAGCCAAAGAAAAGAAGGCAGGACCAAACAACATTAACCCAATGTATGGTAAATGTAAACAGCCTGTTATCCTTTCGTGATCTGTAAGGGCAGCACATGGCTTAATTGAGTGTACTTTCATGGTCATTACTCACACTGCAGCACTGCCTTATAACTAGGCGGCAAGGAGAGAAAATGGAAGCTTCTCCTACTGCAAGGCTGTAGTCCCAAAATCAAGCAGAGATCGATCTTTGTGTAGTGGTTGTAATGTTTCACCTTCCTTACACTTTCTTTGTTTCCAATGGAAATTCTACCGATACCTAACTTTCCTAATACTTCAGGTATGGTACAATTCTCCAGGTGCTCTCTGTAAATATGCCAAGCAATTAATTCGATGTTTTGGCTAAATGTTTTAACCTCTTTTATGCTCCATTTTACCCTCAAAGGTACAATTCCATACATTAAATAGACATCAGGTTAATGGACTTTGGCAATCTGAAAATTACATCTCTAAATCTACTTTGCAGTTAGTGAAAAGGCAAAAAGAACCGTATTAACACCCAAGTTCCATATGAAGATGATAGTGGTATATTTCAAATGTTCATTATGCTTGTAATATTTTCCACTGTGGTTATCTAAATGGATAAACCAATGCAACTCTTTCACATAAAAGATAACAATCAATCATTTTCGGAATAGAAGTGACAGGTTCTTTTCTCCACCTTGAACACTAGTGAATGAGTTTTCACTTTCTGTAGACAATGAGACTCACAGAAGATAGACAGACAACAGAGGATTAGATCCTTTCCAAACTTCTCTGAATTTCCTCTATCCCTTCCTCACTTGCCTATGTAGAGATGCTCATAATCGGGGGTTAGAATGTGGCAGTGAGTTTCTCAGTGTAGCATCTCCTTCTTATAGTACAACACAAGATACATGTCCCCCAAATCCCAAGAAACAACTAACTATGGATGAGTCTGCAATAACACCTTTCCCAACTGGCCTGCCCTGTCAACTGAACAGTGTTGAACACCATTAAGGGCTTTGCTACCTGTCTACTGACTCTTACTATCCCTAACCACCTCCCCTACCCACCAGCTTTGGGCCCAGAATGGCCAGGTTCAAGGTATTTCTTTCAATAAGGGCACAGTTGCACTAAGAGTCCTGATCAGATTTATATCTGCTTCTTGGTTGGAGAGAGGTGGGAGTGAGAGTTTGCTATGATAACATGTCAGCACCTTGGAAAGCAGAAGGAACTGGGACATGAAATTGGAACATGGACAGGGACATTTTGATGGATAAAAGAAGAGAAGGTGAATGGGACATCACACTGAGAGGCCCTAATTTTCTACAGGCAGCAGGAGACCAGTGGTTAACTGAAGAATCAAGGGAAAAGGGGGCAGAGGACAAAGTTTACACACCATGCCTTTTGCCAGCCTTTCACCCTCCCAACAAAGGAGATGCCATGCCTATAAGGTAGGAGAGGGGTAGGAAAAGAATGTGTTCAGTGATGCCAGCGTTAGGCACCCAAAGGTTCTGGACCTCTCACCTTTCATGCCCAGAGTACCTGGCATCTCCCCAGGCTTACTACCCTTGAGTGTTAATCCTCAGCAAGTCAAGAAGTATGACAGTACATAACGAAGAGCACAAATGGGTTTGGGTTGTATGTAGAAAAGGGGACCAGCTGGATGCCAGCAAAAAGTTCAAATAAATAGAGCTATCCACCAGTGAGCAAGGCTACTTCCTGTGACCTTAGGGGTTTCTTGGAATACAAAGCCTTCTCTCCAGGAGCTAATAGCCCAGCAGGAGAGGAAAGATATGGGTGCATGGAACAATTACTGTGCCCACTGCCGGCTGTGTCAGCCTAGTGTGAGAGAATGACCACTACTGCTGTGACAATAGATGGTAAGAGGTCAACACCACACACCAGTGCCTTCAAATGGCTTCTCTAGCTAACTGCTTTTCCAATAGTAAAAAAGAATCATTGTTTCAACATGATCTAATCACAGCAGCCATAAATGCTATTAACAATAAGTGGTGTGAGTAGTGAGGATTTCAAATCTGATGGCAAGGCCAGTCAGAGAGGGTTTTTTGGTCCTGGCAGCAAGGGTTACTTTCAGTGACTCACCATGAATACCATGTAAAGAGACGTTGATTCAAGCTATGTCATAAGCTGTCCTGGAAGCAGTCTGAGAGTGTCCTAACTCTCCTATTCTAAAAACTACAGGGAGAAACTTGGAGCTGCAGAAACATCTAATGAGAGTCCACAGTTGATTGACATCACATATACCTGGGTCATGAAAAAGTTCAGTGCTGGTATGTTTCGATTTTTGTCTTTGTTTTAGTCAAGAGAACACTAAGTTAGAGAAAGTATCACCCACTCAATTCTTCCACAAATATTTTTCAGAACACTGAGCCCATAGTTATGCTTTGTGATTTAAGTATACCTCCACCAGTCCCTACCATGATGAGAGAAAATGGCATTACATGTAATCCTGACCCCTGTGGTAGAAACAACAAGATTACCCAGACGCCCTTGAGTTCCCTGTTCCCTCACTCCCTCCAGTTATGAAGAGGTGCAGAGACTACACAGTCAGACTCCTATAGTCACTTCAGAGAAAGAAAATAAAATCAAATTGTGTTCCCATCCTTGTGCTAAGTAGAGTCGCGGTTACATCTGTCCATGAACATAATAAAGAGAAAGACAGACAAAAGAGCAGTTTCCTTTATGAAACACTCTTGCCAAAAACCACTGCAACATTCCAATTAGGAAAACAGAAAAGAAATGTAGATCCAGAAGAAAATGTGCATTGACCTGGTTTCCCTGGAGAACTTCAGTTTCCCTGATTGGGGACTGGTTTCTACAGCCTGAGGAAATAAGGAAAAGGGGAATCCATATGCGCAAGTGTAAATTTCGAGGTATACGTGTGACTCTGAACCGACATACACACCATAAACCAAGATGAAAGGGATGGAAGTATTCCATTAAAAAATAGAAACTAAAGCAAGCTACACTCCTTAAATACATCAGAAGCAAGGCTGTTGCCTTAGGCAAAGATACTAAAGTACATCCAAGGAGGAAAGTTACTCCAAAAAATGGAAAAATAGGTAGGCAATTATGAAGAGGCCCAAATGCTTTATTCGCTTCTCTCTTCCATAGTCTCAAAGCCAATATCCAAGAAAGACTACTCCCTCTGAGTTTGTTTCAATTGCAGTTTTATTTACTCAATTACAATATCATTTATTTATTTAGTTTTGCATCACAGTCATGTGATACCTCTACAAGTCACCTAGCGAGCCTTCCCTACTAACAAAGAAATATTATTGGGCAAACACACTTGAGGTGGTGGTCTCATCTATTAGGGAATGCAACATCTGCCACCCATATTACTCCACCTCTCCAAGTAATAGAAGGAGGTTCATTTCCTTATGTCTCTTCCCAGCAAGACTGATCATTACAATTAGAACATTCAATTTAATTTTAGTGTTCTTTCTATCTGTATTATTGTCATCTTTTTGCGTGTGTGTTGTATTTCTGATTCTGCTTATGTCCCTCAGTATTAGTTCATCCATATCTTTCCATGTTTCTCTGAATTCCTCATAATCTTTCTTATGATATAGTAATTCCATTACATTCCCGCCTCACTGTTTAGCCATCCCCGCTCCCCACAAGTGGAACATAGCCACTGTTTCTTATTCTTTGCTCCTACACAAAGCATTGCTACCATGATTTTGTGTATGAGGGAATTTTCCCTCAGTCTTTGGGCTCCTTGAATTAGGTGCCCAGTGCCAGGATCTGTGGATCAAAGGGTATGAATGGTGCGGTGAATTCTTTCACATAATTCCAAATTCTTTCTCCATTTTTCATAGAAGAGATACACAATGCTTCAGTTTCTCTCCCTTAGGCTGTGGTTATATTACAGCAAATCATCTTTTTGTCAGGGAGAAGAGCAATGCCATGGGATGGGTGGCAATGCCTTGCCTTAATGTTCAGGCCACTTTCTTCATCTTTCCTCTACTTTTTCCATCTTAGACAAAGATTGTCTTTAAAATCATTGTCCTATGAGATGACGCCCATTCTGTCATTTGGACAAACTAGCAATGGCAGTGCCTGAGAGATGTTGCTTGCGTTGTGTATGGAAAGCAGACTCCTATTACCCATTTGAAAAAGAATGGTGGTAGCCTGACCTCTTAGCCCTTATACAGTTAATGCCACAGGACACTTTGGCAAATGGGGGAAATCCACTTGTGAGTACAGCTGAGTAACATCTTGGCAATCTATTAATAACTCTTCATTATTCAATGACACTGCTGACACAGAGGGCAAGACAATTGGAGAAACAAATGGGATCTTTTCCAACTTGTGCAGTCAGTGGAGAACCACTGGTGCAGTTGGAATTACTGAGAGCATTCTGGGCTTGCCAAGGTGAACCAACCCATTCCAAGTGAGCTCTTGCAATTACAACTTATTAGTTGTAATGGTACTCAGGTCTCTGTAGCTTAGTGATAGGTCCACCCACAGGCCAGTCCTTGTGCTAAGGATTGACGAACAATCAAGCAAGTCATTTTCTAGGATCTGAGAATCATATTTAAAGCTGGAAAGGACTCAAAAAACTCTTAGAAACTGAAGCCCAGCAGGGTTCAGTGCCTATCACGAGATCACACAGAGTATCTGGCATAGCCTATATCTGAACTCAGGTCCTCTGTCTCCAAATCCATCGCTTTAAGCTGACAGTCCAATTAGTTTGGTCATTGTAACAATGGAAGTGATTCAGCCATTTAGCAATTCAACAGATAAATGGAATTTGATCCTTTAAGAACTAAAATCAACTGGTCTATCAGGCCTCTCTTGGAGCCTACATCTACCCGTACCCATCATTCTTCAAAAGTGGCTTCTGGTTTCCTACTTTCTGACTTTCCTCTGCTTGTCAGGATCATGAATGTGGGCCTGTACCTGCTTTGTGATCTCAACTTTTCCTTCCCTGCAGCTGAGGTTCACCTCTGAGAAGTCCACCTCTCAGGTCTCTCTGCTGCTGCAATAAAAACTCAATCTAAACCTATCTTCAGACCCTTGGCTCCTGTCACCATGGTTAAAACAGCCAGAGGCCCAGTAAATGGATGAAGAACCAGAAAGATGGACAATTCCCATCTCTTCTTTAATGGATTCCATGCATGGTTCACTTAAGTAAAGATGTATAACTTTGAGTTGTTGACTTTGTGCAACTCTGCCTCACTTCAATCAATTCATGCACAAGTCATCACCCTTGATATCATCTGTCCTCTTCAAAAATGAAGGAAAAACAATGACAACACCAACTTTAGCCTTTGGAAAGCCATTAAATTCTGTAGATAGAAACTCTTGGTAATACTTTCCTTAATGGCCATGTGCCATACAGTAAATGTGGATGAGACATTTTTCACACCCCCAGATTCTGTACCAGGCCCTCTCAAAGATGCTCTGAATTCATTTAGGTTTTCTAGGATCAAAGCTATTGATCTCATTTACTTCTCAGCTCAACTGTTCCATTCTGGAATCTACCCATTCTGCTGGGTACCTCTTTGAAGGATGTCAATATTACTAATGTGAACAGAGTTCAATTACAAAAGAAACCATATAGGCCTTTAAAAGTAATCCATGCAAGAACAGGTGTGACTTTTCTCAGTACTCTAAACAGGTATCTTGGCAACAGCTTTAAAGAATGAGTAGTGCTGATCAAACAACCAATGCCCTCATTAAAACATGTACTAAATATGGTAGAATGGTGATTAGGATTCATTGTCCATTTTCTGCTTTGTAACACCTCTGAATGGAAGCTTTTTAGATGCCTTGCTTACAGAGAGGAGGAATGGAGAGATTTCAGTCAAATGATAAGTAGCCCAAGGAAGTACTGTATTATTTATGTTCCCAGTTTTTAAAAATACTATTTAAAAAAGAACATTTTTCCCTGGGTGATTCTAATATGTGTCCATTTGTCCCCTACTGAATTGACTTCCTTATGAGTTTTTTAACCAATATCAAAAATCTTTGGTTTTTATCCACTTGGACTGGTTCCAATGAATGGGGAACATGAGTTCCACATAAATTCTATCCATGCATATACAAAGGTCTTTGGAAAGAAAATCTACAGTTCACTGAAGCAGACATCTTCCTAACGTCATCACCACTGTCAGTTCCTTTTGAAAGTGTATTGAGCTCAGAGTGAACAAGAACTAACAAAGTGTAATACCAGAGCTCTCAAGAAACTTCATTCTCTATTTCCTGGATGGCCACATCTTGAACTTATAAAGGTGACTGCTGTTTATTCTTTGGGGCAGGGATTTGCCCTGTGAGGTTCCCAAAGGCAACCCACAAAGTTTTCTGCCTCCATTCATTTGGTGGCCCTCCTAGGGACGGCTCTGAATCAACTATCATAGGGGAAGTTTGATTACAATGGTTTGAATAGGGAATGGGCAGTGTGGAAATAGGAGCAGCAGGTTTAGTCTTGCTGCTTTCTCTATTTTCCAGGAAGTAAGGATCCACTGCAAAAGTTTTAGCTTCGCATCAGGGTCCTTTGACTGTCTGGAGCCCCACCTGACAAAATAGGGAATAATTGTGCATGCCAGGAAACCCTGATGAGTCAAACATCTGATTTCATCACCCAACATAATAACCAGTCAAATAATGGAGTAAAGGAATTCCACTGTGCTCCTGAACTCCAGCGGGGCAAAGAATGAGTTGGAGAGTCTAGATCAAGGAATCAACTAATTCATCTCATAGTGATACTGGGTCTGAGGGCTGGGTGTGTTCACAACCCTGAATGTTTCCCAGCTAGTGAAGGTCACAGAAATAGGTTGTCTTTGGCCTGGAGCCCTAATCTAGATTCATCCTACAGTGGATCATAGTACTCCATCATGAAAAAGATGATAGAAGTAGCCAAATCAAAAGCAGCTATGGGAGATAATGAGATGGGCCTGTAGTCAGGAAGATCTGAATTCAAATCTAGCCTCAGATACTTATTACTCCTATATGACCTGTGTGCCTCAGTTTCCTCATTGATATAATGGGGATAATAGTAGCACTAACCTCCTAGGATTATTGTGAGGATAAAATGAGATAATATTTGTAAAATATTTAGCATCGTGGCTGGCACACAGTAGGCACTTAATAAATGCATTTTCCTTCCTCCCTTCTTTCCTTCCTTCCTCTCTGGCCTGTCAAGCATCTGAACAAAGGCTGTATGATGGCCAACCCAAAGTCCAGTACCCTGGAGCCAGCCTAGCCCCTAGGGTTATGAAAGTGAACCACTATTACCATATCTTGGTTCCACAATCTTTTTAAGTTCAGGCTTTGACCAAAATGCCTGGTTCTAATAAATGCATTTCCACAGTATTTCTTGCATATTGTAATTGCTTTCTGTTGTGCACTTTAGGGAATCCATTAATTATCTCATATACAATAATGTGTTTATCCTTGATCACTGGGAAGTTTCATTGGGAATTTTAGTAACTGCAAAACATGAGCATGTGTAGTGTAGACTTATCATCTGTTTTGTCTTAATAATCTGGTAAATTATGATAACTTAAATGTTTCTTAACATAATCCTATCATAAGGCATGCTGGAGTCAGTGAGAGAATAGCATGCAGTAGATTCCCTAAAGGCTGAAGGTACAAAACATGTCTTACTCATTTCTCAGCCTTAATTTTCCTGCCTCTCTAGTCTAGGCTTGGAAGTGGACCTTATGCTAATGGTCTAATCCCCAGTCAGAACATGCAGAAACAAAATGGAATTCAGAGGTCATAGGATCATAGCTCTTGAGTTGGAAGGAACCTTAGAGGTCCCTCAGACTAAATGCCTTATTTTACACAGGAAGAAAGTGAGGATTGAGAGGTGAAGGGAGTTGTCCAAGGTCACATGGGTTACAAAGAACAAAGTCAGGATTCAAATCAAGATCTTCAGACTCCAAATCCAATACAGCGTCCAACATACTATAGACAATACCCTTATAAAGTGAACGTTGAGAAAAGTTTAAAATTACCTTGACTGTACATAACAGACACCTGAAGTTTCATGAACAATTCTCTTTTTCTGTTCTACTACGTGTTTGGAAATGCTTCTTCTCTCCCTTTTTCTTACTGTTTGTTAAGTTTGCAATAAAAAGAAATTTTTTAAAAGTACTTGGAGATCTATCAATGTCACTTTTCTGTGAGAGGGCATGGAGGGCGGAATTCATCAGTTTTTACTTAGAATTCATCAGCCAATCCAACGCTGAGACAAAAAAAAATGAGATGAGAAGAGGGACAAAAGAGAAGATGTAAAGTACTCGGTGTTTATGTAGTCACTGCAGTGAATAAAAGACCAAAGGGAGGGTTCTGAAAGCTCCCTAACGGGAGTTGAGACAAAGGAGGAGAAGGATTTGTCAGTGTTTTTGAGTTTCAGTATCATTCCCTGGGAAGCAGTATCGGCCAGCAGCCGAAACAGCACTCCCAGCATCCCAAGGGCTACTAGCAGGAGAGCAACTATGGCTGACATCTGAGAAACAGGAAACACAGTCACCACCACTGTCTGAAGAGCAAGAGTAGCAAGCCAGAGAATAACCAAAATCAGGAAGCCCTCAGGTAATTACACGGCCAGGATCTGTCTTTTCTTTTCCAAACTGGGCTTCTTTTTGCCATGTTGCTTTTAAAGATTACTGAGAACTGTGCAGTAACCAACTGGGAGAGACACATTCCCCCAACAGACTATCTGCTTAAGAAGATGTTGTCACTGGGATACCTTGGCACCTGTTGATGACCAAGGTGAATACCTCACTCCAGTGGTGACCTCATTAATCCTCTACAAGACATGTCAACCAGGCTTCTCCTTTCCAGGAAGAGTTTCTGTAATGAATCCTGTATTGGGTGTTTAGAGGCTCATATAGCCCGGAAAACTTGCTAAGTCCATGTTGTTGTTCTTGTTTGGTCATTTCAGTCATGTCCAACTCTTCGTGGTCCCATTTGGGTTTTCCTTTGCAAAGATCCTACAGTGGTTTGCCATTTTCTTCTCTGGCCCATTTTTATAGATGAAGAAATAAAGCCAATAGGGCTAAGTGACTTACCCAGAGTCATACAGCTAGTAAGTGTGAGGTCAGATTTGAACTCTGTCTTCTTGACTCCAAGCCAAGCATTCTATCCCCTTATTTTACAGATGAAGAAACTAAGGCCCAAAAATATTAGGTAACTTTCCCAAGGTCACACAGGGAGTAGCAGAGCAGGGATTTGAACTCATGTCCTCTAACTCTAAATTCAGTTCTTTTTTCAGAGCTTTCTTCAGCTCACTACTTTCTCCAGAATGTATAATGGCTCTGGCAACGACAGGATCAGTCCAAACTCCTTAAACAACATTGAAGTCCTCATCTCCCACTACTTCTTAGCATCCACTATCTCCTCACCAATCAGGACATCCCTTTTCTATGTCTAGCATACACTGTATATATCCCCTTATGGCAAACTTTCCACTTACCCAAAGTTTATTCACTGAAGATCTACTTGTTCTATTAAAAGCCTTGCCTGACTATTCCAGCCCACGCTGAGTTCTTTCTTCTCTGGATTCTTATGGCCACTTATTGTCTTGTAAGCTATTAGACACTTATTATAGTAGTATGTTATAGTATAGCTCTATACTAGAGTATAGTATACTATACTATCTTGTATTTTTCTCTAATTGTTCCAAGTACGTCTCTTCTTAAAGTTTCTTGATTATAGTGCTTATTCCTTGTTTTTCTCTTTCATCCCCCATTGTATCTGACATAGATCAAGGAAAATCAACTTGAAAAAGGACGTAAGGACCTTCTCCACACTCTCTTGGTGACTCCCACTTAATCTCAGGACACATACTAATGAAGATATCAACCAGAGCCATCTAAAAGTGACCTCTTCCTTTTCAATTAGCCCAGTAACTTCCTTCTCAGTAAATGTATCAATTTACTGTGCAGATCAAAATGTCCCCAATCCTGCCCTTCCCAACCAGCCTCCATTTTCATTTTTGTTCTAGGACTTTGGTTAAGAGCTTAACCATCCATTAGTCAACTTGAGTAGCTCAACCAATTTGGGACACTACTATACAGATTTAATACCCTCCCACCTCCTCCCAACTCTGCATCTTAATCAGATCTATGATCAGGGAATCCAAGAATATCTAAGTTGCAAAGGACTTCAATAACCATCTACTTCAACTCATACTTGAAAAAGAATCTCCACTATGAGAAATCACAACAATACTCCTCCAGCTTCTGCCTGAAGACTGCTTATGGGGGAAAACACATTATCCTCTTTTAGCTAACAGCCCTTCAAATACTTGAGGACACCTATAATATACGCTGTCTTCTCTTCTCCAGCCTAAACGTCCGCCGCCCCATTCCTTCAAGTAATGGTCATATAGCATGGACATGAGGCTATTTATAAAACTTCTTACCCTCCTCTGAATCTTCTCCAGCTTACTGATGTCCTTCCCAAATGGTTGTACCCAGAACTGAATGCAATACATCAAATGAAATCTAAGTGGGGCAGAGAAAAGCAAGATGATAAACTCTAATCCTAGGAAGCTATGCCTCTATTGACTCTATCGATGTAATTCAGGAGAGCATTAACTTGGAGGGGTAGGACTGCTATATCATTCTATTGAATTATATTCAGTTTTTACTCCATTAAAACCCCCAGATCTTTTCAGAGACTCCATCTTAACTATTTCTTGCCCATTTTATACTTTTGAGGTTGACTTTTTGCATCTAAGGGTACGACTCTATGAATTTCATTTTATTAGGTTGATACCAACATTCTATTGCTATGAAATTTTGGATCCTGAATGTAGTATGTCAGTGTTCCCAGCTTTGTGCCATCTTCAGATCTGATGAATATGCTATCTATAGCTTTAGCCAAGTCATTGATAAAAATATTAAACAGCACAAAGTCAAGCCCATATCTCCACAGCACTGCACTAAAGGCTTCTCTCCAAGTTCACATGAAACCATTATTGACTGTTCTTTTGTGAGTAGAAAAGTTCTGAAGCCATCAAATCATACCACTGTGTAGCCCAGATCTCTGCATCTTTTCCACAAGAACAGTATGATAATCTGTAAAGTCCTTCACTTCATTCTAGCTAAACTCTATCTCTAATATTCCGCTGATGTAACACTTTAACCATCCGGTCAAAAAAGAAAATGAAACTATTCGGATATGAATCAGTCTTGATGTAGCCAAAATCAGTTCATTTTGCTATATGTTCACCAATCGTGTATTTAATAGCATATTCTAAAGTTTTGCTAGGACTCAAAGTCAAGCTCACTAGTCTAGATTTGAAAATCTACTCTTCTCTGTCCCCCCCTCCGTCATGTTTTTCCCACCAACTAGCCAACTATCCTTCAACTAGCCAACTACTGGGGAAAGCAGTACCACTCTTTTGGTGCCACTTTTAGTGCATAAATACCTAAAGTTAGGAGGCTTATAATCCAGATATAGTCAGGATCAAAACTGGAAGGGATGAAAACCTCACCATAGAAGTTTGAGGCATTTTAAACGGAGTCAAAGAGCATTTTTATTGGCCCTGTGATTTCATCGATACAAAGAAATCTCCAATGAGTAAGTTCCCTCTAGCAGTGTAGACTGGGTACCTTCTCTGAAACTTCCAGGCTTAGAGACTTGCCTAGAGCAGTGAGGATTTGAGAGGGTCATACAGTCAGTATGTGTCAAGCTGGACTTGAATTCTTATCATGATAGCCAGCACTTATATAGAGCTTTGCAATTTACAAAGCATTGTACACATATTATCAATTAATCCTTGAACCTAGGTCTTTCAGATGCCTAGGTCATTTTTTTTATTCCACCTTTCCATAGATTCCCTTCACTCAGTGAGCAGTTATGAAGCATCTAAAACAGACAGAGCCTTGTAATAACCTTCTGATTCTAGGAAGCGATTATGTGTGTGTTGGTAAGCATGAACTCTGGTGGCATTTATCAGGAGGAGAGGGCACACCAAAAAGAACTTTTAAGGTCCATTTCCCTTCATGGCCATCATAGGTCAAGGTAGTTGGTCTTTAGGGTATGATGTAAGGACAAGTTTTGCAGTCAGCTCTAGGACCGACCCTGTGATTGGTGGAACAAGCCTCTGATACTGCAAATTTGGTAAATGGTTAGTTTTATTATTTTATTATACACCTAGAAACGAGACCTTAAATTGATGCAATAAGTACATAAAAATAAAATATTTTTTAAAGCTAAGATCAAATTTGCTAATTAGTTCTAAACTATCAAATTAAAGAAATTTTCCTACATTCTTTTTTGTAGATTTCAAAGCTCAGTAGTTCTGTGATCTCACAGGACTGATATGAATGATAACAAGAATAATGGCTAATATTTATATGGTGCTTACTATGTGCCAGGCACTGTGCTAACCGCTTTACAAACATTGTCTCACTGGATCCTCAAAACAGCCCTGGGAGGTAGGTGCTATTTTGATCCCCACTTTACCATTGAGGAAAATGAGATTGACAAAGGTGAAGTGACTTGCCCAGGGTCACAGAGCCAGTAAGTGTTTGAGGTTAGGTTTGAACTCAAGTCTTCCTGACTCCAGACCTAGTGCTCTGTCCCTTGTGCCTGGCACTGCATGATTTGAAGAAATCAATCTGTCAGCAAGGATTTATGAATCATCTACTCTGTGTCGAGCCCTGAGAATACAAAGAGAAAAATTAAGCAGTGCTTGTCCTCAAGAACCTTACATTCTGTTAGAAGAAACAATAAGCAAATACTATCTGTATATCTATATGTATGTACATATAGGGCATTTTAAATGGAGGACATGAACAGCTGGGGCAATAGACTCCACCTCATGTAGAAGGTGCCATTTTGAGCTGAGCTTTGAAGGAAAGAACTGATTCAATAAGGTTGATGAGAGAAGAGGGCTAGCGAGTTTCCTGTGCAAAAGCACCGAGATGGGAGATACTGAGCTGCATAATGTATAAAAGGTGGTAATACGTAATAAACCATTGGAGTCAGATTGTCAAGTGCTTTCAAGGCCCAAAAAAAGGAGTCTTTAATTGATCCTTAGTGTAATCGGGAGCAAGAGAGTCAGATATGGGCTGGAGGAGTACCACTTTGGCAACTGTGCAGAGCGTGTTTTGAAAGAGGCTACAGAGTTGAGGAAATGAGACCCATTAGATGCCTGTTACGATAAACCAGGCACGATATAATGAGGGCCTGAATGAGGTTACTGGCTGTGTTACTGGAAAGCAAAGGACAGGTATGAGAGACACTGTAAACTGCAATGACAAGGCTTGTCAACTGGCCAGCTGCACAGGTGAGGGTAATCAAGGAGCGGAAGAAGACTCAGTTTCTCCAGTATTATGTTGACTCATTAGTTACTGGACAAGGATTTGACATTTGAAATCCGACAGTTAAATTAGTATTTACTGGTGCTTCCTAGCCCCACTCCACCAGCTCTACTCTGCACTTCCATTTCATACCCAGAGAAATGCCTTCACAGAGCAATGATGAGCTATTGATTAAATTCAACACATACTGTAACATTCTTTATGGCTAACTGATTTGAAATTATTATTATTGTTATTTGTCTGATAAAATAGGAGGCAAACTAGTGATCCAAATGGAGCTGACAAATAGCCACAATTAGGTGGGCTCACATACTTGCACGCCATCAAGTCAGTAATAAGCCAGAGAAGGCAATCTGGGATAAAAGATGTGATTACTTAACCTGTTACATTTCTAGTCCAATTTGCATCAATAGCATGCCCTGCATATTGTGAGGGCCCATCTAGTATAAATACTTAATGAAGAAATAAACCTGCCAAAGGAATAAGTGCACATTATGCATTAGGTGTGTGTGCGCGCGCACACACACACACACACACACACACACACACACACACACACACACACATTCAATGGCTCCTCACTGAGCAGGGTTGGCAGAAAGGGTGTTTTTAAGCTACTTTTAATAGCCAGCTTAAGGAATTCTTTGTTCTAGGTCTGTCAGTGACACTGCATTTTAAGTGTGTCAATATACCAAAAAAATTGACAAGGAATGAAAGTAGAAACATTTTAGTCATCTTCCTTTCCCCATGAAGATAACCAGATGAGAAAGAAGGGAGTAGTAACTGCTGCAAGAGATGGCACAGTTACTCAGAGGGAGAAGAGTTGGGAAACTCTGTAGCCCAATGGGAAGTATTCTAGGATGAAATCAACATGACAGAGTAGGAGGAAGCATTAGAGTCTAGCTTTCACTCCTGCCCCACACTTTCTTAACAAATATCCACAGAATGTTCTAGACAGAATCCTTATTGGGAAAGTCAAGAAGTCGCAGTGAATCATATTTCCAGCCCAGAGTGGCTTAGGGAGATGGAAAGAGATGTCAATGGACACTGGGTACCCAGGGATGGACAAAGGGGCAAGACAGACCACTAGGGAAGGAAGAGATTTCAAAGGATTCCTGAACTAGTGTTGAATGCAACTGGTACCATCTGGAAGTTCTGTTGTCCACTACCCAGTTCTGGGTCATGGATCCAAGGTGGAGAGAAATAATTGTGAGTTATGGACCTAGGTGTGACTGACAATGAATGAATTTGGGGAAGTTCATGATAGCTATGTGTGTGGCTCTGATCCCAGGACCTGAAAGCATCAAAGAGGAGCTGGCAGTTCTGTTCATCTTAACCTCTAGAGCCTCCCAGAGGACCAAGAGTGGCTGAGTTCAGCAGCAGGGTGCTGGAACTCACAACTAAAAATAATCTGATAGACCCAAACCTGGGTCAGGAGGGCTGTGAACAGCCCACCCTCTGTCACATCACTTTGGGTGCACTGAAAGCTTGCAGGTCTCCAGTGGGAGCTGGGAAAGCAGCAGAAGAACATAACTAGAACATAATTAAGAAGAACAAAGTAAGATAAGAGGCCAGATATTCCTATTCCACTCCCACCAGAAGTGTGCAGAGCCCAGCACTCAAATAAAGTACAAATTCAGGAAGTAGGCTGGATGAATGAGAAAAAATCCAAGTATAAAGAGCTATTATAGGCACAGGGAAGCTTAAGACACAAATATAGAAAAAGAAAATAATTCAAAAACATTCACAAGCAAATTCTCAAAGAAAAATGCAGCAGGGTTATAAACCAAATAAGACTAAGAGAAGGTAAAACAATTGTTAAAGAAGGAACTAAGCTAAAAATTGGCCAAAAGGAAGCTGATGACTCCTTGAGACATCAAAAAAAATAGTAAGACAAAGTCAAGAGATTGAAAAAATATAAGAAAACATGAAATATTCCATGGGAAAAATAGATCAAGGATAAATAGTTTAAGAATCACTGGATAAATGAAAAGCACAAACAAAACAAATAGTACCGACATCATATTTCAAGAAATCACAGACCCAGAAACTATATAAATGTAATTACAAAGCACTTTTTCACACAAAATAAAGGCAGATCTAAACAACTGGAGAAATATTAATTGTTTTGGGGTAAGCTAACAAAATATAATCAAAATGACAATTCTACCTAATCTAATTTACAGTGCCAAACCAATCAAACTACCGAAGAAATATTTTATAGAATTAGAAAAAAAAACAATAACAAAATTTATCTGGAAGAACAAAAGACCAAGAATAAGGGAAACAATAAAAAAATGTGAAGAAGGTAGCTTAGCAGTTCCAGATTTCAGATTATATTCCGAAGAAGTAATCACTCAAACAGTCTGGGGCTGACTAAGAAATAGAGTGGTGGATCAGTGCAATAGATGAAGTATACAATACACAGTACTGATTATAATAATCTAGTGTTTGATAAATCAAAAGATCTAAACTTTTGGGGTAAAAAACTCATTATTAGACAAAAATTTCTAGGAAAACTGGAAAAGGGTTTGGCAGGAAATAGGCATAGATTAACATCTCACACTGTATACCAACATAAGGTCAAAATAGATAGATATTTTAGACATAAAGGGTAATATAAGCAAATTCTCTACGGAGAGGGGAAGGGTTTATGACAAAACAAGATACAGAGAGGATCTTGGGAAGTAAAATGGGTAATTTTGATTACATCAAATTACAAAGCTTTTGCACAAACAAATTGACATAGTCAAAATTAGAAGGAAAGCAGGAAACTGGGAAAAATGTGCAGCAGCTTTCTCTCATTTCTCAAATATGAATATGGAATTGATCCACATTTACAAAAATAAGTGCTATTCCCCAGTTGATAAATGCTCAAAGGATATGAACAGGCAGTTTTCAATAGAAGAAATCAAAACTATCCATAGTCACATAAAAAATATGTGTGAAATCATTACTGATTAGAGAAATGTAAATTAAAACAACTCTGAGGTACAACCTCACATCTTTCAGATTGGCTAACATGACAGACAAGTGCTGGAGGGGATGTAGAAATATTGAGACATTTATGCACTGTTAGTGTAGTTTGTAAACTAGACCAACCATTCTGAAGAACAATTCGGAACTATACCCAAAAGGCTATAAAACTGTGCATAGCCTTTGACTCAGCAACACCACTAGTAGGTCCGTATGCCAAAGAGATCAAAGAAGACTGTAAAGGACCTATTTGTACAAAGATATTTATAGCAACACTTTTTGTGATGGCAAAGAGTTGGAAATTGAGGACATGCCTATCAATTGGGGAATGGATGAACAAACTGTAGCATATGGTTCTGATGAAATGCTACTGTGCTCTAAGAAATGATAAGCAGGATGGTTTCAAAACCTTGGGAAGATTTACATGAACTGATGCAAAGTGAGCAAAGTGATGCAAAGTGATGAAGTGAGCAGAATCAGGAGGTGGAAGGAAGGGAGAGAATTTAGAGCTCAAAATGTTAAAAATGAATGTTAAAAATCTTTTTACATGTAGTTGGGAAATTTTTAACAAAATGAGTAAAAATACATTTTAAGAAAAGAAATTGAGCAAGGCATAAATTAACTCCCAAACAAAACAAAAACCAATATAAACTGTTTGAAAAAGTAGGGAAAGAAGAGGCCTTACCAAATTCCTTCTATAATACAACTATGATCTAAACCAGAGAGAGTTAAAGCAGAGAAAGAAAATTATTAAGCTATTTTCCTAATGAATATTGATGCAAAAATTTCAAGCAAAACAAAAGCAAGGAAATTACGGAAAATTATTCACCAAAGATCACACAGTATGACCAGATTGGAGTTGTACCAGGAAAGTAGTTATGGTTCCATATTAGAAAAATACTCTCTCTCTCTGTCTCTCTCTCTTTCTCTCTCTCTATATTATATATGATTTGTCATATTAATAACAAAACCAAAACCAACAAAATCATATGAGTGATATACAATAGGCCCCGAAAGAGCTTTTGATAATATACATTACCCATTCCTGTTAAAAAAATTCCTGTTATAAAACACAGGAATAAGTGGAACTTTCATTAAAATAGTAAGTAGTTTCTATCAAAAACCAAGAGAAAGAATTATCTTTAATGGGGTTAAATCAGAAGCCTTTCCAATAAGATTGGGGATGAAGTAAGGATGTCCATTATCATCATTACTATTCACTATCACACTAGAAAGCCTAGCTATAGCAATAAGAGAAGTGAAAGAAATAAAAGGAATTAGCATAGGCAAAGAAGAAGCAAAACTATCACTTTTTACAGATGGCAATATGATTTACTCAGAGAACTCTAAAGAGTCAACTAAAAAATTAATCAAAACACATAACAACTTCACCAAAGTTACAAGATATAAAATAAATCTATACAAGTCATTAGCACTTCTGTACGTTAAAAATAGAAGCCAATAGGAGATAGAAAGAGACATTCCATTTAAAATAACTGTAGACAATATAAGATACCTGAGAGTCTACCTGCCAAGACATATATAGGAATTATATGAACACAATTATTAACCACTCTTTACACAAATAAAGATATGTCAAAATAATTGGAGAAATATGAGTTGCTCATGGGTGGGCTGAGTTACTATAGTAAAATAACAATCCTACCTAAATTAATTTACTTATTCTATACATTACCAATAAAATTACCAAAGAATTACTTTATAGAGATACAAAAAATAATAACAAATTTTATGCGGTGGAACAAGAAGTCAAGAATATCAAAAGAATCACTGAAAAAAAATGTGAGGGAATGGAGCCTAACAGTACCAGATCTCAAGCTGTACTAAAAAGCTGTAATGATCAAAATAATTTGGTACTTGGCAAGAAATATAATAGTTGGTCTAAGGAAAAGATTAGGTACACAATATACAAAAGCAAATGAGCACAGCAACCTCTTGTTTGATAAACCCAACAATACCAGCTATTGGGGTAAGAACTCACTATTCAACAGAAACTCTTGGAAAGACTGGAAAGTAGTCTGGTAGAAACTAGGTGTAGAGCAGCATCTCGTAACATATACTAAGATAAGCTCAAAATGGGAACCTAGTTTAAACAAAAAGATTGACATTATAAGTACATTAGTGGAGCATGGAAGAAATTATCTATCACATGTATGGATAGGGGAAGAGTTCATGATTAAAGAAGACATAAAGAGGTTACAAGGGTAAAATGGTTCATTTTATGACATTAAGAGTTTGGACAAACAAAATCAATGTAGCTAAAATTAGAAGAAAAACAGGAAACTGGGAGATTTTTTTGTAACACATTTCTCTGATAAAGGTCTCATTTCTAAGGTATATAAAGAACTGGGTCATTCACAAAATAAGTACCATTACCTCATTGAAAAATAGTCAAAGGACATCAATAGGTGGCTTTCAGAGGAGAAAAAAAAAAACAATGAAAGCTATCAACAGTCATAAGAAAAGAAATTCTCTTAATCACCAATTCCAAAAGACTAGTGATGAAACATGCTATCTACCTCCAGATAGGAAACAGATGGACTCAGAGTACACAATGAAGCATATTTTCTTCTCTTTTTTCCTTCTTTCCTTCCTTCCTACCTTCCTTCCTTCCTTCCTTCCTTCCTATCTCTTAACACAGTTAATGTGGACATTTGTTTTGCAGTGAGATTTGTTTTCCTTGCCTTCTCAATAAGCAGAATAAAGAAGAGGTAGAGAATTTAGAACTGAAAACAAAATAAAATTGAGTTTAAAAAAAAGAAAATGTTCTAGATATTAAGTCCAAAGACCTTTGTTTGAATTCTGGTTCTATCACTTGTGGCTGGTGTCACCTTGGACTAGTCACTTCCCTTCCTAAGGGCCTTAGTCTCTTCATGTGTAAAATTAAGAGGTTGCAGTAGATGACTTCTAAGATTCCTTCCAACTCTAAAATTATGTTCCTATGATTCTTGGCTCAGCTGGAGTAGGAGGAGCAGGCTTAAGAGCCTTCTCAAATTAAGCTGAAATATCTCTAAGCTCAGTTTAAATTTTCTCTAACCTCCATTCATGAGTAAGGCTTCTCCCTCAAGTTGGGGTATTGTAGATTGTAATTCACTGATGAAAAGGTCACTTGGATCTGGTATTTGGCTCAAATTAAGTATATTGCCTCATCATGAGAATTTGTTTAAACATTTATTAAGTGCCTACTACGTGCCAGGCAATGTGTTAAGTACTTTATAAATGTTATCTCATTTGATTCTCACAACAACCTTGGGAGACAGGTGCTATTATGATTCCCATTTTACAGCTGAGGACACTTGAGTGACCAAGAGGTTAATGACTTGCCCCTAAGGTCATACAGTTAGGAAGTGACTGAGGTCAAATGTGCACTCTGGAGTTCCTGACTCTAGGTCCAGAGATCTAGCTTCTCCATCACTTAACTTGCCTGTTAGTTGTCAGACAACAGAGAGGCACATAATGTGTGTCAGTAGGCAGAAATGCATTCCCATCTAAGAACTGCACGAGAAATCAGGTTAAAGAACAGAGATGTATGACCAATAGTCAGTCAATAAACATTTATTAAGTGCCAACTACGTGCAAGGCACTGTGCTAAGTGCTGAGGATACAAAGAAAGGAAAAAGACAACCCCTGCCTGTGAGGCACTCACAACCTAATGAAGGATGAAAACAAATATGTGCTAATGGTTATATACAGCATTAATTGTAAATGATCAGCAGAGGATAGACACTATAAGAGCTTGACTTATATCCCTATAATGTCAAGAGAACTGGAGGAAGGTAATACTGCTGGGAATGGATGACTCATACTGGAAGGGGTACAAAACGTCACAAAACCATCAAAGCCTCAAAGAAATAAATAATTAATGGCCTCAGGGAAATTTGTCTCAGGAGAGCTAAACCAATATTCAATTAAGGTCACTGATCCTACTCCTTGGCAACTTTCATCCAAATAACAACTGCTAAGTAATAGACAAATACACAAAGTATAAGAAATAATACTCATCCTCAGGAGGAAAGGAGTATGATTGGCCTCTTCTCCTCTCCACGGTGGCACAGTCTTTGGGTCTATCCATCTTGTGGAAATTGATGTGTGGCCCATTTCTCTAAATAGTATCTACCCAAAATCATCAGCAAGTATTATATGTAATGGGGACAAGCTACATAAATTTTCAATAAGATCAGGGGTGAAACAAGGATGTCCATTATCACCACTGTCATTCAATATGATATTAGAAATGTTAGCTTTAACAATAAGAGAAGAAAAAGAAATTGAAGGAATTACAACAGGCAAAGAAGAAACTAAGTTATCACTCTTTGTAGATGATATGATGATATACTTAGAGAATCCTAGAGACTCAAGTAATAAACTACTTGAAATAATAAACAACTTTGGCAGGTTACAAAATAAAACGACATAAATCATCTGCATTTCTATATGTTACTAACAAAGCCCAACAGCAAGAGATAGAAAGAGACATCCCATTTAAAGCTATGGTAGACACTGTAAAATATCTGGAAGTCTACCTGCCAAAGCAAACCCAGCGACTATGTGAGCACAATTACAAAACACTTTTTGCACAAATAAAGTCAGATCTAAGTAAGTAGAAAGACATCAGTTACCTGTGGGTAGATAATATAATAAAAATGACAATTCTGCCCAAATTAATTTACTTCTTCACTGCCATACCAATCAAACTACCAGATAATTATTTTCTAGAGCTAGAAAAAATAATATTAAAATTCATCTGGAAGAACAAAAGGTCAAGAACATCAAGGGAACTAATTAAAAGAAATACTGTGGAAGGTGGCCTAGTCATACCAGATCTTAAATTGTATTATAAGGCAGCAATTATCAAAACCACTTGGTACTGGCTAAGAAACAGAAGGGTAGACCAGTGGAATAAGTTAGTGGAATAAGCTCAAGACACAGTAGTCAATGAATATAGCAGTCTATTTTTTGATAAACCCAAGGACCCCAGTTTCTGGGATAAGAACTCACTGTTTGATAAAAACTGCTGGGAAAACTGGATTACAGTATGGTGGAAACTAGGCATAGACCAATGCCTGACACTGTACACAAGAATAAAGTCCAAATGGATGCATGATCTAGGTATAAAGATTGATACTATAAACAAATTAGGGGAGCAAGGAACAGTGTATTTGTCAGATTTATAGAGAATGGAGAAATGTTTGACCAAATGAGAGATAGAGAACATTATGAAGTGCAAAATGAATAATTTTGATTACATTAAACTGAAAAGTTTTTTTTTTTTTTTCACAAAGAAACCCAATGCAACCAAGATTAGGAGGGAAGCAGAAAACTGGGAAAGAATTTTTGCAACTAGTATCTGTGATAAGGGCCTCATTGGTAAAATATATAGAGAATTGAGTCAAATGTACAAGATTTCAAGTCATCCCTAATTGATAAGTGGTCAAAGGATACGAACAGGTGGTTTTCAGAGGAAGAAATTAAAGTCATCTATAGTCATGAAAAAATGCTCTCAATCACTATTGATTAGAGAGATACAAATCAAAACAACTCTGAGGTACCACATCACACCTGTCAGATGGGTTAACATGACAAAATAGGAAGATGATAAACATTGGAGAAGATGTGGGAGAGCTGGAACACCAATTCATTGTTGGTGGAGCTGTGAGCTGATCCAACCATTCTGGAGAGCAATTTGGAGCTATGCCCAAAGGGCTACAAAAATGTGCATACCCTTTGACACAGCAACATTGCTTCTAAGACTGTATCCCAAAGAGATCACAAAAATGGGAAAGGGTCCCACAAGTACAAAAATATTTATAGCAGCACTCTTTGTAGTTGCCAAAAACTGGAAATTGAGGGGATGCTCATCAGTTGGGGAACGGCTGAACAAGTTGTGGTATATGAATGTAATGGAATGCTATTGTTCTATAAGAAATGATGAACAGGAAGACTTCAGAGAGGCCTGGGAAGACTTCTATGAACTGATGCTGAGTGAAAGGAGCAGAACCAGGAGAACTTTGTACACAGTAATAGCCACAGTGTGCGAGGAATTTTTCAGGTAGACTTAACCCTTCACAGCAATGCAAGAACCTAAAATAGTGCCAATGGACCCTTGAGGCAAAATGCCTTCCACCTCCAGAGAAAGAACTATGGAACTGGATCACAGAATGAAGCAGAATATTTTTTCTTGTGCTGTTTTGTTTGGGTTTTTCTCATGGTTTCTCCCATTTATTTTAATGCTTTTACACAACATTACCAATGTGAAAATGTGTTTAATAAGAATGTATGTGTAGAACTCATATAAGATAGCACACTATCTCAAAGAGTGAGGAGAAAGTGAGTGGGAGAAAATCTAAGACTTATTATAGAAGTGATTGCAGAAAACTGAAAACAAATAAATTAATAAAAAAAGAAAAGGTCAAAGAGATTTAGCCTGACCCTGAAGCATCTTTCTCAAAAGAATCCCTAGGAAGTAAGAGGGGTCTGAGAGCAGTTCCAAGTAGTACCTAGAGGTATCCTGATAATTTGTACTTCTGGGATAGTCTTGAGGCTATGATCTTGACACTGGTATACCCCCAGAACTGACAAAGTCAGCATTAGGTACAACTTCAGAACCAAATTTATGGATTAGTTCTGGAACTGATTCATATTTTCTCAGATTACCGATCTCTCAAGGCACCTAAGTAGGATCACTTGACCAGAATGGACCTGGACCCCTTACTTTAAGGGAAAGGCTGGACCTACTTGGTCTCATTTATTTGCTATATTGGATAGTACCTAGTATACAATAATCTCTTAATAAATTCTTACAGATTTATTTTTAAATGTATTTTTAGTTTGGTAGTCACCATGCATTTATTAAGAGCTAGATACTGTCCTAACTGCTGGGAATAAAAACACAAGGAGAAAGAAACACAGTCCCTTCCTTCAAGGAACTGACATTCTAATGGAATAGCTAAAAAGTGGCACCCTGAGCCTGTGTAGAGGAATGAGGCCAGAGACACACAGGAGACCTCCTCAGATGGCGGATCTGGGAGGAACCTTCCTCCCTCCAATCAGAGAAAGGGGCAACAGGGGCAGCTGGGGTGCGGTAGAGGAAAATAAGAATGTAGCTTGGAAAGGAATGCTTTCCAAGCACTCTTATTCTTATGAATAACTTTAGTTTTTTGTCATTTCAGTTTTCCCCTGTATCTCTCCCCCAGTCCCCACTCTCAGAATGTTGTTTAAAAGAAAATGATCAGTAAAATGGATCAACACATTGAAAAGGTCTAAGGTTACTCACTGATGGTCCTTGAGTTCTTGCAGATTGATTGTTGATTAGACTAAACACCCTCATACTGATAGTCTTCTGACCCTCAGAGTTACTAACAAGCAACTGACCCCCAGGTTCTAAGTCTTTGTCTGTCTAGTCAATTTTCCTCTAGGCTAATGGCAAAGAACAAGTCTATGGCTCCAAGAAAAAGATGATATGGGGTTGACCTTTGCTAGTAAGTCAAAACGATGTTTTCTTCCTGACTACAGGGCACAGAAGACGGGCATCCAATCCAAGGAAATGAAGGGAGACAGCTCTCCCTGTGCTACCATATCACAACAACAGTATAATTCCCATTTTAGGGGAACAGGCCTCATCTTTACAGGCTGACTCCCAAGTTTGTTCTTCACCCCAAACCAAAGACATGACCCAGATCTGGCAAGAGACAAATAAATTAGCTTAGCAGGACAACGGTGCCTGCTGAATTTGCAGTAAGCAATCATAAAGGAAACCCTCTTTTCATTAGCATTTCTCCTCTTCCATGCATAATTTATGACGATGGTTTTCAGGCACTAACCAAGTTTTCATAAATTAGCACTAATTTTGTTGTAACCAAAGCACAAGAAGCTATGTGACTCAGCATGAGTTTTCTTTTGGAAAATAAAACCTGATCATCTTTGGAAGTCTTGGAAAAGCTGCCTGATGTGTATTGGGTCTCTCTGAGTCCATCTCCCAGTTATTGTAGCTCTTTTTCCCCACTTTCTCCATCTTCTCCTGTCCATGTTCTTTCCGCAGTCATCTACAGAGATTCCACTCAGTAGACTAGAGGGCTTCTTGTGGTATGACATGGCTGTCTACATGCTAGGCCTTGCTCATGCTCCAAGACCTTTGCTGTTCATCTCTTTTCCTGGGGACATCTCTTATGTCCTAATGTGAATCTAGGTCACCAGTGGAAACACTCTGCCTGCACCCTCCAGGAACTTCTACATTATCCTTGGAACTTCCACCAGTGTTGTTTTTTTAAGAGAATGGTACTCCAAGATTTGCAACTATACGTTATCACCAGAAAAACATTTTATTGAAATGATTTTTCATTTTGACCAGGGATCATTGGAAGTATTGTACAATTTAATTTTCCTCAGTGTATCTCTGCTTACTTTCTTCCTTCTGTTTGATTCTGGACCTCACTCTCATCTACAGTGCCTGCTCCAGATAAATATACTGATGTCATACCAGAGCTTCTCAACCTTTGTTATGTTATGATCCTCCATGGCAGTCTAATAAAACCAATGGACCCCCTTTGAGAATGTTGATATTTAAAAAATTACAACGTAAAGAAATGCTAAATTGACTTCATATGTATAATGGATGTAATATTCCTTACCTTTGTCATGGATGGAGGAGGCAGGGAAAGGAAGAGAATTTAGAAACAAAATTAAAAATAAATTTTTAAAAATTATGCAAAAAAGGAACGAAATGCTACAGTTCAGTTAGATGTTATTGAAAATAAAAATATAATTTTCCCATCAAAATTCATGGGCCCCTTGGAACCTGTTGCCTATGGACCTCAAACTAAGACCTAGGAATTTCAACTGTGGGTAACAGTCTGGACAGGAAACATTTTTCATTTAGTTTCTCCCACACAGATTTAGTGCTGGACTTACATCAGAGCCAGAAAACTCAAGGTTCAAATTTCCCTTCTGATACTGACTATCTGTGAGGTTGCTGGCTTTATGAGTTCCAAGCAACTTTCTACTTATCTACCAAGTTATAGATGGATGACAAACTGTATTGGTAGAGATCATTTCCACAACTCAGAAATATTTACTGAATCAAAAATCACAGATCCTTGGTTTATAGTTTGTTTGGCCATTCTCTTTAGAATAATCGCTGAGCTCATGGCAATGAGAAGATCTTGTAATGTTCTTGGGCTGGATACAATCAGGACCATATCTACAAACAGAAGCATCTGTAGTAAGTCATCCTCTACTACAGGGAGTCTCTCTTCCATATGAAACCTATGTAAAACATTATCCATGTTAGGACAGGCAGGTTTGGAGAGTACTTATCTTACCTTGCTAGATGTTAATAATCACAAGATCATTTCCCCAAATTTTCTATGGTTACATTTGTCATGGAATCTTGTATGACCTGAATATCAGCATGAGAGAACCCTTGTTGGAGGGAAATGAGCAAGGTTGCATTTTGCTTGGCAGAATAAGCCAACAAGGATACCTGGACGTGATATTCTCTGCCCTTTTCAGACAATTGTGGGGAAATGCAGGTGTTGCCCACTCAAGAACGTCACTAGGGAAAAGCCTACCTGTTCCCTTTTCACTGGCTTTACACCTTGAATATGCATGTACATCATTTTCATAAGGATTTTATAAAGGTGAACCAGTGGGTATGTGATTCAGTAGTTATTCTTCTCTCAGTCATCTCCATTAGATATTTTTTTCCTTTTTTATCTTTCTGGAATACAAACCTAGTAGTGGTATGCTAGATCTAAGAGTATGTACAGTTTTACAGCTCTTTGGGCAAAGTTCCAAATTGTTCTCCAGAATGGTTGGACCAGTTCACAACTCCACCAACAATGCATTAGTGTTCCAATTTTCTCACATCTCCTCCAACATTTATCATTTTCCTTCTCTGTCAATACTAGCCAATCTGATATGTGTGAGGTGGTACCTCAGCATTGCTTTAATTTGCATTTCTTAATAATGATTTAGAGCATTTTGGAGGTACATTATCTCTGACTTGATCCGTTCTTCTGTTATCCTTCTCTCTATGGGATACCTTGCAAAGTGATCCCTTAATGTTTTCAAAATTGCTTTGCCCCCAGAATACTTTGCCTCTTTAGTCTTCCTTATCAATCAGTTATCAAGTATTTATTATGTACCTACTGTATACCAAACACTATGTTAGGCACTGATGCTACAAGTACAAAGAACGGAAACAAACCCTGCTCTCAAGGAGCATATATCCCAATGGAGGAAACAAGAAATATATATAAAATTCATACACAGCATAAACATAAAGTGTGTGCATACCAATACATACCATATAGCTAAGTATAAGGTAGCTTTAAAGGGAGAAAAGTCCAGTTCAGTTAGGCTGTACGCTAAGTGTGAAAGACTAGAAGGATAGGTTGGGACCAGACTGTGTAGGACTTTAAAAGCTAAACAGAAAAGTTTATATTTTATCCTAAAGATAATGGAAAGACAATGGAATTAGTTAAGTAGAAGATTTCCAAAGTTACATTTAAAATGTGAATATTTTCTATTAAAAAAAAAACAAAACTACAGTACAAATCACATAGCAATCCAGTTTCAACCTAACTATCTAACTCTGTTTTTCACACTTCTCTCCTTCATGTGCTCTATGTTCTAATAAAATTGAGTTAGCTATTGTTCTCTAGTTTTTTTCGTGTCATTTCCTACTGCCATGAATTTGCACAAGTTGTCCTACATGGCTAGAATATACTCCCTCTTCATCTCTGTCTCTTGAAATGCCTCACTTTAAGGCATAGCTAGATGTTACCTCCTCCACGAAGCCTTCCCTTATATTCCCAACTACAAGTGATACCTCCTTCTTCAAAATTTTAGGGCATTTTGTGTGTCTTTCTCCTTTGCCTGTCAGAGTCTATCTTATATTATACTGTTTTGCACATATTTCCTATCCATCCCCAGAAGGAGATAAGGCAAGCACCTTGAATATTGGCATTGTTACTTTCATCTGCATGTTCCTAGCACCTAACTCATATCCTGCCACAACTGTACAGTTGAATAGAGGAAGAGAGAGAGAGCAGAGGGCAGGTACAGATCACTGATCTCATCTGTGGAGGGAAGTCCTGGCATAGAAATTCCCTTTATGGAGGCAGTTAGTCAGTTCTATAACTTGCAGTCTTAGAATGTGACCAGGAACACATAGTAAGAGGTCAGGCTTGACCCAAGGTCTTAGCTAACTCCATCCTTTACTATATATTGTTGAATCCCTTAACAACAGTACATTTTCCTCCAACTAAGTTTCTCTTTCTACTCTCTACCTCCAAGTAACTCATGAATTACCATCTAATAAGTAATGGTCTAGCCCAAGGGTGGGTAACCTGAGGCCTCAAGGTCACATGTGGCCCTCTAGGTCCTCAAGTGTGGTCCTTTGACTGAATCTAAACTTCACAAGATTATTAAGGGGATTTGTTCTGTGAAGTTTGGATTCAGTCAAAAGACTGCACTTGAGGACCTTGAGACCACAGGTTTCTCAACCCTAGGCAAGACCACTGCCTGTTGAAGGGAAGGGTTCCTGTTTCCTTTAGATCTGTGCCCTAGTCAACGAGTCCTGGGCTCATCATGAACATAATAAGAAATGCTTATTGACTGACACAGCACATAGTACCAACAAATTTTTGTTGAATTCAATAGCTTCTCCTAATTAAGTGCCTAACAATCTGACTCAGTCAATCCCAAAGAGCTCCAAAATGCATTTCCTCCTGTCCAAATTGTCAGTTGTCATTTTAGCATCCCTTCAAAAGGCATCTTGCTTCCAAATATCTGCCATTACCTGTGTACCAACAAGGAATGAATTGGACACAACAAGGTGGAAGCCACAGGTGAGACTTGCAAAGAGCATACTTCCATCTTTCTAGGGTCATTAAAACCCTTGGGGATCAGTGTGCCCTTGGAGAGCAATAAACCAGTGTATAAACGGGAAGCCCACAACCACTAAATCATCAAGCACTGGGGGAAATGGATCACTGAGGAAACAGTATGTGATACACCTTGCATTGTAATTTTTTGACTGCAAATATGTGTGTTCCAGGTAGGACTTTGCAGTCTTATCACCTTTCCCATGACATGTCCAAGGTTGATGCCAGTTTCATGCCCTCTCTTTGCATTATATGACTTAAAGAAAGATGATTTACCAAGACCTAAACTCTTTTATTCATTCCCAAAGTTGGAGAAAATAGAACAGCTCCTCTTTTGTCCTCTCTGAAGGTTAATTCCTTATGAAAGCACTACTGAAACACTTACTATGCTGTATTATTCATGAATAATTAGAGAGTGTCAGTAATACGCTAGGCATTAACAAAACCATCTAGGGAAGAGAGGAGCAATATTGAGACGTCATATTCTGGATTTTAATGCATGAGGAAGCTTGCGGGCCCATTGGTTTCCAGCTCAGAAACCCGCAAAGAATGAAAAATGGAGGTCACAAAATAATTGACATTCATAAAGCCCTTTTTATACGCAACAATCTTTGAGCTTCATAACAATCTTGTGGGATAGAGGATGTTGGAGTTAGTGGACTTGCCCAGGGTCACACTTATTAATGGGTCCTTGTGACTCCAAGTCCAGCACTCAATCCATCACAAGATACACCACTCATACTTTAAACCCAAAGTTTCCTAATGCCTTCAGTAACTAAACAAAGGAAAATGAAATGAACATTTATCAGGTCTTTACCTAGGTCCAAAGGTGCCAGACTCTGAGGTATGAATATGTATGGTCTTCTACTACTATCATTCTCAAGTTCGATCTCCTATATATACCAGCAGAATGACCTTGAATAAATCATTTTTTCATGCTTTAATGTACTTTATTGCCTAACCCCTAGAGGGCCCTGATGTCTCCAGATTCTTGATAGGGAAGCTGTACCCTGACCTAGTCCCAATCTGGTGCTATCCTACCTTGGTTGCTTAGAACACCTCTGCATTCTAGGCAACTAAGACTTTAAGTTGCAGAAAAGGTGCCAAAAACCTTTAGTACATGGAATTTCCTCACCTAGGAGTTGTGCATAGCAAGGAAATCCAGACTGGTCTAGTCCCTGCCTATAAACATGTGTTTGTGTGTGTGTGTGTGTGTATACACACACACACACACACACACACACACACACACACAAATACACAGACATACTTAACTTTTTTGACCAGATTCATAATTTCATCAGCATATGGAGCTCCCAGTGAAGAACTCCCTCAACCAATGCAAATGGACCCCTTTCTTTCACTTAGAGCCCTTCAGAGTGAAAGGTTAAGTTTAAACCTAACCTGAATTTTCAACTTTGTCCATAGCCACACAGCCAGTATGTATCAGGGGCAGAATCTGAACTCCATCTCCCTGTATACTGTCATTCCACTCTTCCTAGAGGGCCAGATTTAGAATCTGGAAGCTCTGGGTTCAAGATCTGCCTTCCCCACATCCTGACTCTGCAACACTGGGGAAGTGTGGGAGTTCTCTCAGCCTCTCAGTGTCCACAACAATGCTCTGGGCATTGAAAACATCCACTGATCTCAGGAAAGGGACCTCAGATAAGAACTCCAAGGAACATTATAACTGGATCTCAGAGCTGTCATGTCAAGGGAAAAATACTGCAAGTGGTCAGAAAGAAAAAAATTCAAATATTGAGAAATCACAATCAGGATTACACAGAACTTGGCAGCTGCTACATTAAAGGATCTGAGGTCATGGAACATGATATTCTAGAAGGCAAACGGTGTAGGACTACTACCAAGAATCATCTACTCAGCAAAATTAGCATAATACAGGAGGAAAATGGTCATTCAATGAAATGAGTATAAGTATAAGGTAATTTTGAGGGAATGGTATAAAAAAATTAAGGGATGACAAATAGGAATGCACACGGTGCAGAAGTAAGGGAGTGATAAAATGGGTAAATTATTTCACATGAAGTGGTAAGCAAGATCTATTACAGTGGAGAGGGTGAGATGGGAGCCTAAGCAACAAGCATCTCTTGAACCTAACTCTCATCAGTAATGGCTGAAAGAAGGAATAATATACACAATCAGTTGAATTATAAATCTGTCTTATCTGACAGGGAAGTTGGAGGGGAGGAGATCAAGTGAAGCGGGTGGGAGGGTGGGAAGAGACAGAAGGGAGGATAGATCAGGGAAGTTAGTAGACAGAATTAAAACATTAGAGAAGAGGGAATTGGTGAAAGGAGAGAAAGGACAGACAGAAGAAAAAATAGGATGGAGGGAAATACACAGGTAGCAATCATAACTCTCCTATACGATGGAAGTGGATTGTAGAGTGGATGAAACACCAGAATCCTACAATACATTGTTTACAAGAAACACACTTGAATCACAAGGACACACATAGAGTAAAGGTAAGGGTCTGGAACAGAATCTATTATGCTTCAGTTGAAGTAAAAAAAAAAAAAAAGCAGGAGTAGCAATCCTGATCTCAGATAAAGGAAAAGCAAAAAATAGCCCTAATTTAAAAAGTGATAAGGAAGGAAACTACATATTGCTAAAAGGTACCATTGACAATGAAGCAATATCAGTAATAAATATATATGCACAAATGGGACAGCATCTAAATTCTTAAAAGAGAAATAAAGTGAGTTATAGGAGGAAATAGACAGCAAAACTATACTAGTGGAGGACCTCTACCATCACCTCTCAGAACTGGATAAATCCAATCCAAAATAAACAAGAAGGAAACTAAGGGGGTGAATAGAATATTAGAAAAGTTAGATATGACAGATGTTTGGTATGATTTAGACATAAAGAATGTGACACCATAAGCAAATTAGATGAGCAAGAAATAGTCTACTTGTCAGATCTATAGAGAAGGGAAGAATTAATAACTAAACAAGAGATAGAGGGCAATTCAAAATGTAAAATAGATACTTTTGATTATATTACATTAAAAAGCTTTTGTAGAAATAAAACCAATGCAGCCAAGATTACAAAGATGGGGGGGGGGGCGGATCCAAGATAGCAGAGTAGAAAGACACACATATGCTAGCTCCGAACCCACAGCCCATAAAATTGCTGTAAAGAAGAACTCCCAACAAATTCTGGAGCAACAGAAGCCACAGAACAACGAAGCAGGATGAGATTTCTGTTCCAGAGAGACCTGAAAACCTGACCCGAAAGGTCCATTGCACACCAACCCTGAGCAGACCCCAGCCCTGCCTTGACCACTCAGCACTGAGAGGAGCAGATCCCAGCAGGTTTCAGGGACAGAATCTCCAGCAGCCACACAGGTCCCTCCATCCACAGGTGACAAGGGTCGGTGAGAGGGTCTCTTTGATGGGTCGAGAGGGGAGTGGGGTGTCCCCATAACTCAGGCCCCCTCGGGAGGCAGCGGCAGGGCAGCAGCAGACAGGGGCTCCCAAAGCTGGCAGGAGCTCCGATCCATTGTTGAAGGTCTCTGCATAAACCCCCTGAGGGAACTGAGCCCCATGTGGCAGCCCTGCCCCTACCTGAGCATCTGAACTTAATCTCACACTGAATAGAAGCCCTGCCCCCGCATAAAGCCCTGAGGCTGGGAAGCAGCATTTGAATCTCAGACCCCAAGCGCTGGCTGGGAGGATCTGGAGGTGTGGTGGGAGTGGAAAGAAAACTCAGAAGTCATGTCACTGGCTGGGAAAATGCCCAGAAAAGGGAAAAAAATAAGACTATAGAAGGTTACTTTCTTGTTGAACAGATAATTCCTTCCTTCCTTCCTTTCTGATGAGGAAGAACAATGCTTACCATCAGGGAAAGACATAGAATTCAAGGCTTTTGCATCCCACACATCCAAAATAAATATACCATGGGCTCAGGCCATGGAAGAGCTCAAAAAGGATTTTGAAAATCAAGTAAGAGAGGTGGAGGAAAAACTGGGGAGATAAATGAGAGAGATGCAAGAAAAGCATGAAAAGCAGGTCAACACCTTGCTAAAGGAGACCCAAAAAAATGCTGAAGAAAATAACACCTTGAAAAATAGGCTAAATCAATTGGCAAAAGAGGCTCAAAAAGCCAATGAAGAGAAGAATGCTTTAAAAAGCAGAATTAACCAAATGGAAAAGGAAGTTCAAAAGCTCACTGAAGAAATTAGTTCTTTCAAAATTAGAATGGAACAGATGGAGGCTAATGACTTTATGAGAAACCAAGAAATCACAAAACAAAACCAAAAGAATGAAAAAATGGAAGATAATGTGAAATATCTCATTGGAAAAACAACTGACCTGGAAAATAGATCCAGGAGAGACAATTTAAAAATTATGGGACTACCTGAAAGCCATGATCAAAAAAAGAGCCTAGACATCATCTTTCATGAAATTATCAAGGAAAACTGGCCTGATGTTCTAGAACCAGAGGGCAAAATAAGTATTCAAGGAATCCACGGATCACCACCTGAAAGAGATCCAAAAAGAGAAACTCCTAGGAACATTGTGGCCAAATTCCAGAGTTCCCTGGTCAAGGAGAAAATATTGCAAGCAGCTAGAAAGAAACAATTTAAGTATTGTGGAAATGCAATCAGGATAACACAAGATCTAGCAGCTTCTACATTAAGGGACTGAAGGGCGTGGAATAGGATATTCCAGAAGTCAAAGGAACTAGGACTAAAACCAAGAATCACCTATCCAGCAAAACTGAGTATAATACTTCAGGGGAAAAAATGGTCTTTCAACGAAATTGGGGACTTTCAAGCATTCTTGATGAAAAGACCAGAGCTGAAAAGAAAATTTGACTTTCAAACACGAGAATAAAGAGAAGCATGAAAAGGTAAACAGCAAAGAGAAGTCATAAGGGACTTACTAAAGTTGAACTGTTTACATTCCTACATGGAAAGAAAATATTTGTAACTCTTGAAACTTTTCAGTATCTGGGTAGTGGGTGCGATTACACACACACACACAGCACAGAGTGAATTGAATAGGATGGGATCATATCTTAAAAAAATGAAATTAAGCAGTGAGAGAGAAATATATTGGGAGGAGAAAGGGAGAAATGGAATGGGGCAAATGATCTCTCATAAAAGAGGCAGGCAAAGGACTTTTTAGTGGAGGGAAAAAGAGGGGAGGTGAGAGAAAAACATGAAGTTTACTCTCATCCCATTCCACTAAAGGAAGGAATAAAATGCACACTCATTTTGGTATGAAAACCTATCTTACAATACAGGAAAGTGGGGGATAAGGGGATAAGCAGGGTGGGGGGATGATAGAAGGGAGAGCAATGGCAGGAGGGAGCAATTTGAAGTCAACGCTCTTGGGGAGGGACAGGATCAAAAGAGAGAATAGAAGCAATGGGGGGCAGGATAGGATGGAGGGAAATACAGTTAGTCTTACACAACACGACTATTATGGAAGTCATTTGCAAAACTACACAGATATGGCCTATATTGAATTGCTTGCCTTCCAAAGAGAATGGGTGGGGAGGGAGGGATGAAGAGAAGTTAGAACTCAAAGTTTTAGGAACAACTGTCGAGTACTGTTCTTGCTACTAGGAAACAAGAAATACAGGTAATGGGGTATAGAAAGTTATCTGGCCCTACAGGACAAAAGAGAAGATGGGGACAAGGGAAGGGAGGTATGATAGAAGAGAGGGCAGATTGATAATAGGGGCAATTAGAATGCTCGGTGTTTTGGGGTGGGGGGAGGGGACAAATGGGGTGAAAATTTGGAACCCAAAATGTTGTGAAAGTGAATGTTAAAAGTTAAATAAATTTTAAAAAAATAATGTAAAAAAAAAAAGAAAGATGGGAAACAATCTTCATATCAAGTGTCTCTGATCAAAGTCTCATTTATCAAATATATAGAGAAATGAGTCAAATTTACAAGATACAAGTCAATCGCCAACTGATGATATGAACAGGCAGTTTTCAGAAGAAATCAAAGCTATCAATAGACATATGAAGAAGTGCTCTAAATCACTTTTGATTCAAGAAATGTAAATTCAAACAACTCTGAGGTGCCACCTTTTACCTATCTGATTGGCGAATTTGACAGAAAAGGAAAGTTATAAATGCTGGAGAAGATGTGGAAAAACTGGGACACTAATGCACTTTAGGTGGAGTTGTGAACTGATCCAAACATTCTGGGGAGTAATTTGGAATTATACCCAAAGGGCTACCAAGCCATGCATTAGCAATAGCACTACTCAGTCTGTATCCAAAAGAGATCACAGAAAAGGGAAAGGAACTATATCTGCAAAAATATTTATAAAGTCCTTTCCATATTGGAAAGTGAGGGGATACCTATCAATTGGGGAATGGCTGAACAAGCTATGGTATATGAATGTAATGGAATAGTATCATGCAATAAGAAATGATGAAGAGGCAGATTTCAAAAAAAACCAGTAAAGACTTCTACGAACTTGCATAATGCAAAGTGAAAGGAGCAGAACCAGGAAAACACTGTACACAGTGTATATCAGCAACACTGTGTGACGATCAGCTATGAATGATTCGGCTCTTCTCAGCAACACAATGATCCAACACAAGCACAAAGGACTCAAGAAGGAAAATGCTGTTCCTATCCAGGTAAAGAACTGATGGGCTCTTGAGTGCAGAAGAAAGCATTTTTTTCACTTACTTTATTTTTCCCCTTTGATCTGTTTCTTCTTTCACAACTGTGACTAATATGGAAATATGTTTTACATGATAGCACATGTAAAAACTTTATCAAACTCTCTATCATTTTCAGGAAAGGGGAGTGGAAGGACAAGGAAGAAAAATTTGAAACTCAAAATCTTGTAAAAATGAATGCTAAAATTTTCTTGACATGTAACTGGGGAAAAACATAACATGTTATTTAAACTCTCAAAGAAAAGAATAAATGGGGCCTGAGGTGGTGATTCCTGAGGTCCTTGAAATACCAAGTGGTCATGGAATCTGGGTCAAATGTCATAGGTTGAAGTTCTAACTAAAATCTTCTAAGGGTATGACATTAGTCAAGTCTCACAATTCTTTAAACCTAAGATTTCACCACTGTAAAATGAAGCCAATACTTCCCTCTGCTTCCCAGATTTTTGATGGCTATCAAATGAGGTAATGTATGTAAAGTAGCTTTTAGCTAGTAAGTGCTATATAAAATCTAACTATCCCAATGTCATTTCTTTTTAAGTGTATTGAATCCTTTCAATTTTTGTACTGCCACATTCCAGTTATTTGTAACACCCTTCTTCCACCCTAGTCTTCCACAGATGCAAAATTTGTAACAGTTAAAATCAACTAATGGAGCAACTTGTGTCTGACAGCATAGACCTTTTCTTCACCTCTCTAGTGAAATTAGGGAGTTGTGTTTCATTATCTTTTCCTCACTTCCAGCATTGGTCATGATCATACATCAGTCTGACTGCCTTTGGATTATTTTCATATCCATTATTGTCATCACTCTGTATATTCTTCCACTATCTCTGCTTTCCTTCCTCTTTATCAGTTTGTGTGAGTCTTTCTTTGTTTCTCTAAAGTCTTCTGAAGAGTCCTTTGGGAATGTTTTATGTCCTTGCATTGTTGTGAAGAGTTAAGTCTACCAGAAAAAACTCTTGCACACTGTGGTTGTTGCTGTGTACAAAGTTCTCCTGGTTCTGCTTGTTTCAATTAGCGCCAGTTCATACGGGTCCTTCCAGGCCTCTCTGAAGTCTCCCTGCTCATCATTTCTTATAGCACAATAGTATTCCATTACATTCATATGCCACAACTTGTTCAGCCATTCCCCGATTGATGGGCATCCCCTCAATTTCCAGTTCTTGGCCACCACAAAGAGTGCTGCTATAAATATTTTTGTACATATGGCAGCCTTTCCCATTTTTATGATCTCTGGGATACAGTCCTAGAAAGAACTATGGAATTGGAACACAGAATGAAGTAGAATATTTTCTCTTGTGTTATGTTTTGTTTTGGTTTGCTTTTTTCTCATGGTTTCCCCCATTCATTTTAACTCCTCTATGCAACATGACTAATGTGAAAATGTGCTTAATAAGAATGTACGTATAGAAGCCATATAAAATTACATGCCATCTTGGGGAGGGAGAGAAAATCTAAGACCTATGGAAGTGATTGTAGAAAACTGAAAACAAATAAATTAATAAAAAAAATAAAGTCTTGTTAGCTGTTGTTTCTCATGGTACAATAATATCCCATCACATTCATGTATACACAGATTCTGGAGAACATTCTCTCCTCAGATACTTCTCTAGGAACTCCCTTTTCTCCATCTCAGTATCCCTTGGGATATTGTATCCATTCTCTTCTCAATTTTAGCCTCTTAGGGAGGTTGCCCTTCGCTTAATCCAAGTCAACCCCTCTGATTTGTACCTTTGAATAAATCCCTTCCTCTCTCTTGACGTTGCAAACCGCAATCATTACCCTCCTAAATGTTCAATATCTCACTGACTATTGACTCTTTCTTTGCTGTTTAACAACGTGCCCAAGTATCTCATATCCTTAAAAACCCCTCATTTAATTATATCAACTACTCAATTATACTCTTTCTTCCTGTCTTCCAAATGCACTTCAAGCTGGATTCCGGTCTCTTCATTCAACTGAAACTGCTCTCTCCAAAATTACTAATGATCTGTTAACTGCCAAATTCAAAAGGAATTTTTTGTCCACATCCTTCTTGACTTCTCAGCAATTCGTGTCACTGTTGACTACCCTCTCCTCCAGGATCCTCTTACCTCCCTGAGTTTTCATGGCATTTCTTCCTCTTAGTTGTTCTACTACCTGACTGACTGGTCCTTCTGTCTCCTTCGCTAGATCATCACCTAAGCCATACCCATTAACTGTGGGTATGTCCCAAGGCTCTGTCCTCAGTCTTCTCTTCTCCCTCTATGCTAGCTCTTTTGTTGGTCTCATCAGCTCCAATTATCAGCGTCAGTATCATCACAAGCATTTATAGAAGTACTCTCAGGTTTGCGGGGCAGCCAGAATAGCACAGTGCTGGGCCAGAGGTCAGGAAGACTCATGCTCACGAGTTCATGAGTACAAATCTGGTCTCAGACACTTCCTAGCTGGGTGACCCTGGGCAAGTCACTTCACTCTGTTTGCCTTAGTTTCCTCATGTATAAAGTGAGTTGAAGAAGAAAATGGCAAGCCACTTCAAAATCTTTGGCAAAAAAACCCCAAATGGGGGTCATGAAGAGTTAGACATGACTGAAAATGAAGAACAGTTTTCAAAGTACTTTACAAATATTACGTAATTTGAACATCACAACAATCCTGGAAAATAGGTGTGATTATTATCCGCATTTTATAGGTGAGGAAACAAAGGTTAAGTGACTTGCCCAGGCTCACACAACTAATAAATGTCTGAAGCAGGATTTAAATATTTCTACCCATTGCACCACCTAGATACCTTATGAAAACCATAGGTTTCATTTTCATCTCTATGTAGTTAACTCCCAAATGTAGCCCTTACTCTTTCCTGGACTCCATCCTACATCACCAAATGTCTGTTGGTCATTTTAAACTGGAGATCCCACAAGCATGACAAACTCTTTATGTCTGAAACAAAACTTCTTCTCCCTTTCAAATCCACTACTTCCAAAGGTCTGTGATTTTATTGCTGAAGGTCTGCATTCAACTGACATAGATAATAACCCTTCCATGACTCGAGAGGCAGCCAGTGGGAACTGCCTGGGTTAACAAAAAATTAGCACCTAGTGGCCAGTGCTGTGGTGTCAAGTCCCTCTGAGTTTAGCTACGCTGGGCCTTAGATGGCAGATATGTATTCCCTTGGTGAACATGTGCACCCAGAATCTTTTCAGTGAACTAGGCCTGACTTGAGTTTTAAATCCATTGGAAGGGTCTTTGAGACTCCAGGCTTACCTCCACTATGATGGATCCAAATTCTATGACACCAAACCATTCTATATGAATTTGAAAAGAATATGCTCAAAGTATATTGTCCTTTCAAAGGAGTTTGGACTGTTTTGGGTCATCTGGCCATTGAATTTATGGGCAATACAGTTTGCTGACAAAACAGAGATTCTACCACTATCCTTTTCATTTTGGATTTCTGGGCTTGTGTACAGGTATGAGATGGGCTAGTATTCATCACAGAGGTTAAATAGCTTTCTTTACTCATAGTACACTAGGTCCTATGTAACTCCTAGATAGTAAATCCTTCTTAATATTTTCTCTGTAGAAAAAATAAGGTCCCCCATCATCACTCTCATCTCTAGTCAATATGCCGATATTCATTTTCTAGGAATGAAAATTTCCCCACTAAGCAATGGCTGCCAGGGAGAAAATAAGCTCATTAAGAGTGTCTTCTTTTTTAATGTACCTCACTTCTAACTGGCTGACTCAAGATGAGTCAAGTATTAAATAATAAAGGGATGAGTTGGCTTGAGACAGCTATGTAGGTCTGTTTCCTCAAGAGGGAAATCAATGCCTGTATCTTCTCAAACAAAATTATCATTTGTGCCTACGCTATTTTAAAATGAAGATAACTTTAAATGTCTTCTACCTTGTAGATCATAATTTATAGGATATATAACCTTCATTATGGATGCCTCAACAATCGATACTAGGGGTGACTCATTGTTGCAATTTTCCTTAACAACCTGTATTTATTGTTGTTATATGAGATTTGCTTATATAAACTGAGAATATAGTCATTCAGACCCAGTTGATTAAATATTTTTCAAAAGTTTTTAAATTGCTAATGGAACTATTTTCTAGTGTGACTTCAATTTCTACAAACACACACACACACACACACACACCACATAATTATGTGTAGTTCTCTCTATATTTAGTTGTGCTGAGTCTTTGATAAAGTATTTTAGTGTTTAGAAATTTTGTCCCACAATATTTTCTCTTTGATCTTCAGTGGCTCTCCAATGACCTAGCTCTGACTTGTCCATCTTACCTTCCAGCTTTTTCCTTTAAATTCCCAGTCAACCTGGAGTACTTGCTGGTCTCTGGAAATGTTTTCGTATTCTACCTCTACTACTTTGTTCACTTGTTTTGCTTCCCCTAAAACACACTTTCCTATGTGGCTCTCTCTATCCACTTCTAACTCAACAGTCAAGGCTCATTGCAAACGTGACCTAGTTAGGATCCCACTAAAGATGGCTTGAGCACACCCTTAGCAAGTGCTAGAGGCAGAGTATTCTCAGACACCACCCATAGCTCTTCTTTTCGAAAGAGCAGCCAGCATGGGCACTGCCACATAAATTGTATGAGCAGCACAGAAACTGTACCAGTCAGTCAATCAACAAGCAACTCCTTATGTGTACCTAGCACTTTGTTAGGTACTGGGGACACAAATCCAAATTATGAAATGAACTCTCCTCACAAAGAGTTTACAAAGCTGGAGCAGAGGCATACACACACACACACACACACACACACACACACACACACACACACACCAAAGTCTCTAAACCCCTGATCCAAGCTACTCTACTATACCCACAAGCCTTTTGACTATCAATCAGACAAGAATTTATTAAAACATCTACTGTATTCCAGGAACTGGAGTAGGTGTAGGGATACAATACAAAAGTGAACCCCACTCTCAAGGAGTTTACATTATATATCTGGAGAAACAACATGCACAGATATAGGAAGAAAAATGGAAAGGACCAATAGGTAGAGGGATCAGGAAAGACTTCATGTAGAAGGTAGAGCTTGAGCTGAGTCTTTATATTCTTGTTGTAAATGAAACCAGAATACAAAAGTTTGATGCTAAATGAAAGGATGACTCACATCCCTTTTTTTAAAAAAAATTATGTTCTGGTTGCAGGAATTTATTAACTGTGTAATCTGTTTTTTTTTAACCCAAATTCTCTATTTTTCCAAGTTTATTTAATTGTTTTCAGTTTTGAACAATCACATTCATAACTTTTAAATTTTCTCTTCCACCCTGTCCCTTGATGACCCTCCTCAAAGATGGCATGCAATCTTATATTGTCTCTACACATACATTCTTATTAAACACATTTTCAGGTTAATGACTCATACTCTTTAAGCAGAAAAGAAGAGAATTAGTGGAATTGATTTTATTGTATTGAAATAAAGCAAAAGTCATCATTTTGTGGAATATTTGGTCATCTTGTATTGCAATGCACATGGCAAACCGTAACAAAAGTACAACTATGAAAATAGTTGTACTCTATATGTAAATGCTGCACAAAGGTGAAAAGGTAGAAACATTTAATCAACATGTAATTTAATATTTGACTGCTTTAATGCAAAAGTGTGTGTGTGTGTGTGTGTGTGTGTGTGTGTGTGTGTGTAGCAGTAAAAAGTCTGTTGGCAATGATGGTTTAGGATGAAGAAAGAAGAGGATCCAAAGACCATCCAGAAGCTTTATGCTTATATGTTGTAAAAGTATTGGGAAGTGTTTATTGGATATGGAAGGATCAAACTATTTTTTAAAAAAGAAATCCATATTCCAATAAACAGGAAACAATTACATATGTGGGAGTAATTTCTGAGTCTGCAGTCTATAAGAAGTTGGATCAACTAATAAAGAACAAAACCAATATGAATTCAAAAACCAAAGTGGGAAGATATAGCTTGTAACTGTGGCAACTCCAGGCTGACCTATTTAAATAAGCTGCTGATACTGAAAAACCTGATGTAAATAAAGGACCAGAGAGTGACTCAGACTACTACCATTTCTTAAGGAATTTTAAGTGATGCAAATCAATTGTCATAATAAGAAAATCAAGAACCTAGAAACCATCTCAACCAACGAACACGTGTTCTCTTTCCCAAGTATGGAGAAATGGTGACCAATGGCAACACTATTTTAGAAGATAAATTCATCTGAAAAATCTCACAGAGTATAGTTTTAAATTATGAAAATTGCCACCTCATAAACAGTAAGAAACAGGGCAAGGAAAAGCAAATACCTAGAAACCTTAGTGAAAGACTAATTAACTCAAGAGCATTAATGGTTATAACATAAAGGGGGAAAACAGTTGAAGAAGGTAAAAAGAACTGTCAAAATTTCTATACAAGACTTCTCCCCAAAAGGAGTCATCTTGTTTTTTCCTTAAAGAAATATTCTTCGGATAACGTTGCATGTCTACAATGCGTGGAGTAGTGCAGTCTTCAAATAAAAGGGCAATTGCAATGGGAAGGTTCATATTAGGCCTGATTTGAATGTGAGACATTACCAATGATGACTTGTTCAAGGTAACTTACTTAAGAGATGTCATCAGAGATGTATGACTGGAAAAATATGTAGCTTGATCACATAGCAAGAGTTAGAAATAGCTCAGGGACAGCTTGCGTTGGGTACTCCATTGATACACACTCATCAAGAGCTTTCTGTGCAGGAAGATACCCTGCATGTCAGGTGGTCCTTCTGTGAAGTAATGAGAGGAAATGGATGCAAGTGCTCCAGGATGAGAAAGCAGAGGCGAATTGCCATCTCTACCACTATAAGGTGTTTCCACATAGATGTGCTCATGGAATCCATTCAAGGATCAAGAAAGAGAAACAAGGTAGAGAGCTATGCAGTAAGGATCAACAGTGGGTCAAATTGAAGAGATATTGGTGTGGTAGTATATTACAAAGGACCCAGAAAGATTTAGGGAATAAATGATTAGCTCAGCAAATGATACAAAACAGGAAGAGAGGCATTATTGAAGTACGGAACACTTAATAACAGATGTTTCATGGGCATTACAAAGTCCACATGTCCAAAAAGTCCAAAAGTCCCTTCTTTGTGACCACTTACCTTGTGCTGGAGATGCATGTCTGCAGATGTGTAATACAAAGGATTTCATGCTTGAAATGCACTCCCTCCTCACCTTCATCTCACAAATTGGGGATCTTCATTCACTGCTCAGCTCAGATGTCACCTCCTAATCCCTACACCATCCCACTACTAGTTTTCTCTCCCACCTTCAGAGGCATGGGCCTTGTACATACCAGGTATTTTCCTTGATGCTGGTTGATTTGGACTGACCTACCTTAAGTGATTTCATTTTTTCAAACAAATTGAAGATGGAACCAAGGAAATTGCTTACTCTTCTGGACATCCTTCTCAATGGCCAGGCTAGTACTTCCTTTTAAGTGTGGAAGGCTACAGAGTTCAAAAGGACTTTGACAACTGGCTCATTCAACCTCATCATACTGTAAATATGAAAAATGGAAACTGACTCCAAGAGACTTACAGTGAAAGGGTAATCAAGGTAATAGTGTCAGATTTTAAATCTGGACTTACTGCTTCTGCTAGGCCAATGTGTATGATTAGAGGAAAAGAACTGCAGGAACAAACAAGTTACCAGAATACATCTTCTCTCTGGAAAAGATCAAAGTCATTAAGAAGAGGAGACAAGATGACCTCAAGGAAATGATTCCTCTTTTAAGATCTTGGGACAATATCACAACATCCCAGGCCATAACACTCCCCTGAGAAACAGAATGATATATATATATATGTATATATATATATTAGGGGTAGGCCTCATGCAAATATCCCGAGTTAAGGCTCAGTTTGGGGAGGAAATGAGGCACTTGTAGGTCACTGAACAGTTAACAAAAGGAGGTTACTGGAAGGCCTGCTTAAATACTGACTCCCAAGAGACTATGGTATCTTCTCACTTCATGATCTGCCTTCTCTACCCTCCTCTGAATGGACTGAATGGGGCAGGGGCTCTAGAAGATGTCTAGACTCAGGAGGCTGAAGGGCTCCTACTTCCTCAGTACTGAATTTCCTGTGTAGTCTTAGTATACTATACTATACCATACCATACTATACTATACTATAACTCCCTAAGTTATTTTCTTCGCCCTAGGTTTCAGATAACAGACTCAAAGATCTTTCCAGAAGGGGATGACGTGCTACTCACTAGTAGGGATCTGCGCCTCTTTCACAATTCCCAGGAAGCCTATTACTGCTGACAGTAGTACTGGCCCAAGTCATAGTTGTCCCAACTTCTTGCCAAAATATCACCAGTTTATCATCCACATCTTCATAAAAGAGAGACCTACAGTTCAATTCTAAAAAAAAATCTGGTAAGAAAACTCCCTTTACCAATATAAGCTGGCAACTTCTCTGCAACTTACAATCTTAAGACAGTTACATGTAGGTTTCTCTTTCTATGTCATGAACTCCTTTGACATTCTGGTAAAATCCATGGATGCTTCCTCAGATATGTGTTTTGAAGTACTTGAAGGAAATGCTAAATTTCGATCAGAAGTGAGTGACAATAGAGATTCTTCTCCTGTCCAAGTTTTCCTGCACATGGTGGTCCACCATCCATGAAGAGTTCATTTGGGGGATTGTGGCCTAGTTCCTGGGGTCCCTCAACCAAGGGGCTGTCTACTCTCCAGTTCCCATTCATGGAATATTTTAGTGGTTTGGTAGTGGTACCTCAGGTGGGACTCCCAATCATTCCTTAGGTCTTAGACTTTTTTCCTGCAGATTCCTCTTCCCTTTCCTGGGTCTCAATTTCTGGCCATTGTAGGTGCTCTGGTCCTTTCCATGGATATCCTGGAACTGTCCTGGGCTGATAGGCATTCTGGGGATATATTTCTGGGGTGTCTGCTAGAGCCCATCCTCAGCCACCCTGTGAGTGAATGAATTCTGTGTGGATTCTGGCTGTCCATTCCCTTTTCCATTACTTTGGATTAATTCTGGTCTGATTGGAGCTGTGTTTTCCCACAAATATACGTTCTCAGGTCAGCAAACTGCTGGTGAATACCCATGAAGGAATCTGACACAGAGTTCAAAGTAGGACCCCTGCTGTGAGGGTCCAACACATGGATGGGATTTTGGGGAAGATTCCTCTACTCTCAGCCTGGATTTAGATTTCAGGCCTTCCTGGTGCCTCTGCTCCTCTTCATACACAATGTGCAATTGCTCTTGACAAAGATACAATCTGTGCATACATTTCTGCTGTCTTTGCCACAGACCACCCGCAGTGAACAATTGAATTCTGGGTGGATTTGGGCTATCTGTTCCCTTCCTTGACCAGATAGGCTGGCCTACATCTGGCTGTGCTTTTCCTCCATTAGGATTTCTGAGGTCGGCATGTGGATTGATGTGAGGGAACTTGTCCCAGAGTGCAGTGTAGGCCCCCCTGCTGTGAAGGCCCGAGTCTTGCATGGGATTTTGTGGAAGATTCCCCTTCTCTTTCCCTGGGTCTCCATTTCTGGTGCTTCTGCTCCATTTCCTGCTTTCCTTCCAGACTGAAGGATTGCCTTGGGACCACATGTAGTCAGTGGAGACATTTCTACAGTCCCTTGTAAACCCCAAGTAGCTGGCACCACCTGCTTCTGCATGAACTTTCTTCTGTCTTCTGACTCTCTTTCTCTGGGCAGCTGATTTACGGGATTCTGGTGCAGACCCTACTGTCAGTCACGACTGAGGGAATATTGAAGGTCACAGGAACTTCTTTATTCAGACTTGAGGGAATCTGTTCTGTGGTCCATGGAAGGGTCCCCTGCTGTGCCCATGTGCTGCAAGTTTGGGGATTTGCTTCAGAAACACCTTCCTTTCTTGTATGGCATACTGAGCAGGAAATTTTACTCACCACTGATGCAGCTCCTTATCCAGGAGGCTTTTACCAGTACCCAGAATGCCCCCAGATCCATGTCTGTGGGGTTCCCTCACCATTGCCCCTTGACTACTCCACATATGTCTTTCAAGGTGCTCTCATCTGTCCATGTGTCCCCATCTGTCCCTGTATCCCCATGTGTCTGTCTGTGTGTCCCCATGTGTCTGTCCGTGTGTCCCCATGTGTCTGTCCGTGTGTCCCCATCTGTCTGTATGTCCTCATTTGTCTGTCTGTGTTTCCTGATCTGTCTGTGTGTCCCGATCTGTCTGTGTGTCCCTATTTGTCTGTGTGTCTCCTACGTGTCCCTGTGTCCCACTGTCTCTCATCTTTCAATCACTAGAACCTCTTAGAGGACCTCCTGCTGTGCTAGATGGTACATTGGATGATTCCTGCATTTTCCCTTTCATGGCACTGAGAAGCATTGCTTGTGTTCCTTTGAGCATGACACTTTGTCTGTGGTCCCCATCTAGGCCATGGCATAGCATCAGTATCCCTGCATCCAAAATCTCTCTGGGCCAATTTCTTTGCATCAATTTGTCACTGGGTTGGATTTCTTCTTGCACATTCTTCTCCTCTATCCCTGAGGGGTTCATTTGGGAGATTGAGACCTAGTTTCTGGGGTCCCTCTTGACCAAGGAGCTGTCTACTCTCCAGTTCCTGTCCATGGAATATTTTAGTGGGCTGCTACTAGGACCTCAGGTGGCACTCTCAATCATTCCTTAGGTCTTAGACTTTTTTCCTGCAGATTCCTCTTCCCTTTCCTGGGTTTCGAATTCTGGCCATTGTGGGTACTCTGGTCCTTTCCATGCATACGCTGGAACCATCCTGGTCCAATAAGCAGTCTGTGGATATATTCCTGGGGTGTCTGCTAGAGCTCATCCTCAGCCCCCCTCAGAGGGATTGCATTTATGGTGGTTTCTGGCTGTCCACTCTTTTTTCTTGACCAGGGGCAGACTTTTGGGCCATCCTGGTCTGGCTCTAGCTGTGCTTTCCCACCATTGTACTTTCTCAGGTCGGCAAACTGTTGGTGGATCCAGGTGAAGAATTCTGGCCCAGATTACACTGTTGGTCCCCCTGCTGTGAAGGCTTGGCCCATGGATGGGATTTGTGTAAGATTACCTTCCTCTATACCAGAGTCTCCATTTCAGCAGGTCCACTTCCTACTTTCCCTCTAGACTGATGGATTGCCTTGGGATCATGTGTAGTCATTGTAGACACTTCCCAGGTCATTCTACAGCCCAAGGAGCTGCTTCACTGACTGTTTCTGCATGGGCTTTCTTGTTGCTCTCTGACTCATTTTCGATGGCCAGCTGATTAAGGGGATTCTGGTTGAGATCCTACTGTCAGTCACAAGGGGGGAATATTGAAGGTCACAAGAACATCTTTTGACAGGCACGAGGGGACCTGCTCTGCAGTCTGTGGTGTAGTCCCACCAGTACAGCCAGTTCTAAGTGGAGGACTTTGTTCAGATTCATCTTCTTTTGCTCTATCACACAGTTTGTGGGGGGGAATTGGCCCATCCGCACATGCTCCCTGTAACCCAGGAGACTTTTCTCAGCAATCACAATGTCCCCAGATCAATTTCTGTGGGGTTCCCTCACCAGAGCCCCTTGGAGGACCTCCTGCTGTGGCTGCTGGCACCTTGGAGGTTTCCTGTATCCCCCTTACTGGGCAATCAGGCTCATTGCTTAGGTTAGTGGAGAAGAACACTTCCACTGTGGTCCACCTATAGGCCCTGACATGGCATCAGTGTCCCTGCATCCTAAGTCTCTCCAGGCCTATATATTTTAACCAATTTGTTCCTGGGTCGGATATATTTTTGAACTTTCTGCTCCTTGTAGCTGAGGAGGTTATTTGGGGGATTCTGGCCCAGTAGTCGGGTCAGTCTTGCACCAGGGGCTGCCTACTCTCAAGTCATTGTTCAAGGATCATTACAGTGGGGTGGTACTGGAAGCTTGGTGGGACCCCCTGTGGTGAATCATGACTTCTCTCTTAGCCTTTTGTGTGGCAGATTGCTCTTCTCTTTGCCTGGGTCTGGATTTCAAGCCATTCTGGTCCCTCTGCTGCTTTCCATGTATACATTGGATCTCTTCTGGCTTACTGGACATCTGGGGATGGATTTCTGAGGTGCCTCCCTAGAGCTTGCAGCACATGACACAAATGCTCAACTTTGCTTTTGTTGTCTCTGTAACCTGCCATCATCTTATCTTTTCAGCCTAAAGCATGGCTCTTTTCCTTCAGGGACTATGTGCTTCTGCCTTACTAGGGAGTTCTTTGTACTTCCTGCCACCCTTTGCCCACCCTTTAGGTTTGCCCAATATTTCCTGAACACTTCCTTCTTCCTTCCAGGCTTGCCTTGACCCAGCCCAGCCTTCCCAGCCCGGGTGCTACCATTTGCATGATTCCTTTCCCAGTCTTTCCCCAACTTCCAGCCCCAACAGGAAAATCTCTCTCAGTTAGATACTCTCTCCAATAATCAGCTCCTCTTGCTCATGGCTCTCAGAGTCTTTTGCCTGGAACTCACCTTATTTCTCATCTCAAGCAGCTTGGAAGATCCTGAACCTTCTTTCAGATTTTTCTCAATGGGATCTGGTAGACCTTAACAAAAAAACAGTTTGAAAGTTATTGTGGGCAAATGGGAACAAAGAGACAAATAGGAGACATATGGACCGATGGAGACACACAAACAGATGGGGACACATGGACAGATAAGGACACACGGACAGTTAAGGACACACATACAGATGGGGACACATGGAAAGGCACATTGGGGCACAAGGAGACATAGGAGATACACAGACAGATAGGGATACACGGGCAGATGAGGACACACAGACAAATAGGAGACACATGGAGAGATGGGAACAAACAGAAAAGTAGGGGACACATGGACAGACACATGAGCACACACAGACAGATAGGAAACACATGGACAGATGGGGACACATGGAAAAATAAGGACAAAGAGACAGATGAGGGCATCCGGACAGATAGGGGACACATGGACAGATGGGGACACACGGACAGAAAAGGAAACACAGACAGATGGAGACACACGGAAAGGCATATAGGGACGCAAGAAGAAATAGGAGACACACGGACAGATGGGGACAAACAGGCAGATAGGGGACACATGGACAGATGGCAACACATGACCAGATGGGGACACACGGATAGATAGGGACACACCGACAGATGGGGACAAATAGACAGAAAAATAGGGATACACAGATAGACAGATATGGACACATGGACAGATGGGGGCGCATGGTTAGGTGGGGACACACTAACAGATCGGGATACACGGATAGATGGGGACACACAGACAGGGGACACATGGACAGATAAGGACACACAGACAGATGGGGACACACGGATAGATAGGAGACACATGGGCAGAAGGGGTCACATGCACAGATGGGGACACACAGAGAGATGGGGACACATGGAAAAGCACATGGGGACACATGTAGAAATGGGGAATCAGGGACAGATGGGGACACACAGACAGATAGGGGACACATAGACAGATGGGGGCATATGGACAGGTGGGGACACACAGACATATTGGGACACACAGACAGATGGGGACATATGGAAAGGCACATAAGCACACACGGACAGATAGGAGACACATGGACAGATGGGAACACATGAACAGATGGAGACACACGGACAGATAGGGACACACGGACAGATGGGGGCACATAGACAGACAAATGAGGATACACAGACAGACAGATGGGGACACATGGAAAGGCGCATGGGGACGCAAAGAGAGGAGACAAATGGACAGATGGGGACAAACAGAAAGAAAGGAGACACTTGGACAGATGGGGACACAGGAACAGATGGGGACACACGGACAGAAAGATGGAGATACACGGACAGACAGATGGGGATACATAAACAGATGGGGACACACAGACAGAAAGGGGACACATGAACAGATGGGAACACACGAACAGATGGGGACACGTAGACAGACAAATGGGGATGCATGGACAGGGGGTTGGGGACACATGGAGAGATGGGGGCATATGGACAGATGGGGTCACACTGACAGATAGGGGACACATGGACAGAAAAATGGGCACACATGCACAGATAGGAGACACAGAGACAGATGGGGACACATGCACAGATAGATGTGGAGACGAGGACAGACACTTGGGCACTCATGGACAGATAGGAGACACATGGACAGATGGGGACACACAGACAGATACATGGGGATACCAGGACAGACAGATGGGGACACATGGACAGATTGGGACACACAGACAGACACACAGGCACACACGGACAGACACATGGGCACACACAGACAGATAGGAGACACATGGACAGATGGGGACACACAGACAGATACATGGGGATACCAGGACAGACAGATGGGGACACATGGACAGATTGGGACACACAGACAAACACACAGGCACACACGGACAGACACATGGGCACACACAGACAGATAGGAGACACATGGACAGATGGGGACACATGGACACATAAGGACACACAGACAGATGGCGACACACAGACAGATAGATGGAGACACATGGACAGACAGATGGGGACATATGGATAGACACATGGACACACAGACAGACAGGAGACACATGGACAGATTGTGACCCACGAACAGATGGGAACACACGGACAGACAGATGGGGACACATGGACACATGAGGACACATGTAGGATAGGGGATACACAGACAGATGGGGACACACAGACAAATTGGGATACATGGACAGATAAGCACACTGAGATAGATGGGGACACACGAACAGATGGGGCACACGGACAAATAGACGGGGATACACGGAAAGACAGATGGGGACACATGGATAGAGGGGAACACACAACAGATGGGGACACACGAACAGATAGGGACAAACGGACAGGTGGAGACACAAGGATGTGTAGGGACTCACGGACAGATGGGGACGCATAGACAGACAAATGAGGATTCACGGACAGACAGGTGGGGACACATGGACAGATGGGGGCGCAAGGACAGGTGGGGACACACAGACATTTTGGGGCACTTGGACAGATGTGGACACACAGACAGACACATGGGCACACACAGACAGATAAGAGACACATGGAAAAATGGGGACACATGGACAGATGAGGACGCACAGACTGTTGGCAATACATGGACAGATAGATGGGGATGCATGGACAGGCAAATGGTGACACATGGACAGATGGGGACATACAGACAGAAAGGGGGCACATGGACTGATAAGGACACACAGACAGATGGGGACACATGGACAGATGGGGAGACAGGGAAAGGCACATGGGGAAAAAAAACAGACAGGAGACACATGGACAGATGGGTACAGATGGGCATGTAGATGGGGATACCCGGACAGACAGATGGGGACACATGGACAGGCACATGGGCACACAGCAACAGACACGTGGGCACACACAGACAGATAGGAGACACATGGAGAGATGGGGACTCATGTACAGATAAGGACACACAGACAAATGGGGACACACGGACAGATGGGGATCCATAGACAGATGAGCCACATGGACAGATAGATGGGGACACATGGACACATGGGGATACACGGACAGATAGGGGACATATGGACAGGGGACACACAGACAAATTGGGATACATGGACAGATGAGGACATATGCACAGATAAGGACACACAGAAACATGAGGACACATGGAAATGCCCATGGGGACCCAAGGAGAGGTAGGAGACACATGGACAGATGCAGACAAACAGAAAGATAGGAGACACATGGACAGATGGGGAAACACGAAAAAATGGGGACACACAGACAGGCAGATCAGGATATGTGGACAGACAGATGGGGACACATGGACAGATAGATAGGGATACACGGACAGACAGATGGACACATATGGACAGATGGGGACACATGGACAGACACATGGGGACACATGGACAGATGCATGGGCACACACAGACGGATAGGAGACACAAGAACAGATGGGGACACATGGACAGATAGGAATACACGGACAGACAGATGGAGACACATGGACAGATGGCAACACACGACCAGATGGGGACACACGGATAGAGGGACACACCGACAGATGGGGACAAATAGACAGAAAAATAGGGATACACAGACAGACAGATATGGACACATGGACAGATGGGGGCACATGGTTAGATGGGGACACACTAACAGATCGGGATACACAGACAGATGGGGACACACAGACAGGGGACACATGGACAGATGTGGACAAATGGACAGAGAAGGACACACAGACAGATGGGGACACACGGATAGATAGGGGACACACAGATAGATAGGGGACACATGGACAGATAAGGGCACACAGACAGATGGGGACACATGGAAAGGCACATGGAGACACAAGGAGAGATAGGAGACTTGAACAGATAGGGACAAACAGACAGATAGCAGACACACGGACAGATGGTAGCACACGAACAGATGGGGACACACAGATGGATAGGGTCATACGGACAGATGGGGACAAATAGAGAGACAAATTGGGATACCTGGACAGACAGATGGGGACACACGGATAGATAGGGGACACATGGGCAGATGGGGACACATGGACAGATAAGGACACACAGACAGATGGAGACACACTGACAGACAGATGGGGACACATGGACAGATGGGGGCACATGGACAGGAGGCACACGAACAGATGGTGACACACAGGCAGATGCATACACATGGAAAGCACATGGGAACACAAGGAGAGATAGGAGACTCAGACAGATGGGGACAAACAGACAGATAGGAGACACATGGACAGATGGGGACACATGGACAGATGGGGTCACATAGACAGACAAATGAGGATACACGGACAGACAGATAGGAGACACATGGACAGATGGGGACACACGGACAGGCACTTGGTGGCACCAGAAGAGATATGAGACAAATGGACAGATGGGGACAAACAGACAGGATGGGGACACATGGACACATGGGGACACACAGACAGATGGGGAAAATGGACAGACACATGGGCACACACAGACTGATAGGAGACACATGGACAGATGTGAGTACATGTACAGATAAGGACACACAGACAGATGGGGACACATGGAAAGGCACATGGGGACACGGAGACAGAGGAGACACTTGGACAGATGGGGACAAACAGGCAGATAGGAGACACATGCACAGATGGGGACACACGAACTGATGGGGACACATGTACAGATGGGGAATCAGGGACAGATGGGGACACACAGACAGAGAGGGGACACAGACAGATGGGGGCACATGGACAGGTGGGGACACACAGACATATTGGGACATATGGATAGATGTGGATACCCGGAAAGACACATGGGCACACATGGACAGACACATGGGCACACACTGACTGATAGGAGACACATGGACGGATGGGGACTCATGTACAGATAAGGATACACAGACAGATGGGACACACAGGCAGAAATACAGGGGCACAGAGATAGATAGGAGACATACTGACAGACAGATAGGGACCCAAGGACATGTGGGGACATGCTGACAAGAGACAAACGGACAGATGGACTTACATGTAGGGTAAACGCAGACAGATGGGTACACAGACAGGCACACTGGGACACAGAGACAGACGGGGACACAGAGACAGATGAAGACACACGGACAGTAGGTGACACATGAACAGATGGGGGACAGATGGACAGACACATAGGGGACATACCACCAGATGGGGAGACACAGAGACACAAGGGCACACACGGAAAGATAGGAAACACACGGACAGATAGGGACACATGGGCAGACAGGGCACACACAGATAGATGAGACACACAGGCAGACAGATGGGGACCCAAGGACATGTGGGGACACACGGACAGATAAGAGACAGACAGATGGAGAAACATGGACTTAGAGGGAGGTGACACACAAACAGAAGGGGTCAGGTGGGGAAATACGGAGGGGTGGGGGCACGAGGATAGTTGGGGACACACAGACAGATGGGGACACAGGGACAGACACATGTGGACACACAGACAGATGGGGACTCACGGAGAAATACATGGGGACAGAGGAATAGACACATGTGCACACACGGACAGATATGAGAAACACAGACAGATAGGGACACAGGAACAGATGAGGATACACGGACATTAGGGCACATATGGACAGATTGGGGACACATGGACAGACAGATAGGGGACATATGGATAGATGGAGGCACACAGACAGAAGTGGACATGCAGAAAGACACATGGGGACACATGGAGAGATAGAAGACACACAGATGAGGCACATGGAGAGATACATGGGGATATGTGAACATACAAGGGACACACAGACAGATGGGGACACAGAGAGAATTATGAAAACATGCAGACAGATAGGAGAAACACGGACAGACAGAGGGGGATACACGTACTTGCGGGGACACACAGACAAGACAGAAACGGACAGATGGAGACACATGGACAGAAGGGGGCACACAGACAGATGAGGACACACGGAAAGACACATAGTGACACAAAAAGAGAAGAGGACACACAGACAGATGGGGAAAGACAGACAGGTGTGGACACGAGTTTAGATGGGGACACACAGACAGATGGGGAGATATGGACAGGCATATGGTGACAGATGAAAAGAAGGGGACAAACGGATAGATTAAGAAATGGGGACAAATGAGAACACACAGAGAGATGAGGAGACACAGACAGGCCTATGGAGACACACAAACAGACCAGGAGGGGAAACACAGATGGGAACGCATGAACAATCACATGAGGACACACGGACAGATAGGAGACACATGGACAGATGGACACACATGGACAGATGGCGACGTGAGGAAACACAGATAGATGGGGACACACAGACACGCACATGCAGACAGACAGATTAGACAAAGGGCTCTCTTAGGGGAACCCCACAGAAATTCATCCGGTCTGGGGACATTCTAGGTATTGGTAAAAGACCACTGGATCAGGAGGTGCATCAATGGTGAGGCAAATTCCCGGCTCAGTATGCCATACAACAAAAGAAGGTGAATCTGAAGCAAATCCCCAAACTTGGAACACACTGGCACAGCAGGGAACCCTTCCCTGGACCACAGAATAGAACCCCTCAAGTCTGACAAAAGAAGGTCCTGTGACCTTCAATATTCCCTCAGTCATGACTGACAATAGGACTTCAATCAGAATCCTCTAAAGCCTCTAAAAGAGAGTCAGAACATACAGGAGGAAAGGCCATGCAAAAGCAGTCAGGGAACCAGCTACTTGGGCTTTGCAAGGGAGCCTAGAAATGTCTCTATGACTCCACGTGCTTCCAAGGCAATCCTTCAGTCTGAAGGGAAAGCAGGAAATGGAGCAGAAGCACTGGAAATGGAGACCCAGGGAAAGAGAGGGGGAATCTTCCACAACATCCCATCTATGGCACAGGCTTTCACAGCAGGGGGACTAACATTGTACTCTGGGCCAGAATTCTTCACCTCGATCCACCAACAGTTTGCTGACCTGAGAAAGTACAATGGTGGGAAAACACAGCTAGAGCCAGACCAGGATGGCCCAAAAGTATGCCCCTGGTCAAGAAAAGAGAACAGACAGCCAGAAACCACCAAAAATGCAATGCCTCTGAGGGGTCTGAGGATGGGCTCTAGCAGACACTCCAGGAATATATCCACAGACTGCTTATTGAACCAGGATGGTTCCAGTGTATGCATCAAAAGGACCAGAGTGCCCACAATGGCCAGAATTCGAGACCCAGGAAAGGGAAGAGGAATCTGCAGGAAAAAAGTCGAAGACCTAAGGAATGATTTAGAGTGCCATCTGAGGTGCTAGTACCAATCCACTAAAATATTCCATGGACAGGACCTGGAGAGTAGACAGCTCCTTGATCAAGGGGGACCCCAGAAAGTAGGTCTCAGTGTCCCAAATGAACCCCTCAGGGATAGAGGAGAAGAATGTGCAAGAAGAAATCCAACCCAGTAACTAACTGTTGAGAAGAAACAGGCCCAGAGAGATTTTGGATGCAGGGACACTGATGCTATGCCACGGCCTAGATGGGGACCACAGACAAAGTGTCATGCTCAAAGGAACACAAATAATGCTTCTCAGTGCCATGAAAGGGAAAATACAGGAATCATCCAATGTACCATCTAGCACAGCAGGAGGTCCTCCAAGAGGCTCTAGTGATTGACAGATGAGAGACAGTGGGACACACGGACACATAGAAGACACACAGACAATGAAGGACGCACAGACAGATCAGGAAACACAGACAGACAAATGAGGACATACAGACAGATGGGGACACACGGACAGACACATGGGGGCACACAGACAGACACATGGGGATACAGAGACAGATGGGGACACATGGACAGACAGTTGGACACACAGACACATAGGAGACACGCAGTCAAATAGGGACACACAGACAGATCGGGGCACACAGACAAACACATGGGGACACACAGACATATAGGAGACACATAGACAGATAAGGACACAGAGACAGATGGGGACACATGGAAAGACTCATGGGGACACAGGGAGAGATAAGAGAGATACGGACAGATGGGGACAAACAGACAGATACGAGACACATGGACAGATAGGGACACAGGAACACATGGGGAAACACGGACAGATAGACGGGGATACATAGACAGACAGATGTGCACACATAAACAGACTCATGGGCACACACAGACACATAGGAGACACATGGACAGATGGGAACACATGGACAGATAAGGATACAAAGACAGATTGGGACACATGGACAGATGGAGACACACAGACCAATGGGGACACTTGGATGGATGAGGACACCTGGACAGATATACGGGGAGTATCCAAGGGGTAATGGTGAGGGAACCCCACAGAAATGGATCTGAGGAAATTCTGGGTACTGGTAAAAGACTCCTGGGTAAGTAGGTGCATCAGTTGTGTGGCAAATTACCTTCTCAGTATGCCACACAGGAAAAGAAGATGAATCTGAAGAAAATCCCCAAACGTGGAGCTCCTGGGCAGAGCAGGGGACCCTTCCATGGACCACAGAACAGAACCCCTCAAGTCTGACAAAAGAAGGTCCTGTGACCTTCAATCTTCCCTCAGTCGTGACTGACAATAGGGTCTCAACCAGAATCCCCTGAATCAGTTTCCCAGAGAAAGAGAGTCAGGGGACACGACAAGAAAGGCCATGCAAAAGCAGGTGGTGAACCAGCAACTTCGGCATTACAAGGGGCCCTAGAAATGTCTCCACTGACTACAGGCTGTGCCAAGCCAGTCCTGCAGTCTGAAGGGAAAGCAGGAAGTGGACAAGAAGCACAGGAAATGGAGACCCAGGGAAAGAGTAGGGGAATCTTCCACAACATCCCATCCATGCCACAGGCCTTCACAGCAGGGGGGCCTGCACTGCACTCTGGGTCAGATTCCCTCACATTCACGCACCACCAGCATGCAGACCTCAGAAAGTCCAATGGAGGAAAAGCACAGCCAGAAGTAGGCCAGCCTACCTGGTCAAGGAAGGGAATGGACAGCCCAAATCCATCCAGAATTCAATCCTTCACAGAGGCGCTGAAGATGGGCTCTAGAAGACACCCCAGAAATACATCCACAGACTGCCTCTCAGCCCAGGATGGTGCCAGTGTTTCCACAAAAAGGACCAGGGTTCAATCACTGATCAGAAATTGAGACTCAGGAAAGGGAAGAGGAATCTGCTGGAAAAAATCTAAGGCCTAAAGAATGACTGGGAGTCCCACCTGAGGTGCCCATAGCAACACACGAAAATGTTTGATGAATGACAACTGGAGAGTAGACAGCTCCTTGATCAAGAGGGATCCCCAGAGCAAGGCCACAATACCCCAAATGAACTCCTCAGGAATAGAGAAGAATGTGCAGGAAGACATTCAACCCAGTAACAAATTGATGAAAAGACATAGGTCCAGATATATTTTGGATGCTGGGACACAGATGCTATGCCACAGCCTAGAAAGGGACCACAGACAAAGTGTCATGCTCACAGGAGCACAAGCAATGGGCCTCAGTGTCCTGAAAGGGAAAATACAGGAACCATCCAAGGTCCCAGTAACCACAGCAGGAGGTCCTCCAAGAGGCTCTAGTGATTGACAGATGGCGCACACAGACAGGCAGATGTTGACACAGTGACACCTGGGGAAATATGGAGAGAAAGATGGGGGATACACAGACAGATACGGGACAGGGAAAGAAGAGGCAACATGCACAGATAGTGGGCAACACGGACAGATCGGAGAGACACAGACAGACAGGGACACAGAGACTGATCAGTACATGTGGACACATGGGGACACAGAGACCTATGGGGACACACAGACTGATCAGGACACCTTTACAGTCATATGGGGAGTGGAGAAGGCGCACTGGTGAGGTTACCCCACAGACATAGACGAGAGGATATTCAGGACACTGGTAAAAGCTTCCAATGGGGGAAAAGCAGAGTCAAAAGTAGGCCAAAACACCTGCCAAGTGTATCCCACTCAAGGAAGAGAATGGACAGCCCCAATCCATCCACATTTCAATCCATCACAGTGGGGAGTCTGTGGTGGGCTATGGCAAAGGTAGCAGAAATCTATTCACAGATTCTCTGTCTACCTGAGGACAATTGCATGGTATGCATGGAAAGGAGCAGAGGCACCAGAAGGGCCTGAAATCTAGACCCAGGCAGAGAGTAGAGGAATCTTCCCCAAAATCCCATCCATGGGGCAGACCCTCACACTAGGGGTCCAGCTTTGAAACAGGGCTCAGATTAATTAAAGGGGGCCCACCAACAGTTTGCTATCCTGAGAAAGTACAATGGTGAAAAAGCACAGCTCCAAATGCGACAGAATTACCCAAAAGGAAATCTCTGGTCAAGAAAAGAGAATGGACCGCCAGAATCCACCCAGAATTCAATCAATCATGGGGTGTGCTGAGGATGGGCTCTTAGAAGACACCCCAGAAATCTATCCACAGACTGCCTATTGGCCCAGGACAGTTCCATTGTATACAAGGAAAGGAACAGTGTACACACAATGGACAGAAATCAAGGCCCAGGAAAGGGAAGATGAACCTGCAGGAATAACGTCTAAGACCTAAGGAATGATTGGTACTGCCAACTGAGGTGCCAGTGGCAACGCATTAAAATGTTCGATGAACGAGAACTGGAGAGTAGACGGCCCCTTGGTCAAGAGGGACACCAGGAACTAGGCCACAGTCTGCTGAATGAACTCCTCAGGGACAGAGGAGAAGAATGTGCAAGAAGAAATCCAACCCAGAAACAAAGCGATGAAAACAAATAGACTCAGAGAGATTTTGGATGAGGGACACTGATGCTATGCCACTGCCTAGACAGGGACCACAGGCAAAGTGTCATGCTCACAGGAACACATGCAATGCTCCTCAGTGCCCTGAAAGGGAAAATGCAGGAGCCATCCACGGTTACAGCAACCAGAGCAGGAGGCCCTCCAAGAGGCTCTACTGATTGACAGGTGGGGTCACATGGAAAGAAAGAGGGGGACACAGTAAGAGATGGAGAAACATGAAGACACAGATGCGGTATATAGGGAGAGATATGGGACACAAGGACAGATGAGGAAACAGAGACAGACAGTGAGACACATGGACAGATCTGAGACACACACAGCTGGGTACATAAAGAAAGATCTGGACACACAGATAGATGGGGACATGCAGACAGATGGGGACACATGGACAGATGGGGACACCTGAACAGATGGTGACACAGACCGATTGGAACACATGGAAAGGCACATGGGGAAACAAGGAGAGATAGGAGACACACAGACAGATATGGACAAACAGACAGAGAGGAGACACATGGACAGATGGGGACACACAGAAAGGCACATGGGGACACAAGGAGAGGTAAGAGACTCATGGACAGAACGGGACACACAGACTGATGAGGACACATGGACAGATAGATGGGGATACATGGACAGACACATGGGCACATACTGTCAGAGAGGAGATGCATGGACAGATGTGGACACATGGACAGATAAGGACACGCCATACAGATGGGACACATAGAAAGGTATATGGGGACACAAGAATTGATAGCAGACACATGGACAGATGTGGACACATGTACAGATAAGGACACACAGACACATGGGGATACATAGACTGACAAATGGGGATATACAGATAAACGAATGGGGACACACAGACACACAGATGTGGAGATAAGGACAGGCACATGGGCACACATGGACATATAGGTGACACATGGGCAGATGGGGACACACGGAAAGACAGATGGGGAGACATGGTGGTGAGGCAAATTCCCCGCTATGTATGCCATGGAACAAAGAAGATGAATCTGAAGCAAATCCCCAAACTTGGAGCTCATGGGCACAGCACGGTCCCTTCCAAGAACCGTAGAGCAGATCCCCTCAGGTCTGACAGAAGAAGTTCCTCTGACCTTCAATATTCCCCCAGTCATGACTGACAAAAGGATCTCAACCAGAATCCCCTAAATCAGCTGCACAGAGAAAGTCAAAAGACCCAACAAGAAAGCCCATGCAAAAGAGGTTGCTGAGCCAGCTACTTGGGGTATACAAGGGGCCCTAGAAATGTCTCCTCTGACTACATGGGGTATAAAGGCAATCCTTCAGTCTGAAAGGAAAGAAGTAAGTCCACCAGAAGCAATGGAAATGGAGCACCAGGGAAAGAGAAGGGGAATCTGTCATAAAATCCCATCCAAGCCATAGGCTTGCACAGCAGGGGGGCCTAGATCACATGGCATTAGATTCACTAACATCCATTCCCCAAAAGCATGCAGACCTGAGATTGTTCAATGGAGGAAAAGTACAGCCAAAAATAGGCCACAGTACCTGCCCAGTGTGTCCTTGGTCAAGGAAGGGTATGGACAGGCCAAATCAACCCAGAATTCCATGGTTCACAGTAGGGAACCTGTGGGAAGGCTGGGGCAAACACAGCAGAAATCTACCCACAGACTGTATGTTTGGCGAGGACAATTTTACACTGTACATGGAAAGGAGCAGAGGCACCAGAAGGGCCTAACATCTAGACTCAGGTAGAGAACAGAACAATCTTCTCCAAAATCCCATCCATGGATCAGGGCCTCACAGCAGGGGTCTCACCTTGACCTCCAGGGAAATTCGTTAAAGGGGAGGCACCAACAGTTTGCTGACCTGAGAAAGTACAACGGTGGAAAAGCAGAGTTGGAACAAGATGAGAACAGCCCCAAAGTAAGCCTCTGGTCAAGAAAATGGAGTAGACAGAATTCTATCACTAACAGCGGGACTGAGGATGGGCTCTAGCAGACACCCCAGAAATCTATCCACACACTGCCTATCGGCCCAGGACACTTCTAGTGTATACACGGAACGGACCACGATACCCACCATGGCCAGAAATCCACACCCAAGAAAGGGAAGAGGAATCTGCAGGAAAAAAGGCTAAGACCTAAGTAATGATGGGGACTCCCACCTGACGTGCCAGTAGTAACCCACTACAATGCTCCATGTATGGAAACTGGAGAGCAGACAGCCCCTTGGTCAAGAGGGAACCCAGAAACTGGGCTACAATCCCCCAAAGGAACTCCTCAGGGATAGAGGAGAAGAATGTGCAAGAAGAAATCCAACCCAGTAACAAACTGACAAAAAGACATAGGCCCAGAGAGATTTTGGATGCAGGGACACTGATGCTATGCCATGGCCAAGACGAGGACCACAGATGAAGTGTCATGCTCAAAGGAACACAAGCAATGGTGCTCAGTGTCCTGAAAGGGAAAATACAGGAACCATCCAAGGTCCCAGCAACCACAGCAGGAGGTCCGCCAAGAGACTCTAGAGACTGACAGGTGGGGGCACACAGACAGAAGGATGGGGACACAATGACAGGTGGAGAAACATGGAGAGACAGAAGGGGAATATATAGACGATATGGGTCACACGGACAAAAGAGGACACACAGACAGACAGTGACATGCACGGACAGATTGGAGACACACAGAGAGATGGGAACACACAGAGAAATTGGGACACATGGAAAGATGGGGACACACAGACTGATTGGGGACCAACAGACACATGGGGACACCTTCGCAGACATATGTGAATTGAACAAGGGGTACTTCAGTACTTGATGACCTGAGAAAGTACAATGGTGGAAAAGAAATGAATTCCACAGAATTCACAGAATTGAATTCTGGGACATTCTGGGTACCCGTAAAAGCCCCCTAGATCAGGAGGTGCATCAGAGGTGAGGCAAATTCCCTGCTCAGTATGACATACAACAAAAGAAGGTGAATCTGACGCAAATCCCCAAACTTGGAGCACACTGGCACAGCAGGGAACCCTTCCCTGGACCACAGAACAGAAGCCCACAAGTCTCACACAAGAAGGTCCTGTGACCTTCAATATTCCCTCAGTCATGACTGACAATAGGACTTCAACCAGAATCCTCTAAAGCCTCTAAAAGAGAGTCAGAAGATACAAGAGGAAAGGCCATGCAAAAGCAGTCAGGGAACCAGCTACTTGGGCTTTGCAAGGGAGCCTAGAAATGTCTCTATGACTCCACGTGCTCCCAAGGCAATCCTTCAGTCTGAAGGGAAAGCAGGAAGAGGACAAGAAGCACTGGAAATGGAGACCCAGGGAAAGAGAGGGGGAATCTTCCACAACATCCCATCTATGGCACAGGCTTTCACAGCAGGGGGCCTACACTGCACTCTGGGGCAGATTCCCTGACATCCATCCATAAACAGCATGCAGATCTTAGAAAGTCCAATGGAGGAAAAGCACAGTCAGAAGGAGGAGAAAGAACCTGCCAAGTGTGTCCCTGGTCAAGGAAGGGAATGGACACCATAAATGCACCCATAAGTCAACCATTCACAGTAGGGAGCCTGAATCTGGGCTGTGGCAGAGACAGCAGAAATCCACCCAGAGATTGTATATCTCCTGAGCACACTTCCAGGTTGCACATGGAAAGGAGCAGAGGCATAAGAAGGGCCTGAAATCTACAGCCAGGTAGAAAGTAGAGGAATCTTCCTCAAAATCTGGTCCATTGGTCAGGCCCACACAGCAGGGATTCAAACATGAATTCTGGCTCAGATACCTTAAAGTGGATCCACCAACAGTTTGCTGAACTGAGAACATACAATGGTGGAAAAGCACAGCTTCAAACAGATGAGAATTACCCCAAAGTATGCTCCTGGTCAAGAAAAGGGAATGGACAGCCAGAATCCACCCAGAAGTCAATCACTAACCATGGGAATGGGGGTGAGGATTGACTCTAGCAGACATGCCAGAAATCTATGCACACACGACCTCTTGACCACGAAGAGTTCTGCTGTAGATGTGGAAAGCAGAAGAGGTACCGAAATGGCCTGAAATCTGGAGCCAGGCAAAGAGAAGGGGAACCTGCAATAGAAAAGGGCAAGAGGCAAGTCATGATTCACAGCAGGGGGTCCAAGTCGAGGCTCCAGCAGCAACCTATTGTACTGATCCATGAATAATCTTGGTATGTCTAAGTCTGGTTGTGGAATTGTCTTACCGTCAATATCCTTTCGTGGTCAATGAGAAATTTTAATGTGATGTAATCATCCCTTCGTTTCTGCCCCTTCAGGTTTTATTGTTTGAATTCTACTTCATTAGGGGTGGAAGCCACCGCTCCAGCTTTCCTGAGCTTATCAATTTTGCTAGGAGCAGCACAGTAAATGTCTTCCATTGCCTCCTTTTCAATCTGTATGTGGCTTTCCCACTTAACTGTGCTGACTACTGCCACAATTTTCATAGATTTTGAGGGAGAAGGCACCTTAAACCTCATCTAGCTCCAAGCCTCTCATCTATGTCATGACCTTCCCAAAAGAAAATAAGCTTATCCTATCCCAGCAGAGCAGAAGCTGAAGGCAAGATAGCTACCTCACTTGTAAATATGTACTTCCAACCACTAACCAACCACAAGAACAGCTTGGTTGATTGATTGGCAAGGGTATACCCCATTGCAGAGTGTCATGCACGAAGAAAATTGAAGATTTTAAAGTCGGCATTGCAAGTTTTGGGAAAAAACTCAGTGTTGCCAGTAATGGTTTGCAAAAGCCAGTATGACCAATTTTGGTCAAAAAAGAAATTTACCAATTTGGTTCAAAATAGGACAGTACTACCATATTTGGTAAAAAAAAAAAAAATGTCTCTGCTGTGAGCAGTTGTTGACAAGTCAAGCATTGTTGGGTCAGCGGGTGTGTCACCACTACTGATGGGTATAAATAGAGGGCCAGAGCCCAGTGAAAACACTAACCCTGGGCCAACAAGCCTAGGAGGGAGGCCATCAACTTCCCTCCCCTAGGAAAGTGAGCAATAACCCAAAAGTCCAGAGATCATTGAAAGTTGGGTGTCAAGGTTGCACACTGGTCCTTCTAGATATTCTGAATAAAAATCTCAGTCCCTCCACAAATACTTTCAATTTGGGACTCATTGTTGTTCACTGCTCAATCTAGAATTGCTGAGTGAAAGTCTCAGTCCATCCACAAAGACTTTCAAGTTGGGACTCAGTGTTGTTCACTGCTCATTCCAGAGTTCCTGAGTGAAAGTCGCAGTCCATCCACAAAGACTTTCAAGTTGGGGAGCAAGGTTGTTCACTGGTCATTCTAGATTTTCTGAGGGAAAATCTCAGTGAGGTAAGGACCCTTGGCTCCTTCATCCTCACCCCCAAACTCTGTCACATTAGAGTCAGGTGGATCTATTCTACACATTCAAAAGAGTATGATACAAGTAGACGTGGCCTAAAGAAGTCCAACCTAATGTAGTTCTTTACGCTGCATGAATTGACCCTGGAAAATGGGGCTATGTCGATGGAGGAATATATACCTCCAGCTTTGGAAATCCTCACATTTCAAGGGGTCAGGAGGTATTTTTTAATCTCTTCATTTTGCAGCTCCCACAGCAGCAGCTGCAGCAAGAACAGGAGCAAGCCTCTCTAACCAAGATCCTTGTAAGATAAGACCTTCCTCAGCGTCAGGTTCTGTCAGACAATGTCACTCTCCTGGGGTTGCAGGAGTGCTCTGCATTACAGCATGCAAGAGAGCATGACGTCAGTGAGGAATAACATCCTGCAGCCTGTTTCCAGGAAGTTAAGGCCACCTCTCTGACGTTGATCATCCTAGATGCAATCTGCATTTTCTACATCCTAGATGCACTCTGCATCTTCTACATCCATCCTAGATGCACTCAGCCTTTTCTCTTCTTTGCATCTCTGTTGGTCACCAAATAAAGAGATTGGTTATGAAGAGACTCAAGGTTTCTCGTGTCTTTAATAATCTTTGTTTGGCAGTGGAACTGGCATATCTAAAAATCTCGGTTAACTGGTATTATTTATAAAAGTGACTCTAGATACATTCAGAGCACAAATTCAGAACCAAGCCACTCTGATGTGTGCCCATTAGGCTTCACTTAATTGGGACTAGAAATCGGGAACCAAATTATCTCTGGGACAAAATCACCTCTGCAGAGAAAATGGTCTCTTTGAGAAAATGGTCTAGAGTCCATGATAATTAGTCAAAAGAGACCTCATGTCACAAAGAAGGAGGAATAAGGAACATGCAACAGAATGGTTTAAAACTCAGTCAAGATTTCCTAGAAATCACACCACTTTAGAAAAAATATTGTTATTCTATAGATCAAGTAGAACGAACGAAGGATCATGCCGCCAGCTTTTTCCACAGCAAGATTCAGTTGGCAGAAAGTAAGGAACTTCAAGGCAATGAAGAATGCCCTGCTGTGCAAGGTTCTAAAGTGGGGGAGGGTGTGGCAGCATTTAGTGGAAGGTCCAAGTGGTGCCAGTAGGTGTGTGTCAGATGTTGGTTACATACACATCAGCCAAACTAAAGACAGCAGGTAGGCCACCAGGTTGTTTGTCCACAACAAATCATGATTGGACACAGGGAAGGAACAGAGGCTCGTTAAAGGACTGACTTGAAGGAGGGCACTGAGAAAATGCAGTTAGGAAAATGGAAATATCTGTGATATATTAGTATAGGGGGCTCCCAACATACAAGCTCCCTTCATTACCGCAGACCCCATCTCCCATCGTTAGTCCCTACAACACAACGGTTGTCCCAGGGTAAGGGTTCTATCCTTACTCCGTCACTTATATGCTATTTGGGTCATCCTTGATTATCTGTGTCTCAGACAACATCCTAGGACTTATCAAGGAGAGTTCCACACACAAACTTCAGAACCTGGAGCGCATCACAGGTTATCGACATATGCATCCATGAAAGCTGGGGCACAGTTTGGGAAGCCAAGGCCAGACCCATCCCCAAGGCAGTGTAGCTACAAATCCTCATACTGAGGAGACTGGATCTTTCTCACACTGATAATTAAAATTAACCCTTTCTTTGGAAATAAAAGTACTGACTTTCATTAGCAGACATTTCTAAAGAGGTAACACTAGTGATAAGAACTCAAAAGGATTTCAGAACAAATAATTTGTGCAGGTTCATGTTGTAACCTACAACTTTGCCAAAGCTGTTTAAGTTTTCAAGTAGTTTTTTACTTCAATCTCTGGGATTCTCTAAGTATATAACCATTTCATCTGCAAAGAGTGATGACCTAGTTTCTTCTTTGCCTATGCTAATTACTTCCATTCCCTTATCTTCTCTAATTGCTACAGCTAACATTTCTAGTACGGAAAGAATAATAATTGTGATAATGGACATCCTTGCTTCACCCCTGATCTTATTGGAAATGTATCTAGCTCATCTTCATTGCATATAAAGCTTGCTGAAGGTTTTAGGTACATACTGCTTATTATTTTATGGAAAGTTCCCTTTATTCCTATGCTCTCCAGTGTTGTTCAATAGCAATGGGTGATGTATTTTGTCGAAAGCTATTTTCTGCATCTATTCAGATAATCATGTGTTTTCTGTTAGTTTTGTTGTTGATGTGATCGATAATGGTAATAGTTTACCTAATATTGAACCAGCCCTGCATTCCTGGCATGAATCCTACCTGATGATGATGCATTATTCTCGTGATAAGTTGGGGTATTCTTTTTCATAAAATCCGAGATTCATTAGAGAAACTGGTCTATAATTTTCTTTCTCTCTTTTGGCAATATGAATTTGAATACGAAGCAAATCTCCGGACTGGGACACATCCATGGTCCAGGTCCTAACAGCAGGGCTGCTACCTTGAAATCTCAGTCAGCTTCCTTAAAGGGGATCCGCCAACACTTTGCTGAACCGAGAAAGCACAATGGTGGTAAAGCACAACCTGCAAACAGGCTAGAATTACCTCAGAATATGCCCCTGGTCACGAAAAGGGAATGGACAGCCAGAATCCACCCAGAATTCAATCACTCCCAGGAGGGCTGAGGATGGCCTCTAGCTTGCACCCCAGAAATATATCCACAGACTGCATATCAGCCCAGGACTCTTCCAGTGTATACCTTGAAAGGACCACAGTACCACAATGGCAAGAAATCAAGACCCAGGAAAGGGAAGAGGAATCTGCGGGAGATAGGTCTAAGACCTAAGAAATGATTGGGAATCCCACCTGAGGTGCCCGTTGCAACCTACCGATATGTTTCATGAAAGGAACTGGAGAGTAGACAGCCCCTTGGTCAAGAGGGAACCCAGAAACTAGGCCACAGTCCCCCAAAGGAATTCCCCAGACATAGAGGAGAAAAATGTGCAAGAAGAAATTCAATCCAGTAACAAATTGATGAAAAGAATGGGCCCAGAGGGATTTTGGGTGCAGGGGCACTGATGCTATGCTGCAGCCTAGATGGCAGCCACAGACAAAGTGTCATGCTCAAAGGAACACAAGCAATGCTCCTAAGGGTCCTGAAAGGGAAAATACAGGAACTGTCCAAGATAGTATTAACCACAGCAGGAGGTCCTCCAAGAGACTCAAGTGATTGACAGGTTGGGATGCAGGTGGGGAAACATGGAGAGACAAATGGGGGATATGCAAATAGATATGGGATACGTGGACAGATGAAAAAACAGATGGACAGATCAGGGACACGCAGAGAGATCGGGACACCCAGACAGGTAAGGGCACAGGGATAGACATGTGGGGGGTGTATTAAAAGGGCAATACTGAGGGAACCCCAGAGGAATGAATCCGGGGACACTCTGGGTGGGGCTATAAGCCTCGTGGATGAGGAGGTGTATCACTGGTGAGGTAAATTCCCTGCTAAGTATGTCATTCAAGGAAAGAAGATGAATCTGAACCAAAGCCCCAAACGTGGAACACACAGTCACAGCAGGAGACCCTTCCCTGGACCACAGAACAGATACCTTCAACTCTGACAGAAGAAGGTCCTGTGAGCTCCAATATTCCTTCAGTCATGACTGACAAGAGGATGTAACCAGAATCCCCTGTATCATCTGCCCAGGGAATGAGAGTCAGAAGACACAAGAAGGAAAGCCCATGGAAAAGCAGCTGGTGAACCAGGTACTTAGGCTTTACAAGGGGCCCTAGAAATGCCTCCACTGACTACACGTGGTCCAAAGGCAATCGTTCAGTATGAAGGGAAAGCAGTAATTCAACAAGAAGCAATGGAAATGGAGACACAGGCAAAGAGGAGGGAATCTTTCACAAAATTCCATCCAATCCACAGGCCTTCACAGGAGGGGGCCTACACTGCACTCCTGGTCAGATTCCTTGACATCAATCCACCAACAGCATGCAGACCTTAGAAAGTCCAATGGAGGAAAAGCACAGCCATAAATAGGCCAAAATAGTAGTTAAGTCAAGGAAGGGAATGGGCAGATGTAATTCATCCAGAATTCAATGGTTCACAGCAGGGAGCATGGGCATGGGGTTTGAAAAAGACAGCAGAAATCTATCCACAGATTGTATGTGTGCTGAGGACAAATGTCTGCTGTACATGGAAAGGAGCACAGGCACCAGAAGGGACTGGAATCTACACCCAGCTAGAGAGCAGAGGAATCTTTCCCTAAATCCCATCCTTGTGTCAGGCCCTCACAGCAGGGGTCCAACTTGAATTCTGCATCAGATTCATTAAAAGGGATCCACCAACACTTTGCTGACCTGAGAAGGTAAAATGGTGGAGAAGAACAGATAGAACTAAAATAGAAGTACCGAGTAAGCCCCTGGTTATGAAAAGGAAATGGACAGCCAGGATCCACCCAGAATTCAATCACTCAAAGGGGAGCTGATCATGTGTTCTAGCAGACACCCCAGAAATATATCCACACACTGTCTACCAGCCCTGGATGGTGCCAGTATATACAGAGACAGGACCAGAGTACCCACAATGGTCAGAAATGGAGACCCAGGAAAAGGAAAATGAATCTGCAGAAAAAATTCTAAGACCTAAAGAATGATTGGGAATCCCAACTGAGGTGCCAGTAACAACCCAAAAACTGTTCCATAAATGGGAACTGGAGAGTAGACAGTCCGTTGGCCAAGAGGGAAACCAGGTAGTATAATACCACACTCCCCTGAATGACCTCCTCAGGGATAGAGGAAAAGAATGTGCAAGAAGAAATCCAACCCAGTAACTAATTGAGGAGAAGAGACAGGCCCAGAGAGATTTTGGATGCAAGGACACTGATGCTATGCCACGGCCTAGAAGATGACTGCAGACCAAGTTTCATGCTCAAAGGAACACAAACAATGCTTGTCAGTGAACTGAAAGGGAAAATACAGAAGCCATCCAAGGTACCAGCAACCACAGGAGAAGGTCCTCCAAGAGGCTCTAGGGATTGACAGATGGGGATACAGGGACAGGTAGGGAAACATGGAGAGACAGATGGGGGATATACAGAGAGATGTGGGACACACGGACCGATGAGGAAACACGGACAGAGAGTGAGACACACGGACAGATCAGGGAAACACAGCCAGATTGGGACACGGACAGGTGGGGACACATAGACCGATGGGGACACATGGACAGATGAGGGCACCTGGAAACACATATGGGGAGTAGTCAAGGTGCAGTGGTGAGGGAACCCCACTGAAACGGATCTGGGGACACTCTGGGTACTGGTAAAAGCCAGTGCAGTAAGGATGTGACTTGCCCAAGTTCACACACCTAGTACGTGTCAAGTGTCTGAGGTGAGATTTGAACTTAGGTCCTCCTGACTCCTGCACTGGTGCTCTATCCACTGTACTACCTCAATGCCCCTAAGGAAATCCTTAAGTCTGGAGGAAAAGAAGAATGTGGACCAGAAACAGCAGATATGGAGACCAAGGGACAGATAAGGGGAATCCTTCACAAAATCCCATCAAAGCCACAGGCTTTCACAGCAGGGGGGCCTACACTGCACTCCGGGAAAGATTCCTTCACATCCATCCATCAAAAGCATTCAGACCTTAGAAAGTCCAATGGAGGAAAAGCACAGCCAGAACTAGGCCAAAGAACATGCCAAGTGTGTCCCTGGTCAAGGAAGGAAATGGACTGCCGAAATCCACCCGGAATTCCATCGGTCACAGTAGGGAGCCTGTGGGAAGGTTGTGGCAAAGACAGCAGAAATCCATCCACAGATGGAATGTCTGCTGAGGACAATTGCACGCTGTACATGGAAAAGATCAGAGACATCAGAATGGCCTGAAATCTAGATGCAGTCAGAGAGTAGAGAAATCTTCTCCAGAACCCATCTATGTTTCAGGCTGTCACTGCAGGAGTCCTACCATGAAATGTGGGTGAGATTAGTTAAAGGGAATTCACCAAGAGTTTGTACATCTGATAAAGTAGTAGAAAAGCACAGCTAGAAGGAGGCCAGAATTACCCCAAAGTATGCCCCTGGTCAAGAAAAGTGAATGGACAGCCAGAATCCAACCAGAATTCAATAACCAACAATGGAAATTGGGGTGTGGATAGACTGTAGCAGACACCCCAGAAATCTATCCACAGACAACCTGTTGGACCTGGACAGTTCTAGTGTAGACATGGAAAGCAGCAGAGGTGCCCAAATGTCCTATAATCCAGACTCAGGCAAAGAGAAGTGGAACCTGAAACACAAAAGTCTAAGAGGGAAGCAATGATTGACAGCAGGGGCTCCAAACCCAGGGTCCAGCAGCAACCCAGTGTAGTGATCCATGAACAATGATGGTTTGTCTAAGGGTTTTTTGTGGAATTGCCTTACTATCAATATCCTTTCATACTCAATGGTAAATTTTAATGTGACATAATCATCCCTTTGTTTCTGCCCCTTCATGTTTTATTATTAGAATTCCACTTCAGCAGGTGTTGAAGCCACAACTGCTGCTTTTCTGAGCTTACCAGTTTGCCTAGGAGCAGCACAGTAAGTACATGTCTTCCATGGTCTCCTTTTAAATCTGTATGTGGCTTTCTCACTTAGGTGTGCTGACTATAGGCGAAATTTTCATAGATTCTGAGCGACATGGCACCTTAAAAATAAGGTAGTTCTAGGCATGTTCTTTATATCATTACCTTCCCAGTAGAAAATAAGCTTATGACCTCATCCCAGGAGAGCATAGGCTGCAGGCAGGACAGCTACCTCACGTGCAAATATGTGCTTCCAATCACTAACCAACCACAAGCACAACTTGATTGATTGATTGATAACAACATACCCCATTCTACAGTGTCATGCATGAACAAAATGAAAGGCATGTCAGATTTCAAAGTCAGTATTACCATTTTTGGGGAAAAAAGTCAGTGTCACCACTGTTGGTTTTCTAAAGCCAGTATGACCAATTTGGGTTAAAAAAGGCAATTTACCATCTTTGATCAAAAGAAGACAGTACCACCATATTTGGTAAAAATGCCTGTGCTGTGACCGGTTGTTGAAATGACAAGCATTGTTGGGTAGATGGATGTATCACCCCTGCTGTCTGTGTGTCCCCATCTAATACTGTGTTCCCATCTCTCTGTCTAATGGAGGAAAAGCACAGCCAGCGCTAGGCCAAAGTACACTCCAAGTGTGCCCCTGGCCGAGGAAGGGAATGGACAGACAAAATCCAGCCAGAATTCAATCTTTCACAATAGGGAGCCTGAAGATGCAATCTTTCATACATAGCAAAACTCTATGCACACACTGTATCTGTGGAGGAGAATTGCCTGGTACACATAGAAAGGGCAGAGGCAACAGAAGGAGCTGAAATCGAGCCCCAGGCAGAGAGCAGAGGAATCTTCCCCAAAATCCCATCCATGGACCAGGTCCTCACAGAGGTGTACAAAAGGGAACGGACAGCCAGTAGCCACCCAGAGTTCAGTCACTCACAGTGAGGAGCTGAGGATGGGCTTCAGCAGACACTACAGACATCTATCCACAGACTGCTGATCAGCCCAAGATGGTTCCAGTGTATACATGGAAACGACCAGAATACCTATAATGATCTGAAAACAAGAACCAGGACAGAGAAGAGGAATCTGCCCCCCAAAATCTAAGACTTATGGAATAATTCACAGCATGGGGTCCCAACTGAGGTGCCACTATCAACCCACTAAAAGTATCCATGAACAGTCACTCAAGAGTAGACAGTCCCTTTGTCAAGAAGGACCCCAGGAACTCGGCCACAAGCCACCAAATGAAATCCTCAAGGAAAGAGGAGAAGAATTTGCAAGAAGAAATTCCACCTGGTAAGAAATTACCTAAAAGAAATAGGCCCAGAGAGATTTTGGATGCAGGGACCTTGGTCCTAGGCCTTGCCCTAGTGATGGACCACAGACTAAGGGTCATGCTCAAAGGAACACCACCAATGGTCCTCAGAGCCCTGGAAGGAAAAGTACAAGAACTATCCAAGGTGCCAGCAACCACAGCCTTCCAAAAGGCTCTAGTGATGAACAGAAGGAGACAGAAACAGAGAGATGGGGACACACGCACACACACAGATTGGGAAACACAGACAGAAAGCTGGGGACACGCAGACAGATGGGGACACACAGACAGAAAGCTGGGGACACGCAGTCAGATGGGGACACAGGGACATTTAGGAGCCACACAGACAGATAGGGACACACAGATAGATGAAGATCCAGACAGAGAGGAGCACATGGACAGATGGGACACACAGACTGGCTCCCGAGGGCCAGCTGAGGTCCATCTCTGGAGTAAGTTTCCACACTGAGAGTGCTCCACATCAATGAAATCAGAGATCCAAAGCACACAAAGAAAAGAAAAGTCCTACCAAAGAAATATTCACTTTTAAAGCTTACTCTGCTGCTCTCAGTGAACTAATTCATTATTGCCGGATTTTTTTTTGGTAAACAAAAGTGACAGTAGACTTGGATTTCCACTGCTGTGAAAATAAATCCACTGGTCTGTACACAGTGACATGGACTCACACGTGCTTAAAGCACTGCTATCATGTGGCAGCGGTGGAGAGAGGGCACAGAAGGGCAGATGGATAAGGATCCTTCTGGTGGGCATTCTACAGGTCCTCCACACCATAAAACCAACTGTGGGTACAAGTGAATGGGAAAGCAGCCTTAAGGAAATCCACCTTTATGATACCATTTGCCTTGCAACACAGTATTTCCTAGTGCATCATCATTCTGATGGATTTCAGGGCATCCATTACATTTCCTGGAGGAAAACATATACATCTTGATTTGCACATAACGAGTTCCCTTTGTAATCCTACATTTTCTGCACTAAGCATATTTTTTGAAAGTTTTCTGAGTCTTCAGCAAGCTTCCAGAGGGGTCAAGGACACCCAAAACAAGCTTAAGGGGACCCTTACTCCATGAAAGGATTCAGCATTTGCCTGTTTATTGGTATAAAGGCGGTCATATTGATGGGAACTTGTATTACTTTCAGTGTTCTTTTGGGAAGGAATACAAAAGGCTTTTCACAGATTCTCATTGACATGAGAGCCAATGCAAGCTTGGAGGCAATTTTCTTTTAGGGGCTATACAGATAGTCATGTCCTATCATGCAGGAAGCCCTCTGGACTTTTCAAGGGGAAACTCCCCTTGAAATCAGTTGTCTCCACGTTTTACAAACAGTCTGCATGTTTAATGGGCTACAAGGGGCAACAAAATTAGAAAGGTGGAGGGGAATTCTGAGGCCATTTCAGTCCAACTCCTGGACAAGGACCTCCACTGCAGGAAGCCAGCAAGAAGTCACCTAGTCTTTGCTGCCAGAGTTCCTGGACCTGGGGACCCATGTTGTCCTGAGACCATACATTCTGCTTTGGGATAGTTCTAATTATTATCAAGTGTTTCCTCAGTCAAGCTTCAAGTTCTACCTTCTTTTCTACCTACCTTGGGAATTTTGGAAGTGTCAATGAATTGAGATGGTTATTCTGTAGAACCTTCCTCAGTGTGGCTCCAATTAACTTTTGGTAATTTAAATACTGTTGAATAATTTTGAAAAAGGAAATGTGTACAGGGAGATGAGCAGGACAGGGATGGGTCTGAAAGATGCTACAGATTCCTCCTGCACAAGGCACTTCTGTCCCCTCTGGGCTAGGTTAGGCAAAGCTTGCCTTACCATGTCAGAGGGGTTCCATGCCTCCCTGGTCACATGCCTTTCTCTCTTGTCTGGTCCCATTTCCTCACCACCTTCGTTTCATTTCTTCATTGTATTTGGAATCAGAAGACCCAGAGGGCCCATCCTGCCTGTCCCTGTTCCCTGTGGCCTGTCACCAGTGGGTTCCTGAGCAAGTTAACTTCTTTGGGCCCCAGGGCTACCTCCTATGTAAAACCAGGGGATTGGACTGGGTGGAACTGCTCAAGTCCCATACAGGTGGACAACTGATCCTGTTCCTGATCCCACACCTGAGCCTCAAGCTCAAGCTGATTGAATGCAGCTCATTTTGATTTTCCAGGGAAAAGGTTAAGTCATTTGGAGCCTTCAAGGTCTGTGCAGTATGTCTTAGAAGGGTAACCATGGGGAAGGCATGAAGAAAGTCTCAGAAGTTTTAGGTATTTTCTAGTCTCATCCTGAGGAGTTTGGGCAGTCAAATGTCTATGAATGTAGGATGTATGTCCTGAGGATCATGGGGAAACGAGAGGAAGTGGGGTGGGAAAGCAGAGAGTAACCTAATTGATGGTTTTCTATATTGAACCATGGGGGGAGGAGTATATCTTCTCTGCAACGATGAGACGGAAGGGGTCATTGGGAAGGGGGAGGAATCCAAAGGCTTCCTTGCACGTTTGAAGTAAAGAAGCTGAGAACAGGTATGATGCGACAAAGCACACACACACAGACACACAAACACACACACACACAGGATAGGTATAACAGAACTTTTATTTTTTTAACTAATTGGCTTTAATGAATTCATTGTTCTAGGAAGGACAGGTTCTCGACGGTAAGCATCTTCAGCATCGTGGTCATCTCCCTGTACACCTCGTCCAGGTACTGGACGACAGGAGAGCTGCACACCTCGTCCACCCCTTCTTGGTCCTGGTCTTCATAACAGTTCAGCAAAGCTACCATGGCCACGTACTCGTCGCTGAACTGGAAGGTCGGAAAATTGACACAGCAGTCTTGCAGGCACTGGGAGGCAGCAGAAAAATCCCGGCCACACAGGTGGGCTAGACACTGCGCCAGGGCTCTCTGGTGGCACATGGTGAAGCCCTCCACCTTGGCATACAAGTGCTTCTCCTGGCTGAGGGAGATCGCAGCGTCCCCGTAGCGCTGGAGCCGCACCAGAAGCTTGGAAGCTCGGCTGCTGAAGTCCAGGGCCGGCAGCAAGTGCTCGTCCGCCTCAAAGAGCTGGGATGCCCGCTGGTAGAGGGGCACCACCTGGTGCGGGATCTGGCTCTCCAGCAGCTGGCTGAAGCGCCTCAAGGTGCAGGCTGCGACGTCTGCCGCTCCACGCTCCAGGGACAACGAGACAGCCCGCTTCACCGCCTGGGCGGCCTCGCCCAGCTGCTCGGACTGGCTCAGGTACAGGCTGGCTCGCTCGTAGGCCATGGCGGCACGGAGGGGCACCCGGTTTTGCTCGTGGGCCTCAGCCTCCTTGAACAAGGCTCCCGCGGCCTCCTTCAGCTGGTGAGCGCTGCTGAAGGCTAAGGCGGCCTTGGCGAACTCTCTCGCAGCCTTCCCGTAGTCCGGCCTCCATCGGAACAGCCCGAGGCGCGTGTATTGGGTGCCCTTGGCCAGGCACCGCAGGGCTTCCCTGGATTTCTCTTCCTCCATGGCCGGGGCGGACCAGGATCACCCGAAAACGGCGTGGAGACGGGCAGAGGGAGAGCCGTTGCCCACCTTCGCAACGGAACCCAACGGAGTGTGGGGCTGAGCGTTGGGGGGGAGGGCCGCCAATGGAACATCCCAGGGATTGCAGAAGAACCCTGCGGGAGGTCCCCGGAGTCAGAGCCACGGTGGAGCTGGGGCCGGGGTGACAGGGCCTCCCGAGTCCGTGCAGAGGAAGAAGGACCTCTCGCAAGGGGGCCATCTGGGCAAGGAGGTGGCCGAACCCGCAGCGAGGGAGTCTGTAGAGCATCCAGAGCTGGCTAGCCAAAGAGCTGGGCCAGCCTGGGGGGAGGCTGGACCAAAAAGGACCGATGGAGAGGCAGAGGGGAACCCAAGGTGGGCGGAGGGAGGGAAGGGGGTCTGTGCAGGGAGAGCCACAGGGCTCACACCTAGGAAGTGACACATCACACTCCTATGGGCGGCTGAGGGCAGGGGAAAGAACAGGGGTGATGGGGGGGCGGGGAAGGCTCCTTGGGAACAGCAGCAGAAGAGGTCACCAGGAACCACACAGGACCACGGGGAGAGAGGCTGCTGGCCAAGCTGTTAGCCTGGCCAGGGGTTACCCTCTATCACCAGGGATTCAGCTCTGCCAGTCTATAAATTTCGGGAGAATTGGTTTAATACCAATTGATGAAAGAAAACAGAGGAAAAAGAACATGATTCAAGGGTGTGCTTCATGGGGGAGGGAAACCTGGAAATGTCCTCTGGACACAACCTCACAGCCATAGGATCACAGGTGTAGAGCTGGGAAGGGCCATCACAAGCCAGTATCCTCAACAGAGGAGGAAACGGAGGCACAGAGGTTAAATGACTTGCCCAGTGAGACACAGGAACTAAGGGAGGCTCCATTCACGCCCAGGTCCCCTGACTCCCCAAGAATCGTATCCACCACACTACATTCCCGATGATGACATATGATGATTTTTAATGAAACAAACTTTTCTGTAGGAGGTTTATCCAATAACTTTCAAACTGTTTTTTTGTTAAGGTCTACCAGATCCCACTGAGACAAATCTGAAAGAAGGTTCAGGATCTTCCAAGCTGCATGAGATGAGAAATAAGGTGAGTTCCAGGCAAAGGACTCTGAGAGCCATGAGCAAGAGGAGCTGATTATTGGAGAGAGTATCTAACTGAGTGAGATTTCCATGTCAGGGCTGGAAGTTGGGGAAAGACTGGGAAAGGAATCATGCAAATGGTAGCACCTGGGCTGGGAAGGCTGGGCTGGGTCAAGGCAAGCCTGGAAGGAAAAAGGAAGTGTTCAGGAAATATTGGTCAAACCTAAAGGGTGGGCAAAGGTGGCAGGAAGTACAAAGAACTCCCTAGTAAGGCAGAAGCACGTAATCCCTGAAGGAAAAGAGCCATGCTTTGGGCTGAAAAGATAAGATGATGGCAGGTTACAGAGACAACAAAAGCAAAGTTGAGCATTTGTGTCATGTGCTGCAAGCTCTAGGGAGGCACCTCAGAAATCCATCCCCAGATGTCCAGTAAGCCAGAAGAGATCCAGTGTATATATGTAAAGCAGCAGAGGGACCAGAATGGCCTGAAATCCAGACCCAGGCAAAGAGAAGAGCAATCTGCCACACAAAAGGCTAAGAGAGAAGTCATGATTCACCACAGGGGGTCCCACCAAGCTTCCAGTACCACCCCACTGTAGTGATCCTTGAATAATGACTGGAGAGTAGGCAGCCCCTGGTGCAAGACTGACCCGACTACTGGGCCAGAATCCCCCAAATAACCTCCTCAGCTACAAGGAGCAGAAAGTTCAAAAACAAATCCCACCCAAGAACAAATTGGTTAAACAATATAGGCCTGGAGAGACTTTGCATGTAGGGACACTGATGCCATGTCAGGGCCTATAGCTGGACCACAGTGGAAGTGTTCTGCTCAACTAACCTAAGCAATGAGCCTGATTGCCCAGTAAGGGGGATACAGGAATCCTCCAAGGTGCCCCAGCCACAGCAGGAGGTCCTCCAAGGGGCTCTGGTGAGGGAACCGCACAGAAATTGATCTGGGGACATTGTGATGACTGAGAAAAGTCTCCTGGGTTACAGGGAGCATCCGCGGATGGGCCAATTCCCCACAAACTTCGTGATAGAGCAAATGAAGATGTATCTGAACAAAGCCCTCCACTTAGAACTGGCTGTCCTGGTGGGACTACACCACACACTACAGAACAGGTCCTCTCGTACCTGTCAGAAGATGTTCTTGTGACCTTCAATATTCCCCCAGTTGTGCCTGACAGTAGGATCTCAACCAGAATCTCCTTAATCAGCTGGCCCTCGAAAGTGAATCAGAGAGCAACCAGAAAGCCCATGCAGAAACAGTCAGTGAGCCAGCTCCTTAGGCTGTAGAATGACCTGGGAAGTGTCTACAATGACTACATGTGATCCAAAGGCAATCCATCAGTCTAGAGGGAAAGCAGGAAGTGGACCTCCTGAAATGGAGACTCTGGTATACAGGAAGGTAATCTTATACAAATCCCATCCATGGGCCAAGCCTTCACAGCAGGGGGACTAACATTGTACTCTGGGCCAGAATTCTTCACCTTGATCCACCAACAGTTTGCTGACCTGAGAAAGTACAATGGTGGGAAAACACAGCTAGAGCCAGACCAGGATGGCCCAAAAGTATGCCCCTGGTCAAGAAAAGAGAACAGACCGCCAGAAACCACCAAAAATGCAATGCCTCTGAGGGGTCTGAGGATGGGCTCTAGCAGACACCCAAGGAATATATCCACAGACTGCTTATTGAACCAGGATGGTTCCAGTGTATGCATCAAAAGGACCAGAGTGCCCACAATGGCCAGAATTCGAGACCCAGGAAAGGGAAGAGGAATCTGCAGGAAAAAAGTCGAAGACCTAAGGAATGATTTAGAGTGCCATCTGAGGTGCTAGTACCAATCCACTAAAATATTCCATGGACAGGACCTGGAGAGTAGACAGCTCCTTGATCAAGGGGGACCCCAGAAAGTAGGTCTCAGTGTCCCAAATGAACCCCTCAGGGATAGAGGAGAAGAATGTGCAAGAAGAAATCCAACCCAGTAACTAACTGTTGAGAAGAAACAGGCCCAGAGAGATTTTGGATGCAGGGACACTGATGCTATGCCACGGCCTAGATGGGGACCACAGACAAAGTGTCATGCTCAAAGGAACACAAATAATGCTTCTCAGTGCCATGAAAGGGAAAATACAGGAATCATCCAATGTACCATCTAGCACAGCAGGAGGTCCTCCAAGAGGCTCTAGTGATTGACAGATGAGAGACAGTGGGACACACGGACACATAGAAGACACACAGACAATGAAGGACGCACAGACAGATCAGGAAACACAGACAGACAAATGAGGACATACAGACAGATGGGGACACACGGACAGACACATGGGGGCACACAGACAGACACATGGGGATACAGAGACAGATGGGGACACATGGACAGACAGTTGGACACACAGACACATAGGAGACACGCAGTCAAATAGGGACACACAGACAGATCGGGGCACACAGACAAACACATGGGGACACACAGACATATAGGAGACACATAGACAGATAAGGACACAGAGACAGATGGGGACACATGGAAAGACTCATGGGGACACAAGGAGAGATAAGAGAGATACTGACAGATGGGGACAAACAGACAGATACGAGACACATGGACAGATAGGGACACAGGAACACATGGGGAAACACGGACAGATAGACGGGGATACATAGACAGACAGATGTGCACACATAAACAGACTCATGGGCACACACAGACACATAGGAGACACATGGACAGATGGGAACACATGGACAGATAAGGATACAAAGACAGATTGGGACACATGGACAGATGGAGACACACAGACCAATGGGGACACTTGGATGGATGAGGACACCTGGACAGATATACGGGGAGTATCCAAGGGGTAATGGTGAGGGAACCCCACAGAAATGGATCTGAGGAAATTCTGGGTACTGGTAAAAGACTCCTGGGTAAGTAGGTGCATCAGTTGTGTGGCAAATTACCTTCTCAGTATGCCACACAGGAAAAGAAGATGAATCTGAAGAAAATCCCCAAACGTGGAGCTCCTGGGCAGAGCAGGGGACCCTTCCATGGACCACAGAACAGAACCCCTCAAGTCTGACAAAAGAAGGTCCTGTGACCTTCAATCTTCCCTCAGTCGTGACTGACAATAGGGTCTCAACCAGAATCCCCTGAATCAGTTTCCCAGAGAAAGAGAGTCAGGGGACACGACAAGAAAGGCCATGCAAAAGCAGGTGGTGAACCAGCAACTTCGGCATTACAAGGGGCCCTAGAAATGTCTCCACTGACTACAGGCTGTGCCAAGCCAGTCCTGCAGTCTGAAGGGAAAGCAGGAAGTGGACAAGAAGCACAGGAAATGGAGACCCAGGGAAAGAGTAGGGGAATCTTCCACAACATCCCATCCATGCCACAGGCCTTCACAGCAGGGGGGCCTGCACTGCACTCTGGGTCAGATTCCCTCACATTCACGCACCACCAGCATGCAGACCTCAGAAAGTCCAATGGAGGAAAAGCACAGCCAGAAGTAGGCCAGCCTACCTGGTCAAGGAAGGGAATGGACAGCCCAAATCCATCCAGAATTCAATCCTTCACAGAGGCGCTGAAGATGGGCTCTAGAAGACACCCCAGAAATACATCCACAGACTGCCCCTCAGCCCAGGATGGTTCCAGTGTTTCCACAGAAAGGACCAGAGTACCCATCAGAAATTGAGACTCAGGAAAGGGAAGAGGAATCTGCTGGAAAAAATCTAAGACCTAAGAGATCATTGGGAGTTCCACCTGAGGTGCCCATAGCAACACATTAAAATGTTTGATGAATGAGAACTGTAGGGTAGACAGCACCTTGATCAAGAGGGATGCCCAGAACTAGGCCACAATACCCCAAATAAACTCCTCAGGAATAGAGAAGAATGTGCAGGAAGAAATCCAAACCAGTAATAATTTGATGAAGAGAAATAGGTCCAGAGATATTTTGGATGCAGGGACACTGATGCTATGCCACGGCCCAGACTGGGACCACAGACAAAGTGTCATGCTCACAGGAACACAAGCAATGGGCCTCAGTGCCCTGAAAGGGAAAATGCAGGAGCCATCCACATTTACAGCAACCACAGCAGGAGGTCCTCCAAGAGGTTCTACTGATTGACAGGAGGTACACATGGAAAGAAAGAGGGGAGCACAGTGAGAGATAGGGAAACATGAAGACACAGATGGGGCCTATACAGAGAGATAAGGGACACAAGGACAGATGAGGAAACAGAGACAGACAGTGAGACACATGGACAGATCTGAGACACACACAGTTGGGTACGTAAGACAGATCTGGACCACCATTGTAATCTGGGCCAGAATCCTTAACCTGGATCCACCAACAGTTTGCTGACCTGAGAAAGTACAATGGTGGGAAAGCACAGCTAGAGCCAGACCAGGATGGCCCAAAAGTATGCCCCTCGTCAAGAAAAGAGAATGGACAGCCAGAAACCACCAAAAATGCAATCCCTCTGAGGGGGGCTGAGGATGGGCTCTAGCAGACACCCAAGGAATATATCCACAGACTGCTTATTGAACCAGGATGGTTCCAGTGTATGCATCGAAAGCACCAGAGTACCCACAATGGCCAGAATTTGAGACCCAGGAAAGGGAAGAAGAATCTGCAGGAAAAAAGTCGAAGACCTAAGGAATGATTGAGAGTGCCATCTGAGGTGCTAGTAGCAACCTACTAAAATATTCCATGCACAGGAACTGGAGAGTAGACAGCTCCTTGGTCAAGAGGGACCCCAGAAACTAGGTCTCAATCTCCCAAATGAACCCCTCAGGGATAGAGGAGAAGAATGTGCAAGAAGAAATCCAACCCAGTGACAAATTGATGCAAAGAAATTGGCCCAGAGAGATTTTGGATGTAGAGACACTGATGCTATGCCATGGCCTAGATGGGGACCACAGACAAAGAGTCATGCTCAAAGGAACACAAGCAATGCTTCTCAGTGCCATGAAAGGGAAAATACAGGAATCATCCAATGTACCATCTAGCACAGCAGGAGGTCCTCCAAGAGGCTCTAGTGATTGACAGATGAGAGACAGTGGGACACACAGACGGATCGGGACACACAGACAGATCAGAAAACACAGACAGACAAATGAGGACATACGGACAGATGGGGACACACGGACAGACACACGAGGACACACGGACACATAGGAGACACGCAGAGAAATAGGGACACACAGACAGATCGGGACACACAGACAAGCACACTGGCGCACACAGACAGATAGGAGACACATGGACAGATGGGGACACACAAACAGATGAACACATGGACAGATAGATGGGGACATATGGACAGATGGGGACACATGGAAAGACACATGGTCACACAAGCAGATAGGAGATACATGGACAGATGGGGACACATGGACAGATAAGGACACACAGACAGGTGGGGGCACATAGGCATACAAATGGGGATACAAAAGACAGATACATGGGGACTCATGGACAGAGGGGGACACACAGACATATAGGGGTCACGTGGATGGAAGGGACCACAAGAACAGATGGTGACACACAGACAGATGGGGACACAGGGAAAGGCACATGGGAACACAAGGAGAGATAGGAGACACACAGATAGATGGGGACAACGAGACAGATAGTGGACACATGGACAGACTTATGGTGACACAAGGACAAGTGGGGAAAAATGGAGAGACAAATGGGAACACACAGACAGATGGGGAAAACAGACAGTCATATGGTGAGAGAAGAAAAGAAGGGGACACACGGACAGATTAAGAAATAGGGACAAATAAGAACACACAGAGAGATGAGGAGACACAGACAGGCCTATGGAGACACACAGACAGACCGGTAGGGGACACACAGATAGGGACACATGAACAATCACATGGGGACACACGGACAGATGGGAGACACATAGACAGATGGACACAAATGGACAGATGGCAACATGAGGAAACACAGATAGATGGGGACACACAGACAGACACATGCAGACGTGCAGATTAGCCAAGGGGTTCTCTTGGGGGAACCCCACAGAAATTCATCCGGTCTGGGGACATTCTGGATACTGGTAAAAGTCCCCTGGAGCAGGAGGTGCATCAAAGGTGAGGCAAATTCCCTGCTCAGTATGCCATACAACAAAAAGATGAATCTGAACCAAAGTCCCAAATTTGGAGCACACGCGCATAGCAGGGAACCCTTCCCTGTACCACAGAACAGAACCCCTCAAGTCTGACAAAAGAAGGTCCTGTGACCTTCAATATTCCCTCAGTCATGACTGACAATAGGACTTCAACAAGAATCCTCTTTCTAGCTGCCCAGGAAAAGAGAGTTAGAAGATACAACAAGAAAGGCCATGCAAAAGCAGTCCAAGAACCAGCTACTTGGTCTTTACAAGGGGCACTAGAAATGTCTCTATGACTCCACGTGCTCCCAAGGCAATCCTTCAGTCTGAAGGGAAAGCAGGAAGAGCACCAGAATCACTGGAAATGGAGACCCAGGGAAAGAGAAGGGGAATCTTCCACAACATCCCATCCAAGGCACAGGCCTTCACTAGCAGCGGGTCCTACATGGCACTCTGGGTCAGATTCCCTGACATCCATCCTCCAACAGCATGCAGATCTTAGAAAGTAAAATGGAGGAAAAGAACAGCCAGAAGTAGGCTAAAGAATTTTCCAAGTGTGTCCCTGGTCAAGGAAGGGAGGGAACACCTTAAATGCTCCCAGAATTCAATCATTCACAGTAGGGAGCCTGTGGGTGGGCTGTGACAAAGACAGCACAAATCTATCCACAAATTGTATGCCTGCAGAGGACAACTGCACATTGTACATGGAAAGGAACAGTAGCACCAGAAGGTTCTGAAATCTAGACCCAGGCAGAGAGTAGAGGAATCTTCCCCAAAGTCCCACCCATGGGTCAAGCCCTGACAGCAAGGGTCCTACCTTGAAATCTGGGCCAGATTCCTTAAAGGGCATCCACCAACAGTTTGCTGACCTGAGAAAGTACAATGGTGGAAAAGCTCAGCTCCAAACAGCGCAGAATTACCCCAAAGTATGCCCCTGGTCAAGAAGATGGAATGGACAGCCAGAATCCACACAATCCAATTACTCACAGCGAGACGGAGAATGGGCTTTGGCACACACTCAGGAAATATATTCACAGACTGCCTATAGGCCAGGGACAGTTCCAGGGTATACACGAAAAGGACCAGAGTAGCTACACTGGCCAGAAATTGAAACCCAAGAAAGGGAAGGGGAATGTGCAGGAAAAGTTACACCCGAGGTGCCAGTAGCAACCCACTAAAATGTTTGATGAACGGGAACTGGAGAGTAGAAGCCCCTTGGTGAAGAAATACCCCAGGAACGAGGCAATGATGCCCCAAATAAACACCTCAGGGATAGAGGAGAGGAATGTGCAGGAAGAAATCCAACCCAGTAACAAATTGATGAAAAGACATAGTCCCAGAGAGATTTTGGATTCAGAGGCACTAATGCTATACCACTGTCTAGACGGGGACAAAAGACAAAGTGGCATGCTCAGAGGAACACAAGCAATGGTGCTCAGTACCCTGAAAGGGAAAATACAGGAGCCATCCACAGTGACATTAACCACAGCAGGAGGTCCTCCAACAGACTCTAGAGATTGACAGACAGGGACAGGCAGACAGACAGATGTTGACACAGAGACACCTGGGGAAACATGAAGAGAGAGGGGATACAGTGAAATATATGGGACGCATGGACAGATGAGGAAACACGGACAGACAGTGAGGCACATGGCCATATTGGGGACACACATGCAGATTGGGACACAAGGACAGATGGGGACACACAGACTGATGGGGACACACAGGCAGATGAGGACATCTGGAGAGATATATAGGGAGTAGCCAAGGGGCCCTGGTGAGGGAACCCCACAGAAATGGATCTGGGGATATTCTGGGTACTGGTAAAAGCCTCCTGGAAAAGCAGGTGCATCAGTAATGAAGCAAATTCCCTGCTACATATGCCATACAACAAAGATTAATCTGAAGCAAAGCCCGAAACTTGGGGCACACGGGCACAGCAGGCAGCCCTTCCATGAACCACAGAAGAGATCCCCTCAAGTGACAAAAGAAGCTCCTGTGACCTCGAATATTCTCTCAGCTGTGACTGACAATAGGATCTCAACCAGAATCCCCTAAAGTAGCTGCCCAAAGGGAGTCAAAAGACAAATCAAGAAAGCCCATGCCAAAGCAGTCTTTCAGCCAGCTACTTGGGTTTAGCTGGGGCGCTAGAAATGTCTCCAAGGACTACCCGTGGTCCCAAGGCAGTCCATCAGGCTGGAGGGAAAGCAGGATGTGGACCAGAAGCACGAGATATGAAGACCCAGGGAACCAGAAGGGAAATCTTTCAAAAAATCCCATGCAAGCCAAGGGACTTCCCAGCAGGGGGGCCTAAACTGCACTCTGGGTCAGATTCCCTGACATCCATCCAACAGCAGGGTGCAGACTATAGAAAATCCAATGCTAGAAAGGAACAGCCAGAAGTAGGTCAAAGTACCTGCCAAGTGTGTCCCTGGTGAAGGACGGGAATGGACAACCTAAATTCACCCAGAATTCAACCATTCACAGTAGGGAGCCTGTAGGTGGGCCATGGCAAAGACAGCAGAAATCTACCCAAAGACTGAATATCTGCTCAGGACAATTTGAAGATGTATATGCAAAGGAGCAGAGGCACCAGAAGGACCTGAAATGTAGACCCAGGCAGAGAGAACAGGAATCTCCCCAAAAATCCCATCCATGGGTCAGACCCTCACACTAGGGTTCCAGCTTTGAAACCAGGGTCAGATTACTTAAAGGGGATCCACCAACAGTTTGCTAACCTGAGAAAGTACAATGGTGGAAAAGTACATCTTGAAACAGTCCAGAATTACCTCACAGTATACCCCTGGTCAAAAGAAGGGAATAGACAGGGACAATCCAGACAGAATTCAATCAGTCACAGCGGGGCTGAGGATGGGCTCTGGAAGACACCCCAGAAATATGTCCACAGACTGCCTATCAGTCCAGGATGGTTCCAGTGTATACCCTGAAAGGATGAGAGTACCCGAAATGGCCAGAAATAGAGATCCAGGAAAGGGAAGAAGAATCGGCAAAAAGATAGTCTAAGACCTAAGGAATGATTGGGAGTCCCACCTGACGTGTCCATAGTAACACACTAAAATGTTTGATGAATGAAATCTGGAGAGTAGACAGCCCCTTGATCAAGAGGGATCCCAGGGGGGAGGAGCCAAGATGGCGGAGTACAAAGACACACAGATGTTAGCTGTGAACCCACAGCCCATAAAATTCCTGTAAAGAAGAACTCCCAACAAATTCTGGAGCAGCAGAAGCCACAAAACAACGGAGCAGAGGAGATTTCTGCTCCAGAGAACCCTGAAAAATTGACGTGAAAGGTCCGTCGCGCACTGGACCCTGAGCACAGCCCAGCCCTGTCTTGGCTGCGCAGCACTGAGAGGATCAGATGCGAGCAGGCGTCAGGGACAGAATCTCCAGCAGCCATGCAGGTCCCTCTACTCACGGGTACAAAGGTCAGTGAGAACTCTCTCACTTTTTGGCTCGCCAAGAGGGGAGCAGGGTGTCCCCATAACTCGGGCCCCCTTGGGAGGCAGCAACAGAGGTGGCAGCAGAAAGGGGCTCCCAAAGCAGGCAGGAACCAGGAGCCATTGTTGAAGGTCTCTGCATAAACCCCCTGAGGGAAATGAGCCCTGTGTGGCAGCCCTGCCCCCATCTGAGCACCTGAACTTAATCTCACACTGAGTGGCAGCCCTGCCCCCTCCAAAAGCCTTGAGGCTGAGAAGCAGCATTTGAATCTCGGACCCCAAGCGCTGGCTGGGAGGATCTGGAGGCGAGGTGGGTATGGAGAGGACACTAAGAAGTCAAGTCACTGGCTGGGAAAATGACCAGAAAAGGGGGAAAAAAATAAGACCATAGATGGTTACTTTCTTGGTGAACAGATATCTCCTCCCATCCTTTCTGATGAGGAAGAACAATGCTTACCATCAGGAAAAAATGCAGAAGTCAAGGCTTCTGTATCCCACACATCCAAAATAAATATTCAGTGGGCTCAGGCCATGGAAGAGCTCAAAAAGGATTTTGAAAATCAAGTTAGAGAGGTGGAGGAAAAAACTGGGAAGAGAAATGAGAGAGATGCAAGAAAAGCAGGTCAACACCTTGCTAAAGGAGAACCAAAAAAATGCTGAAGAAAATAACACTTTGAAAAATAGGCTAACTCAATTGGCAAAAGAGGTTCAAAAAGCCAATGAGGAGAAGAATGCTTTCAAAAGCAGAATTAGCCAAATGGAAAAGGAGGTTCAAAAGCTCACTGAAGAAAATAGTTCTTTCAAAATTAGAATGGAACAGATGGAGGCTAATGACTTTATGAGAAACCAGGAAATCACAAAACAAAACCAAAAGAATGAAAAAATGGAAGATAATGTGAAATATCTCATTGGAAAAACCTGGAAAATAGATCCAAGAGAGACAATTTAAAAATTGTGGGACTACCTGAAAGGCATGATCAAAAAAAGAGCCTAGACATCATCTTTCATGAAATTATCAAGGAAAACTGACCTGAAATTCTACAACTAGAGGGCAAAACAAATATTGAAAGAATCCACCGATCACCTCCTGAAAGACACCTTAAAGGAGAAACTCCTAGGAATATTGTGGCCAAATTCCAGAGTTCCCACGTCAAGGAGAAAATATTGCAAGCAGCTAGAAAGGAACAATTCAAGTATTGTGGAAATACGATCAGGATAATACAAGATCTAGCAGCTTTTACATTAAGGGATCAAAGGGCATAGAATATGATATTCCAGAAGTCAAAGAACTAGGACTTAAACCAAGAATCACCTACCCAGAAAAACTGAGTATAATACTTCAGGGGAAAAATTGGTCTTTCAATGAAATAGAGGACTTTCAAGCATTCTTGATGAACAGACCAGAGCTGAAAAGAAAATTTGACTTTCAAACACGAGAATGAAGAGAAGCATGAAAAGGTAAACAGCAAAGAGAAGTCACAAGGGACTTACTAAAGTTGAACTGTTTACATTCCTACATGGAAAGACAATATTTGTAACTCTTGAAACTTTCCAGTATCTGGGTAGTGGGTGGGATTACACACACACACACACACACACACACACACACACACACACACACACACACACACCACAGAGCACAGAGGGAACGGAATAGGATGGGATCATATCTTTAAAAAATGAAATTAAGCAGTGAAAGAGAAATAAATTGGAAGGAGAAAGGAGAAATGAAATGGGGCAAATTATCTCTCATAAAAGAGCCAAGGAAAAGACTTATTAGTGGAGGGAAAAAGAGGGGAGGTGAGAGAAAAACATGAAGTTTACTCAAATCACATTCCACTAAAGGAAGCAATAAAATGCACACTCATTTTGGCATAAAACCTATCTTACAATACAGGAAAGTGGGGAAGAAGGGGATAAGCAGGGTGGGGGGGATAATGGAAGGGAGGGCAATGGGAGGAAGGAGCAATTTGAAGTCAACACTCCTGGAGAGGGACAGGATCAAAAGAGAGAATAGAAGAAATGGGGGGCAGGATAGGATGGAGGGAAATATAGTTAGTCTTATGCAACACGACTATCATGGAAGTCATTTGCAAAATTACACAGATATGGCCTATATTGAATTGCTTGCCTTACCAAAGGGAATGGGTGGGGAGGGAGGGATGAAGAGAAGTTGGAACTCAAAGTTTTAGGAACAAGTGATGAGTACTGTTCTTGCTACTAGGAAATAAGAAATACAGGTAATGAGGTATAGAAAATTATCTGGCCACAGAGGACAAAAGAGAAGATGGGGACAAGGAAAGGGAGTGATGAGAGAAGAGAGAGCAGATTGGTGATAGGGGCAATCAGAATGCTCGGTGTTTTGGGGTGGGGGGAAAGGACAAATGGGGAGAATATTTGGAACTCAAAATGTTGTGAAAATGAATGTTAAAAGTTAAATAAATAAATTTAAAAAAAAGAGGGATCCCAGGAATTAGGCCACAATACCCCAAATGAACGTCTCAGGAATAGAGAAGAATGTGTAGGAAGAAATCCAACCCAGTAACAAATTGATGAAGAGAAATAGCTCCAGAGATATTTTGGATGCAGGGATACTGATGCTACGCCACAGTGTAGACAGGGACCACAGACAAAGTGTCATGCTCACAGGAACACAAGCAATGGTGCTCAGTGTCCTGAAAAGGAAAATATAGGAACCAGCCAAGGTCCCAGCAACCACAGCAGGAGGTCCTCCAAGAGACTCTAGACATTGACAGGTGGGGGCACACAGACAGAAAGATGGGGACACAGTGACAGGTGGAGAAACATGGAGAGACAGAAGGGGAATATATAGACGGATATGGGTCACACGGACAAAAGAGGACACACGGACAGACAGTGACACGGATGGACAGACAGGAGACACACAGACAGATGGGGACACACAGAGAGATCAGGACACATGGACAGATGGGGACACATGGACAGATGGGGACACACAGACACATGGGGACACCTTCACAGACATATGCGGACTAAACAAGGGGTAGTTCGCTACTTGCTGACCTGAGAATGTACAATGGTGGAAAAGAAATGAATTCCACAGAATTCACAGAATTGAATTCTAGGGCATTCTGGGTACCCGCAAAAGCCCCCTGGATCAGGAGGTGATTCACTGGTGAGGCAAATTCCCTGCTCAGTATGCCATACAACAAAAGAAGGTGAATCTGAAGCAAATCCCCAAACTTGGAGAATATGGGCACAGCAGGGGACCCTTCCCTGGACCACAGAACAGAACCCCTCAAGTCTGACACAAGAAGGTCCTGTGACCTTCAATATTTCCTCAGTCATGACTGACAATAGGACTTCAACCAGAATCCTCTAAAGCCTCTAAAAGAGAGTCAGAAGATACAAGAGGAAAGGCCATGCAAAAGCAGTCAGGGAACCAGCTACTTGGGCTTTGCAAGGGAGCCTAGAAATGTCTCTATGACTCCACGTGCTCCCAAGTCAATCCTTCAGTCTGAAGGGAAAGCAGGAAGAGGACAAGAAACACTGGAAATGGAGACCCAGGGAAAGAGAGGGGGAATCTTCCACAACATCCCATCCATGGCACAGGCTTTCACAGCAGGGGGCCTACACGGCACTCTGGGGCAGATTCCCTGACATCCATCCATAAACAGCATGCAGATCTTAGAAAGTCCAATGGAGGAAAAGCACAGTCAGAAGGAGGAGAAAGAACCTGCCAAGTGTGTCCCTGGTCAAGGAAGGGAATGGACACCATAAATGCACCCATAAGTCAACCATTCACAGTAGGGAGCCTGAATCTGGGCTGTGGCAAAGACAGCAGAAATCCACCCAGAGATTGTATGTCTCCTGAGCACACTTCCAGGTTGCACGTGGAAAGGAGTAGAGGCATAAGAAGGGCCTGAAGTCTATACCCAGGTAGAAAGTAGAGGAATCTTCCTCAAAATCTCATCCACTGGTCACGCCCACACATCAGGGATTCAAACATGAATTCTGGCTCAGACTCCTTAAAGTGGATCCACCAACAGTTTGCTGAACTGAGAACATACAATGGTGGAAAAGCACAGCTTCAAAGAGATGAGAATTACCCCAGAGTATGCTCCTGGTCAAGAAAAGGGAATGGACAGCCAGAATCCACCCAGAAGTCAATCACTAACCATGGGAATGGGGGTGAGGATTGACTCTAGCAGACATCCCACAAATCGATGCACAGACCACCTGTTGACCTCGAAGAGGTCTGGTGTAGACTTAGAAAGCAGAAGAGGTACTGAAACGGCCTGGAATCCGGAGCCAGGCAAAGAGAAGGGGAACCTGCAATGCAAAAGGCTACGAGGCAAGTTGTGACTCACAGCAGGGGTTCCAATCCCAGGTTCCAGCAGCAACCTATTTTAGTGATCCATGAACAATCTTGGTATGTCTAAGTCTGGTTGTGGAATTGTCTTACTGTCAATATCCTTTCGTGGTCAATGAGAAATTTTAATGTGATGTAATCATCCCTTCGTTTCTGCCCCTTCAGGTTTTATTGTTTGAATTCTACTTCATTAGGGCTGGAAGCCACCACTCCAGCTTTTCTGAGCTTATCAATTTTGCTAGGAGCAGCACAGTAAATGTCTTCCATGGTCTCCTTTTCAATCTGTATGTGGCTTTCCCACTTAACTGTGCTGACTACTGCCACAATTTTCATAGATTTTGAGGGAGAAGGCACCTTAAACCTCATCTAGCTCCAAGCCTCTCATCTATGTCATGACCTTCCCAAAAGAAAATAAGCTTATTCTATCCCAGCAGAGCAGAAGCTGAAGGTAGGACAGCTACCTCACTTGTAAATATGTACTTCCAATCACTAACCAACCACAAGAACAGCTTGGCTGATTCATTGGCAAGGGTATACCCCATTGCAGAGTGTCATGCACGAAGAGAATTGAAGACTTTAAAGCTGGCATTGCAAGTTTTGGGAAAAAACTCAGTGTTGCCAGTAATGGTTTGCAAAAGGCAGTATAACCAATTTTGGTTAAAAAAAGAAATTTACCAGTTTGGTTCAGAAGAGGAGAGTACTATCACATTTGGAAAAAAAATGTCTCTGCTGCGAGCAATTGTGGAGATGTCAAGCATTGTTTGGTCAGCGGGTGTGTCACCACTACTGATGGGTATAAATAGAGGGGCAGATCCCAGTGAAAACACTAACCCTGGGCCAACAAGCCTAGGAGGGAGGCCATCAACTTCCCTCCCCTAGGAAAGTGAGCAATAACCCAAAAGTCCAGAGATCATTGAAAGTTGGGTGTCAAGGTTGCACACTGGTCCTTCTAGATATTCTGAATAAAAATCTCAGTCCCTTCAGAAAGACATTCAAGTTGGGACTCAATGCTGTTCACTGGTCATTCCAGAATTCCTGAGTGAAAATCTCAGTCCCTCTACAAAGGTTTTCAAGTTGGGGAGCAAGGTCGTTCACTGCTCATTCTAGACTTTCTGAGGGAAAATCTCAGTGAGGTAAGGACCCTTGGCTCCTTTATCCTCACCCCCAAACCCTGTCACATTGGATTCAGGTGGAATTATTCTACACATTCAAAAGAGTATGATACAAGTAGACATGGACTAAACAAGTCCAACCTAATATAGTTCCTTGTGCTAATTGACCCTGGAAAATGGGGCTATGTCGATGGAGGAATACATACCTCCAGCTGTGGAAAGCCTCACATTTCAAGGGGTCAGGAGGTATTTTTTAATCTCTTCATTTTGCAGCTCCCACAGCAGCAGCAGCAGCAGCAGCACCAAGAACAGGAGCAAGCCTCTCTAACCATGATCCTTGTAAGATAAGACCTTCCTCAACATCAGGTTCTGTCAGACAATGTCACTCTCCTGGGGCTGCAGGAGTGCTCTGCATTACAGCATGCAAGAGAGCATGGCGCCAGTGAAGAATAACATCCTGCAGCCTGTTTCCAGCAAGTTAAGGCCACATCTCTGGCGCTGATCATCCTAGATGCATTCTGCATCTTCTACATCCATCCTAGATGCACTCAGCCTTTTCTCTTCTTTGCATCTCTGTTGGTCACCAAATAAAGAGATTGATTATGAAGAGACTCAAGGTTTCTCGTGTCTTTAATAATCTTTGTTTGGCAATGGAACTGACATATCTAAAAATCTCAGTTCACTGGCAGTATTTGTAAAAGTAAGTCTAGAAACATTCACAGCACAATTCAGAGCCAAGCCACTCTGATGATGTGCCCATTAGGCTTCACTTAATTGGCACTAGAAATTGGGGTCCAAATTATCTCTGGGACAAAATCATCTCTGCAGAGAAAATGGTCTCTTTGAGAAAATGGTCTGGAGTCCTCGATAATTAGTCAAAAGAGACCTCATGACACAAAAGGAGCAATAAGGAACATGTAACAAAATGGTTTAAAACTCAGTCAAGATTTCCTAGAAATCACACCACTTTAGAAAAAATATTGTTATTTTATAGGTCAAGTAGAACAAACGGAGGATCATGCTGCCAACTTTTTCCACAGCAAGATTCAGTTGGCAGAAAGTAAGGAACTTCAAGGCAATGAAGAATGCCCTGCTGTGCAAGGTTCTAAAGTGGGGGAGGGTGTGGCAGCATTTAGTGGAAGGTCCAAGTGGTGCCAGTAGGTGTGTGTCAGATGTTGGTTACATACAGATCAGCCAAACTAAAGACAGCAGGTAGGCCACCAGGTTGTTTGTCCACAACAAATCATGATTGGACACGGGGAAGGAACAGAGGCTCGTTAAAGGACTGACTTGAAGGAGGGCACTGAGAAAATGCAGTTAGGAAAATGGAAATATCTGTGATATATTAGTATAGGGTGCTCCCAACATACAAGCTCCCTTCATTACCGCAGACCCCATCTCCCATCGTTAGTCCCTACAACACAACGGTTGTCCCAGGGTAAGGGTTCTATCCTTACTCCGTCACTTACATGCTATTTGGGTCATCCTTGATTGTCTTTGTCTCAGACAACATCCTAGGACTTATCAAGGAAAGTTTCACACGCAAACTTCAGAACCTGGAGTGCATCACAGGTTATCGACATATGCATCCATGAAAGCTGGTTTAATGTTTGGGAAGCCAAGGCCAGACCCATCCCCAAGACAGTGTAGCTACAGAGGAGACTTAAGCATTTCTTTGGAACTGAAAGTGCTGGATTTGATTAGGAAACATTTCTAAAGAGGTAACACTAGTGATAAGAACACAAAACAATTTCACAACAAATAATTTAAGGAGAAATCTTTGTACTTCTGCTGTGTTTCTCCCTCACCCCCCCAAACATGCTCTGTGAAATCTTGGGAACATGCCACATGATGTCACTTTATAGTATCATCTGAATATAGAGGGATGTAGCAGAGACCTAGAAGCCTAGCATATGATGTCATAATACAATCCTTTTTCATTTGTTGAGCTGGAGCTGGCAGAAACATGACAGATTCGCATTCTTCTTCCTCAGGCTGCCTTCAAACCCAATATTCAGTGGCTCCCTTACATCTCCACAGGGGTGAATGACACTGGTCTCCTCAGTGATGCTCAAGTGCATGGCATGGATTCTGATACCGGGGGCATCTCTGCCCAGGGTTCCGTGTTATGGGAACCCTTTTGCTAGGATAGATCGAGATGGAAATGTCACCAGTGACCTGGCGGGTCTGAGACTCACACGGAGCCTGCCCTGCTCCTGGCTCTGGAAGGCCCACATAAACTGCCTGGAACATTGTTTGCCACAGCCAACACACGCATCTCACAATCAGGGTAAGAAGCTAGCATCTGGAACACTGTAAGGTGCCTCTGAAGCAATCTCCTGGCAAAAGATGACCAGAGACTAGAAAATCCTTTGGGCCCTTGTCTAGAGAGATAACATGGCCTGGGGGATGTCCAAGGGACCTGAGCAGCTGATGGGTGTGCCTGTGGGTCCAAAAGAATAGGACACAAATGAAGAAGCCCAAAGATGAGGCTCATGCAGTATGTTGGTTGGTTGTCCTTCAGTCTGGAAGAGGACCAAAATGACATCACTGCCATAAAGTCAAGTTTCCCTGTGTCTGACTATGGCTGATCAGCCCCGCTGGGAGCTCAGAATGCTCTACCAGATGTTGGGCACAGACGCAGTATGTCGACTCTAAGGTTAGACCTAGTAGACTGGGAACAGTACCTACCTCCAAGACGAACTTTCAGACTGGAAGTAGGAATAAGACCATGCCTATGTCTACAGTGTACTGAAACAGGATGCAGAAAGTGCTTACAGCTGGAAAGCTGTAGATGAAAACAGCATCCTCACTGCTTGGGGCGGGGGTGAACAGTTTAGCAGCGATTTGGTCTCCTTGGAAGATAAACAGTAGTGAAAATATTGTTAAGGGCTCTGGCAACCTCTAGCCTCCAGGACTCAGGCTCTATGGGCCATCGCCCCCTGTGGTGGCTAAGGGGGATGAGAAGCCTTTGCCCAAACATGGATCTCACTGTTTCATGCCCCTCGATGAATAAGGCATGTTCAGACACTTCTCCCCATGTGAAAGACTTCCTACAAAGAGATGACATCTCAGAAGCCTGGAAGTCAGGGCCTTGGGGGGGAGGTTAATAACGTTAGTATAACCATCGTCGTCATCATCATCATCTTCAGAGACACTTTTATTCTGAATGAAAGATTGGAATGCGCTTTACGTGTACACTTCAACCATCCCATGACGTCAGTGGGAAAGGGATTAGGACCTGGGGGTGCAGGGAGTAAGAAGTATGGACATGGAGTCATGGACATGAGTTCTAGGACTGCCCCAGACGCCACCTCTCTGTGTGATCCTGGGTGGGTCATTCAACCATACTTTCCCCCTCTGTAACCTGAGGGGAACTCTAGCACCTAGCTCTGTCCTCTATACAAATGACTGGCTGACATCAGTTCTTTATACCTTAGTTTGTGGTCAGATGTCCTGAAGGCTCTGCACTTATTTAAATAAAACAGAAATGCCCTGATCTCCAGGTAGGTATCAAACACAGTGTTTCCCACGTGACAGTCAAGTGTGTAAGCCCTTTCAAGTCCATCTTCCTTTTTCAGTTTGTCCCGTCTGTAAGTGGAATGTTGAATCCCCACTTTGTCCTTGCTGGTCTCTCTAAGTCTTGTTTTGGAATTGCCTTAATATCAAGATCTTTTCGTCCTCAAGGGTAAATTTTGATGGGACATAATCATCCCTTTGTTTCTGTCCCTTCAGTTTTGTAATTGGAATTCAACTTCCTTAGACGTGGAAGCCACAACTGCTGCTTTCTGCTTATCAATTTGTATTGGAACATGTCTTTCATGGTCTCCTTTTAAATCTGTATGTGGCTTTCCCACTTAGCTGTGCTGACTATAGGCACAGTTTTCATAGATTCTGAGTGACATGGCACCTTAAAAATCAGGTAGTTCTAGGCCTGTCATTTACGTCATTACCTTCCCAGTAGAAAATAAGCTTATGACCTCATCCCAGGAGAGCATAGGCTGCAGGCAGGACAGCTACCTCACTTGCAAATATGTGCTTCCAATCACTAACAAACCACAAGCACAGCTTGACTGATTGATGGACAATGACATACCCCATTCTACAGTGTCATGCATGAACAAAATGAAAGGCATGTCAGATTTCAAAGTCAGTATTACCATTTTTGGGGAAAAAAGTCAGTGTCACCACTGTTGGTTTTCTAAAGCCAGTATGACCAATTTGGGTTTAAAAAGGCAATTTACCATCTTTGATCAAAAGAAGACAGTACCACCATATTTGGTAAAAATGCCTGTGCTGTGACCGGTTGTTGAAATGACAAGCATTGTTGGGTAGATGGATGTATCACCCCTGCTGTCTGTGTGTCCCCATCTAATACTGTGTTCCCATCTCTCTGTCTAATGGAGGAAAAGCACAGCCAGCGCTAGGCCAAAGTACACTCCAAGTGTGCCCCTGGTCAAGGAAGGGAATGGACCGACAAAATCCAGCCAGAATTCAATCTTTCACAATAGGGAGCCTGAAGATGCAATCTTTCATACATAGCAAAACTCTATGCACACACTCTGCATCTGTGGAGGAGAATTGCCTGATACACATAGAAAGGGCAGAGGCAACAGAAGGAGCTGAAATCGAGCCCCAGGCAGAGAGCAAAGGAATCTTCCCCAAAATCCCATCCATGGACCAGGTCCTCACAGAGGTGTACAAAAGGGAACGGACAGCCAGTAGCCACCCAGAGTTCAGTCACTCACAGTGAGGAGCTGAGGATGGGCTTCAGCAGACACTACAGACATCTATCCACAGACTGCTGATCAGCCCAAGATGGTTCCAGTGTATACATGGAAATGACCAGAATACCTGTAATGATCTGAAAACAAGAACCAGGACAGAGAAGAGGAATCTGCCCCCCAAAATCTAAGACTTATGGAATAATTCACAGCATGGGGTCCCAACTGAGGTGCCACTATCAACCCACTAAAAGTATCCATGAACAGTCACTCAAGAGTAGACAGTCCCTTTGTCAAGAAGGACCCCAGGAACTCGGCCACAAGCCACCAAATGAAATCCTCAAGGAAAGAGGAGAAGAATTTGCAAGAAGAAATTCCACCTGGTAAGAAATTACCTAAAAGAAATAGGCCCAGAGAGATTTTGGATGCAGGGACCTTGGTCCTAGGCCTTGCCCTAGTGATGGACCACAGACTAAGGGTCATGCTCAAAGGAACACCAGCAATGGTCCTCAGAGCCCTGAAAGAAAAAGTTCAAGAACTATCCTAGGTACCAGCAACCACAGGAGATCTTCCAGATGGATCTAGTGATGGACAGATGGAGACACAAACAGGGAGATAGGGACACACGCACAGAGAGATTGGGACACACAGACACATGGGGACACATGGACACACAGATGGAGAGATATAGACAGATGTGACACAGACCAATGGGGACACAGAGACCGATAGTGAACCATGGACAGATATGGACACACAGATAGGGACACATGGAGAGATAGGGACACACAGACATACAGCTAGGTACACTCTGACAGATGGGAACATATGGACTGATAGACACACGGACAGATGGGGCACACAGACAGAAGGGGACACAGACAGAACGATGGGGACACAAAGGTGCATGGGTCCACATAGACAGATGGGGACACACAGATAGATGGGAAAACATGGACAGACAGGTGGGGACATACTGACAGATACATGAGGACACACAGACACATGGAAACAGGGTTCTACCTTTCCCCCATGCCACCTTGCTGCCTGTTGCATAAGGGTAAGAGAACATGCATTTATTCTATCACATCAGCTTGTCCTCACAACAACCCTGCGGGGGAGGTGCATTCACTATCTCTATTCTACAGATGGTGAAACCAAGGCAAATTTTTTAGAGCAATTTGCCCAGAGTCACACAGTTATGAATAATCTGAGGCCGAATCTGAACTCAGGTCTTCTTGATCCCACGGATGGCTCTCTATCTACTCTGTCTGCTTCCTAAAGCCAACAGGTACATGTAGAGATACATGCAAGACACATACAAAGTAGATGGGAGGTCTCTTTGGAAGGGGAGGTCCTAGTAGCCAGGGAACTGGTCAAGGGCCCATATACAAGGTGATGCTTGAACTGTTCCTGAGAGAACCCAGGAATGCTGAGAAGTAAAGGAGGAACGGGAAAGCACTTTGGGACCTGGAGAGGCAGTTGGTGTAAAGGTAGAGATGGGAGATGGTTTGAATTGAGAAGCTCCTTACACTGGTTTAATCCAGTTGAACCCATGATGTTTTGGACCAAGACAGCAAAGATGTATTGGAAAGGTAGTCTGGGTTTCTGCAGCAGTCTCTTCTGCCTCCTCCAAATTGGATACTGCACCTGTCCATCTAGGACTGGGTGCTGAGGGAACTGGAGATTTAGAATAGGTCTCATGGAAAGTGAACTTTTTCTTCCTGCTTAGTGATTTACCTGACTGAAGTGAGCTACTGCTTCCTGACTGAAGCCACGGATGATTATCCCACAGACAGAGGAATATGTCTGCCTTTGGGATGAGAAAGTCATCTCTAGCCTCACTCCTAGAGAAGGGAACTGAGCACTTTCTGCTCTCTCACTAGTGGTGCTCATTTTGCCAGCTGCTGGGACTTTTCTTCACATTGTGTTTGCTTCTAAACTTACTCCACTTTCTAACAAAATTAATTACATCCTGCCATTTGCAGTGACTTTCTTTTAAACTTTCAGCTTTCTTTTCATAACTGTCAAGCCTGGAGTTTCTTTGCCATGGAATTCTACATCACATGGAATGGTATATCAAATGATATATTTCCAGCAGATCCACTGAAATCAGCAGGCCCATGCATCTTGTCCACATTGAAACATGAAAAGACAGACAAAACAGGGAAACAGTGAAATGATTCAACGTGGAGAACAGCTTTCCCAGAGCTCCAGTTCCATCCGTGTAATAAAACATCACTGTTTTCTACTTTGTGGTTTGTTTTCCTAGATCACTATGTTAAAATGAGCCAAGTGTAACTGAGGGCAAAAAGTCTCCTTTTGGCATGGATGCTGTATTCTGTTTTGTTTCGAAAACGTATGCTATAAGAAGACAAAAGGAACATGGAAGGAGTGGTAGATAGAGAGATCAGCCTGACAATCAGCAAAAGCCTCAGATGCAGAAAAGTGACTTCAAGACAGGTTTGTAAGTACCACCTCGAACAGACAAGTCTCTTGCCAAGAAGCTCCCGAGGGCCAGCTGAGGTTCATCTCTGGAGTAAGTTGCCACACTGAGAGTTCTCCACATCAATGAAATCACAGATCCAAAGCACAGAAAGAAAAGAAAAGCCCTACCAAAGAATATTCACTTTTAAAGCTTACTCTGCTGCTCTCAGTAAACTAATTCCTTAGTGCCGGATTTTTTTTTTTTTTTGGTAAACAGAAATGACAGTAGACTTGGATTTCCACTGCTGTAAAAATAAATCCTCTGGTCTCTACACAGTGACGTGGACTCACACGTGTTTAAAGCACTGCTATCCTCTGGCAGAGGTGGAGAGAGGGCACAGAAGGGCAGATGGATGAGAATCCTTCTGGTGGGCATTCTATAGGTCCTCTACACCATAAAACCAACTGTGGCTAGAAGTGAACGTGAAAGCAACCCTAAGGAAATCCATCTGTATGATACCATTTGCCTTGCAACACCATATTTCCTAGTGCATCATCATTCTGATGGATTTCAGGGTATCCATTACATTTTGTGGAGGAAAAAACATACATCTTTATTTCCACATAATTAGTTCCCTTTGTAATCCTATGTTTATGCATTGAAGCATATTTTTTGAAAGTTTTCTGAGTCTTCAGCAAGCTTCCAGAGAAGTCAGGATACCCAAAACAAGCTTAAGGGGATCCTTACTCCATGAAAGCATTCAGCATTTGCCTATTTATTGGTAGAGAGGCGGTCATATTGATGGGAACTTGTTCTACTTTCAGTGTTCTTTTGGCAAGGAATGGAAAAGGTTTCACAGATTCTCATTAACATGAGAGCCAACACAAGCTGGAGGCAATCTTCTTTTCGGGGCTATACATAGTCCTATCCTGTCATGCAGGAAACCCTCTGGACTTTTCAAGGGGAAACTCCCCTTGAAATCAGTTGTCTCCACATTTTACAAACAGCCTGCATGTTTAATGGGCTACAAGGGGCAACAAAATTAGAAAGGTGGAGGGGAATTCTGAGGCCATTTCAGTCCAGCTCCTGGACAAGGACCTCCACTGCAGGAAACCAGCAAGAAGTCACCTAGTCTTTGCTGCCAGAGTTCCTGGACCTGGGGACCCATGTTGTCCTGAGACCATACATTCTGCTTTGGGATAGTTCTAATTATTATCAAGTGTTTCCTCAGTCAAGCTTCAAGTTCTACCTTCTTTTCTACCTACCTTGGGAATTTCAGATGTGTCAATGAATTGAGATGGTTATTCTGTAGAACCTTCCTCAGTGTGGCTCCAATTAACTTTTGGTAATTTAAATACTGTTGAATAATTTTGAAAAAGGAAATGTGTACAGGGAGATGAGCAGGACAGGGATGGGTCTGAAAGATGCTACAGATTCCTCCTGCACAAGGCACTTCTGTCCCCTCTGGGCTAGGTTAGGCAAAGCTTTCCTTATCATGTCAGAGGTGGTCCATGCCTCCCTGGTCACATGCCTTTCTCTCTTGTCTGGTCCCATTTCCTCACCACCTTCGTTTCATTTCTTCATTGTATTTGGAATCAGAAGACCCAGAGGGCCCATCCTGCCTGTCCCTGTTCCCTGTGGCCTGTCACCAGTGGGTTCCTGAGCAAGTTAACTTCTTTGGGCCCCAGGGCTACCTCCTATGTAAAACCAGGGGATTGGACTGGGTGGAACTGCTCAAGTCCCATACAGGTGGACAACTGATCCTGTTCCTGATCCCACACCTGAGCCTCAAGCTCAAGCTGATTGAATGCAGCTCATTTTGATTTTCCAGGGAAAAGGTTAAGTCATTTGGAGCCTTCAAGGTCTGTGCAGTATGTCTTAGAAGGGTAACCATGGGGAAGGCATGAAGAAAGTCTCAGAAGTTTTAGGTATTTTCTAGTCTCATCCTGAGGAGTTTGGGCAGTCAAATGTCTATGAATGTAGGATGTATGTCCTGAGGATCATGGGGAAACGAGAGGAAGTGGGGTGGGAAAGCAGAGAGTAACCTAATTGATGGTTTTCTATATTGAACCATGGGGGGAGGAGTATATCTTCTCTGCAACGATGAGACGGAAGGGGTCATTGGGAAGGGGGAGGAATCCAAAGGCTTCCTTGCACGTTTGAAGTAAAGAAGCTGAGAACAGGTATGATGCGACAAAGCACACACACACAGACACACAAACACACACACACACAGGATAGGTATAACAGAACTTTTATTTTTTTAACTAATTGGCTTTAATGAATTCATTGTTCTAGGAAGGACAGGTTCTCGACGGTAAGCATCTTCAGCATCGTGGTCATCTCCCTGTACACCTCGTCCAGGTACTGGACGACAGGAGAGCTGCACACCTCGTCCACCCCTTCTTGGTCCTGGTCTTCATAACAGTTCAGCAAAGCTACCATGGCCACGTACTCGTCGCTGAACTGGAAGGTCGGAAAATTGACACAGCAGTCTTGCAGGCACTGGGAGGCAGCAGAAAAATCCCGGCCACACAGGTGGGCTAGACACTGCGCCAGGGCTCTCTGGTGGCACATGGTGAAGCCCTCCACCTTGGCATACAAGTGCTTCTCCTGGCTGAGGGAGATCGCAGCGTCCCCGTAGCGCTGGAGCCGCACCAGAAGCTTGGAAGCTCGGCTGCTGAAGTCCAGGGCCGGCAGCAAGTGCTCGTCCGCCTCAAAGAGCTGGGATGCCCGCTGGTAGAGGGGCACCACCTGGTGCGGGATCTGGCTCTCCAGCAGCTGGCTGAAGCGCCTCAAGGTGCAGGCTGCGACGTCTGCCGCTCCACGCTCCAGGGACAACGAGACAGCCCGCTTCACCGCCTGGGCGGCCTCGCCCAGCTGCTCGGACTGGCTCAGGTACAGGCTGGCTCGCTCGTAGGCCATGGCGGCACGGAGGGGCACCCGGTTTTGCTCGTGGGCCTCAGCCTCCTTGAACAAGGCTCCCGCGGCCTCCTTCAGCTGGTGAGCGCTGCTGAAGGCTAAGGCGGCCTTGGCGAACTCTCTCGCAGCCTTCCCGTAGTCCGGCCTCCATCGGAACAGCCCGAGGCGCGTGTATTGGGTGCCCTTGGCCAGGCACCGCAGGGCTTCCCTGGATTTCTCTTCCTCCATGGCCGGGGCGGACCAGGATCACCCGAAAACGGCGTGGAGACGGGCAGAGGGAGAGCCGTTGCCCACCTTCGCAACGGAACCCAACGGAGTGTGGGGCTGAGCGTTGGGGGGGAGGGCCGCCAATGGAACATCCCAGGGATTGCAGAAGAACCCTGCGGGAGGTCCCCGGAGTCAGAGCCACGGTGGAGCTGGGGCCGGGGTGACAGGGCCTCCCGAGTCCGTGCAGAGGAAGAAGGACCTCTCGCAAGGGGGCCATCTGGGCAAGGAGGTGGCCGAACCCGCAGCGAGGGAGTCTGTAGAGCATCCAGAGCTGGCTAGCCAAAGAGCTGGGCCAGCCTGGGGGGAGGCTGGACCAAAAAGGACCGATGGAGAGGCAGAGGGGAACCCAAGGTGGGCGGAGGGAGGGAAGGGGGTCTGTGCAGGGAGAGCCACAGGGCTCACACCTAGGAAGTGACACATCACACTCCTATGGGCGGCTGAGGGCAGGGGAAAGAACAGGGGTGATGGGGGGGCGGGGAAGGCTCCTTGGGAACAGCAGCAGAAGAGGTCACCAGGAACCACACAGGACCACGGGGAGAGAGGCTGCTGGCCAAGCTGTTAGCCTGGCCAGGGGTTACCCTCTATCACCAGGGATTCAGCTCTGCCAGTCTATAAATTTCGGGAGAATTGGTTTAATACCAATTGATGAAAGAAAAGAGAGGAAAAAGAACATGATTCAAGGGTGTGCTTCATGGGGGAGGGAAACCTGGAAATGTCCTCTGGACACAACCTCACAGCCATAGGATCACAGGTGTAGAGCTGGGAAGGGCCATCACAAGCCAGTATCCTCAACAGAGGAGGAAACGGAGGCACAGAGGTTAAATGACTTGCCCAGTGAGACACAGGAACTAAGGGAGGCTCCATTCACGCCCAGGTCCCCTGACTCCCCAAGAATTGTATCCACCATACTACATTCCCGATGATGGTATATGATGATTTTTCATGAAACAAACTTTTTTGTAGGAGGTTTATCCAATAACTTTCAAACTGTTTTTTTGTTAAGGTCTACCAGATCCCACTGAGAAAAATCTGAAAGAAGGTTCAGGATCTTCCAAGCTGCATGAGATGAGAAATAAGGTGAGTTCCAGGCAAAGGACTCTGAGAGTCATGAGCAAGAGGAGCTGATTATTGGAGAGAGTATCTAACTGAGAGAAATTTCCCTGTTGGGGCTGGAAGTTGGGGAAAGACTGGTAAAGGAATCATGCAAATGGTAGCACCTGGGATGGGAAGGCTGGGCCGGGTCAAGGCACGCCTGGAAGGAAGAAGGAAGTGTTCAGGAAATATTGGGCAAACCTAAAGGGTGGGCAAAGGGTGGCAGGAAGTACAAAGAACTCCCTAGTAAGGCAGAAGCACATAGTCCCTGAAGGAAAAGAGCCATGCTTTAGGCTGAAAAGATAAGATGATGGCAGGTTACAGAGACAACAAAAGCAAAGTTGAGCATTTGTGTCATGTGCTGCAAGCTCTAGGGAGGCACCTCAGAAATCCATCCCCAGATGTCCAGTAAGCCAGAAGAGATCCAATGTATACATGGAAAGCAGCAGAGGGACCAGAATGGCTTGAAATCCAGACCCAGGCAAAGAGAAGAGCAATCTGCCACACAAAAGGCTAAGAGGGAAGTCATGATTCACCACAGGGGGTCCCACCAAGCTTCCAGTACCACCCCACTGTAGTGATCCTTGAACAATGACTGGAGAGTAGGCAGCCCCTGGTGCAAGACTGACCTGACTACTGGGCCAGAATCCCCCAAATAACCTCCTCAGCTACAAGGAGCAGAAAGTTCAAAAACATATCCGACCCAAGAAAAAATTGGTTAAAAAATATAGGCCTGGAGAGACTTTGGATGCAGGGACACTGATGCCATGTCAGGGCCTATAGGTGGACCACAGTGGAAGTGTTCTTCTCCACTAACCTAAGCAATGAGCCTGATTGCCAAGTAAGAAGGATACAGGAAACGTACAAGGTGCCAGCAGCCACAGCAGGAGGTCCTCCAAGGGGCTCTGGTGAGGGAACCCCACAGAAATTGAACTGGGGATATTGTCATTACTGAGAAAAGTCTCCTGGGTTACAGGGAGCATCTGTGGATGGGCCAATTCCCCACAAACTGTGTGATAGAGCAAAAGAAGACGAATCTGAACAAAGCCCTCCACTTAGAACTGGCTGTCCTGGTGGGACTACACCAGAGACTGCAGAACAGGTGCCCTCATGCCAGTCAAAAGATGTTCTTGTGACCTTCAGTATTCCCCCAGTTGTGCCTGACAGTAGGATCTCAACCAGAATCCCCTTAAACAGCTGGCCGTGGAAAATGAGTCAGAGAGCAACAAGAAAGCCCATGCAGAAAGTCAGTGAAGCAGCTCCTTGGGCTGTAGAATGACCTTGGAAGTGTCTACAATGATTACACATGATCCCAAGGCAATCCATCAGTCTAGAGGGAAAGCAGGAAGTGGACCTGCTGAAGTGGAGACTCTGGTATAGAGGAAGATAATCTTATACAAATCCCATCCATGGTCCAAGCCTTCACAGCAGGGGGACCAACATTGTAATCTGGGCCAGAATTCTTAACCTGGATCCGCCAACAGTTTGCTGACCTGAGAAAGTACAATGGTGGGAAAGCAGAGCTAAAGCCAAACCAGGATGGCCCAAAAGTATGCCCCTGGTCAAGAAAAAAGAATGGACAGCCAGAAACCACCAAAAATGGAATGCCTCTGAGGGGTCTGAGGATGGGCTCTAGCAGACACCCCAGGAATATATCCACAGACTGCTTACTGAACCAGGATGGTTCCAGCGTATGCATCGAAAGGACCAGAGTACCCACAATGGCCAGAATTCGAAACCCAGGAAAGGGAAGAGGAATCTGCAGGAAAAAAGTCGAAGACCTAAGGAATGATTTAGAGTGCCATCTGAGGTGCTAGTACCAACCCACTAAAATATTCCATGGACAGGACCTGGAGAGTAGACAGCCCCTTGATCAAGAGCGATCCCCAGAACTAGGCCACAATAGCCCAAATGAACTCCTCAGGAATAGAGAAGAATGTGTAGGAAGAAATCCAAACCAGTAACAAATTGATGACGAGAAACAGGTCCAGAGATATTTTGGATGCAGGGACGCTGATGCTATGCCGCAGCCTAGATGGGGACTACAGACAAAGTGTCATGCTCACTGGAACACAAGCAATGGGCCTCAGTGTCCTGAAGGGGAAAATACAGGAACCATCCAAGGTCGCAGCAACCACAGCAGAAGGTCCTCCAAGAGGCTCTAGTGATTGACAGATGGGACACACAGACAGACAGATGTTGACACAGTGACACCTGGGGAAATATGGAGAGAAAGATGGGGGATACACAGACAGATATGGGACAGGGAAAGAAGAGGCAACATGCGCAGATAGTGAGCAACATGGACAGATTGGAGAGACACAGACAGACAGGGACACAGAGACTGATCAGTACATGTGGACACATGGGGACACAGAGACCTATCCCCATAGGATCAGGACACCTTTACAGTCATATGAGGAGTAGGGAAGGTACACTGGTGAGGTTACCCCACAGACATAGACTGGAGGACGTTCAGGACACTGGTAAAAGCCTCCAATGGAGGAAAAGCACAGTCACAAGTAGGCCAAAGCACCTGCCAAATGTATCCCGCTCAAGGAAGGGAATGGACAGCCCCAATCCATCCAAATTTCAATCCATCACAGTGGGGAGCCTGTGGTGGGCTATGGCAAAGGCAGCAGAAATCTATTCACAGATTCTCTGTCTACCAAGGACAATTGCATGTCACACATGGAAAGGAGCAGAGGCACCAGAAGGGCCTGAAATCTAGACCCAGGCAGAGAGTAGAGGAATCTTCCCCAAAATCCCATCCATGGGGCAGACCCTCACACTAGGGGTCCAGCTTTAAAACCGGGCTCAGAGTACTTAAAGGGGATCCACCAACAGTTTGCTATCTTGAGAAAGTACAATGGTGAAAAAGCACAGCTCCAAATGTGGCAGAATTACCCAAAAGGAAACCTCTGGTCAAGAAAAGAGAATGGACTGCCAGAATCCACCCAGAATTCAATCAATCATGGGGCGCTGAGGATGGGCTCTAGAGGACACCCCAGAAATCTATCCACAGACTGCCTATTGGCCCAGGACAGTTCCAGTGTATACAAGGAAAGGAACAGTGTACACACAATGGACAGAAATCAAGGCCCAGGAAAGGGAAGAGAAATCTGCAGGAATAACATGTAAGACCTAAGGAATGATTGGGACTCCCAACTGAGGTGCCAGTAGCAACGCATTAAAATGTTCGATGAACAAGAATTGGAGAGTAGACGGCCCCTTGGTCAAGAGGGACCCCAGGAACTAGGCCACAGTCTGCTGAATGAACTCCTCAGGGACAGAGGAGAAGAATGTGCAAGAAGAAATCCAACCCAGAAGGAAAGTGATGAAAACAAATAGACTCAGAGAGATTTTGGATGAGGGACACTGATGCTATGCCACTGCCTAGACAGGGACCACAGGCAAAGTGTCATGCTCACAGGAACACAAGCAATGCTCCTCAGTGCCCTGAAAGGGAAAATGCAGGAGCCATCCACAGTTACAGCAACCACAGCAGGAGGCCCTCCAAGAGGCTCTACTGATTGACAGGGGGGAACACATGGAAAGAAAGAGGGGGCACAGTGAGAGTTGGAGAAACATGAAGACACAGATGAGGCCTATACAGACAGATAAGGAACACATAGACAGATATGGGACACTCAGACAGATGAAGAAACAGAGACAGGACAGTGAGACACATGGACAGATCTGAGACACACACAGTTGGGTACATAAAGACAGATCTGGACACACAGATAGATGGGGACACGCAGACAGATGGGGACACATGGACAGATGGGAACACAGGGACAGACACATGGACACACAGACAGACACATGGGCACACACGGATAGATAGGAGACACATGGAGAGATGGGGACACATGGACAGACATGGGCACAGACAGACAGATAGGGGACACATAGATAGATAACGATGAACAGGCAGATGGGGACACATGGAAAGCCACATGGGGACACAAGGAGAGATACGAGACACGGGGACAGAAGGGGACAAACAGACAGATGGGAGACACATGGACAGATGGGGACACACGAAGAGATGAGGACACACAGACAGATAGATGGGGACATATGGACAGATGGGGACACACGAACAGACACATGGGCACACACAGATAGGAGACTCATGAACAGAAGGGGACACATGAACTTATCAGGACACACAGACAGACAGGGAGACATAGAAAGGCACATGGGGACACAAGGAGAGATAGGAGACACATGGACAGAAGGGGACAAACAGGCAGACAGGAGACACATAGACAGATAGAGGACACATGGATAGATGGGATCACACGGACATATAAAGACCCACAGACCAATGGGGACACATGGAAAGGCACATGGGGACACAAGGAGAGATAGGAGGCAGAAGGACAGATTGGGAGACACAAACAGATGAGGACACATGGACAGATAGATGGGGATACATGGACAGACACATGAGCACACACTGACAGGAGACACATGGAAAGATGTGGACACATGGACACATGGGGATACACGGACAGATGGGGACACATGAACAGATAAGGACACACAGCCAGATGGGGACCCACAGAAAGGCACATGGGGACACAAGGAGAGATAGGAGACACACAGATAGATGGGGACAAAGAGGCAGATAGGGGACACATGGACAGACTTATGGGGACACAAGGACAAGCGGGGAAAAATGGACAGACAAATGGGAACACACAGACAGATGGGGAAAACAGAGAGCCACATGGGAACACAGGGACAGATGGGGACACACAGACAGGGGACACATGGACAGATGGGGACACACGGAAAAGCACATGGGGACACAAGGAGAGATAGGAGGCAGAAGGACAGATGGGGAGACACGAACAGATGAGGACACATGGACAGATAGATGGGGATAATGGACAGACACATGGGCACACATTGACAGATAGGAGACAAGGAAAGATGTGGACACATGGACACATGGGGATACATGGACAGATGGGAACACGTAGACAGATGGGGTCATATGGTTGGATGGGGACACATGAAGAGATAAGGACACACAGACAGATGGGGACACATAGACAGAGTAATGGGAATACAGTGAGAGACACTTGGGGACACATGGAAAGACACATGGGTACTCATGGACAGATAGGAGACACATGGACAGATGGGGACCCACTTAAAGTCACATGTGGGCAGAAAGAGAGATAGAAAACACACGGACAGATGGGGATAAAGACACAGGCAAGGGACACATGGACAGATGAGAACACATGGACAGATGTTGACACACGAAAAGACAGATGTGGAGACATGGAGATACAGATGGGGACACATGGACAAATGAGTACAAATGGACACATGGGGACACATGGACAGGTGGGGAGACATAGACAGACAAATGGGGATACACGGACAGACAGATGGGGACACATGGAGAGATGGTGACCCACGGACAGACACATGGGCAAACACATACAGATAGGAGACACATGGACAGATGGGGACACATGGACAGATAAGGATGCACAGGCAGATGGGGACACATGGAAAGTCACATGGGGCACAAGGAGAGATACGAGACATATGGAAAGAAGGGGACAAACATACAGATAGGAGACACAGACAGATGAGGACAAAAGCAGATGAGGACACATGGACAGATAGATGGGGACATATGGATAGATGGGGACACATGGACAGACACATGGGCACACGGAAAAGCACATGGGGACACAAGGAGAGACAGGACACAGACAGATGCTTTTCCATGTGTCCCCATCTGTCCATGTGTCCCCATCTGTCTGTGTGTCCCCATCTGTCCCTGTGTGCCCGTGTGTCTGTCAGTTTTCCCCATCTGTCTGTGTGTTCCCATTTGTCCATTTTTCCCCACCTGTCCTTGTGTCCCCATAAGTCTGTCCGTGTGTCCCCTAGCTGTCTCTTTGTCCCCATCTATGTGTGTCTCCTATCTCTCCTTGTGTCCTCAAGTGAATTTCCCTGTGTCCCCACCTGTCTGTGTGTCACCATCTGTTCTTGTGGTCCCTTCTGTCCACGTGACCCCTACATGTCTGTGTGTCCCCCCTCTGTCCATGTGTCCCCATCTGTCCATGTATCTCCTATCTGCTTGTGTGACCATGTGTCTTTCCATGTGTCCCCATCTGTCCATATGTCCCCATCTATCTGTCCATGTGTTCATCTGTTTGTGTGTCCCCATCTGTCCATGTGTCTCCTATCTGTCTGTGTGCGCCAGTGTGCTTGTCTGTGTGTCCCGATCTGTCTGTGTGTCCCTATTTCTCTGCGTGTCTCCTATGTGTCCGTGTGTCCTCGTGTGTCTGTCCGTGTGTCCCCATCTGTCCGTATGTCCTCATTTGTCTGTCTGTGTTTTCTGATCTGTCTGTGTGTCCCGATCCGTCTGTGTGTCCCACTGTCTCTCATCTGTCAATCACTAGAGCCTCTTGGAGGACCTCCTGCTGTGCTAGATGGTACATTGGATGATTCCTGTATTTTCCCTTTCATGGCACTGAGAAGCATTGCTTGTGTTCCTTTGAGCATGACTCTTTGTCTGTGGTCCCCATCTAGGCCATGGCATAGCATCAGTGTCTCTACATCCAAAATCTCTCTGGGCCAATTTCTTTGCATCAATTTGTCACTGGGTTGGATTTCTTCTTGCACATTCTTCTCCTCTATCCCTGAGGGGTTCATTTGGGAGATTGAGACCTAGTTTCTGGGGTCCCTCTTGACCAAGGAGCTGTCTACTCTCCAGTTCCTGTGCATGGAATATTTTAGTGGGTTGCTACTAGCACCTCAGATGGCACTCTCAATCATTCCTTAGGTCTTCGACTTTTTTCCTGCAGATTCTTCTTCCCTTTCCTGGGTCTCAAATTCTGGCCATTGTGGGTACTCTGGTGCTTTCGATGCATACACTGGAACCATCCTGGTTCAATAAGCAGTCTGTGGATATATTCCTTGGGTGTCTGCTAGAGCCCATCCTCAGCCCCCCTCAGAGGGATTGCATTTTTGGTGGTTTCTGGCTGTCCATTCTCTTTTCTTGACGAGGGGCATACTTTTGGGCCATCCTGGTCTGGCTCTAGCTGTGCTTTCCCACCATTGTACTTTCTCAGGTCAGCAAACTGTTGGTGGATCCAGGTTAAGGATTCTGGCCCAGATTACAATGGTGGTCCAGATCTGTCTTACGTACCCAACTGTGTGTGTCTCAGATCTGTCCATGTGTCTCACTGTCTGTCTCTGTTTCCTCATCTGTCCTTGTGTCCCGTATCTCTCTCTATATGGCCCATCTGTGTCTTCATGTTTCTCCGTATCTCACTGTGTCCCCCTCTCTCTTTCCATATGTCCCCCCTTGTAAATCAGTAGAGCCTCTTGGAGGACCTCCTGCTGTGGTTGCTGTAAATGTGGATGGCTCCTGCATTTTCCCTTTCAGGGCACTGAGGAGCATTGCTTGTGTTCCTGTGAGCATGACACTTTGTCTGTGGTCCCTGTCTGGGCAGTGGCATAGCATCAGTGTCCCTCATCCAAAATCTCTCTGAGTCTATTTGTTTTCATCGCTTTCTTTCTGGGTTGGATTTCTTCTTGCACATTCTTCTCCTCTGTCCCTGAGGAGTTCATTCAGCAGACTGTGGCCTAGTTCCTGGGGTCCCTCTTGACCAAGGGGCCGTCTACTCTCCAATTCTTGTTCATCGAACATTTTAATGCGTTGCTTCTGGCACCTCAGTTGGAAGTCTCAATCATTCCTTAGGTCTTACATGTTATTCCTGCAGATTTCTCTTCCCTTTCCTGGGCCTTGATTTCTGTCCATTGTGTGTACACTGTTCCTTTCCTTGGATACACTGGAACTGTCCTGGGCTGATAGGAACTCTGTGGATAGATTTCTGGGGTGTCCTCTAGAGCCCATCCTCAGCGCCCCATGATTGATTGAATTCTGGGTAGATTCTGGCAGTCCATTCTCTTTTCTTGACCAGAGGTTTCCTTTTGGGTAATTCTGCCACATTTGGAGCTGTGCTTTTTCACCATTGTACTTTCTCAAGATAGCAAACTATTGGTGGACCCCCTTTAAGTAATCTGAGCCCGGTTTCAAAGCTGGACCCCTAGTCTGAGGGTCTGCCCCATGGATGGGATTTTGGGGAAGATTCCTCTCCTCTCTGCCTGGGTCTAGATTTCAGGCCTTTCTGGTGCCTCTGCTCCTTTCCATGTGTGCCATGCAATTGTCCTTGGCAGACAGAGAATCTGTGAATAGATTTCTGCTGCCTTTGCCATAGCCCACCACAGGCTCCCCACTGTGATGGATTGAAATTTGGATGGATTGGGGCTGTCCATTCCCTTCCTTGACCAGGTAGGCTGGCCTACTTCTGGCTGTGCTTTTCCTCCATTGGACTTTCTGAGGTCTGCATGCTGGTGGTGCATGAATGTGAGGGAATCTGACCCAGAGTGCAGTGTAGGCCCCCCTGCTGTGAAGGCCTGTGGCATGGATGGGATGTTGTGGAAGATTCCCCTACTCTTTCCCTGGGTTTCCATTTCCAGTGCTTCTTGTCATCTTCCTGCTTTCCCTTCAGACTGGAGCACTGGCTTGGGACAGCCTGTAGTCAGTGGAGACATTTCTAGGGCCCCTTGTAATTCCCAAGTTGCTGGTTCATCACCTGCTTTTGCATGGCCTTTCTTGTTGTTTCCTCTGACTTTCTCTGGGAAACTGATTCAGGGGATTCTGGTCGAAGTCCTATTGTCAGTCATGACTGAGGGAATACTGAAGGTCACAGGACCTTCTTTTGTCAGACTTGAGGGTTTCTGTTCTGTGGGCCGTGGAAGGGTCCCCTGCTGTGCCCGTGTGCTCCAAGTTTGGGGATTTGCTTCAGATTCACCTTCTTTTGTTGTATGGCATACTGAGCAGGGAATTTATCTCACTGCTGAATCACCTCCTGATCCAGGGGGCTTTTGCGGGTACCCAGAATGTCCCAGAATTCAGTTCTGTGAATTCTATGGAATTCATTTCTTTTCCACCATTGTACTTTCTCAGGTCAGCAAGTACCGAACTACCCCTTGTTTAGTCCACATAGGTCTGCGAAGGTGTCCCCATGTGTCTGTTGGTCCCCATCAGTCTGTGTGTCCCCATCTGTCCATGTGTCCTGATCTCTCTGTGTGTCCCCATCTGTCTGTGTGTCTCCCATCTGTCCATGCGTGTCACTGTGTGTCCGTGTGTCCTCTTTTGTCTGTGTGACCCATATCCGTCTATATATTCCCCTTCTGTCTCTCCATGTTTCTCCACCTGTCACTGTGTCCCCATCTTTCTGTCTGTGTGCCCCCACCTGTCAATCTCTAGAGTCTCTTGGAGGACCTCCTGCTGTGGTTGCTGGGACCTTGGATGGTTCCTGTATTTTCCCTTTCAGGACACTGAGCACCATTGCTTGTGTTCCTTTGAGCATCATACTTCATCTGTGGTCCTCGTCTGGGCCATGGCATAGCATCAGTGTCCCTGCATCCAAAATCTCTCTGGGCCTATGTCTTTTTGTCAGTTTGTTACTGGGTTGGATTTCTTCTTGCACATTCTTCTCCTCTATCCCTGAAGAGTTCCTTTGGGGGATTGTAGCCCAGTTTCTGGGTTCCCTCTTGACCAAGGGGCTGTCTGCTCTCCAGTTCCCATACATGGAGCATTGTAGTGGGTTACTACTGTCACGTTAGGTGGGAATCCCCATCATTATTTAGGTCTTAGCCTTTTTTTCCTGCAGATTCCTCTTCCCTTTCTTGGGTGTCGATTTCTGGCCATGGTGGGTACTGTGGTCCTTTTCGTGTATACACTGGAAGTGTCCTGGGCCAATAAGCAGTGTGTAAATAGATTTCTGGGGTGCATGCTAGAGCCCATCCTCAGCCCTGCTGTTAGTGATTGAATTCTGTGTACTCCATATTCTTGACCAGAGGCTTACTTTGGGGGTGTTCTCATCTTGTTCCAACTCTGCTTTTCCACCGTTGTACTTTCTCAGGTCAGCAAACTGTTGGTGCCTCCCCTTTAACGAATTTCCCTGGAGGGCAAGGTTGGACCCCTGCTGTGAGGCCCTGATCCATGGATGGGATTTTGGAGAAGATTGTTCTGTTCTCTACCTGAGTCTAGATGTTAGGCCCTTCTGGTGCCTCTGCTCCTTTCCATGTACAGTGTAAAATTGTCCTCGCCAAACATACAGTCTGTGGGTAGTTTTCTGCTGTGTTTGCCACAGCATTCCCACAGGCTCCCTACTGTGAACCATGGAATTCTGGGTTGATTTGGCCTGTCCATACCCTTCCTTGACCAAGGACACACTGGGCAGGTACTGTGGCCTATTTTTGGCTGTACTTTTCCTCCATTGAACAATCTCAGGTCTGCATGCTTTTGGGGAATGGATGTTAGTGAATCTACTGCCATATGATCTAGGCACCCCTGCTGTGCAAGTCTATGGCTTGGATGGGATTTTATGACAGATTCCTCTTCCCTTTCCCTGGCGCTCCATTTCCATTGCTCCTGGTGGACTTCCTGCTCTCCTTTCAGACTGAAGGGTTTCCTTTATACGCCGTGTAGTCAGAGGAGACATTTCTAGGGCCCCTTGTATACCCCAAGCAGCTGGCTCAGCAACCTCTTTTGCATGGGCTTTCTTGTTGGGTCTTTTGACTTTCTTTGTGCAGCTGATTTAGGGGATTCTGGTTGAGATCCTTTTGTCAGTCATGACTGGGGGAATATTGAAGGTCAGAGGACCTTCTTCTTTTGGATTTGAGGTGGAATGCTCTATGCTTATAGAAGGGTCCCCTGCTGTGCCCGTGTGCTCCAAGTTTGGGGATTTGCTTCAGATTCATCCTCTTTGTTCCATGGCATTCATAGCGGGGAATTTGCCTCACCTTTGATGCACCTCCTGATCCAGTGGGCTTTTACCAGTACCCAGAATGTCCCCAGACCGGATGAATTTCTGTGGGGTTCCCCCAAAAGGGCCCCTTGGCTAATCTGTGTGTCTGCATTTGTCTGTCTGTGTGTCCCCATCTTTCTGTTCTTCTATCCCCATTTGTCTGCCTACGTGCCCCCATCTGTCTGTGTGTTCTTATCTGTCCATGTCTCCCCATCTCTTCATGCATCTCCTGTCCATGTGTGCCCATGTGCCAGTCCTTATCTCCACATCTGTGTTTCTCTATGCCCCCATCTGTTTATCCGTATATCCCCATTTGTCAGTCTATGTGTCCCCATCTGTCTATGTATCCCCATCTGTCTGTGTGTCCTTATCTGTCCATGTGTCCACATCTGTCCATGTGTCTCCTATCTATCTGTCTGTTCCCATCTGTCCGTGTGTCTCCTATCAATTCTTCTGTCCCCATATACCTTTCTACGTGTCCCCGTCTGTATGGCGTGTCCTTATCTGTCCATGTGTCCACATCTGTCCATGCATCTCCTTTCTGACAGTGTGTGCCCATGTGTCTGTCCATGTATCCCCATCTATCTGTCCATGTGTCCTCATCAGTCTGTGTGTCCCCTTCTGTCCGTGCGTCTCTTACCTCTCCTTGTGTCCCCATGTGCCTTTCTGTGTGTCCCCATCTGTCCATGTGTCTCCTATCTGTCTGTTTGTCCATATCTGTCTGTGTGTCTCCTATCTCTCCTTGTTTCCCCATGTGCCTTTCTATGTGTTCCAATCGGTCTGTGTCACCATCTGTTCAGGTGTCCCCATCTGTCCATGTGCCCCTATCTGTCTGTGTTTCTCCACCTATCCATGTGTCCCCATCTGTCTCTCTGTGTATCCCCATTATTCTGTCCATGTGTCCTCATCTGTTCGTGTGTCCCGATCTCTCCATGTGTATCCCATCTGTCTGTTTGTCCCCATCTGCCCATGTGTCTCCTATCTCTCCTTGTGTCCACATGTGCCTTTCCATGTGTCCCCATCTGTCTGTGTGTCCTTATCTGTCCTTGTGTCCCCATCTGTCCACGTGTCTCCTGTTTGTGTGTGCCCATGTATCTTTCCATGTGACCCCATCTGTCCATATGTCCTCTTATGTCTATCCGTGTGTCCTCATCTGTTCGTGTGTCCCCATCTCTCCATGTGTCTCCTATCTGTTTGTAACCTTCAGTCCATGTGTCTCGTATCTCTCCTTGTGTCCCCATGTGACTTTCCATGTGTCCCCATCTGCCTGTGCATCCTTATCTGTCAATGTGTCCCCATCTGTCCATGTGTCTCCAATCTGTCTCTGTGTGCCCATGAATCTGTCCATGTGTGCCCATGTGTCTGTCCATGTGTCCCCATGTTTCCATGATTCTCTTATCTGTCTGTGTGTGCCCATGTGTCTGTCTGTGTGTCCCCATCTATCTGTGTTTCCTCATGTCACCATCTGTCCATGTGTCGCCATCTGTCCATGTGTCTCCTATCTGTCTGTGTGTCCCCATGTGATTGTTTATGTGTCCCCATCTGTGTGTCCCCTACTAGTCTGTCTGTGTGTCTCCATAGGCCTGTCTGTGTCTCCTCATCTCTCTGTGGTGTTCTCATTTGTCCCTATTTCTTAATCTGTCCGTTTGTCCCCGTCTTTTCATCTGTCACCATATGCCTGTCTGTATCTCCCCATCTGTCTGTGTGTCCGCATCTAACCTCGTGTCCCCACCTGTCTGTTTTTCCCCATCTGTCCATGTGTCCCCTTCTCTTTGTGTGTCACTATGTTTCTTTCCGTGTGTGTCCTCATCTGTCTGTGTGCCCCCCGTCTGTCCATGTGTCTTCATCTGTCCGTTTCTCTCTTCTCTGTGTGTCCCCACAAGTATGTGTATCCCTCTCTGTCTGTCCGTGTTTCTCCTATCTGTCTGCATGTTCTCATAATTCTCTCTGTGTCCCCATCTGTCTGTGTGTCCCTTGTATGTTCACATATCCCCATGTATCTCTCCATGTGCCCCATCTGTCTGTGTGTCTTCTGTCTGTCCATGTGTCCCCATGTGTCTGTCTGCATGTCCGCTTCTGTCTGTGTGTCTCCATCTATCCATATGTCCCCTATCTGTCCCTGTGTCCCCATCTGTCTGTGTTTCTCATATCTGTCCATGTGTGCCCATGTGTCTATTCCTCTGTCCCCATGTATCTCTCCATGAGTCCCCATCTGTCTGTGTGTCCATATGTGTCTATCCCTGTGTCCCCATCTGTCTGTGTGTCCCCAACTATCCTCGTACCCCCACCTCTCCGTATTTCCCCATCTGACCCCTTCTGTTTGTGTGCCCCCTCCCTCTAAATCCATGTTTCTCCATCTGTCCTCTCTTATCTGTCCATGTGTCCCCACATCTCCTTGGGTCCCCATCTGTCTGTCTGTGTGTCTCCTATCTATCTGTGTGTCCCTGTGTTTCTGCCTGTGTGTCCCATCTGTCTGTGTGTGCCCTGTCTGCCCATGTGTCCCTATCTGTCCGTGTGTCACCTGTCTTTCCGTGTGTGCCCATGTGTCTCCCCATCTGTTGGTATGTCCCCTATGTGTCTGTCCGTGTGTCTTCATCTGTCCGTGTGTCCCAGTGTGCCTGTCTGTGTGTTCCTATCTGTCTGCGTGTACCCTACACGTAAGTCCATCTGTCCATTTTTCTCTTGTCAGTGTGTCCCCACATGTCCTTGGGTCCCTATCTGTCTGTCAGTGTGTCTCCTATCTATCTGTGTGTCCCTGTGTTTCTGCCTGTGTGTCCCATCTATGTGTGTATCCTTATCTGTACATGAGTCCCCATCTGTCCATGTGTCTCCTATCAGTCAATGTGTGCCCATGTGTCTGTCCATGTGTGCCCATGTGTCTTTCCATGTATCCACATCTGTCCATGTGTCCCAATATGTCTGTGTGTCTCCACCTGTCCATGTGCCCCCATCTGTCTGTGTCCCCTCTCTGTCTGTGTGTCCCCATCTGTCCCTGATTCCCCATCTGTACATGTGTCCCATCAGTTCGTGTGTCCCCATCTGTGCATGTGTCTCCTATCTGCCTGTTTGTCCCCATCTGTCCAAGTGTCTCCTCTGTCTCCTTGTGTCCCCATGTGCCTTTCCATGTGTCCCCATCTGTCTGTGTGTCCTTATCTGTACATGTACTCGCATCTGTCCATGTGTCTCCTATCAGTCTGTGTGTGCCCATGAGTCCATCTGTTTTCCCTATCTGTCTGTGTGTCCCCATCTGCCCATGTGTCCCCAACCTGTCTGTTTCTCCCCATCTGTCCATTTGTCTCCTATTTCTCCTTGTGCCACCAAGTGCCTGTCTGTGTGTCCCCATCTGTCTCTGTGTCCGTATCTGTCCGTGTGTCCCCATCTGTCCATGTGTCTCCTATCTGTCTGTCCGTGTATCCCCACTTGTCTGTCTATGTGACCCCATCTGTCCATGTGTCCCCATCTGTCCATGTGTCTCCTATCTGCCTGTTTGTCCCCATCTATCTGAGTCTCCTATCTCTTCTTGTGTTCCCATGTGCTTTCCATGTGTACCTATGTACTTGTGTGTCACCATCTGTTCATGTGCCACCTGTCCACGTGCCCCCATCTGTCCATGTGTCCCCATCTGTCTGTCTGTGTGTGCCCATTCTCTGTCTATGTGTCCCCATCTGTCCGTGTGTCCCCATTTTGTCGTGTTTCCCCATCTGTTCATGTGTCTCCTATCTGTCTGTTTGTCCCCATCTGTCCGTGTGTCTCCTATCTCTTCTTGGGTCCCCATGGGAATTTCCATGTGTCCTCTTGTTTCTCTGTGTCCTTATCTGTGCATGTGTCCTCATCTGTCCATGTATCCCAATCTGTCTGTGTGTCCCCTATCTGTCTGTGTGTGCCCCATCTGTCCATGTGTCCCCATGTGTCCATGTGTCCCCATCTGTCTGTCCATGTATCCCCATCTGTTCGTGGGTCACAATCTGTCCATGTGTCTCCTGTTTGTCCGTGTGTGCCCATGTGTCCCCATCTGTCTGTCCGTGTATCCCCATCTATCTGTTCGTGTGCCACCATCTGTCTGTGTGTCCTTATCTGTCCATGTGTTCTCATCTGTCCATGTGTCTCCTATCTGTCCAAATGTGCCCATATATCCGTCCCTGTGTCCCCATCTGTCTGTCCGGGTATCTCAATTTGTCTCTCTATTTGTCCCCATCTGTCCGTATGACCCTATCTATCCGTGTGTCCCCATCTGTTCGTGTGTTGCCATCTGTCCATGTGTCTCCTATCTGTCTGTTTGTCCCCATCTGTCCATGTGTCTCTTATCTGTCTGTTTGTCCCCATCTGTCCAAGTCTCCTATCTCTCCTTGTGTCCCTATATGCCTTTCCATGTGTCCTCATCTGTCTGTGTTTCCTTATCTGTCCATGTGTCCCCATCTGTCCATGTGTCTCCTACCTGTCCGGGTGTCCCTTATCTGTCTGGGTGTCCCCATCTGTCTCTTTGTCCTTATCTTTCCATGTGTCCCCATCTGTCCATGTGTCTCCTATCTGTCTGTGTGTGCCCATGTGTCTGTCCATGTGTACCCATGTGTCTGTCCATGTGTCCCCATCTATCTATGTGTCTCCATCTGTCTGTCCGTGTATCCCCATCTATCTGTCCATGTGTCCCCTACCTGTCCGGGTGTCCCCTATCTGTCCGGGTGTCCCTATCTGTCTCTTTGTCCTTATCTTTCCATGTGTCCCCATCTGTCCATGTGTCTCTTATCTGTCTGTGTGTGCCCATGTGTCTGTCCGTGTGTACCCATGTGTCTGTCCATGTGTCCCCATCTATCTATGTGTCTCCATCTGTCCATGTATCCCCATCTATCTGTCCATGTGTCCCCTATCTGTCCGGGAGTACCCTATCTGTCCAGGTGTCCCCATCTGTCTCTTTGTCCTTATCTTTCCATGTGTCCCCATCTGTCCATGTGTCTCCTATCTGTCTGTGTGTGCCCATGTGTCAGTCCATGTGTGCCCATGTGTCTGTCCATGTGTCCCCATCTGTCCATGTGTCCCCTATCTTTCTGTTTGTCCCCATCTGTCCATGTGTCAGCTATCTGACTGTGTGTCCCCATCTGTCCATGTGTCTCTTATCTGTCTGTTTGTCCCCATCTGTCCAAGTCTCCTATCTGTCCTTGTGTCTCCATGTGCCTTTCCATGTGTCTTCATCTGTCTGTGTGTCCTTATCTGTCCATGCGTCCACATCTGTCCATGCGTCCCCTGTCTGTGTGTCCCCATCTGTCCGTGTATCCCGATCTGTTAGTGTGTCCCCACCTATCCATGTGCCCCCATCTGCCCATGTGTCCCTATCTGTCTGTCTGTGTATCCCTATTTTTCTGTCCATTTGTCCCCATCTGTCAGTGTGTCCCTATCTATCCGTGTGTCCCCATCTGTTCGTGTGTGTCCATCTGTCCATGTGTCTCCTATCTGTCTGTTTGTCCCCATTTGTCCGTGTGTCTCTTATCTCTCCTTGTTGCCCCATGTGCCTTTCCATGTGTCCCCATATGTCTGTGTGTCCTTATCTGTCCATGAGTCCCCATCTGTCCACGTGTCCCCTATCTTTCTGTTTGTCCCCATCTGTCCATGTGTCCCCTATCTGTCTGTGTGTCCCATCTGCCCGTGTATCCCCATCTGTCTGTGTATCTCCTATGTCTCCTTGTGCCCCCATGTGCCTTTCCGTGTGTCCCCATCTGTCTGTATGTCCTTAACTGTCCGTGTGTCCTTATCTGTCCATGTGGCCCCATCTGTCCATGTGTCTCCCTCTGTCTGTCCGTGTATCCCCATCTATCTGTCCATGTGTCCCCATCTGTCCATGTGTCTCCTATGTGTCCATGTGTGCCCATGGGTCTGTCCATGTGTCCCCATCTGCCTGTCCGTGTATCCCCATCTATCTGTCCATGTGTCCCCATCTGTTCGTGTGTCACCATCTGTGCATTTGTCTCCTATTTGTCCGTGTGTCTCCATCTGTCTGTCTGTGTGTCCCTTTCTGTACCTGAGTCCCCATCTGTCCATGTGTCTCCTATCTGTCCGTGTGTCCCCATCTGTCCATGTGTCCCCATCTGTCTGTGTGTCCCCACCTGTCCATGTGCCCCCATCTGTCCATGTGTCCCCATCTGTCCATGTATCCCCATCTATCTGTCCGTGTGTCCCCATTAGTCCGTGTGTTCCCATCTGTCCACACGTCCCCATCTGTCTTTGTGTCCTTTTCTGTCCTTGTGTGTCCCATCTGTCTGTGTATGCCCATGTGTCTCTCCATGTCTCTACATCTGTCTGTCCATCTATCCCCTATCTGTCCATGTTTCCCCATTTGTCTGTGTGTCCCCACCTGTCAGTGTGTCCCCATCCATCTGTCCATGTGTCTGCATCTGTCTGTCTGTAGTTTCTTATCTGTCCAAGTGTCTCCTAGCAATCTTTGTGTCTCCTTGTGTCTGTCCATGGGTCCCCATCTTTCTCTTTTTCCCCATCTCTCCATGTTTCCCCCCTTTTTCTGTATGTTTTTCATCTCTCTGTCCATGAGTCCCCATTTGTCTGTCTGCATGTCCCCATCTGTCTTTCCAAGTGTTCTCATCTGTCCTTTTGATGGCTCACGATGATATTTAGCACAGCTCTCTCTCCCTCAAATCAAAGTGAAGTGCAAGTCATGACATCATTTCTCTGATGTCATGGTCTTTTTCCAAAGAAAAGAATGAATGCAACCTGTCAGTAGATCAAGCTGCCTCACTGAGGACTCAGCTAGCTTGGTAACCCAGCTAATCTTCTCCCCTCTGAGCCCCTCTCTTCTTCCATTTAGGTATACTGGCTAGATGTCCTTCCCTCCTTCCTTTGTTCCTTCCTTCCTTCCTTCCTTCCTTCCTTCCTTCCTTCCTTCCTTCCTCCAAACCCTTAAAACCAGTGCACTCTGAAGCCCATAGGCTCAACAAAATATGTCCCTGCCCAAGCTTCACTTAATGGCTGGTTTAGAATGATTATCAATAGTAACAATTTCACTTTACCTCCCATCTTGATTTAGTTATTTTTTTCTCTTGATCATTAAAAGGGTCATTCCCTCACTACTTCTTAAAGAGACCTATTACTCAATGGGTGTTACCTCCTTCTAAGTGAGTACCTGAAAAGACCAGCCTAAAAAGGCTAAGGTCTCCCATTGCATCCTGGGTCATCTCCAGTCATCCTGATGAATATCTGGTCACTGGACCCAGATGGCTCAGGAGGAGAAAGTGAGGTTGGTGACCTTGCACAGATCTCCTTCACTCAAAACAAAATCAAGTGCAAGTCATGACATCATTTCTCTGATGTCATGGTCTTTGAAAATGAAGGAGGAACTCAACAATCCATTCTTCTGTACCAGTTAAGTGGTCACATCCATCAGTGTGCTAATCCATCTTAACCAACAGAGGCCTGCTGAAGCTAGGATAACCTTGGAAGAATTCATGTGCTGGAAGATTCTCCCCCACTCTGACCCCTTTCCATTATTGGCCAGGCCTCCTTTCATCTTAAGGAAATTAACTCTTCCTCAGGAGAATGGACCAATTTGTCCAACCTAATAGAAGACTACTTAAGCTGGAAGAAACTTGGAAGGATTTATTTCCTGCATGATGATTCTCTCCAAAACTAATAAGCTCTCTATCTCTCCCAATCTACAACAAAATTCTAGATGCCTCTCCTCTAAGCTAATATTGTCTCCTCTGCAGAAGATTGAGCTATATTGTCTTAACCAACAGAGGACTTCTGAAGTTGGGAGAAATTGGTAAGAATTCATCAGCTGGAGGATGCTTCCCTTTCTGGCACCTTTCCCTGAGTGGACAGGGCTCCTTTCAATTGAAGTTAAGCTTGCTACCTCTGGTTAAAGGGATTTGGTCTTAAAAATCAGATGACTATTGGATTGGGGAGAAACTTACAAGAATTTATCTCCTATATGATAATCCTCCTCAGAACTAATAAGTTCTCTACCTCTCCCAACCCACATGAATATCCTATAGGTTTCTCCCTTAAGCCAAATATATCTCTTCCTCAGGAGATGGGATCATATTGTCTTATTCAACAGAAGACTGCTGAAGCTAGAAGAAACTTGGAAGAATTCATGAGCTGAAGGATTTTCCCCCATTCTGACCTTCTTCCCCCATTGGTCATGCCTCTTTTCAACTGAAGTTAATCAAACCTCTTCCTGAGGGCACCAAATTTTATTAACAATCAGAGGACTACTGAAGTTGGGAGAAACTTTGAAGAATTCACCTGCTCGATGATGCTCTCCCAACCTGACACCATTCTCCCATATGTGTGACTTAAACAAACCTTCCAGAATTCATTATGTTTCTAATGTGTGAGTCTTTCGAGACCTGCCAACCTCTCTATGTCTCTAAATCTACCAAAGACACCTTGAGACCTCTTTCCATACCTTCATTTCTCTTTTTTCAGTTGAGGAGATGATTCTTTCTTAACAATCATAGGAATACTAGAGCAGGTTGAAACTTTGTGAGCTCATCTGCTGAATTATTGTTCCCCAGCCCCTTTTACCTCCATTCATGTATGAAAGAAAGAAAGAGTACTGGCCTGTGCTGAAGGCACATAAGACCTTTTAAGAGGATCTTTACTTTCCCAGTAGATTCCCCATGTGCCATTTGGGTGATCTGGGTGGGAAGCTTGCATTATACTAACTAGCTCCTGTAATTAAGAAGCCCCTTGGCACTTCCAAAGCTGTTATCTCCTAAACCTATGGACAGTCACCTGCTGTTGTGGGTCTCCCAAAACACCAGGTCTTGTTCCCAGGCAAATGAGTCCCTCTGTGTTTTTCATAGACAAAATGATTCTATCAGATGCAAATTTAGCCTCAAAAACACATCTGCTTAAAGAGATAGGGACCTTTATACCCTTAAATACACTCATCTCCAGCTTCAGCAAAGTACAGGACGGGATCTTAAGTTCTTATATATTGGCAAACCCAAGAGTTCTCCACATAGGAAAATTTACCTAGCCTTACTGTTTTGGCTTTGAGTCTTCCTCACCAGTCCAAGAGGTGAGAACCAGGGTGAGAAAATTGGTTGCAAGGGAAGATCTGTCTCTGTAGTTCTGGACCAATGTCCCTCTTTGGCTGCTAAAGAAGCCCAGGGTTTTGAAAGAATAGCATATTACCATAATTAGTCTATGACCTTCATTTTGAGATCATGACATACTTAGTAGAGACCTACACACTGAGCTCTTCAGATGCATTTCTCAGAGTTAGTCATTCCTTGGAGAACACCAGAGAATCCACTTTGGCCACAACCAAGAATAAGAGAGGATGTTAGAGGAGACCATAAACTCCTATGGTAAAAAAACAAAACAAAAAAACAAAAAAAAAACCTCATTAAAAAAAAGGACTGAGGAGCTTTCACAGCAAAGAAAAGCCCTCTGAATGAAGGCAATATGGTAAAGAGTTTTCTGCAATGGAACCATCCCAGCAGGTTGAGGTAGTTTGTGTCATTTGAGTCAGGCTCATCCTTAGAAGAAAATTCCTCTATATACTTCTCCAAAAGAGGGAGCAATGAAACTAAAGGGTGGCAGCATATGAAAAAAGCCTAAGCTTAGGATGACAGAGCAGCTTTAATACCTGGTGGAGAGTGGGAGGGAAAAAGTCAAGATCTGATAAAGAGAGTCTGAGGACCTTGGATGCCTCTGTATCCCCAGCTTGTATAAAATGAGGTAGGTCTATGGCTACAGGGAAAAGCCCCCTTTTCTCCATACTAGACAAGAAGGACACACTCTTGAGTGGAGGCTGTAAAGGCCACAGACAGGAACTGGTTGAAGGGTACTAAGTAAAATTACCAATTACAAATTAATAATGTCAGTTGAAAAGAAATTCTGAAAGAATAATCTGTGCTTAAAATCCCCTATAACTTCTGACAATGGAGTCGGTATGCCAGGATGAAGAAACCAATCTTTTTGGCCCAACTGGGAAAGGAGACACAAGCCCAAGTGAAGGCTCAAAGTACACCTGTGCATGGCCGGGTTAGGATCATTTGAGGGGCATTATCTACTCAGAATCCAACGTTGATGTTGAAGGGCATGTTATAAGAAAGGTTTTTGCATGGAACTTCCACTCCCCATCCTGATAAGCAGAGGACAACAGTGTCCAATGAATCAGGCTGATTCTTAGAGGCAAAAGCCTTTTTATCGCAAAGGCCAATCAAGGAGAGTGAAAACGAAGGGGAGGAAGTGACCATTCCAGCATTAGGCCTACTGAAGATAGTATTAGCAGGTTTCATACTCCAAGAAAATAGATTCCCCACTGAAATAAAGGTTTCAAGGAAGTGTCTGTGACAAATTTCATCCCGACATGGTCAAATCTGAAAATGAAGTAAGTGAAAACACCCAAAGGAGCAGCCCCTTTAGTCCCAACCATGAAAGACAGAGGACTAAGAAAAGGCCATCAGTTGTGACAGTGCTTCGTGATAGAGTCCGAGGACTTTGAATTCCTTAGAAAACAACAAAGGCACTGAACAGTTTATGCTCAAGTTGGTTTCTGGAGTAGAACCCCATTGACAAGCTGAATTAGCCTGCATGCATCAGGCTGAGCCTGGGAAGAAAGTACTCCTTGATGGTCACACAAAGCATGGCAAATCAAGGCAGAGGAAAGGCATATGGAGCCCAAAGACTAGGTCTATTCAGGAGGTTCTAAGGAACCTGACTAACCCTCAAATTCAAATCACCATTGTAAAGAACATTTTAAAGAAGGCTGTGGGCTTAAACTCCCTCCAAATTCTTACTTCTGACATTGGAGTCAGTTTCACCTGTTGGAAAAGTAACCCCTCTAGATCCAACAGAGGAAAGATAAAGGACCTCAAGTAAAGATGCCTTATTCAAAGACTGAGAATGAGGGTCTTAGGAGTTTAGTGACTCAGAAATACTAAAGGCCTTTTATGGGGATATTTGGAAGCAGGCTGTCACAATGGAATTCCCCTTGATGGCTAAGGTAACCTCTGTCAATTGAGTCTGTCTCATCAGTTAAAGAAGCAACCTCCTTATCCTTAGCTAAGGAACAAGAAAGGACCATAAGGGAAGGCTGTAAATTCCCACAGTCCAGGCTGGGAATACAGAGATGCCTCTCCAAATTGAAAGAAATATGATAAAGAAGGTTTCTGTTGTAAAGATACTTGGAAAGACAAGATAACGTTGTCACCATTGATTCAGCTAATTCTTCAAAGAACGCTCATTTGTCATCAACCAAAGCAAGGGAGGGCAAAACTAAGTGGAACATCACAGGGCGCATAACACAGGTCTTCTTTGGATCTACTGAGTTGATTGGTCCACCCAGAAATTTCAATTCCCACAAAAGGAAAATTTTCAACACAGGTCTCCTGCTCAAAGTCTTTTCAAAACAGTCAAATCTCACAATGGAATTACTCTAACCACTTAAAGAACAACCACTTTATGTCAAACTATAAAGGATAGAGGACTGAGTAAAGGCTATAAATTCTCATAGCCAAGGCCTAATAATGGGAGTCCGAGGACCTTGAATTTCTCAGAAAAGAAAACAAACAAAACAATAAGCATTGAATAGATTGTTCTGAAGTAGGTTTCTGGGTGGAAGCTCACTGACTAATTGAGGAAGCCTGGATCAATTGGGTCAGGCCAAGTCTAGGGAGAAAATGGTTCACACAAAGCATGGAGAATCAAAGCTGGCAGCATGTTTAAAGTGCCTAAAGAGGAGACCAGGTAAGGAGATTCTTTTGTTTTTTAAATTTATTTATTTAACTTTTAACATTCATTTTCACAAAATTTTGGGTTACAAATTTTCTCCCCATTTGTCCCCTCCCCCCACCCAAAACACCAAGCATTCTGATTGCCCCTATCACCAATCTGCCCTCTCCTCTATCATCCCTCCCTTCCCTTGTCCCCATCTTCTCTTTTGTCCTGTAGGGCCAGATAGCTTTCTATACCCTTTTACCTGCATTTCTTATTTCCTAGTAGCAAGAACAGTACTTGACACTTGTTCCTAAAACTTTGAGTTCCAACTTCTCTTCATCCCTCCCTCCCCACCAATTCCCTTTGGGAAGGCAAGCAATTCAATATAGGCCATATCTGTGTAATTTTGCAAATGACTTCCATGATAGTCATGTTGTGTAAGACTAACTATATTTCCCTCCATCCTATCCTGTCCCCCATTGCTTCTATTCTCTCTTTTGATCCTGTCCCTCCCCAAGAGTGTTGACTTCAGATTGTTCCCTCCTCCCATTGCCATCCCTTCCATCATCCCCCCCACCCTGCTTATCCCCTTCTCCCCCACTTTCCTGTATTGTAAGATAGGTTTTCATACCTAAATGAGTGTGCATTATATTCCTTCCTTTAGTGGAATGTGATGAAAGTAAACTTCATGTTTTTCTCTCACCTCCCCTTTTTTTCCCTCCACTTAAAAGTCTTTTGCTTGACTCTTTTACGAGAGATAATTTGTCCCGTTCCATTTCTCCCTTTCTCCTCCCAATATATTTGTCTCACCACTTAATTTCATTTTTTAAAGATATGATCCCATCCTATTCCATTCACTCTATGCTCTCTGTCTCTCTCTCTGTGTGTGTGTGTGTGTGTGTGTGTGTGTGTGTGTGTGTAATCCCACCCAGTATCCAGATACTGAAAAGTTTCAAGAGTTACAAATATTGTCTTTCCATGTAGGAATGTAAACAGTTCAACTTTAGTAAGTCCCTTATGACTTCTCTTTGCTGTTTACCTTTTCATGCTTCTCTTCATTCTTGTGTTTGAAAGTCAAATTTTCTTTTCAGCTCTGGTCTTTTCATCAAGAATGCTTGAAAGTCTTCAATTTCATTGAAAGACCATTTTCCCCTGAAGTGTTATACTCAGTTTTGCTGGGTAGGTGATTCTTGGTTTTAGCCCTAGTTCCTTTGACTTCTGGAATATCCTATTCCATGCCCTTTGATCCCTTAATGTAGAAGCTGCTAGATCTTGTGTTATCCTGATTGTATTTCCACAGTACTTGAATTGTTTCTTTCTAGCTGCTTGCAATATTTTCTCCTTGGCCTGGGAATTCTGGAATTTGGCCACAATGTTCTTAGGAGTTTCTCTTTTTGGATCTCTTTCAGCAGGTGATTGGTGGATTCCTTGAGTACTTATTTTGCCCTCTGGTTCTAGAATCTCAGGGCAGTTTTCCTTGATAATTTCATGAAAGATGATGTCTAGGCTCTTTTTTTGATCATGGCTTTCAGGTAGTCCCATAATTTTTAAACTGTCTCTCCTGGATCTATTTTCCAGGTCAGTTGTTTTTCCAATGAGATATTTCACATTATCTTCCATTTTTTCATTCTTTTGGTTTTGTTTGGTGATTTCCTGGTTTCTCATAATGTCATTAGCCTCCATCTGTTCCATTCTAATTTTGAAAGAACTATTTTCTTCAGTGAACTTTTGAACCTCCTTTTTCATTTGGCTAATTCTGCTTTTGAAAGCATACTTCTCCTCATTGGCTTTTTGAACCTCTTTTGCCAGTTGAGTTAGCCTATTTTTCAAGGTGTTATTTTCTTCAGCGTTTTTTTGGGTCTCCTTTAGCAGGGTGCTGACCTGCTGTTCATGCTTTACCTGCATGTCTCTCATTTCTCTTCCCAGCTTTTCCTCCACCTCTCTAACTTGATTTTCAAAATCCTTTTTGAGCTCTTCCATAGCCTGAGCCCACTGAATATTTATTCTGGGTGTTTGGGATACAGAAGCCTTGAATTCTATGTCTTTCCCTGATGGTAAGCATTGTTCTTCCTCATCAGAAAGGATGGGAGGAGATATCTGTTCACCAAGAAAGTAACCTTCTATGGTCTTATTTTTTTTCCCTTTTTTGGGCATTTTCCCAGCCAGTGACTTGACTTCTGAGTGTCCTCTCCACACCCACCTTGCCTCCAGATCCACCCAGCCAGTGCTTGGGGTCTGAGATTCAAATGCTGCTTCCCAGCCTCAGGGCTTTGGGTGGGGGCAGGGCTGCTATTCAGTGTGAGATTAAGTTCAGGTGCTCAGGTGGTGGCAGAGCTGCCACACGGGGCTCAGTTCCCTACAGGGGTTTATGCAGAGACCTTCAACAATGGATCCTGGCTCCTGCCTGCTTTGGGAGCCCTTGTCTGCTGCTGCCTCAGCTGCTGCCTCCCAAGGGGGCCCGAGTTATGGGGACACCCTGCTCCCCTCTTGGCGAGCCAAAAAGTGAGAGAGTTCTCACTGACCTTTGTGCCCGTGGGTAGAGGGACCTGCATGGCTGTTGGAGATTCTGTCCCTGACGCCTGCTCGCATCTGATCCTCTCAGTGCTGCGCAGCCAAGACAGGGCTGTGCTGTGCTCGGGGTCCAGTGTGTGACGGACCTTTCGCGTCAGTTTTTCAGGGCTCTCTGGAACAGAAATTTTGTCCACTCTGTTGTTCTGTGGCTTCTGCTGCTCCAGAATTTGTTGGGAGTTCTTCTTTACAGGTATTTTATGGGCTGTGGGTTTGGCGCTAGCATATGTGTATCTTTCTTCTTTGCCATCTTGGCTCCTCCCCCCCAGGTTAGGAGATTCTAAGCAAATTTGATCTCTGAGAAATTCAAATTTCTATAGAAAAGAAGATTTGAAAGAAGCTTCTGTGTCAAAATTCCCCCAAAAATACTCACTTGGGATAATAGAGTCAATATTGTCTTTTGGAAAAGGAGTCTGTCTAGACCCAACTAAGGAAAGACAGAGGACACTGAGGGAAAGAGTCTTGGGAGCTTTAATTACTCAGAAATAGCAAAAGAATTTGAGGGAGTTATTTGGAAGCAGGCTGTGGCAACGCATTCCCCTCTTGCAGGCTAAGGCAGCCTGTGTTAGTTGAGTCAGTGTCATCAGTTGAAGAAGTAGCCTCCATCACCAGCCAAGGAACAAGTAAGGACCATTAGAAAATGTGAGCATGTCTCAAAATCAAGAACTGGTCATGGGAATCAGGAGCCTGAAATCATCAGAAAGAAATGCTAGCCATTGAACAGGTTATGCTCAGTTAGACTTCTGGGCTTGAATTCCACTGACTAGTTGAAGAGACCTGTCTCACATGTGTCCCCTCAGACCTAAGAAGAAAATAATCGTTGATAGCCAACCAAACGTGGAGAGTCCGAATTGAGGGAAGACTTGAAGAGCCCAAAGACTAGGCCTGGAAGGTAGATTCTGTATAACTTTACTGACCTCCAAGTAAAAATAATTGTGAAAAACAAATTTTGAAAGAAGATTCTGTACTCAAAGCCCTTGATATCACACTCACTTCTGACACTGGCATCAGTATCACAGGTGAAGAAGGAGCCCTTTCACACCTAACTAAGCAAAGAGAGAGGACCCTGAATGAAACATTTGATGTACTTTATTGAAGGTCTGAAAATGAGGGTCTTGGGAGCTGTAATTAGTCAGAAATATCAAAGGGCTTTCCAGGGGACATCTGGAAGCAGGCTCCTGCAGTGCAAAACCTTTGTGGGCTTGCTGGGTCATTTGAATCAGTCTCATCAGTCAAAGAGGCAGTCTCCTCCTCCTCCCCCATTAAGGAACAAGAGAGAACCCTGACAAAAGGCTACAAGCTCCCATAGTCAAGACCTTGTAATGAGAATGTGGAGATCTGGAATCCCAATGAGAAAAACCCAAGCATGGAGTGGGTTCTTCTCAAGCAAGTTTCTGGGGTAGAATCTAGTCTGGGTTATATGTTTCAGGTAAAACATACACAAAAAATGATTCTTTATTGCCATACAAAGCATGGAGAATAAAGCCTGTGATGAGACCTGTGGAGCCCAATGACCAAGACTGGTTAAGGCTCTTGAGGATCCTTGCCCACCAAAAAACTGCAATTGCCGTTGCAAAGAAGTTTTGAAAGAAGATTCTGTGCTAAAATTCCCCCCAAATCATGTTGATTCTGACAATGAAGTCAGTTTCCCCAGTTGGAGATGGAGTTCCTTTAGACCCTATTAGGGAAGTAGAGTGGACCCTGAGTAGAGGATTTTAGTCCCTTACTCTAACAATGATAAAGTGGGTGCCAGTGCTTTCATTGATTCCAGAGAAATCTTTCACTTCTTGAACCAGGCTTCTGCTGAATGCCCTCGTAGTGGAGCCAAAACAGCCAGTGTGCCTATGTCTGTATGAGGCAGAGAGGGGACAACTTCAATGGAAGCAATAAAGTCCACAGACACCTGGTTGGGAGGTTCAAAGGAATTTTATCTACTCAGAAGTTACAATCTCTATTTAAACGCACTTTTGAAATAAGGTTTTGTGCTAAACCCTCCCAGAAATCCAGGTAACTTCTGACAATGGAGTTGGCGTCTCCAGTTGAAGAACATTTCCCTCCACCCAATCAAGCCTCAGTGTCTTATTGGTGTATATCAGCTCCCACATTCAAGGCCTGGTAATGACGATCCTTGGTGTTTTAATTCTTTAGAAACTCTCCACCCTAAAGCAGCAATTATCAAAAGCACTTGGTACTGGCTAAGAAACAGAAGGGTAGACAAATGGAATATGCTAGGTACTCAAGACACAGTAGATAATAAATATAGCAATCTAGTGTTTGATAAACCCAAGGACCCCAGCTTCTGGGATAAGAACTCACTGTTCAACAAAAATTGCTGGGAAAACTGGATAACAGTATGGCAGAAACTAGGCATGGACCAATGCCTGACATCCTACACAAGAATAAAATCCAAATGGGTACACGATCTAGGTATAAAGATTGATACTATGGACAAATTGGTGGAGCAAGGAATAGTGTACTTATCAGGTTTATGGAGAAGGGAAGAATTTTTGACTAAAGAAGAGATAGAAAGCATTATGAAGTACAAGATGAATAATTTTGATTATATTAAACTGAAAAGTTTTTACACAACCAAACCCAATGCAACCAAAATTTGGAGAGATGTAGAAAACTGGGGGAGAATTTTTACAGCTAATGTCGGTGATAAAGGTCTCATTTCTAGAATATATAGAGAATTGAGTGAAATGTACAAAAATGCAAGTCATTCCCCAATTGATAAATGGTCAAAGGAGGTTTTCAGAGGAAGAAATTAAAGATATCTATAGTCATATGAAAAAATGCTCTAAATTACTTCTGATTAGAGAGATGCAAATCAAAACAACTCTGAGGTACCACATCATACCTATCAGATTGTCAAACATGACTGAACAGGGAGATGATAAATGTTGGAGAGGATGTGGGAGAGTTGGAACAGTAATACATTGCTGGAGGAGCTGTGAGCTGATCCAACCATTCTGGAGAGCAATTTGGAACTATGCCCACAGGGTTGCAAAAATATGCATACTCTTTGACCCAGCATTATCACTTCTAGGATTGTATCCCCAAGAGATCATAAAAATGAGAAAGGGTCCCACATGTACAAAAATATTTGTAGCAGCACTCTTTGTGGTGGCCAAAAACTGGAAATCGAAGGGATATCCATCAATTGGGGAATGGCTGAATAAATTATGGTATATGAATGTAATGGAATACTATTGTGCTATAAGAAATGATGAACAGGAAGACTTCAGAGAGGCCTGGAAAGACTTATATGATCTGATGCTGAGCGAGAGGAGCAGTACCAAGAGAACTTTGTGCACAGCAATGACCACAGTGTGAGAGAGTTTTTTCTGGTAGACTTGGAACTTCATTGCAATGCAAGGACTTAAAAAAAATTCGCAACAGTCTTCTAAGGCAAAATACCTTCCACATCCAGAGAAAGAACTATGGAATTCAATCACAGAATGTAGCAGATCATGTGTGTGTGTGTGTGTGTGTGTGTGTGTGTGTGTGTGTGTGTGTGTGTGTGTATTATGTTTTGGTTTGTTATATGATTTCTCCCATTCATTTTAATTCTTCTACACAGCATGACTATAGGGAAAATGTATTTAATAGGAACATATGTGTAGAACCTATATGAAATTGTATGCCGTCTCAGGGAGGGAGAGGTGAGGTAGGGGGGAGGGAGGGAAAAATAATAATCTAAGTTATATAGTAGTGATTGTAGAACACCAAAAATAAATAAAATTAGTTAAAATAATTAAAAAAAACTCTCCATACACTGAAGGGAATATTTTAAAATAAGTTTCTGCTGTGGCTCCTCTTTGGCAGGCTGATGCTGGCTATGTCCATGGAGTTAGGTTTCTTCTTGGAAGAAACTGCTTCTTTATCCCCCTCCAAAGAAAGCTGAGGGGAAGCTCTAAGGGGTCATATCCCAGGCCTAGTTATGATGGTTTTAGCTTCTTTAGCTCCTCTTTCCATTAAAATATATTCCTTATTGATAAGAAATCTTAAAAGTGGGTTTTGTGATCAAAGTCCTTCCACTCTAAGTTAAGGTAACTTCAGACAATGGATTAAGTCTCCCCAGCTGATGAGACCACATGGTTAACCTCAACGCAATGAGCAGAGAGCCCCCTTTGTGAAGACAGTTAGCATTCACAGCACAGTCCTAACCATGTGCTCCACAAACACTTCCTCAGAAATATCCCCTGGCAGGGAGAGAAATATTTAAAAACAGGTTTCTGCTGTGGAACTGGCCCACTAGGCTAATGTAGCCTGTGTCAACCAAGACAGGAAAAACAGCCTCTTTATCTTCTTCCAAAGCAAGAAGTGACAAAATTGTGTAGAAGCTGAAAGTACCTGTAGTGCAGGTGTGGTCAGGACAGGCTTAGCAGCTTTAACTCCTGAGAAAATTCTCTCTTCATTTAAAAGAAGAATTCAAAGACAGTTCTGCGCTAAATTAAGTCCTCAGGAAGCTAAGAGAACTTCTGATAATGGAGCCAGTGTCACCAGCTGAAAAAGGCCTAACCAAGCAAGCAGAGTGGGCCCAGAGTGAAGGCTCTTGTCTTGTAATGACACTTTAAGGAACTTGATTTCCTCAGAAAATCCCCAGTTACTGAAGGAAATATTTTAAAGCACTTTGTGGCTGTGGAATAGCCTTGGCAAGCCGAGGTAACCATGCTCATTTTTAGAAGAAACAGTCTCCTTATCCCAAAGCAACTGAGGCAAAGCTGAGTAGAGGCAGTAAAGATTAAAAGCCCAGTCCTGACTAGTAGGGTCTAAGAAGTTAAAATGCCCCAAACTCCTCTACCCCTCCAACTACTCATTGAAAGGAATTTTTCAAAACATGTTGTATAATAGAAAGTCCTCACCTAAAAAAAGGAAATTTCATTCAGCTGATTCAATCTCATCACTTGAAGAAATAGAATCTTTTGCTTCAAAAAAGCAAGAAAAATGTACCCTGAGTCCTGAACTGAGGAAGATCTCTAATTTGCCAGTAATAGTCAACTGACATTGAAGGGAGGTTTTCAAAGGCAAGGTCTGTTGATCAAGCTTGCTATCAAGATAGGAACACTACTGTACACTGAGGAAGTTTCATCAGTTGAAGAACTAGCCCCTTTTGTTCCAACAGTACAGAGAGACAGGACAAGGAAGTGACATCCCATAGACTAGCCCTGGTCAGGAGGAAAGTACCCAGAAAGAACCAAACTCTCTATAAGGTAGATTTTTCAAGCTGGTGTCTGCTGTGCAAGCTACCTAGCAAGCAGGGGTGGCTTGCGTCAATGACTGTCCTCAGTTGATAAAGCAGCCTCCTTAGCCTGGTCCAGAGCAGGCAGAGACAAGCAAACACTTGTGCTCCATAAAGCTTGCTTTTGTTGGTCTTACCTTCCTCAAATTCTCCAGAAACAACTGCCCTCATTGAATGGCAGATCTCAAAGGTTTGTCCTAAAGCTCCCTCATGAGTAAAGATAATCTGAATCAATTACTGAAAAACCAAACCTCGATAGATTCTTCGCCAAGCCATTAGAAAGGATGGTGAGAAAAAGTTGACTCTTCCTCTAAGCTGTTCCTGGTCCACTGGACTCCATGCACTCAAAATAATCAAGTAAAACACACCTCATTTAAAGGTGTGTATTAAGTGGGAGTCAGATGAGCAAGTTCCCAGTTACAACATGACTCATTCACTACAAGGACCCACATCTTTATCCCCACCCAAGCATGGCAGAAACCATGATGAACTCTTCTCACACACAGAAGCTCCATCACCTTCTAATCTCCAAATCATCAATTCTCCTTAAAAGCAGATTTTTAAAGCCCAAGCTTACTTGTGTCTACTGAAGCACTATCACGGTTGACAGGCCAGTCTTTTTTCAGTTTTATATTGTTAGTTGACCTCAAGTTGATAGTGAATGGAAAAGAAGCCAGGCAAGTAAAGACGTTAGCAGACAGTATTTTTTATTCTTGTCCTGAAATTAAAATATTAACCAGAATCCTTTAAGACTGTCTCTGGAGATTTTATACCTATTTTGAGGAATAAAATAACAAGAGAACCAGGTCTCCAGGAGATGTTTCATGCACCTTCAGATTCCCTCTAAAAGGCCTATGATGAAAAGTCATTCCCACATGGTTATAACATGGTTATAACATGGTTATAACATGATTATATAGGTCTTTCTTAGCAGCCTAAAGATGGTGAGTTATCCCCTCACTGAGATAGGAGAAATTAGGGTGATCCCAGAGGACCAAAGCTGCACTATTTGAGGGGGTAAACCTTTTACTTTTCACCTTTGTCTTTGCCAGACACTGGGTTGCAATCTCAGACGCTGTCACCATCACCCCTTCCCTCAAGTTTTCTGCATTTGGGGCTGTGGAAATCATGATCATGTAAAGGTCCCAATTTCTTATGAAACTTGTAAGGTGCACAATCAAGTCTGAAAACATACTGACTGGACTTGTTGTAGCAGATTTGGAAGCTCTGTATGTGATCTGCAATGCAGAAGGCTGATAACTTGACACACTCTGGAACCTTCAACCTGGCCTATGTAAGGTTCTAGAGAGCAGAGTAAGTCATTCAATGGGAGAGGGGAACCAGATTCTGACTGAAATGCAATATTCTGCCTGTTTAGTCATATTAGTTCTCCTTGAGGAAACTAGCAGAGAACCAGACCTCACAGAAGACAGAGCAAGGGGAAGCTGGTCCTCTTTAACTGGGCTAATGGTGTTAATATTGTAACAAATGATATTCTACCACAGGACTGGGACCTCTGGAAGAATGAGTCAAGTCCATCTCTTAGGATCTGCTCATATCTACCTCCTAAAGGTACTGTGTAGTTCCTTAAACATGGATAAATGAAGAAATCAAAGAGGAGACTGAATGGCAATTTTTAACTTAAGTTGCTAGTGAAAATGTGCCCCCAAAGCTCCCCCAGTGCCACTATCGTGTATTGTGCCTTCATTTTGGATTTGATGAAGAGTGCCAATTTTAGCATGACATTATAGCTATTTATGGTGGCAGGTAGATTGTCTTAAACGCAAAAATATCCACCCCCAGTGCCACTGAGCTTGTGGATGTTTCTATCTTCATGGCCTCTGCCTCTTTCTTGTCCTCAATCCCCATTAAATATTCTCTCCTACAATCACGTAATTGGATTTCACATTAGTATTAACCAATGAAGAACCTTGATAATGTCAAGAAAATACACCAAAGAGTATTCCCAACTTCTCAGCCTATGTGGCGCCATAAAGACCAAGTGTAACAAATGGATCTTGTTCTAGTCCCACTCCTACAGCTATCACATGAACTAACACCCCCAAAACAAGGGTTGGAAGGTAGAATGAAAAGCTAAGGAGAGCAGACCCACATTCCTGGGAAGCGAGGGGGACTTGCTTCCACTGAGGAAGAGTCTATGATCCCAAGGATTCAAACTCTAGACAACCCTCATCTGTCCACAGGGATTAGTTTAAGGGCCAGCTAATTTGATCTACTCCTTTCGTAAACAAGGCAAATGAGAAGGTTACTCAGGTGCTAAATATGGGTGATGTAATTTGAACTCAGGCAAAAAAAGGAGAATAAGTCAGTTTAGTCATTACCATGCCAACCTCTTCTAACTGAGAAATACTAGAGATAGAGGGATATTAACTTATCCAGCACCACAGAAACACATCTCCAGGATGAGAAAACCATAGGTGTGAGAACAGTTACTTGGATTGGTCCAATATTTTTGATTTCAGATAGAGATACAGAAAACAACAAAGTTCCAAAGGGCAAAGGCTACATATTTGTACTTCTTCTGAGGCTTTAATTATCAGGAGCTGCTCTTAGAAATGTCCAGGTAGATCTTGTGGAGGTTTGTTCGATGCACCTCCCCCCCTTGAATACCCGAGGGATTCCAAAGGACTTTTTACAAAATTAAGATACACTTAACATTAGCCCCTACTTGGAGATTACTTGGAGGTTTTTATAGCCGCTTTCCAAACCAAGGGAGATGTCCTCTGTCCCAGGTAAGGATATATATGTATTTACTTATAGGAGGAGTACTAGAACCATATCTGCTGGAAGACACCAACCTTTCTTACTCTTCATGCCCAGAGGGTTTGGGAAGAATCACATAAGGGTCATGCCTCCTTGGAACTTAAATAGACCTCCTATTTAATCATATACATTTATTATGTTCCTACTGTGAAAGTTCCGCCCAAACTACAAACTTCTGTCTCTCCCAGATCACACAAAATACCTGGAGGCCACATCCTAATGCTGTTACATCTCTTCCGCAGGAGACGAGCCCATACTGTCTTAACAGAGGACTGTTAGAGTCATGAGAAGCTATAAGAGCTCACCTGCTGGATGACGCTCCCTTGCTCCCTCTTTCTCCAACATCAATGTATGTAGAGTTTCCAATGAAGTAATACGTGGGCAGTGTCTTGGAACACCGCTGTCCTCAAAGTTGTGGGGGCTGGACCCCATCAGGTGCAGATCTTCAGGAATCTCCAACATGACTGTCACTGTGGAACATCAGCCAAAGCAACATCTGGGTGTTTCTGGGTTCAGAGACCCCAGTGGGGACAGAAATCTTAGTTGGATCTCTGGCATAAGGTTTTCATAACACTGACAGTTTGTCCAAGGAGCAGGATGAATGGTTAAAAGAAAAGGCAAAAAAAGCATTGACTGGGCACATCCTGGGTCAGCCTAAAGTTTGAAACAGAGACCAATATAGAGACTTATACTTCTCATTCTTAGAGGGGAGGGGACACACTTAGGGAGAGTAAGAGTGACAACAAAACTTTCATGGGGCAATATATGGGATGACTGTGAGGAACCTACCCAGGATATTTCTGCAGATCCCATGATGGGCATATCAACCTCTGATTCTAAGGTTTGATAGTTTGTCCTAACCATGGGGTGGCTGAAAACTGACCAGCCTTGAGTAGACGTGTGAAAAGACAGAAAGTGTCCTCATCTTTGAAGTTTCCAATGCCAGGAGGTGCTTTCACATGTGTCCAGGCAGATGCTGTTGGGGTGTATACAATGTCAAAAACATCCCCTCCCCACTATGAATACCAAAGCGATTCTGAAGGACTTTTCATAACATTAAGGCACACTTAATATTAGCTCCCACTTGGAGAATACTTGGAGGCATTTATAGTCACAACTTTTTTTGACAGTCGTGTCCCGGGCAAGGATGTATACATATAGATATAGACATAGATGCACATTTTTACTTTTTCAAAGAGTACTAGAACCAGGTGAAGTTATCATCAAACTCATCTGCTAGAAGACACCAACCTTTCCTACTTCCCACGGCCGGAGGGTTTGGGAAGAACTCCATAAGGATCATGCCTCCTTGAAACTTAAATAGACCTCCTATTTAAGCATAAATATTGAATATGTTCTACTAGTGAAAACTGCTCCCAAACTGCCAACTCGTATAAGACACCTGGAGGCCACGTCCTAATACAATTGCATCTCTTCCACAGGTGAGGGGACCCAGCTGTCTTAATACCAGAGGACTATTAAAGTGATGAGAAGCTATGAGAGCTCACCTGCTAGATGATGGTTCCCTCAATCTATGCATGGAAGGAACAGAGAGAGCTGGCCCATGGTCATGGCACTTGAGACTTCATAGAACATCTCTGCGTTCACAGGCTCCCCATATGCCAGTGGTGAGGTCTAAATGAGAAACTCACATTACACTGACCAGCCCCTATAACCAAGAAGCCCCTAGTTCGGCCAAGCAAGCCAGCTATCTGTTAAACTCATGGAGACTCACTTGCCATTACAGTTCTCTCAGATAACTACGTCTTGTCCCTGGGGAAGGAATTACCTCTGTATCTTTCATAGAGAAAAAGAGTTTACCAGATACAGGTCACCAATACTCATCTCCTAAAGGAGACAGAGATGGTTACATCCTTGAGTGCACTAACCAACAGCTCAAAGAAAGCCCAGGGTGGGATCTGAAGCACTGATATATTGCCAAACCAAAGAGCTCCCCAAACATGAAAATTCATGTGGACTCAATATCCTGGCTTGAGTTTTCCTCATAAGGCAAGGGAAGCCCTATTAGTTGTCCAGAAATATTGGTCCTACTAGATTCAGTGCAACTTTTCCTTGGTGAACTGCTTGAATACACCTGCATCCTAGTGTGGGTTCTAATGCCCTAAATCCTTTCTCATTCATCATCCTCACAGAAGAGCAATTAGGACAGTGTATTGGTTGGTACCTCCTGAGGGAGAAGAGTTGGTTGAAAGAAAAAATCTTTCTCCATAATTCTGGACAAGTTTCCCTCTGGCTGCCAAAGAAGCCCAGGGTTTTGAAAAAATAACATTACCATCAGAGACCTAAGACTTTCATCCTTGGTGCATGATCTACCGGGAGACCTATGCATTGAGCTCTTCAGATCCATTCCCTCCTAGTTCCAGAGCTACTCATTCCTGGACAAGATCAGGAGGTTTGGGAACATTTCTGACATACAAGACTTATTGTCTTAGACAGTTATCAATGGCAGGATGTACCTCATATGCACAATTTGTGAAAGACATTTCATGGTAAGGTACAGGGATGAATGTTATGAATGGCCATTGACTATTCTTAAAGAGGTACTTTAGATACATTGGTTTCAAGTTAATAGAAAAAAGATTTGAGACACTATAATGTGTTTGTGGGAACATGAGGCTAATGGAATAAAGAATACACTTTCATAATGCAAATTTTTGGAATATATCTGTACTGTGTACATATTCACACCCAGGATACAAATGGGATTAGGCAGGAGTCATTGCATCTATGACCTGGCAGACTTCTCATGACCTTTAAGCTCCTGATGTGAGGTGAGTGGGAAGGTTATCCTTCTGTTTATCTCAAAATTACAAGAGAACAGCTAGAGGTAGGACAAGTTGAGACATCTCATCTGCCTGCTCATGCAACAAATGGTGTGGACACCCCAGTGTTCTATGGAATCCCCTTCTACCTTCAATTGAGGGGCAGAGGAATACCACTGGATTCAGAAGAAACTTTTTTAACTCATCTGTTTGAAGTCTCCACCTCACTCCTCTCTATCCATATTAAGAGGAAATAGAAAGATGCAGAAGTGTCATGGTACCCAGAACCCTAGAATTCTACTTAAGATTTAACACATTCCTATACTGGGAAGTTCTCTAGCACTGGAAAACCAGTTATCTCTAAATTCATGGAGAGACACCTGTCATTACCCTTATGCCAATCCCCTGGGCTCCACCTCATGGAAGAGAGTTCCTTTGTGTTTTTCATAATCAATTGGACTGTTTGGTGCAGGATGAGCTAACAGAAACCATTTGCTGGAAGAGCCAGCCAGCAGTCCTTATAAACTTTAATTCATTAGCTACCACCTCTGGGCAAATGTGGGCTTGGATAGGAAGCTCTGTGGTCCTAGCAAAGCAGAGAGATCTCACAGCATGAGGATACATAGGACATCTGAGTCTTCCTCCTTAGGGCAGAGAAGTCCTATTTTGACAATGTCATGATCCTCCCAGATTCAGTAGAAGCCCACATGGCATTTTTCTAATGATCTGCAGACTGGTTTCAATCATCATCCCCACAAAAGAGTGATTAGTATGTCTTCATGATGGGTAGTGTTGCAAGGGATGATTTTCCTATGTAGTTCTAGAAAAACATCCCCTTTAGGCTGCTAACAAAGCCCAGGGGTTCAGACGGTTCACATCTGACTTCATCTACACCCCATTTCCTAGCAGATCTTGTTAGGGTTTGCCTTAACATTGTATTCTGAGAGAACCTAAGGAAGCTTAAAGGACCCTTTACGACATTAAGTACTCTCAAACATTAATAGCTCCTGTCTTATGATGTCTTGGCTTCTCATTGTGACAACCTCTCTGATGTTGACAAGTTGAATATCTTCTGTCCATTGGCTAGGCATTTAGGAAGTACACCTAAACTCCCAAGGTTAAGAAAGATGTCTCTCTTCCATATCTTTATGTATTATCAGCACAAACAGATACTTTCATTATATCATCTGATTAAAGATCGGATTAAAGGTTCACACACCTCCCTCCTTGTCATGACAGACACACAAGAGCCAATAAAATGTGCCTGCTATTCAATAGTACTTTCTAGCCCAGAAAAACCACCAGTCTTGTGAGGCTTCTATGTTTGGGGTCAGAAAACTCATAGTGTTAACTATGGTCTTGTCACTTGCGTGGCCCTTTCCAGGAACCCTACTATTTTACAAATGTTCATCCCCAATGCTATCTCCTGTCCTGCCTGTCACTTCCATGCCACATCAGGTTCAATTGACAAAACTGGACTTTGCCCATGGTCTATAAAATAGCTAAGTAATTTCTCACTATCCCTCACCTTCATTGACTCCAGTCCCAGAAACATCACAGAAATGGCTAGTCTAGGTGATCCAAAAGTCTTGTTAAAGACTGGACCATTTTACGAGGTCTTTGCACTCCCACATGTAGCATATGCCTGATATCCTGGCAGGCACTACTTAGTGACTGACCACTTTGCCCAGATTCCTTCCTTTTGTAGCACTGCGTTCTCATACATGTTTCAAGAGGAAAGGCAACTCAAACTCTTTTCTTACAATCATATTAAACATATTTCCACACTAAACATTTTGTAAAGAATTAGAACCAAAGGAAAAAAGCCATGAGAAAAAGACTCCATAGTTCTTACTCTGGATGTGAATAGCATTTTCCATCATGAGTCTTTTGGAATTATCTTAGATCCTTATATTGTTGGTAAGAGCTAAGTCTATCCAAGTTAGTCATGGCACACTGTTGCTGTTACTGTACACAGTGTTCTCTTGGTTCTGCTTACTTCACTCAGCATCACTTCATGTAAGTCTTTCTAAGTTTTTATGAAATCCTCATCCGCTCATCATTTCTTATGAAACAATAGTATTCCGTTACATTCGTATACCAGCTATTCCCCAACTGGTGGGCATCCCCTTAATTTCCAATTTTTGGCCATCACAAAAAGAGCTGTTATAAATAACGCAAGCTCTTTCGGAAAAGTCATACGCATTCCTCTTTTGCCTCTATCATGAAAGAGGAATCCATCATGACTTCCGCAGGACAGTCCTTATTTTTATTTCTTTATTTTTTGTTGAGTCCCTTGTTTCTATTTGTGATCATTTCTCTAAATCAAAAATAAAATCATTTGGGAGAAAGATAGTTTTTAAGAAAGAAAGCTGGGCTGTTCAGATATGTGTTTGTCCTTCCTTGTCGAAGAAGACCACGCCATCAGAGAAATGATGACATGGCTTGCACTTGACTTTGTTTTGAGTGAGGGAGGGCTGTGCAGGCCACCAGCCTCACTTCTCCTCCAGAGCCAGTGAATTCATTGACCAGATATTCATCAGGATGACTGGAGATGACCCAGGATGAGTCAATTGGGGTTAAGTGACTTGCCCGAGGTCACACAGCTAGTTAGTGTCAAGTGTCTGAGGTGAGATTTGAATTCAGGTCCTCCTGACTCCTGCACTGGTGCTCTATACACTGCACCACCTAGCTATCCCCTGGGCTGTCCAGATAGTTAAGAACTTAAGATTCACGCTTTCCAGAGGGAAAAAGCCCTGTTTTGATACAAACTGCAAACCCTCAGTGAAAACAGTCAAATTGAAACCCCTTCTTTACTCTAACAAGCAAGTTTAAAAATAAACTATTATCCAATTAAATAATACACATTAGCAGATATTTAAGAATAAAATCACAATTCCATTGTAGCCACAGGTATGGACTTCAGATTATTTGATCTTAAAAGGCCCAACGGGACAAGGCCAAATGGGACTCATTAGAACATTAATTATGAAGAACTAATGTGTCATTAAGGAAGTTATAATTTTCTCCTCTTCCGGTAAGACAAATGTCATTGAAACAGTTCTATCATGTGAGCATATGAATGATTCCCTTGACACCCACCGTAGCACTCCCAAAGAGGAAGTTCCAGTGCTCTTAGGGCCCTTCTAGGGGTTTCCTCTGAAAAGGGGTGGCATATGGAAAGAACTTCTGGGGATCACTGCACAAATAATTCAAGAGAATATCTGGTTATCCTTAAATGACTTATTTGTAAGACAGGTAAATTAAAGACCAGTTCCATGCCTCTCACTAAGAGGGGTTGAATGTTTGTTCAGCTGTATTATCTCTGCTCAAGGTGCGATGAGGGAAAGCAGACTTTTGCAGAACAGAGAGAGAATCTGGTTAGACAACCAGGGTTACCAACAACTAGAAAATTCTTCCCCATTCCATTTGGCTTATGGAAGAAAAAGGTTGTTGGAGTGTAATGCCTCTTCCAAGTGCCCAGGGAATGGGAAGAGGAAGAAGGTCAAGGTGGCAGGAGGCTAACAGTGGGGGAGCAACTTATACTCTAGCCACTGAAAATTAGCCCATGTCCTCAAGGTGGAAAATAGGTCACCTCTTGGGTCTGTCCATACACCAAATCACCCTGCAACTCTCACCATGGCTTATAGATCTACGGTTGAAGGGTGGTCCAGTGGTGTGCATCTCTCCTTTGCCCTTGCTGCTGATGAAAACAGAAAACACTGCTGGTTCTTTCCTGTAGAATCTCTGCCCATTAGCTATATTGCTATAAATAGCAGTGGAATTATTATTAGATCTATTTTTTTTTAACCCAAGTTAAGCATGACGTTATCATGGAGATAATACGTCTAGAGGCAGAAAAAGTCCAACCACCTTTTTTATTTAAACCTGGGATGTTTACAGACCTTGATTTTTAGGTGTCTCTGCACATTTCAATTGGTTGGCCTGCAGCAGTCTTCATTAACTCTAAGTGGAAAATTTCTCTTTTCCTGCTGCCTTTTTTTGAGGAGCATCACATGGAAGGTAGATTTTGGTTAGGCAGGCCAGGCGTAGGTGTGAATTGGAACCACTTCGGTGTTTCATTGCATGAAACTGAATGGGCAGCTAGAGAGTTCCTGGTGAGCTCTCTGTACCTTCTGTCATGAACTGCCAAGAGAGAGATGTGAGGTTAACTGCTTTATAATATTTCTAGTATTCCTCTCTTCTTTCACTTAGAGCAGACATGTATGTGCAATAGAGTTCTCAATAATAATATCATCAGAGAGAATTTTCCAACAGATTTGTAGGAATCTCAGCAATGGCCAGATTGAATAATCTTGTGCCTCAATAGTTTACATTCATCTGGATTAAAGCTGCCTCCATTCAGTAGGCTAATATAAAGGTTGTCTTTCCTCCCATTTTACATGCTACTTTTTCTCCCGAGTGGCAAGATATTTTCTAAGATTCTAAGCACATTCACCCCCTCAACTCCTATGGAATTTGCCATATTCAGTTCATGCAAATTGAATAAACAAGTAGGACCTTATGAAATAGATCGTATTGAAAGCAGGATTGACCAGGTATTTGGAAACATGAGAAAAATATAGGTGAGAAATTTCTACTTAAACAAAGAAAAAAAATCTAAATCAATGAATACAGCATGTCTACAGCCCTATTATCTATAATGCTCCAAAGAGATCCTTCAGGAGATATGAGTTGTGCTGGAGACCCTGGGCAAAAATAAATTCTTCATTTTATACATTTAATTTAAAGAAACAATTCTCTTTTTCTTTTCAGATTAATTGAATTTTGTTCTCATCTAACCCTAGCAGACCCATTGAACTTCTAGTGATCTTATCAAAGCAAGTTTGGTCAGGATAACATTGCTGATTCCCCCTAGTCCCCTTGGCAATATTGTGTGTCAGTATTTAAACCAGGTCTAGGTAACCAGTCAGCTATTGTCAATGGTACATAAGAAATGCAATTCCAACCCACATAATGGTCCTTTAGAGTTTAGAGAATCCTGGGACAATGGAAAGGTGGAGGGAGGCATTTACCCTGGAAATGGAGCAAACTCAGACCAACTTTAGCCTAGACCATTTTGATCAGAGTATGACACATCGTTACACGTAAGAGAGAGCTACTTTAAAATACTTTCCCTTCACCCCACACCCGAAGAAAGGACCAACTAGGGCTGCTAAAAATGGAATGCCCTGCTCTTTTGGCCATCTTTGTGGCCAAAAAAGAGAACGGAAAGTTTAGTACTTTATTTCATATAATACAGCACTGCCTCATCCTGGGTCATCTCCAGTCATCCTGATGAATATCTGGTCACTGGATTCAGATGGCTCTGGAGGAGAAGTGAGGCTGGTGACCTGCACAGCCCTCCCTCACTCAAAACAAAGTCAAGTGCAAGTCATATCATCATTTCTCTGATGGCACGGTCTTCTTCGGCAATGAAGGACGAACACATATAATACAGCACAATGAAACTTTTACCCCCACTCCCATAAACAACTCATTTATTTGGCAAGTAAAAATGGCATTTCACACATAAACACCCAGCTTGTTTGTTTTAAAAATCAAAGTGAAAACTTGGGTAAAATCTTTAAGTTTTTATACTTTCCTAAAAATATTTTCTCCTCCTAAATTAGTCTTTAACGCCATTTCAGAGTGATTTCATGGCATGAAACGTCATATGTGTGCTCATTTGAATTCTCTCAACTATGTACAAATAAACTATTATATTGTCACTATTAAACAATTCAGAAGCATCTGATTAAGCTTCAGCATTTGCTTCTTTTATGATTGCTTGTAATAATCTCCAGTATCATGTGCTACAAATAGCCTTAAGAAACCCATACAATCTGAACAGCTCAACATATCATTCTTATTGGTTTACTTGTTTTAATTTTGGTATTAGCAATTTTAGAGCAAGGAGGAGACAAGGAACTTCATTAAAGTTAGTTTTCCCACATGACCTTCAGTTGGTATCATTTCGCCCTCTTCTCTTATCAGAAAACTGAGGAGAGAAACTGAGAGAAGAAGAGAAAGCAACAGTTAACAAGGCAGAGAAGCCAGAACACCCAGGTACTTCTCCTGTTCTTAATCAATCGTTAAAGTAAATCCTAAAGTATCTTTTTTTCTTGCATTTATTCCTAAGATCTTGAGAATGCAGGTTCAAAAGAGGACAAATTTTCTCACTGTCAGTGTCCTGCAAAGCTTGTCCCTTCATTCTCTTTTCAAGACTTACTGACCTTCCAATCCCATTAGGAGGAAAGTGTTGGAGGCTAATTAACATTGAGTATCAAGGAAAGTAGGAGGAATTAACAAAAGGCAGAGAGCATTTAATGTGACGAGGTGAAATTAAAAGTCAAAGTCCGAAGTAGAAAATCTGCCTGTAAAGATCAAAGGACCAGAGATATGGCAAACTTGTCAGGTAAACCTGCGATCTTGGCCATCACTTATTCTGAAGCTCGCCTATTAGGTTAGTTCCTTAACTGAGAGTCGAAGAAGAACCTCGTGTGGAAACCTGCTTCTGCTTTTAGCTCTTGGAGTGACCTTAAGCGACTTACTTCTGTTATCTTGTCCTGCTCTCATTTTCCTCTCAGAACTGAATTATTCCAAGACTCTCTTGTGTGCCCACCCACCCTCTGCTAACTTTAAAAAAAAAAAAGGTTTTTTTTTTCCCTTTGTTCTTTGGTTACCAAGTCAATTTCTAATCTGAGGAAGAGTTCTGGTTCTAAAATTAAAGAATCTAGGTTTGTATCCTAGTTTTCTGCAGTTAGCCCTCTTGATGACCTTGGGCAAATCATTTCCGTCTCTCAACCTGCTCTCATTTTCCTCTGAGAACAGAGTAATTGCAAGAATCAATTTGAGCTCCCACTCTCTGTTGCTTTTATTTTTTTCTTCTTCTTTGCTCTTTGGTTCCTGAATTGATTTCTAAGCTAAGGGAGAGCTTTGGATCCAAAGAACATGAGCATTTGTTTCCTGTATTTCTGCTCCCAACGTTTCCTGCAATTTTAGGCCAGTAACTTTTGGTCAGGTTGCCTGCCCTTCACTCCTAAGATCCCAATCCCATCCCCCCACTTCTCCCTTTTCCCTAGTTCTTGCCTCCAATCCTGCTTTGACTTTCCCCTGAGAACTGGATTCCATAAAAAACCTATTTGAAAGGTCAAAATCCTACTTTCTTCTCCCATGGAAGCATTGGTCCTTTCCAGCTCTGATCTCCAAAAATGTTAGTTTCTGTTAAAGTGCCCTCCCCTGGAACAAAAAGGATAAAATGTACTAGATCCAAATTTTAACATACTGCACTCCCTACCATCACAGTTCTGTGAAAATAACTTCCCTATGGGACTCAATCTAAATTTAAAATTTCGATTCTCCAAGATTAGTTCTGCAAACATGCCCTCCCCCACTTCAAAATCAGTTCCCAGCTGTTTCACAATAATTCACAACAGAATTTCACAACTCTGAAAAAAACGTCTCCCCATCCATCTTCATCTGTAAAATGGGGAATAGGACTCAGTGGCCTCAAAAGTAATTTTGAACTGCAAATCTTTGATCTGATGAAGGAAGCTGAAATATGTGGCACAATCCCCAGGCAGGGCAAAGAGGAGAAACGGAATTAGAGTATAGCCATGCTGATCACTTGGCATACATGGTGAAGGAGACATCACAGTAAAGTGTGCTGCAGCAGTGTGCTGAAGTAGGCAAAGACCTGGACATGGAGTCCCAAAGCTGTGGGTTCTAACAAGTAAAAGCTGTATAGCCTTGGGCACACCTCTCTAAGACTTAATCTCCTTACCTGGAAAATACAATAAAAATGCATAGATAACATTACATTTTACAAGTAAGCCAGTGTGCAGCCTGCAGGGATTCTTACGTACAGTTCAGTGGCCTTTGTTTCTGTTGGAGTTTGATACAACTCATATAGATTGATATTTCACACACTATCCCAAGATAAATCAGAAGTGCAAGGAAGAAAGTACTTTTCAGATAAATGAAGGGAAAGTTTCATGATCAAACAAGGGATAAAAATGATAACAAAAGATAAACTGGATAATTTTAATTATGTAAAAGTAAAATATTTTGTACAAACAAAACCAACAGCATTTTAAATTAGAAGGGAAACAGGTACCTGGGGTGGCGTGAGAAGTGTGAATCTTTGCAGTAAGTTTCTCTGATGAAGGTTTCCTTTTCAAAGATATACAAGGAGAAAAATCAAATATTTAAGAATAAGAGCCATTCCCCATTAAATAAATGGCCAAAAGATATGAAAAAGCTTTTATCAAAGAAAGAAATCTAAGATATCAGTGAATATATTAAAAATGCTCCAAGTCAGTACTAATTATCAAAATGCAAAGGAAAGCAACTCTGCCCATCAGTTTGGCAAAGATGACAAAGGAGGAGAATGACAAATGTTGGAGGTGTTGAAAGAAAACAAGTGCACTATCACACTGTTGGAAATGTGAATATGGCTCAGCCATTCTTGAAAGCAATGTGGATCTATGCCCCCAGATTCACTGAATTATGCCTACCCTTTGATCCAGTTACACTGCTACTAAGCCTATATCCCAAAGAGATGAAAGAAACAGGAAAAGGACTTCTATATTAAAACATTTATAGTAGTAGCAGAGAACCAGAAACCGAAGGGGGACCTCTACAATATAGGGGGAAATGATTAAACAAATTATGGTTTCTGAATGCAATAGAACGTTATCGTGCCATAAAAAATTATGGAGTGGAGGGTTTCATAGGAACCCTTGGGAAAGAAGACCTCTATGAACCAATGCAGAGTGACCTGAGTAGAACAAGAAGATGAAATATTACAAAAACAGTCGCATTATAAAGGGAAAAAGCAACAACCACTTTAAAAGACTTAAGAGTTCTGATCAGTGTCAGGGTTAATCACAATGTGAGAAGATTGCTAATGAAGCACACTACCCATCTCCTAGTAAAGAAAGGATGAACTTAAGAGAAAGAGTAAGAAATACATTTTGGGGACCCAGCCAAATAAGCAATTTGTTCTGCTTGACATATATTCATTACAAGGGCTTTGTTTTTCTTTTTTCCAAGGTGGGGGGGAAAGAAGGACAAGGAGGAATGGAGACAGAATGGCCAAAAAGAAAAAAGGAGGACACTGGGGCACCATTTAAAAAAAATATATAGAAAAGAACAGAAAGGTTAGACAAGCAAGGTAGATTTGAAAGCTAGTTTCATCTTCTATACTTAAAAAGAAAAGCAATCCCTACATAATATTGCCCTGCAGTTAAACATACAAACTTCTTTTTCTGTTCTGTTATGTATGTACAAATGTCCATTCTATCTGCTTTTTCTGGTTTAGTTCATAAAAATCAAAATAAATGAAGAAGTTCTATATTTTTATAAGCATATACTGTCTATGTGAGCAGAGGGATTTATGTAGTGCAGATAGTTTTCACATCAGGAGTAAGGAAATAATGAAATCACAGGTCTAGATAAAGTCAGCACCGTTGAAATGTCCATACACATAAGAGTGTGTACATAGCGCCTCTGGAGAAAGAATCACCTGCAGCATCACCATCATAACCTATAGTTATATTACACATGACGTTTGCAGTGCCCTTTACATAGATTATCTTACCTGAGTCTCTTAACTACTTGAAAGTGGATCCTGTTATTCCCATTTTCAAGGTAAGGAGTTGAGTCTTAAAGAGGTATGCCCAAGGCTCTACAACTTTTACTTATTAGAATCCACAGCTTTGGAACTCCAAGTCCAGGTCTTTGCCTACTTCACCACATTGTGACAGTACACTTTACTGTGATGTCCCCTTCACTATGCATGCCAAATAATCAGCATGGCTATACTCTAATTCCACTTCTCCTTTTCTTTGCTCTGTCTGGGGATTGTGCCACATATTTTAGCTTCTTTCATCAGATCAAAGATTTGCAGTTCGAAATTACTTTTGAGGCCGTTGAGTCCTATTCCCCATTTTACAGATGAAGAAATTGAGGCCCAGAGAGGTGAAGTAATCTGCCTCAAGTCACGTGGATATTAAGTGGCCACGCTGAGTTTTCATGCCACATTCTTTAACTCCCAGGCGAGTGATCATTCTACTGTTTGGGTACAGTTCAAAAAGTTCACAGCCATTGCAAAGCATGGACACAAGGAGGAATCAGGGAAACCATCACCCTAGCAGTCAGCAGTGACAGAGCCTTGGAGGAGTTCAGTAGGCAAGTTTTGCCAGTTTACTTTCTTCTGAGGCCTGATAGTTCATGGAGATGTGCCACTGTAACTGAAAATCACCTTAAAAGAGGATTTGACAAGAACTGATTGGAATTCTAGCATAGGGAGTTCATTATTGGGCAGCTGCCAGCTCATTGCAGGTGTTTATCTTGATTAGATAGCTCTGACATTAACTCAAGCCAAGGAGATGAGAACATGGTAGCATTTTATCAGGTGTCCCCTATGGGGCCACCACCAAGGGTACATGAAGCACAAATAAGTCTCAGTGATTTGCTTTAAGATGGTCTGAAAGGAGAGCAAGCCTCCAGCCAGGCTCCCATGCCTTTCATGGCCCCTTCTGCAGCCAGAAGCAGAGCAGATTGTACTTGCGGGGCCTATTGGGACTCTGCCTCTTGGGATATTTCATATGGATGGATGGTTGGAGTTGACATGAATGTAGGTTTCGATTTAGCCAGGAGAGAGGCAGGGGGAAGAGTGACTAGCACTGGAGTCTGGAGACTCAGGTTCTGCCTTGAATGGGGACTGGGCTGTGAGTCTTGCTAAGTCACTTAACCTCTTGGTGCTGTAGGACGCTCTCTGAAACTCTAAGTTACAGATGAGTTGCATCTGCATCAGTGGATGATTCTCACAAAGAGAGTTCCCTATACTCTAAAATCCCAGATCTAGACAGAAACAGGAAATAGGGAGAAAGACACTGAGACACACAGAGCCAGGCATGTATTTAGATGAGGCACTTCAAAATGTTTTATTGCTCTCTTTTTTCATCACTATTACTTCCCAGTAAGTCTTCTCTCTCTTATAACAATGAAGTAGAGCTACACAAAACAAATCAACACATTGGTCATGTCTGGGAGTAAGTGCATGTCTCACTCTGCATCAGTTTTCCATCACCTCTCTGCTGAAAGGTGCAGTCTCCTGAGAAACATCACCCTTGCTCAATGCATCGATAAGAGTCCTGAAGTCTTTTACTGTTCTATTGCTAGGTCAATTTCAATGGTTTTCCAATGGAGATAATAGCTGGGGGAGGCAAGGGAGCATTGGAGAGATGGGAAAAGTGAAATTCTAAGAATCTTTTTCTCCCTAGAGAAAGACTGCATAGAAGAAAATCTGACAGTATGACCTTGTGTCATGTAATGGACAGAAATGGAATGTGGCCCTAAAAAAGAAAAATACAAGGTTAGGAAGCAAACCATCCTCTTCCCTCATTAAGTTATAATTGCTAACTGTACGATCCTTTTGGCAATGTAACACTAATGATTAGGCCCCATTAAGGCTTAAGTCAGAAATTCAGGGTCTCTGGCATTCTCAACCGAAGAGCTGAATGTCAGGACAAATCAGACTTCTAATGAGCTGGTTTAAATCAAATATAAGACTGCCCCAGAACAATCTGATATTTAATTTCATGCCATTCCAACTCTGGAGAGCATTATGTACGCACAACTCTTGCCAGAATAACTAATCAAATGACACCCCAGAGCAAAGGCAGAAATGCCTCCAGTATTTTGCTTGACATGAAAAACCAAGAACCATGAAATCACTTCAAGCATTTATCTGGGCCCACCCAGCACTCTCATGAGTACAAGAACAAGACTACTTAACTATCCCCACTCTGAAGTCTAAAAGCTGTCCTCCCATTGCTCAGAGGTGGCCCCAATTTGCAATATTTGCAAATTTCTTGCCATCAAAGTTGCTGGGGGTATCACATCCCATTCCACTGCCTGTTACTTGGCTGATTTGCTAGTCTTAGGTCTCCAAAGAGTTCTTGAATCTACAAAATTTTTCTTCTCTTTTCTCATTCCTGTGATATTTTTTTAGGAAGGCTTAGGGTTTCAGAGATCACCAAAAGAAAACATAGATTTCATCCTGTCCTCTTGAATTTTTGTGCATAAGATCTGGACATTTGATATTAACAATCCACAAAGATATATGGGTATATATCTATGCATACACGCACACACAGACATATATATATATATATATATATATATATATATATATATATATATATATATATATATATATATATATATATATATATATATATATATACACACACACACACACATATATCTATATCTATCTGAGATGGTAAAGTGTGGCAACTGATGGAAAGCTTGTGGCCTCTATATACAAACACTGCCCACCTTTCTAGGGTATGTTATTGGGTACTTGAATTGAGGGCCTGTTTATCTAAAATGTGTGGTCATTATCAAGTTACAATTTTCTCAAATTCTGAACACCAAATCTTTCAGCCAGAATATGAGGCCCAATCGCTATTAATCTTAATGAAACATAGAACTACATTTCCAAGTGTGTTGGCCTTCTCAGAATAGAGGTTTTATTCACACAAAAAGACAGAGGGCCAATATGGATTAACCTCTTTGTGCCTCAGTTTCCTTACCTGGAAAATGGGATCACTGGATTAGATCATCTCTAAGGCACCTTTGGCTCCTGAAGTTTATGCTTCAACAATCCAACAATTTAACACTTGCTCTGATAAGCAAGTGAACCTGTGGTGTCATCAATTTGGAAGTTCCCTGCAAGGATAAATATGGTAACCTATTTATTACTACCAACCCTGCCCAAGAATTTTGTCTATTTCTGTTATCTTTTCCAGATGCACATACTGATGGACAAACCCTATAGAACAGACATCCAAATGCATGTTAAAATTAGGCAACAGACAAGTTTTATTCACTTAGTCTTTCTTTTGAGGATGGAGAAGTCAAACGCCTTTGAGCAGTTATAGATGCCTTCCAGAACGCTCTGCAAAGATCTGGGACATGATGCAATCAACATTCTATTTTTTTTTGTTAAAGGGGCCATCCCTTGAGTAAGTGGCCTGAAAGGGCCAGGGTCTTCCACTGCATCCTGGGCCATCTCCAGTCTTCCCGGTGAATATCAGGCCACTGGACCCAGAAGGCTCAGGAGAAGAAAGTGAGGTTAGTGACCTTGCACAGCCCTCCCTCCCTCCCTCAATTCGAAGTCAACTTCAAGTCATGTCATCATCTTTAAGAAGGAAGGACAAACACAGCAACATCCACAAAGAGGAGAATCTACAAATTTGTTTGCCATACAAAGGAAATTTCAATTTGAATTCTGCACTGTATCTCTTCCATTTCAGTGGCAAACACTCTTGGTGAGAATACATTTTCCTGTTTTATGCCTTGTCTGATACTTATAATCAGAGGGTCACTGAGCAGGATTATTTATGTCTTCTTTTCATCTTTCATGTAATTGTGAGTGATTTTTTGTGTATAGCTAAGAGCCACCTTGTTGCTCCCTCCAGGGGCACATTTTGCTCTACGGAATTCATTGCTTTCTCACAATCAACAAATAACAATCACAGTGGTATCTTATATTATCTGTTTCAGTTAATTATGAAATATAAAGGTGTGCCTCCCTCCGTGCTGAATAGCACTTGGGAAGGCCTTTCTGTCCTTTCCCAATATCCACATTGAAAATGCCCTTGATTTTTAAACAGATGAATTTCCTAAAGATTTTGTATAGATGAGACAGCAGACATAAAGGTCAATAGCTATTGATGCTGTGCTGGTGACCTTTATTCAGTATTTAAGGTCCAAGATTTTCTTCATGACTTTGACATCTTTCTTTCCCTTAAATACCTTGTATATCAATCCCTTCTTTAAAGTTGACATTGATTTCCTCATAGACACTTGATGGCTGCTTTTCCTTTGTACTCTTTAGTTCCATTTCTAATTGCTTCATAAGCACGTTCAGAGCTAATACATAAGGGCACAAGCATGGACCATTAGGTGGAGCAATGGATAGAAGAATGCCAGGCCTGGAGTCAGGAAGAATTGAATTCCAATCTGGCCTCAGACACTAGCTGTGTGACCCTGGGCAAGTAACTTTGTTTGTTTCAGTTTCCTCATCTGCCAAACAAACTGGAGAAGGAAACAGAAGACCACTCCAGTATCTCTGTCAACAAAGCTCCAAATGGGGTCACCAAGAATAGAAAGTAACTGAAAAATACTGAATGAAAAATAATGATAATTCTACTGTCTTTGCTGGAGAAGAGTTTGTAAAATGTTTTTTCTTTGCATTTTTTCATTTTTCTTCTATTTGTATACTATCCCATCATCTTTTCATCCTTGAATGCTTTTAGGATGACTTTGCTTAGCTAAAATTATTGACAAGTTTTCTTTAAACTAGTTTTATTCTCCACTGTTATTTTTGCTTTATGAGATGATACTGCTCGCAATCATCCTTTATCTTTCCTCGTAACTTCTTACAAATGAGTTTATATTCTAATCTGGTGTTGTATTTGGCGATCATTTCTCTCTATAATGTAAATGTGAGACATTTACTGACTAAAGTTCTTGTTGTGTTATTTTGGTGTCCTTGTTTTAGCAACTCATTTTCATTGGTTAAGCTTCTTGATAAAGTTACAGTTGGTGTTGATGTATAATTGGGGGGTTAAGATGTTTCAAATAGATAGTCTTTTCTCAATTTAATTCTCTCTGCCATCTCTCCTGATTCTAATCTTATAATATTATATAATTACAATCTCATAATCTTAGTGATCTGACTGAACAGATAGCTGACCCAGAGATAACTCTGACATTAATGACAAATCTTTTTCAGCTTGTTAAAAGAGAATTTATGGTATTAATTTGGTGTATGTCATGCCCAATACTTACTAATTATTTTTTTTCTGAAGAGAGTGTTCATGATATACAGGAAAAACACTTTGGTATAATTTTTTTTGTTTTTTTGGAGGTAATCAGGGTTAAGTGACTTGATCAGGGTCACACAGCTAGTAAGTGTCTGAGGCAGATTTGAACTCAGGTTTTCCTGATTCTAGGATCAGTGCTCTATCCACTGTGCCACAGAACTGCCACTATTTCTGTGTAATTTACAAGACTTTTACCTCTCTCAATCCTTCTTTCTGAACCATGCTTTCCTATGTATTTCTTCCTATTCTCTCTGCACTCATGGTCATTAAACCATGTGAACAGTTTCTCAAAGTTCTCAGAAGAGGACTTTTGGAAACAGCACTGTGCAACAAAGGTTCAAAACATCATAGATCTAAAGTGGAAGGAACTTTAGAGGACATCTAATCCAATCCCCTAATTTTACAACTGAGAAACATAAGGCTTAGGGACATGAAGCAAATTGCCCAAGATCACATAGATCATAAATGACAGGTAGGATTTAAAGCCAGGGCTTCCTGACTCCAAATCCAGTGCTCTTTCCAATGGTATCAGGAAGGATTAAAAGGACTTTTGATTATTTCATTTTTAAAAAACAGAGTCTCTTGAAAATGAAAATGTTCTCTTTTCATCCACAAGATCACAAATTGCATTTTTTTTCTCAGTGGAAGAGGAAAAAGAAAATGGAAGGAGGAACTGATGGTTCCCCAGAGGGAGATTTATTGTCTGAGAATTCTTATTGGAGATAAATGAGAAAAGAACACTTTTAAGCTCAATAACAAGTTGTCACTTTTTAATCTTTACTACTTAAAATTTAAATGCGACCTGCTATAGCCAAGAGAGAAGAGTAAGGAAGGCAGTGGTTAAATACTGCTAACAAAATTCTCAACTACTTACAAAATTCATCTCAGCACAAGGACATGTGAGGTTGGGATGGGATCAAATAATTTTTTGGTCCCCTTAGGCTTTTGTTCATGGTAAGAAATACAGATTTGGCTAAAATTATGCTAGAAAGTCTTTGGAAAAGAAAATCAAAAGGCTCCACTTAATTCTTTGGTCCTTAGAAATGGCTGCCCAACAGACATTAACTGGAAGAATTTCTTGAGCCTCAGAGTCATCCAAGACCCTTCTGTCCCCAGCTCTCTTTGCCACCTCCAAGTGTTGTTGATTCTACTTAGATATTATCTGCCACTCATGCTCCCTCTCTCCATTCATGCTACCACCATTCTCCACTCATGCTCCCTCTCTCCATTCATGCTACCACCATTCGAGTTCAGGCTTCCTTGCCTTGATGGTTGCATTTGCCTCCTAATCCATTCAAATGAACCACTCTAACATAGGATATTGACCACCTCCATGGTTGTGGGGAGGCATTTTAATAAATACTATCTCTCTTTTAGGCCTATAGAGTGCTGATACATTCGATAGAAATTTAATGAGCATTTTTCTGCTGAAAATTGTCCTGAAAGTTGTCTCCTCCCCTCAAGTCTCATCATTCTCCAATCCTTCTTCCACAGAGCTGCTAACATAATTTCCATAAAGCCTGAGTGTGTCTGTGGTACTTTTCTGCTCAGGAAAATTCCAAGACTTGCTATCACTTCTGAGATGAAATATAAATCTTTCAGCTTGTCCTAAAGCTCTTCCCAATCAGAATCCTTTCCAAAATTATTTTGTGTTTCTCCCCTTCAAGTGTGCTGTAGTTTAGACATTGGCTTCCTTGTTGTGACTGAAACTCAGCATTCCATATCCTGTCTCTGTGCTTTGGCATAGGCTGCTCTGTATACCCACAATGCACTCCCTCTTTACCTCCACCTCTTAGAATTCTTAGCTTTCTTCAGAGTTCAGCTTAGGGGCTGCCTCTTACAGGAAGCCTGCCCTGATTCCCCCTAGCGGTTATTTAGTTCTCTCCTTCCCTCAAATTCTCTTCTATTTATTTATCTCTTTAGGTATCATACGGACCAGTATAATATAAGCTCATTGAGTGTCAAGACTATACTTTCTTTGTAACTCCAGCACTTAAAAAGTGTCTTGAACACAGTAGGAGCTGAATAAATTCTTATTGGATGGAATTTTAAAAAATCGCTCTTTTAATCCTTGGGGCAGGGGGAGGAGAAGGAATTCATAAAGGAGTTCATATAATTTAGTTCTCTATCATTTAATTTACATCAGCCCAGAAACATTCCTGGCCAAGTCCCAGCCCATTTTTCCTCATCCGTAGAATGAGAGGGTTAGACTAGATGACCTCAAAGGTCTCTTCCAACTTTAGATCTATAACCCTCTGAAGACTTGCTCTACTGGAGTTTGAAGGTTCATAGAGGAATTTGGCAACAGTTCCCCTGGCTCTGTGAAACATATTATGTAAATCCATCACCTGGATCAGAAAAAGTTTATGGAAAATAGATTGCAGCTCCTTCCTTGGAATAAATGAAGTCAATATAACTGCTCCTTCATTTTTCTTTCTGGCTAAGTTTTACCAAGCTCAGTTTACTTAGAAGTATCACTTCCATATTCTCTGTCTTCAGTTGGAAACAACTCAATCCAATCAATATTTATTAAGTGTCTTCCATGTTTTCGGGTTCCTATAGAACAGCCATTATGGCACAATGCCACAGATTAGCACACTGATGGCTGTGACCACTTAACTGTCACAGAAGAATGGATTGTTGAGTTCCTCCTTCATTTTCAAGGAAGACCATGACATCAGAGAATGATGACATGACTTGCACTTGACTTTGTGTTGAGTGAGGGAGGGCTGTGCAAGGTCACCAACCTCACTTTCTTCTCCTGAGCCTTCTGGGTCCAGTGACCAGATATTCATCAGGATGACTGGACATGGTCCAGGATGCAGTGGGAGACCTTGGCATTTTTAGGCTAGGCCTTTTAAGGTACTCACTTAGAGGGAGACAACACCCATTGAGTGAATAGGCCTCTTTAAGAGGTAGTCAGGGAATAGCCTTTTTAATTAGCAAAAGAAAAAAATAACTAAATCAAGCTGGGAGGGAAAGAGAAATTATTAGTATTGATAATCACTCTAAGCCAGCCATTAAGTGGAGCTTGGGCAGGGACCTATTGTTGTGGAACCTATGGGCTTCAGAGTGTACTGGGTTTAAGGTTTTGGGGGAAGGAAGGAAGGAAGGAAGGAAGGAAGGAAGGAAGGAAGGAAGGAAGGAAGGAAGGAAGGAAGGAAATCTGGGTCCCCACTCAGGCAGCTTGGTCTACTCACAGGTTGTGTTCATCCTTCGTTTTCGAAGAAGACAGAGAAATGATGACATGACTTGCACTTACGTTCTCCTTCTAGGAGAATGGAAGATCTTTAGAAGAGGAACATTTTTTTTTACTTCTGTCTTTGTATCCTCAGAATCTAGTATGGTGTCTGGTACATAATAGACACTTCTTGATATAAAGTGAATTAACTTGGATTGTCAATATTCTCAGTTTCATGTATTAGCATCAATGTTGTCCTTGGTATTTGCCCAGAGTTTATTATTGGATTTGTTTCATTTTCTTATTTGTAACTTAACGTTGTCTTCATTTCATTGTGGTCCCTGTCTGCACTGCTCATCCAGTTCTGTTTTCTGCGCTCCACATCATTTCCTAAAGGGCTTGCCATATTTATACTTCCCTATGACATTTGTGAGTCAGCAGCTGAAAACGCTAATGCTGCAATTAAGTGAGATCTGGCAAGAGAAGGAAGAACAGTGGGTGGAATTTGCAAAGAGGTAAACTAGATATAAGGAAGAAACTTAGCAATGAGAACTATCCCAGAGTAGAGTAGGCTGCCTTGGGAGGTTCTCCAAAGTCCCCCACTAGAGGTCTTCCAGGCTAGATGACCACTTGAAGAGGGGAAGAGAGGAGAATGGAATCGAGAGGATTTTTGCTGAAATACAGCTGGGGCTAGAGGGCTTCTTCAGGCCCTTCCACCTCTAATATTCTGTATTACTGTGACTCCCCTGCCAAATCAATGGTAAGCAGAAGCATTGGCATGTTTGAGAAGGATGTACTGAATTTGCCAAGTGGAAACACGTTTACGTCTAAAGATTTCCTTAGGTCGGACCTTTCTGCTTGACATAGAATCAAGTGAGGAGAGAGCTAGAAGGCCTGCTCTTTTTCTTTGTCACACTGGGGAGGAGGCTGAACTGCTTAAATCTTATTTGGCCTCCATTTTCTCTTCCAAGGAGAATGATTTGTGCACTGGAAAGAGTGGCACAAAATTGGCTGATGGGGAATTGCCCTTGATGAGTTCAAATCATTAGGCCCAAATGCACCCTGTCCCAGGATACTAAAGGAACTGGGGAGGTGTGACTATGGAGCCACTGACTCCGATTTCTGAAAGATCATGGAGAATTAGAGGGCTTATGAGAGTGGAGAAAGGAAAATGTCCTAATTTTCCAAAAAAAGGGAAAGAGGGCAAAGTCTGCAAACTCTTGATGAAATTATTACAAAAGAAAATCAAGAGATCATAACATACAACAACCACAGTAATGTAAATGAAAATAAGACTGTATAGTATCAAAATTGTGGTCTAGCATCATGACCAATTGAGGCACTAGAGGACCAATGAGGAAACACATTTCCCTCCTCTCAGGAGAGAGCAAATGGACAAATAGCCATGGGCCATTTGGTACAGTGTCATATATTTTCACTGTCACAGTTTATTTTATTTAACTATTTTTCTTTGTTGCAAAGGAAGGTTCTTAGGGGCAGGGGGAAGCTTACAGGGAAATGACAGAGAAATTGTTAGATCCTCAGTAGCCTGAAAGTTTAACTTGGATCCACAGTGTGATGGGGCAGCAAAAACATGTAATCTGATCCCAGACTGCACTGAGAGAAGCACATATCTCAATGCAGTGAGGGTCGTGGACCCTTAGTACTTGGTGATGGTCAGGTCAGATCGCATCTGGAATATTGTATTCAATGCTCAGATACTTTAGTATGGACATTGATAAGCTGCAGACCAGGATGTAGGGTAAGGTGAGGGGGCAGTCAAGACAGTGAAGGGACTTGAAGTTATAAGAGGTTAAAGGAGAGAAGAGGTTAAAGGACCTGGGAATGTTTTCCCTGGAGAAGAGAGGTCTTATCAGGGACAACATAGCTGTATTTAAGTACTTGGAAAATTGCTGTGTATAAGATGGAATAAACTTATTCTGTTTGGTTGCAGAGGATAGAATAAATAGTCATGGGAGGAAGTGGCAGAGAGGCAAACTGAAAATATATGGAATATATTTATATGGAAAATATATATCTATATTTATATGGAAAAGTGTTCTGTCAATTAGCTTTCTCCAACAGTGGTGTGGGCTGTCACCTCAGGAAGCAGTGAGCTCTCCCTCCCTGGACGTTTTCATGCCAAGGTCTGGTGACAGGTATGTAATATTAGAGCACTGCAATTCCGGTGGATTATAGGGCCCCAAGTTTTTCACAGCCTGTGAATCTGTAGATTGAACAAAGAGAGAGGGGCTTGAGAATTCTGGGCACCTGGAAATTAGGGGTGCAGACTATAAAGAACTAAGAAGGAATTGAGGACAATGGAGAACAAAGACCAATTCTAGATTGTTCATCCTTTGACCCAGAAATTCTGCATTTGGTGAGCTCTGTGAAACTAAAGCAGTGCTGTGACTGATTGGCATGGCCTACTCAACACCAGGGCATGGCTGACCAATCTAAATTCCTTTTCAACAGGCCAAATAGATTGATGAGCAGATCTGGGAATGCTGTTGACATAGTGTCCTTATATTTCTGCTAAGCATTTAATAAAACCTCTCACTCTGTGCTTGTGGCTAATCTGGAGAGAGATGTGACCTTCGTGATAGTATAGTTTCGTGATTCAGAACTGGATAAATAACTGGAAGGTAACCACACAGTAATCATTAACAGTGCCCTGTTATATCGGAGTGAGATCTGGAACATAGTGCCTCAGACATCTATTCTCCTTGATGTGCTGGTTAACATGTTTACGCAATGACTTGGACAAAGGCACAGATGGCATACTTGTCCAGTTTGTAGATGACATAAAATTTTAGAGATGGCTAATATGTTGGCTTACAGAATCTGGATCCATAAAGGTCTCTACAGCTCAGAACAATGAGCCAAATTAAATAACATGCCATTTAATAGGGGCAAATGTACAATGATATGCTTGGGTTAAAAATATCAACCTTACAGACAGGACAGGGGAGATGGGGCTGGACAGTGGTTCTTATGAAAAACATCTGGTACTTTTAGTGGGTCACAAGCTCAGTCTGAATTAACAATGCGGCGTGGCAGTCAACAAGGCTAATGTGATTTGGGCCACATCGTAAGAAGTGTAGTAACCCAAAAAAGGGAGGTGGTATTTCTATTGGACTACTGCGTTCAGCTCTGGGCATGACATTTTAGAAGAACTGGAGTGTGTTGTGAAGGGATGCCTTGTGAGGCTGACTTGAAGAATATCAAGGGTCTTCTATTATGTCGTATTTTGTAATGCCAACTATTTCATTTAACATTCATTATCCACTCCCTGGATCATATAGAGACAACATTTCACACTAATCACCAAGTTACTGGCAGGAATATTTTTGTCAGTATTTAGAGACAAAAGACTCCATGAAATTAAAACTCTAAGAAAGAGGATAATGAGTTTTTCAATTGAAGAATTCAATGTTGCCAATCAAGATTGCTCAACAAAGTTTTGGAGAATAAAACTCTCTGTGATGATATTTATAAACTATTCTATTGTATTTCATTGTTGAGCTTTGCTGCTCTCTGGTCCCCAGAAGTAACCAATATCCTCTTTTCATTCCTTCAGGGTTTTCAGTATCACATCTGTCATTTAGCAGCAAGAAAACAACGAAATGTTTTCCGCACTTGTTTTGTCAGACAGGCCAGCAAAATCCAATGGCAAGTGACATTTGCTCCTAGCACCTTATGTGGAGGCTACAGATCAAGATTAGTAAATAATATTTTCCTTCCTGATCTGATTCAAAATTGCTTTCTCTTAACCTTTACCACAGGAAAAACTAATTTACAGCATCCTCTTTGGAAAGCAATGCCATATTATTTCCTCAGAAGAAAGCTCATATTATGAGATGAACCCCTCTGGATCTGTCCAGGAAGACATATATTCTGCTTAGATTTTTAAAAATTGATCACATGTAGCCCACCATTGTAAATAATTAACATATGACTCACCCCTGGAGAATATCTAGAATTTCTATGACTTGCTCTACTATTATTAGTGGGAAAATAAAAGCTAAACTATGGTGCTCAAGTACAAAGATATTTTGCTATTTGGATATTTTGCATTGCTTACGTATAGTAAACTTTGTATAAGCCATTGAAAACAGAGCAGGACAATGGCCTAGATAATACTCCAAAAAGTCTACGTCGCTTTGGAATGTTTAATTACTGGTTTGTGTAAGAAGACTGTATTGCACAGGATGGGGAGGGGAGCATGCATCTCCAGCTGCATGATGAGAAGGAACAGCCACTTAAACAAGACCCTAAGCCCATTGAAATACCAATGAACACATTTCTATCTCTAAAGTTTTCTTGCTCAAGTTAATAGTAAAATCTAGAATGTCAGATCTGGAACCAACTGTGGAAGGCCAGTGTCTTCATTCAGTTTAGCAGTAAGGCTCACTGAAGTTAAGTGACTTGTTCAAGGTCACAAGGCAAGTGAATTATGGAGCTAGTTCTTCAGGCTAGGTTCGGTGTGCTTCCTCCACCGGAGTTTATATCAGCTGAAGCCACATTTCTCAGAAATGACTGGGAAAGTGGTATTGAGTGACCATGGAGGAGGAACTAGTATTGGATACACATATGCAAATTCATATATTCATAAAGATATAGGTGTGCAGGCAGTAGAATGAATAGGAATGTCCCAGCTGTGACTCTGCCTACCTTGTCTGGGATTGCCTAACAAGTTCAGGAGAGTTTGAATCCCAGCTCTGTTATATATTACTTCTGTAACATGGACAATGAGTCACTTAATCTCTCTAAGCCTCAGTATACTTACCCTTAAAAGGGGGGAAACATAATACCTATACTACATACCTCATAGGATTATTGCAAGAGTAAAATAAAATGAAATACTGTACTTGAAATGCTTTACAGCTATGGGGATGATGATGACACAACCATACAATTAAAACAACTTCAAAATGATTTGTTTACATAAGTTATTGACACTGAAAAAATTGAGAAAAGAACAGGCATTAACATGGATTATCACCATTTTCTAAGGAAATTTAACTAATGTATATTAATCCCCATAACAAAAAGGGAAATAGACAAACAGTCTTGAATCCACCTTAGCAAACAAATACTTACCAAGAAAAAAGATATGTCAGTAAGAGGAAATACCAATTTAGCATACACATTTACTTTTAAAATCTTGCAGAGAATGATAATGGAAGATCATGAGTACCATTTCCTAAAACTGAGAAGTACTAGATAGGAAAAAAAGTAAGTTTAAGAGTTAGAAGGAAATTAACATAAGCCATCCTAAGAACATTTAATGATTGAACTGAAAGGACGAAAACAAAGATCAGATTTTTGTTACATTGTCAAGATTACCATAACAAAAGAGTCTTTCAATCAATGCCATGAAACAACCATATTTAAATTCCTTTTAGTCCTCAGGGTGCCTCATGAAGGAGAAATGACTAAAGAAAAGTAAGTAAATTCAACTGGGCTTGCCCAAGTCCGCCCAGAGGATGTCTGTGCCCGAGACAAACAATTTTAAGGGTGTTGAAAGATTTGTTCCCAAGGCATATAAGAGAGAGAGATGCTAAAAGTTTGGAAAAACTCAGACATTTTTATTTCCAAAAACATGATTAAGAGAATATCAAGAAGTACCAGTACAGATCCCTGATTTCCCACCTCTGCAAAATCATAATGAGATAATCTGTACACACATTGAGGGTATCCTTCATGTGAGTATGAAAAGGAAACATGAAAGCTTTCACAAATTATACTCAATATCAAATCACATCTTTTCAGTCATAAAATTGACTGAGAGGTGAAGAGAATATGAGATCTAATCACTTTTATTGTTTCTTGACTATAAAAAATTTGAGTTGGTGGAACAAAATACCTTGAGTTCTCTCTTCCTCCTTAAAGAGACACTTTGTCTCCCATGCATATGTCAAAATCATAGAAAATTCCTTAAAAGATGCAACAGAGATAACTGATGACCCTCTGAATATTAATGTCAAGCAAAGCAGTAAAGAGGGAGATGCATCTCCCAAGGAGCTTCCTGTTGTCACGGAGTTCATATGGTACAGAGACAAAATGGAGAAAGAATTCCCCAGTTATGGGGAATTTCTTCAGGTGTTTCTATGTACAGATATGTTGTGCTGATCTTAAGACCTGAGACACCTCGAAGCATCCCAAAGTGCCAGAAGCGATCCTCATTCAAAGGGACAACTCATCAAGGAAGTGGGGGTGGCAAAGAAGCAAATGAATGAAGGGTGTGTATCATACAGGCTGTAATGTGTAGGTAGATAGAGAGTTTATAAAATATCTGACATCTTGGGCATGTTATGCAGATGCACAATGAACTGAGTTCAGCACTGAAGAGGAGGAAAAACAGGAGGAGGAAAGCAACATGTAGGAAGATTCATGTTGGTTTTAACAACTTTAACAAAGGTATTTCTTTTTTTAAAACATCAATATTTTTCTGGTAATGCTACATGGCAAGAAAGCACAAACTATTCCAGTTTCTGAAGAATTTAAGCTAAAGGTACTTTAAAGTGCAGAGGAAGGAGAGGGGGGATGCTTGGTGAGTGGAAATAAGCTACAACAAATTATTAAATAAGTGGGCTAGCTCAGAAGCAGCATAAAATAGAGCAGAACCAATGAGTCCCCATGATCTGCTGGCATCTGTGCAAAGTCCAGAGATCTAGAGGATCTTTAGGGAGTCCCACAGGGCATTGGTTGGAACATTTACATGAAAATATGGACACAAGTCACATGGGATTCAGAGGTGTGGAGTAATTGTGATTTATAGCTGTGGTGTCAAACTCATAGAAAAGAGGGTCAATAAACCATGTAAGCCAGTAACATTATCTGTGTTTATTGGATTTTTATCTATTTTGTTAAATAGTTCCCATTACATTTGAATATGGTTTGGGTAACACTTGGGAGTGTTGTGGGCCATGTTTTACTCCTTTGATTGACACCATTGGGAATGCTCACATAGAGATCAATCAAGGCAATATGATGGTGATAGAGCATAAAAAGTCTACCACTGATTTTAACAGTAAACATCCTCAGGATGTCCACATCTCATCAATAAAGAAGTTATGGGATAGGAATATGATGGAATACTACTGTTATAAGAAATCATGAAGGGCATCATTTCAGAAAAACCTGGGAAGACTTCTATGAACTGATGCAAAGAGAAGTGAGGATAACCAAGAGCAACAGCTATACTGTAAGGATAAAGACTTGGCAACTGATTAATACAATGCACCACAACTCCAAAAGATTCATGATATAAAAAGCTATCCACTTGCAGATAGAGAACTGATGAACTCAGAGCACAGATTACAGAATTTCCTTCCTTCCTTACATCCTCTCTCTCCCTCTCCCTTTCTCTGCTCTCTGTCAGTCTGTCTCTCTCTCTCTGTCTCTCTGTCTCTCTGTCTCTCTCTCTCTCTGTCTCTCTGTCTCTCTCTCTGTCTCTCTCTCTGTCTCTGTCTCTCTCTCTCTCTCTCTCTCTCTCTCTCTCTCTCTCTCTCTCTCCTAACATGGCTAATGTGGAAATAGATTTTGCATGATTGTATTTGTATAATGGATATTGTATTTCTTGTGCACTCAATAGGTAGGTGAGGCAAAGGGAAGGAGAAAATGTGGAATTGAAAAATAAAAATTATATATATATATATGTATATAGTTGTAATGAATTCAAGGAAAAATATGAAGAAATTGAGAAGTCAAAAAGGAGCTTTTCAATGAATGCTCCTAAACAAAAAGAAGGGGGCAGGTCAACAAAAAGCAATTGATTTGGAAATTTGTCAGAAGTCATTCTTGTCAACCACAGAAAGTCATAAGAGCAAAATCTGTTGCTAATTTTTCAATATTAAAAAAAGAACAAGCACAAGAGTATGTTGAACTTTTTGTTCTTCTTTCAGCATTTCTCATAAAGGTTCAGGGAAATTAATGTGTATTTGAATGCTTCAGGTAAAAATCAAGTGGTTTGCTTTTTTTTACTTTGTGAACAATGTCTCAACTCCCAATAACATGCTTTGAAATACCTACCCGTACTCATATAATCATTGAACTGTTGCCATACTTTGATATGCTGCCTACACTGAGAAGATCAGTGATTTCCTACTAATGCATGTGAGCAGCTAAAGGACTTGTTTCTTACCACACAGCAACATCTTGACTCTTGCTTCATCTCTACATGAAATGACTGGCTATTCATGATCAGTTGGACCAGCTTTGGTTCTTTTAGATATAATTAATGTATTAATTATTATATTAATGTAATATAATGTAAAATTATGTTTTCAGAAGTGGCAACTATAGGTTTAAGAAATATCTAAAGATATTAAAGGAGCACCTATGTGGTGCAGGATACAGCACCAGGTCTGGAGTCAGGAAGGTTCATCTTCTTCAGTTCAAATCTGAGGACAGAGACTTACTAGATGTGTGTGCCTGGACAAGTCACTTTACCCTACTTGCCTCAGTTTTCTCATTTGTAAAATGAGCTAGAGAAGGAAATGGCAAACCATCCCAGTATTTTTGCCAAGAAAAATTTACCCACAAATGGGGTCAAGAAGAGTTGAATATGACTAAAAACTGACTGAACAACAACAATAGGTAGCATGAGTCTATGTACTGCACTTTTTCTTCTATGTTTGAGTCTTCTTATTTCTAAGGCCTCTGAAAGCATGTTGGCTAGATAGCTTTTACTATACTTGTTATTACATTAGTTAATTAAAGGTAATATTTGTAAAAATAAAAAAAAAGAAAGTAACGGTACAAATTTTGGGGAGGGAATATTAGCAAGCTGGGGTTCCAAATGTATTGGGCTGTTTGGAGAGTATAGTGATGGTGCTGTCCAGTGGAATGAAAAAAGCAGTTAGAGCGATAGCAGTAAGACCTATGACTAGTCCCATTTTACACACAAGGAAACTGAGGATTAGAGAGATGTATGAGGAAATTCACTCTACCAATGCAGATCAATATCTTCTCTACAGCTTGTAGTCTTAGAGAGCTGCCTAAAACATTCAGAGATTAAGTAACTTCTCTAGGTTCAAAAAGTGAGTATCTCTCAGAGGTGGGGCTTGAATCTGGGCCTTCCTGTTTCCAAGGCCAGTTTTTGATTTACTATGTGTGTTATTGGGAGAAATATGTGGAGAAATTCACATATTTAGACTCTTGACAATCAGGCTAAGGAATTTAGGTTTGATATCCAGAGAGATGGAAGATAGGTGAGATGAGTAGTGGTGGTTGATAACTTCCTTTTGAGAGGCATTGGTGCAGCTTTTTGACAGCAGCAGTGGAGCAAGAAACTCTCAATATTTGTCACACCAGATGCCTACCACTCACTTCATGTGATTTACATGGCATATAAATGATAACGCCTGAAGAAATTTTAAAAGGGCAGTTGGTATTATGAAGTCATGGTAAACATGAAAAACCTAAAGCTATTGGGAGCACAGGGAGTGTTGTCACTGGTGTCATTTGAAAGAAGAGTGTCAAAAAAGAAAAAGGCAGATTTTGAAAAGCAGTCAACAAGATGGTGTCCAGTAACTGGATTTGGATTTCTAAGATATAGGAATGATAGGTTCTTGACTAGGAATAGCAGCAATGGTTTCGCTTAGAGCCCAACATATCTAATCAAAACAACTTTAAGCTGAAAAGGAAAAAGGAAGGAGCAAAGTTGCCTACATATATACTCACCAAGTTAGACACCAAAAAAGACCTACAGTGTAAGGAAAAGAATAACAATAGGGAATTTCCAGAAATTATAGGCAATGAAATCTAATAAAGAAGATGGCAATAAAATCCATGCTTTAAATTTCCGTGTTTCTTGACTTGGCTTATTGATAATTTCATCATTCATAATATGAAGGAAACAACAAGGTGAACTTCTTTCTTTTCTAGACCTTATTCTCAACAACAAAGTGGAGCTGGGATAGAAGTGATGGGAATCTTCAGGGGAAGTGATCCTCCATCATATAATTTATGATAACAGTAACAGCCAACATTTATATAGCACTCTAAGTTTCACAAAACACTTCACGTGTATAATCTCATTCGATCTTCAAAACAAACCTGTGAAGTAGGTGCTATTATCAGCCCCATTTTACACATGAGGAAACTGAGGATTAGAGAGGTCAAATGATTTTCCCAGGATGACACAACTAGTGAGTATGTGGGATAGGATTCAAACTCAAATTCTTCTGACTCTATCCACTAAACTGTTGCCACCTCTCAGAAAAACAATCATTACCAGTCATCATGGTTTCACCAAGAATAGATCACACTGAATTGACTTAATTTCCTTTTTTTGACAAGAATACAAAATTGATCAGGGGACCATGGGTAAGAAACTGTACCTAAATGAAAAGGAGGACCAGGATCTAAGGTATGTTCGTAAATGTTTAATAACTGACTCTAAAAATCAGAACACAATTTAATCTGAATTATTAACATTTTCTCCATAATTTTTAAGTCTCTAGATCAACAAAACAATAAATCAAGCTCTCATTTGCAATGTTTGCCAATTTCCTATTTGTAAATACTCATAATGACATTTTAACAATTGATTCTCAGGAGAGAGGTAATTCTAGCTGGTTTCTGCATACCATAGGACAAGACAGGGATTTTTTTAAAGAAAGGTCATGAAGAAATACCCTTGATGGCCATTGCTAATTATATAATCTTATCATTTTGGAATTTTATTGCTTCTAATTTATTATGCCTATTACAATACATTTCCAACTTTCAGTAATAAGCAAACTACATTTGAAAACGACGCTTTCTTTTGGTCCAAGTCAGGCTTTTAAAGCTCTATTTTGATGCAAATCTCTTTCATCCAAGAAATTCCCATTACTTTGTTTGCTGAGCATATAAATGAAACCACAGAGACCCATACTTTTTAAAGCACAAAATGTAATGATTACAATTGTTCATTTAATAACCCCAACCTTACTAGCCAGTGATGTATTTCTTTAATTAATATCAGCTTGTGTCTTGTAAAGTGTCCCATGTGTTCTGTAAATGTAATTACAGATCAAGTCTCAAGTCCATTTCTTATATTCAGTTTAAACTCATTTATCCAAGTCCCTCTGGTTGATGTGCCATGATGTGAAGGATACTGAGAACACTCAGCGAAGCAAGGGAAAGGGGTGAGGTACGTTTCCCATGCTTAGCATCAATGGTGCACATTTTGAAGGCCAAATATTGACAATTTTACATGATTGCACAACTAAAGAAGAGTTGTGGTAGAAGCATTACAGATGTTTGGGGGTAGAATGGGGTTCTTTCCTTGGCTCTGATATTCTCCAGCATGTGTGCCTGTCCACACCATTATTTTGATGAAGGATGGTACCCTTGAAATAGTAAAAGAGTAAACAGAAGAAGGAATGTGGGAGTGGTCCAGACCTACGACTACATTAGTGTATGAAACTCCTGGTATGAAAACAATCCAAAGCAAACAAACAAAATCCTCTACCAGCCATCCTACAATGTATATTCTTAGAGTCAACTAGGATGCTGGGATATTGAGTGACTTCTCCAAGACCACATATTCCATATATGGGATGAAAAATGAGGTGAAAAATGAGCCTGGGACCTTAAGATTCCAAGGTTGCCCCTCTGGTCACTATACTACGCTTACTCTCAGCGAAAAAAAGAACAGAGCTTCTAGTGTCAATATTAATTTAGGATCCAGCTTTCTCACAATTTTCATGTCTTCTTCTTTCAAGGATTTTTGATGTCAGAAAGTAGTGTGGGGGTTGCTTTTCAATAAACTTGGCAAAACTTTTATTCTCTGTTGATGGTTGAAAGTGATGAAGATATAGTTTGGTTTCCCAATGTGATAGTACGTTGAAAGTCCATCTCTCCCCTTCTCATGTGCCTTTTCATTTAGAGAATGTTTTCAAAACCCAACCTGAAGAGATTAAAGACTTTATACCAACGTCATCCTCCTACTTCCAAGTGAACTAGGGACTTTATTTGTATTCTCTCCATGATAACTGACCTATAAACGTATCGTTTGGGAATGTAGCCCCCACAAAAAATAAAATCTACTAAGCTTTCCTAATGTAACAGCAAAATTCTCTTACTTATCTGAAAACAATCTGAAGACAGAGATTTCTGACAGGACAGTGGAATTGAAGAGGTTAAGGGGTGATGGGGACCCTAAAATACCGACGGTCCAGGTTGTGCTCGAATGAATTCGACTCAAGCCTTCCTAAAGCCAAAGAAAACAAAGTTTATTAAGGATTCGCCAAATTGGGTTGCCTCTTAAGGAGCCTAAGCATTTGTAACGCTCGTATTCACAAGCGGGCCAGACACAATCCCAGCTAGACAGAGTCTGAGCTGGATTGAACCTGAGCACCCTCATGGAGGAGAGATGGAACTTAAATACAGAAAAGAGGATAGGAGGGATCTGGGGGGGGGGGGGGGGGTCTGGTAGTCCAGGGTGATGGGAGGAGGGGTTTAGGAAGGGTCTGGAGGAGAAGTCCAAGGCTGGGTCAAAGGCTGGAAACAGCTGGAGGCTATCAGGAGATAGCACACAATGGAGGGTTTTGGGTGGGAAGCAGGTGGGGCAATCAAGAGAGAACAGACAATGGTCACAGATTTGAGTATGAAAAGCCAGATTCTGTGGAGAGATACAAAGAGAGCTCAATTTGAGTATGAAAAGCCAGGTAAAGTGAGGAGATTCCAGGGGAGCTCAAGGAAGTTCCCAGAGTCTGAACCCCATCAGAATGTGAGGTTCTATCTCAGCCTTGTTTCACTCTCACCACATGAAAAAGACAAATGTGGTAAATAAAGTAAGAAAGAGAAGATGACAAGAAAGGAAATACTTCTGCCCAAAGCAATTCCCACTGAATCAACCACAAAACACTGCCATCAAACAGGCCTTACACCCAACTTTCTCAACAATTAATCTCTCTGCTTAAAGTTTCTGGGTGGTAGTATCTCAGTCTTTACCCTCTCCCCTTGACTCCCCTCAGCCTGCCCCCACCTCAATCTGGCAATAGTAAGAAAGCCTTAAATGAATCTATATTTGATGATGAGCCGCTAGGTGGTGCAGTGGATAGAGCGCCAGGCTTGGATTCCAGAAGATCATGACATGGACTCAGACACTTAATAGCTGTATAACCCTGGGCAAGTCACTTCACTGTTTGTCTCAGTTTCTTCATCTGTTAAAAATGAGTTAGAGAAGGAAATGGCAAACCACTCCAGTATCTTTGCCAAGAAAACCCCAAATGGGGTCACAAAGAGTCAAACTTGACTGAAAAATAACTGAAATATTTGATGATAGAGGAACCATGTCACTTTGGATGGGTTAGGGCCCAACTACATAGAACCAGTTAAAACAGTATCTAGAACAGGGTGATTGTTGTGTTCATCCTTCGTTGCCGAAGAAGACCACGCCATCAGAGAAATGATGACATGACTTGCACTTGACTTTGTTTTGAGTGAGGGAGGGCTGTGCAGGTCACCAACCTCATTTTCTCCTGAGACAGTATAGAGTGGAAAGAAATTCTGAAAAAGGGTAAGAAAAAGTTACGTGTGTGTGTGGAGGGTGGTAGAACATGAACCTAGCTGAAGTCATTTCCTCTAGACTTTCCCCACACTGGGAATCCAGGCAGACTCTATGCAGAGCCTTTAATAAGAGGAAGTTATTGAAAGTGAGTGGCATAAGTAGTTTGGATACAATGGGTGTGAGGAGATAGAGGAGGAGCCAGATAGTGTAGGGACAGGAAATAATTTTTAAAAAATGCTCAACATCACTATATGCATCTCTATAATACAAATCAGAAAGAAATGACAGAAAGAGAAATTTCATTCCAAGTAACTAGAACATGTGTAAAATATTTCAGAGTCAATGTACCCAGACACACTAAGGACTTATATAATGACTACAAAACAATAATTTCAGAAATGAAGAAAACCAATTAACTGGAAGGATATTAATAGTTCATAGTTGGACTGTGCCAATATGATAGAAATTATGACATTACCTATTTGATCTACAGCATTAGTGATACATGCACCAAACTACCAAGGATTTTCTTTATATAATTAGACAAAATAAGAAAAAAGTCATTTGGAGCAACAAAATGTGTAGAGCTTCAAGGGAAATAATGGGCAAACACGTGGGAATGAAGGGTGCCTTATGTCAAACTATATTATAAAGTATTTCACTTTTAAACTCTTCAAAACTAGCTCAAGCTATGACTTCCTGGACTGTTTCTCCCCTTCTGTCCCTGTGGTCTTCTCATACTAGTAAGGATTCCACTCCTATTACTTCCTCCTTTGATCAATGAGTTCTTTCCTGGAACCTCCATTTGAACCAATACCCATATAAACAGTGCTCACTTCAAACCTGGCCCAGCCCATGGTTCCCTGAATGACCTTTTTGTCTTGCTTCTTCCATTCCCACCTCCTTTTCTCAATGCCCCTTTCTGAATGTAATCTCCTTGATGGCAGCGATTCTCTCTCCTTTTGCTTTTTTTTACATTCCCAGAGCTTAGCACAGGGCTGGACCCATAGTAATTGGTTAATACATGCTTTATCCATTTCTATCTAAAACTAGTGCTGATTTTAAAATGGAAATAAATCAATGAAATAGACTTCCCAAGCAACATCAAGGAGCAAACAAATAGAGGAGCTCAGTGTTTGATAAGTGACAAAACAGACTGTCATGGGAAGGGCAACGACGGATTGGAAAACTGGAAAGAGGTTAGGAAGAAAAGGGGGTTTTGATTAGCATCTTATCCCATATAATAATCCCTAAATGGTTAAAGAAACTAAATATTAAAGGTCAAGTCATTAAAAAATACCAGGAGAATGAAAATAACACTTCAGAACTATGATTATAGAAAGAATCCATCACAAAACAAAAGCATAGAGAAAAGCATAAAAGACAAAGCAAGCAATTTTGATTCTATGAAATTAAAGAACTTTTGCATGACATCAATGGAGTTGCTATAAGAAATGATTCATTGGAAAATCTTTGCATCACATATATCTGAGAAAAGCTTGACATCTGAAAGTTGAAAGAGTTGATACAAATCTATCTATGAGACCAAGATCCATTTCCCATTAAATAGATGGCCAAGGAAAATAAGCAAATAGTTTTCAAAAGCAGGAATACAGGCTTATTAGCAACCTCTTGAAAAATACTCCAAGTTTGTGAACTGACAAAAATCCATGGTATCAACATACACATGAAAAACTGTTTGAAAGCATTAATAATTGGAGACATGCAAATTAAAGCAAATCTGAGTTTCCACCTCACACCCATCAGATTGGAAAAGATGACAAAAGAGGAAAATGACATGTTAGAGAGGCTGTGGGAAAAGAGACACACTGATACACTATTTGTAAAGCTGTGAATTGACAATTTGGAACTATGCTTAAAAAATAACCACACTGTCCTTCTTCTTTGACCCAACTATATACACTCCTATTAAACTTATATACCAAAGAGATGAAAGAAATAGAAAAGGATTCATATGGATAAAAATATTTATATAAGCTCTTTTTGTAGTAGCAAAGAATTGGAAAACAAAGGGGCACCAGTCTATTTGGGAATGATTTAACAAATTATAATGTCTGAATATAATATCTTAACTATAGTATCTGAATGCTATGGAATATTAAATATATATAGTGTAAATCATAGTATCTGAATATAATGGAATGTTATTGAGATATAAGACATGACAAAATAGACAATTTCAGAAAAAAAATGGGAAACGGTAAAGTAAGGAGAACCAGGAAAACAATACATACAATAACAGAAATATTATAAAGTCAAACAATTTTGAAAGACTTAAACATTCTGATGGATGTAATGATAAACCACATTCGTGAAGACTGATAATAGAGTATGTCACTCATCTCCAGACAAAGAGATGACAAATATTGCTTAGCATGGTGCTTGACACATAGTAGGTCCTAAATAAATGCTTCTCGATTGATTAAATTCAGTCTTTCTGATTTAAGGCCACCGCACTATCCACTCTGCCATCTCATTGCTTAAATGTGCGTGTTCATCCTTCACTGCTGAAGAAGACCACGCCATCAGAGAAATGATGACATGACTTGCACTTGACTTTGTTCTGAGTGAGGGAGGGCTGTGCAGGTTGCCAGCCTCACTTCTCCTCCAGAGCCATCTGAATCCAGTGACGAGATATTCATCAGGATGACTGGAGATGACCCAGGATGAGGCAATTGAGGTTAAGTGACTTGTCCAAGGTCACAGCTAGTGAGTGTCAAATGTGTGAGGTGAGATTTGAACTCAGGTCCTCCTGACTCCTGCACTGGTGCTCCATCCACTGCACCACCTAGTTGCCCCAATTGCTTAAATAAAGTTTGTGCAAAAACACTGCCTGAAGCATCAGTAACATTCTCAGAATGCAAATGGGCATTTGTCCAAGCCTGTGCTCCACCAAATCACAGCTCTGGAGCTGGAAGGGACCTCAGAGGCTATCAAGTCTAATCCCCTCATTTTCCAAATGAAACCAAATCCCATGGACATGAAATGATTAGTTCAGGGTCCCATAGTTCATAAGAAACAGAACTGGGATTTGAATCCAGCTCCACTGGCTGTGGAGTCAGTGCTGTTTTCCCTGTACCATACTATCTCTGGAAATGACTCTGCTATAAAAACAAAAGACCTCAATAAAACATAAAAACCCACATGTCCCACCAACCTCATCTTCTTTTTCTTAGACTGTAGCAGATATGTTTTTACTAGATTTTAGCAAAGTATTTGACAGTCTCTTTTTTGCTATTCTTGTGGACAAGGGGCAGAGAAGAAAGCTAGGCAATAGTACCATGAGAAGTCTTTGAGGAAATGGCCTCAGATGTGGTTGTCAGTGGCTCAATGTCAACTTGAAAGGAGCTCCTCAGGTCCTAAGATGCCTGACCCTGTACTGTCTAACATCTTTCTCTGTGACTTGGCTGAAGGGACAGATGGCATGTATACTTGTCAGATGTGCAGATGACACAAAGCTCAGAGATTTGGCTGGATGCAAGTCACAAGCCTTAAACACAGAGATGTAACTATAACCCAAGTAGGTCTTGGCAACTAGGGAGGCCTGCTGGAGAAGTTGAGGTTTCCATTATAGTACAGATAGACCTGAGAACTGAAAGTAGAACATGCCAGTGTATGCCTTGTGGACAGAGCTACTGGTCACACTAGCAGCTTCCCAACTTTTTCCACAGTCAGTAGGCTCCAAGAGTTTTCCCCTTCCCTTCTCTCAACCTGGCAGAGTAGTTCTGACCTCATGCCAGGGCCCTGCCTACAGGTCACTCAAACACAGCCTGAATGCTGGAAACATCTGGACAGTTTTACAAGATCAAAACTTCCGTACCAGCTCAGTCATTTACCAAGTACTTCATCTTGCCCTCTCTGGACCTCATTTGCAAAATGGGTACAAAACCTCTCATCAGACAAGGTGTAAATAACAAATGAGGCATGAGAAGCTGCTACTGTGGTGATTTGCTTTGCTTGGAGGTGGCAGAGGGGAGGTCGATGATGGAAAAAATTAGGGTCAGTGCACAGGGCCTGACCCACAGTGTACAGGCCATAAGTGGCATCCATAAAGTTGTTTTAAAAGGGAGATAATGCTATTTATACTACTCACCTTACAGAGCTGTCATGAAATCAAAGTAGCTTAATGTATATAAAGATATCTGCGTAGGATAAGAGCTCTCATTCATATGACACTAGGTTTTGCAAAGTACTTTACATGCTATCTCATTTGATCCTCACAAGAGCCCTGCGAAGTAGGTGCTAGTATTATACCCATTTTACAGATAAGAAAACAGGCTGAGAGAGGTTAAAAGAAAGCAGAATTTGAACCTCCCATCTCTCCTAGACCCAGGCCTCTGTGTATTGTGCCACCTTTAATAATAGGGTATTCTAGACTTATAAGCCAATAGTAACAGTCCATCATTAACCTTTGCTTGTAAAGTTATAGCAGTGAACAGAAAAAAAAGGGGAAAATAGGGTCTTATTAATTTGTTGATGGCTAAACAAATCTTGGTGAACTTCTAAAATTAAGGACTATAATATACAAGCCTCTATAATAATTTTATAGCAGAATATGTACGTCAATAAAGAATTTAATTAAATTACTGGTCAATATCAATTGACTAAGACAAATGATATATGTCATTTTCATCGCTCCGACAAAGAGAGCAGTCATATAGCTGAATCACTATTGGTTTTAAGTAGGATGGAATCCAATTACACATTATATTACTATTAGACCCTAGGATTCAGATTCTAGAATCTGACATGGACAGATAAAGTTTAGAGAAACAGAGATAATCTTTCTGGGTCACAGCAAAGAAAGATTGTAAGACTCAATACTAGAAAAACCCTTGGAGATAACCTCATCTTACCCTTCATTTTATTGTGAAGGGGCCTCATGCCCTGTCATTCATTCAAGGTCACATAGATAGCAGGTAAGCAAACCAGAATATTAAATCAGGTTATCTGATTCCCATACACTAAAAGTGAACTCCTTACTATATACCAATTTCCATTATGGGCCAATGAAACAGCACTAGAGATGGGATAAGAGGACCTGGCTTCATATTTGCTCTTTCCTACCTAGGTAACCTTGAACAAGGTATTTGACTTCTCCAGGCCTTGGTTTCCTCTGAAAAAGGGAAGGGGTTAGACTAAATGACTACCTTGTCTTGTCTGGGTCTACATATATGCTCTCACAGGGGTCCTATAAGACCATAGAGCAGCAAGGTGCTGCAGTGGATAGAACACCTGGCCTGCGGTCAGAAAGATTCATCTTCCTGAGTTCAAATCTGGCCTCAGACCCTTACTAGCTGCATCATGCTAGGCAAGTCACTTAACTCTGTTGACCTCAGTTTCTTCAGCTATCAAATGAGCTGGAGAAAGAAATGTCAAGCAACTCTTGGCCAAGAAAACCCCAAATGGGGTGATGAAAGATCAGCCACAACTGAAATGGTTGAACAACAACATAGTTCTATGATCACATTTTTGCAACTAATAACTTCTACAACCACTCTGTTTGCTTTTGCACACAGATGTTCACTAAATAGAGACATTCCCTGAAGGGAGCTAGGCTCCTTTCCTAGGCCAAGGAAAGGACAGAATTTCAGTCTCCAAAGCCATTCAACCCTAGGAGTCTCAGATCAATTTGATGAATTTGCCAATCAACCTGACAAACATATACATAGGACATGCACACATGCATTGATAGATAGATAGATAGATAGATAGATAGATAGATAGATAGATAGATAGATAGATAGATAGATGGATGGATGGATGGATGGATGGATAGATGGATGGATGGAGAGGCATTATTTCAATAAACTCAATATGGAAACTCCTACTCATAGAGGACTGCTGAATATCAGCAACATTTCTGTAACTCCTAGTCTAAGGAGTTTATTGCATGGAGCCCGGACCAGAGAGTAGAAGGAATTTACTCAGGGTGACCTAATTAGTGTGAGTCCCAGGCAGGATCCAAGAGTGCCTCCGAATTCTCCAGCCAAAGGGTGGGGAACCTGAGGCCTCAAGGGCACATGTGACCTCCTAGGTCCTTGGGTGCAGCCTTTTTACTGAGTACAAGTTTTACAGAACAAATCTTTCTATTAAGGGGATTTGCTCTATGAAGTTTGCATTCAGTCAAAGGGCTACACTTGAGGTCCTAAAGGGCCACATGTGGTCTTGAGGCACCAGGTTCCCCACCCCTGTACCTAGCCCCTGAAGTCTTATTATCTTTACAACCTCCAAATCATCCTCACTCATTTGACTTTTTGCAACAGCTTTTGGAGTTCTCCAATCAAATCCCCATTTGAGAGACGGAAAAGACATTTCAAGGTCACTCAGAGTTGGGGCTTATGTCTCCAAGTACAGAACTCTTCACCATCACCACGTGCCCCATGCCCAGTCCCAGGGCTAGAAGGGAGCATTAGTCTTTCAGTGCCATCATTCCATTAATAATCCCCATTTCCTTTGAAAGGCTCAGCTGGGACTTGGAGCCATTGTTTACCAGCTCCCATATGAGTTTGCAGGCTGGAGGTTGAAAGCAAGAACAGAGGCTCCGGGTCCCTGGCCTTAATTACCAAGTCATACAGCAGAAAACATGCCACTGATTTGACATCAGAGAATTACAGAAACAGGGAGATTTAAGTATTTCTCCCTGGGACAAAAATTGCTAGTGTCAGCCAAGAGAAATTTTATGCACCAGCAAAGAAGCAATGTGTTTGCCTGAACAGTAATCTGTTATCTGAATGGTCCCATTACTTGCTAGAATCCTGCCTGAAGTGTTTCATTAGTAATGGATCACACTATTTACATGCCTCCACCAAGTTCTCTCTTGTTTATGAGCCTACTCCTGTTTTTGATTCTGAAACTTCTCAATTCTCTTTGTGAACCTAGGAAAGAGGCTTCAACTCTACATAACACCATCCAAAGGGCTGACCCTGGGCATCATAGCATTTGATGCATCTTTGGCTCCTCCACTCCCCTTTCTATGTTCCTTGCTCCCCAGACTCCTTCTTGAAAGCTCCTGACCTCCCAAAACACGCAATGTGAGCTTCCAACGTGTGCATCTTCCCTAGTGTTTCCTGGATGGAAGAAAGGAGATTTAAGAAATTAAGAGATGTAATTAGGGCAGGACAACCTGAATTTTGTTCAAGAATTCTGCAATTTAGAGGGTACTGTAGACGACTGTACTAAAGAAGACTGAAGCAACTGAGATTACTGTATAGGTAGTGAGAATAAAGAGTTAATTAGAAAATCCCTAGGTGGCAAGTCCTTCCACTGTGGCCACATACAAGATGAGCTCTTCCAGCTAGCCTCACTTTACTTCTTTTCAACAAATGGATCTTGGAATGCTGAGGTCAGTCTTCACTCAGGATATATCTCTCCACTCTTATTCTGCCCCACTTTAGCCAGAATTATTTACTTTCTGCTCTGCTGACACCTCAGTGTAAATTGGCTTCACGACTTATCTCTCTCGGAATAAATAATATGATGAATAATAATAATTAACATTTATAGAGTGCTTTAAGGTTTGCAAAGGGCTTTTCATATACATCTATATATCTATATATATATATCTGTGCGAATATAGAAATTTATATATATACCTATATATACACATATATACACATACATACATATATGTGTGTACATATGTGTATATACATATATGAATGTGTGTATATGTATATATATATGTATATGTATAACTTGATTGTCACAACAACCTTTATTCCTATTTTACATATGCAGAAACTGAGGCTGGGAGGTTAAGTAACTTCTTACCTTCTCAAGTAGAAAGGTTGCTACTGAGGAAAGCTCCAACTCAAGTCTTCCTGATTCTAAATCCAGCCATCCAGGCATTATACTTCACTGTATATGCATTTTAATAATAACTGTTCACGATGGTAGAGCTGAGGTATGTAAAGCCCTTTAGAAGAAGACCAAGGTATATTAATGCAAGTATCCTTATCCTTATTTCAATAATGAGGAAAGTTAGGCTTGGAGAGCCTAAGCAACTTGGCCAAGATGGCACAGTAATTAAGTGTCAGGACCTGTATTTGAACTCAAGTCTCTCACATCAATATCCAGTGTTGTTTTGACCACAATATACTCCCTTTGTGAGGAACTCAAAGAATTTCATCTGTAGTATTGGATGGGGGGTTTGAGACTGAAAGACTGAAAGGGGTAGGATTAGTTTCCAGTTCCCACATTCTCAGTAGCTTGGAAGTTCAGATATTGTGGCATCTGAATAGGGTTGATATTTGGAGGCCAGTGGGATATCCCTGGAGCCTTCTGGGGAGAGGCAATTTGGAGTGGTGAGTTAGGAAAAAAGGATACCCTTAACAAAATGAAAGAATCCTCAGGGAAAACAGTTAGGCACCTCAATTAGGCATTCTCTATCTTCTCTTCCCCCATTGCTTCAATGTCTTATGCTAAGCAAAACACTTTGCTTTTGGCTTTACTTGAACTTTTGCATATTTTTTAGTTTACTTTTCATTTCATTTACAAGCATCCCCTAGCTCTTGGAAGGGCCAGGAGCCATTCTGATGGCCTGTGACCATGCAGACAATAGGCTTTATCCAGAACTGCACTGACCAGATGGTAAAGAAAGTCTGTCCTGTAATGCTCTGGGAGGGCCAGGAAAGCTAGTAGTAGCCAACCCTTGGCTGACTGGAATCTGCAAGTAACTAAGCTCTTATTAGCTCTTTAAAAAAATCAGAAAGAGGCAACTGTCAGGAAAACCTTCAAGCTCTAAATCTATGATCCTATGTGTATACACATAGGATACACATATGCATGTACGTGTATATATGTACATCCATACTCAAACATATCCATATCCATATCCATCCATCCATCCATTCATCCATCCATCCATCCATCCATCCATCTATCCATCCATCCATCCATATATTCCTTGTTCTCTGTGTACATGCAGCCTGACCCTTATATAGTACTAGTGTCTTTCCCACAGTGGCCTCCTGAATGTGATATTCCCTCCTCTAGCTCAGATCACAACCCTCTCCCCAACTTAGTACACAGACTTTCATACAGAACAGTAGCCAAAAACAGGTCCATCCCTTGGTGGCCAACCCTCCAGCAATAAGTCTCTCTAAACTGCAATAGACCAACCCTTGAGTAAGACCTACAGAATCTGTCACTGCCCCATTCTCAATCCTAAGATTTCCATCTGGATAGAAGCTAAACTCTCATGCCACAGGCACAGATGCCTTTGAGAAACTGTACCTGATATCAAAGTAGAGCCTTAGGCTAATGTACAAAGTTCTTGTCTCATGAGAAGCCCATAAAATTCATATTCAGATACACGGAGACAAAGTGATGAGCCAGCCCACCATCACAGGTGTAAAAGGATAAATGAGCTGGGATGTGAAGACATCCTAGGACTTCAAGTGGTGAGCTCCACCTAGACCTCTGTAGCACAATGCCTCTCAATAGCTGTGGTCATTTTCAGTGATCATGGGTGTTCAGGAGGATCTTAAGTCCTTAAGACTCCCAGTTTCTTTAGGCAATATTCATATGTCCTAGAGGCCTAAAGCCCTTTGCCATCCTGGCTTCCCTCTTCTGCATGCTCTCCATATCCATGTCTTTCCTAAAATGTGACTTCTAGATTAGGATGCTCCTTACAGACTATTGGAATTGGAAGGAAAGGGTGATCTAGTCTAATATCTCATTGTTCAGATATGGGAAAGTGAGACGTAGACCTTCATTTAATAGTAGTCAGGAGTAAGGCCTGGCTTAAGGGCTTTGGGTTTGTAACATAATGTTCTTTCCCTGATTCCACACCTCACTTCTTCCCATATTATGTTAGCTCTCCGTCCAAGAACAGCTACTGCCTTCAGGTACTGACCCAGTTATTTTGAAAGAAAAGAAATCAAAAGATAAGCCCTTTGGTCTTAGATCTAAACAATGAGTCAGTTAGTCATTACTTCTGTTATGAAATCCATTTATGTCCTTTCCAAGATGTCCACTTAAACACTTTTGAGCGAGAACAGTCCTGACATACAGGCGTCACAAGAGAATATGCTCTGTAAGGATCTATTACAGCAACGAGAAATGACCTACACGGAAGATTTTCAACTCCCTCTTGCCTGCGGCTCTCATTGCCACCCACCCCTATTACCACCACCACAGCCACCTGACAGGACATGTAAGATAAGCAAGATAAACAAATCTATTCGACTGGGAAAAAAAAGCATTTCAGAGAAAAATTCATCCCATATCATTTTGGTTTAATTATGATTATATTTAGAGAAGAGAAAAACTCAACTGGACATTTTGTCCATCACATCATCCAGAAATCTTGGTGATATTCTTTTTATATTTCCCCGTGATGCTGACATCTCTGTGGCACATAAAGTCACAAGCAAATATAATTTAAGGTCGTCCAAAGCACATGCTCAACAAAAGCTAGAGATGATGCTTGAATATAGATTTTCAAACAGCTTGATTTGCACCATCTATTCCAAATTTGCATTGATGTGGTTCAGATTTCACAAAAGCTTTGTGCCAGAGATCAATGCCCTTTTCTTTGCCCATTATTTCCAATCCCAATTTCAGATTCTTGGTTCTTTATTCATTTTTGTCATCTCTACTTGACTTTAGAACCATAAAATTCATCAAAAGCGTCTCAGTAAGTGCAACTGATGTGCAGAGCCATAGACATAGAAAGAATCCAAGGCAGCACATCACTTAGCTGTGGATTTGGAGAATTCCTGATTGATCTTTTCTATTATCATTAGGTCATATTTTATTTAAATTTACTCTGAACAAAAAATGAAACAGTAAGTCTATGAATCATTCGGGCATTTAACTACATTGGTTCCACTTTTAAAGATGAAACTATCTAAAAGATAAGATGGTTTTATGAGTGGAAACAGGTCACATGGATTCAATAGACAAGGGACTTTGAGTTTCAACCTGCTATTGAACCTGGCATCTTGCCGTCTTGAATGTGGTAGAAAAACTTTCTAAAGCAGATATTTTGTAAATCATGTATACTGAGGTAGCTATTACTCAGTTGCAGGAAATGACGGTTACTCGCTTTCCAGGAATAGATTTCTTTTGTCAAAGAACATAGGGGGTTATTCAGTAAGATTGTTGGATCTCAAATTTAACTTCCCTATTTTGATTCTTTTTCCACAAGGGGAAGAATCTCATTCAGTTCCAAGGACCATCTAGCAAAAGGCAAAGACCGCACTGAGTGCACACCCGTTCTGTCTTTCCAACTTGATTTCTTAAGTACCTACAGTAGCCTAAGTCCCAGTCAAGGCTTTTCTCATCAATTAAATCTGGAAAGATTATTCTGTTTATCTTTTCCTGCTTCATTTTCCTTTAGCCTGTTCTCCCTTTGTCTTTGTGAGAGTCCTCCTCCAGCAAAAAGAGCACACAAGTGAATAGTTACCTTCTATTTCAGTGCCTTTGGAAGAAAATGAAACAACTTTCTGGTTTGTAAAGATAGCTAATAAAGCTTTGCTCCCTAGCAGGTGTGTTCCTTGTCTTTAATTCTTTTGTGATTACATGAAAGGGGTATTTGGGTAATATAGAATTAGTCTACGCAAACCTGTAGAGACTACATTTTGTTTTTCTGTCTGAGTAATTTTTCTGAACAGTAAATATTTAGTTGTGAAATAAAAGACCAAGTAGAGATTAAAAGAATTTCAAGGCCTGCAATTCCCTGAGGGCCAGAGCCTACTATTCTGTTGATAAAGTGTTTGACACTATTTACCTCTCAAGTGAATGGTTTTATATAGCTCTAATTAAAAATAATCCCACTCTACTCAAAACGTGGTTTCTGGTACCAAATATTCAGAGCTATGCTATAGGTCTACTGTTGCCAGCTGAGTTCAGCAATGAGAAAATCTGTAGCTACCAATTTGCCTAAGGGTAATTTTGCTCCTGAACAGAAAGCTTGGCACTGAAGTATAATTAGCCATTTGTGCGCTCTCTCTCTCTCTCTCTCTCTCTCTCTCTCTCTCTCTCTCTCTCTCTCTCTCTCTCTCTCTGTCCTTCTTGGGTCAAACAAAAATCTATTGCTTACTTGTCTTGATAAAATCTCATCCTTCCTGCAATAAGTAATCATTTCTGTTTTGGTCTGCTGTTGCTCAATACCAATTACTAACCATTTATCAAGTATTTTCACATTTCTAGAGGCCCTTTCATTGCTGTGACTTTTATTCCCCTACATTTCTAGAAAAACTTTCCAGATTGGCCTTGATTCGTATGTCAACACACTTCTACTTCCACTTCAATGCTTTCCTCAAATCTAAATTACTTAATAATATAGTAGAAAATAATGCCTTGTTAACCTACAGCCTTTTGTGCTTAGGATGTGTATCTACATTTTTACTGATGGAGAGAATCATTACTGAAGCACTTGTCTGTGTATAGTCTGACCACTGACTTTTTAGGGCAAAGATCAAAATCAATACCAAATTAAAAGAAATGAAAATGAAGAAGAGATGGCATGCCAGTAACAGAAACCTAATCATATTTGTTTGAACAAGATACTGACATCAAAAAGTTGGAAATGGATAGAAGAATGGACAATGACACATTTCCTAAGGAAGTTTAACTGATTTAAATCAATCACAATGACAAAAAAGGCCCAAAGGACCCAGAAACTGTCTTAATCTACAAATATCTGATTTGTTTAACAAAAGGATAAATGTGGTAGTCTAGGGTAGCATAGTTATAGAAGATAAGATTTGTTGATGAAACACTTTGGAAGATGGCAAAAGATTAAGAGCAATATCTTTCTCATTTTATAAGAGTTCATAATGAGCATGACCACTCACAAACCTGTGAGAAATGATAGAGGGAAAACATGTTTACAGAATCTCAGGAGTTTGTCCCAGTATTATCCTTAACTCCTCACTCTTTCTGATCTCACATATCTTACCCTTTCCCTTTACACATACAACCACCACCTTTGATCACGTCCTTATCACTTCTAGATGACAAATGGGGTCATAGTAATCGTACCTACCTCCCAGGGTAGTTGTGAGGATCAGATGAGGTAATAATTATAAATCACTTAGCACAGTGCCTGGCATACAGTAAGGGCTTAATAAACGTGTGTTCTTTTCCCCTTCTATGTGCCTAGCAAGTGCCTGGCACATAGAAGATGACTTAATCAATGAGTGGCGATTGATCAGTTGACTAATTTGAAATCAAACGGGTCCTGCTCCATTTATGAAGAGAAAGCTACCCCTGAAATGGTAAAAACTATTCTTTTCTTTTTATTTAAAATGCTTTACTGATACTTTTTTTTGCATTACTAGCTCTTCTCAACGACCCCTTGCCTCTTCCTCCAAAAGTACCCCAAAACAAGCAAAAATCAACCACTACCTTGTAAGAGAGAAGTACAGATTAGCAAAAGAATGGACGTTTTGATCATCTGAGAACATCTTGACCAGCACCTCAACGTGACCTTCATTAAAGCTACGCCTCAAAGAGGTTTTCTTGGTCCAAAGTCCTCTGAAAATTGCCTGTTGGTTGGTTTTCAAATGTTAAGTTTACTTCCCCAAAAAGGTACCACTTTACCCTCTTGACACACTCAGTATTTTAACTGTCTGTGATTAGGAATTAAAGAAAGGTCCTTCCTAGGAGGCAATTCACTGCCAATACTGGAGTAGCACGAATATATTATGCTGGGTAGGCACTATCCTATTTACTTCTGTACTCTAGGGTATTTGGAGATGATGAAGGAGGGCTGCAGAATTATTTTCATCAAAAGCTTCAGTTGTCAAGTTTTCTCATAGAAGACCACAGTGGAAACTTGCAAAAGGGAAACATAAAGAGGAGAGTGGCCAAAAAGAAAAGTGTGCCTTGAGTGAGAGCAGCAGAGCCTGCCATGTCAATGGAAAATCGGAGAGCCCTCCAGGGCAGAGCTAGACAACAGCATCACTGTGGATGGCCACTGAGCCGTGGTGCCCAGGGCTCCTGCAGCAAGGTCACAAGTCAGAAGGTGTTTTGACCTGGATGACGACCACTCCTCATGTGGGAAACAGTCACCCTTGGATGCACATGGTATGAAGGTTAATGTCTAGTGGCCAAGCTGGCTAGCAGAGCTGATGTCATAGAGGGAGAAACCCCCCAAAACAAACTCGGAACTCATTCCCATGTGACAAACCTGATGGAGACAGACAGGCACAGAGGGAAAGAAGGGTGGGAATTGGAATATTTTTGACTACAAAATTATCCTTTGCATCCTGCCTTGGCACTCTTGTTTGGTATCTGGCAGATATTTCCAAATAGGAGAAGAGATTTTTACAGTCATAACTGCAAGATTTAAAATTTTTATCCAAATCAGTACAACACAGTTACATCGATCTCTTTTAAGGATTCCTTTTTCAGTAATAAGCCCATACTTTAGATCCTCAAAGCCTTGAATCACAGATTTGAATTATTTTGTTATCTTACATATTGCTCAAACTGGTCAGATTTGTTACAAAACCACATCTGGCTGTATAGATTTGATGGCTTCCCTGTTTTCTCATACCGGAGATGGAAAACCTCCAACCTGCAGGTCAAATCCAACCTTCAGTCTGATTTCATTCAGCCCTCAAGGTAATCTTGCTTTGGTCACTCATAAAAATAGCTAATAATAAAAAAGAAAAGATGGATTTTAGATCAAAAGGTTTTGGATATAATTCTGACACTCATGCTACCACAAATAGCCAAGGAATTGGCTAGCAAAACAATATGTCTGCAGCCTGAAGAACCATTTCTTATCTACTGGGTTGGGGGTGGTGATTCCAATAGTGTCTGAAGTTTCAAGAACAAAAAGGTCCCAGAAACCTGTGAATAGTGGTTAACTAGCTAATATTTATTTCAAAAGGCAATGGCAGGAGATCACAACTCTCTGAAGTCTACAGTTCAGGTAAAAAGAGAGTTGTCACAAGGGTAGTTTACTGCTACCCACTCTTTGTTTCCTCCACCTTATTTTCACTTCCCCATCTCCTTGAATCTTTTTCTTTTCTTTTTTTCCCCAGGCAACTGGGGTTAAGTGACTTGCCCATGATCACACAGCTAATAAGTGTCAGATGTCTGAGTTCGGATTTGAACTCAGGTCTTCCTAACTCCAGGATCAGTGTTCTATCCACCGAGTGATCTCACTGACCCTCCTTGAATTTTTCTAGCTTTTCTTTGTAGTTGTAACTCTTTCCTTCTCTGTGACTGATTTTCTAACTTCCCTTCATCTTCTATCCACCGTTTCCTTTTTCTCTAACAGTATTGTGTTTTTGGTAAACAGCATTTTATTTTTTTTCCAGTTACATGTAAAGATAGCTTTGGCCATTCATTTTTTATAAGATTTTAAGTTTCAAGTATTTTCTTCCTTCTTCCCACTCGTTGCTCCCTCCCCAAGATGGCAACCAATGATATAGGTTGTACATGAGCCATCATGGAAGCATATTTCCACATCTACTAGTATTGTTTATGCCACTTCTCTTGGGTGATTCTTCACTGGTAATATGTTGCATTGCTCTTATACTCAGGGCATGTCTCCATTGTCCTTTGTGTCAGCTACTACTTTAAATGTTAACAGGTAATCCTGCTTCTTTTCGATGTTGTTTCAGTCATGTTTGACTCTTCCTGACCCCATTTGGCACTTTCTTGGCAAAGATACTGGAGGGGTTTGCCATTTCCTTCTCCAGCTCATTTTACAAATGAGGAAACTGAGGCAAATAGAGGTAAGTGACTTGCCCAGGGTCACGCAGCTGGTAAGTGTCTGAGGCCAGATCTGAACTCACAAAGAAGAGTTCAACTCCCACATGAGGAGCTGGCAGCCATCCAGGCCCAAACCTCTCTGGATTCCTCTAATATTTTCCAAATTTGAAGGCAGAATATTCATCATAAAACAGTCTATTATCAAACTCAATTCAACAAGCATTTATTCAGCACACACTATTTACCCTAGTCCCGTGTGTACACAAATAAAAGCCATATCACATGGAAACAAAGCACACTTGTGCTATGATTTGGGCACCTTTAGAAGGTCTCCTTAACCAAAAATCAGTGGCTATACCTACTAAGCCATCTTTTATCATTATGCTTTTAAATGCTAACTCGATGGTTAACCACTTTTCATGGTTCTTCAACTACTCTTTATCCTTCAACCTTCAAAAACTCATCATTTTACTTATTCATTTCTTTCCATGAGAAATCAGTTTCATTATGGTAAGTTCTTATATAGTAAATGATTGGGTTTACTGGGTGGTTTGGGGGGAGGGTAGTTACCTACTGGTTCTGCCTTCTCTCTGGGTGACAATGTTGTAGTCCGAGAACAGGAAATGAAGTGTTCATAATGGGAAAAAATCACCCCTTATGATCATGTTGTTTGTGCCAACTACAAGACTGTTCATGAGGAACAGATGAGCATCAGAATTGCATGAAAAACCCTTTGATCGAAAATGCATCTTCCTTTTTTTAACATTTTCCTTGAATATTTTTTCAACCATCATGCTTTTTGTCCTAAAGCATGCATCTGAGAACACTGTATTAATAGTGAAAAAAAAATCACATACGGTAGTTACAAGAGTAATACCATCTTCCATAAAAACAGCACTTTCTTGAACTTGAGTGATTCTTTGAAATTATTCTTTATGGTTATTGCTTTAATACTGTAAACTTTTAGAAAATATTCTAAAGTTATTTTAGAAATAACTTTTGCAAATTTATCATATAATTCCTGTCATTAAGGAACACAATTTTAGTCCTAAGTAGCATGCAATTGCTTTGTAAATATCAAGGCATAGCATGAAATAGTCAAGAGAGTGTTTGACATGGCATTAGGAAGACTGGATTGAAATTTTGCTTTAGGTGTTTTCTAGCTATGTGATCTTGTATATAACCTAAGGTCTCTGCAAATCTTCATCTTTAAAATGAGGAAGTTGGTTCAATGACCTCAAGGATTCCTTTCACTTTCAAATTATAATGCTATAAATATTATTTGATGTAGATGACTCTTGTTTTCTAACCTCCTGTACTTTGATGAGGAAAATCTATTCTATTAGGAGAAAGTACCCATTTTATAGGCCCTGTAAATGGAGACTTTGGGTTATGATGCAAAAGGAAGTGAGCAACTGGACCTCAGGCATTTCCCCTCATTGTTCAGATGCAGATGATAGATTCCAAGGTTATTTGGTTGCAGGTTTTGGGGAACTTACAGCCAAATACCATCAGATCTGAAATTGTTTTCCTTTGGACTGCTTGTTTTCATGACTTTGAGAAGGCAGTGGTGCAATACTGTAGCAGTTCACAGATCTACAACTAAGTAAGGCCTCAGATGCAATCTAGTCTAGCTCCCTCATTTTACAAATGAGAAAACTGAGGTCCAAAGGGATTACCCAAGGTTACACTGGCAATAATCATCAGAATTGGCAATTGAACCCAAATCCTCTGCCTCCAGAGTTGGTACTGGTTTGACTATATCATGATGCCTCAGTCTCCAGGAAAATGAAAGATTATTCCAGAAATCCCTATGTGTACATGTATTTATTGAGCTCTATGTTCAAGGCACTGCAGGGAGAAGACAGTTTGAAAGAAATAACATCTAATCTCAAGGAGTTTAGAGTTCATTTTGGGGTATAAAATATGTCTGCATGAAAAAACAATTGTAATACAATACTGGTCATGCTCGATGATAAATGAGTGGTCCAAACCAATGATTTCCCACCTGTAGAGTGAGTTGGAGGTTAGAGTCAGTGTGGACTTATTGTAAGTAGTTTAAGAATCCATATATACAATAAGCACTGTCTTTTGGATCTTATGCTCCAACAAAACATATAGCTTACCTTAGGGTCATAAATAGGTCAACCTGCTCCTATAAACATATTTCACACGTATATGTTGTCACTTTTCAATGGTATATGTATATATATATACTGTATATATACTGTAGAAATTAATAAAATGCAATTTTATTTAGAAATGTTGTGGAGTTCATAGAAATTTTTAATCATCATATATTTTCTATTTTTTAAAATTTGGGACATTTAATTAAATTTAAGTTTTATTAAAATTGCATTGATTTGCCTTTGTTTAGCCCCTTGCTAAATCTTAGGCCTGTTGCTTTTGTGTCACGAAAGTTCCCAATGGCTACAGAGAAGGTCTAAGTGAATTCATTCACATTTTGAACCAGCTCTCCCATCTCTCTCTCATCAATGTAATGGTATCAAAACCCAGGAGTCCAAATATTAATTGGACTCTGATGATCTTCTCTTAGCCACTGGGAAAAGAGTCTGCTAAGTTGCAACGGTAAAAGAGACAACCAACTACAGCTCCTCTCCAGACAAAACTGGAAGGCTCTGGGTCCAGCAGTTGGAGGCCACGGACCTGGGCACACCTTCAAAAGCCTTATCTGGAAGGATTTGTGTCTCCTAGACTATACTGTCCAGCTGCAGATGGTCATGCAACAATGATACTGGTTTCACACTCTCCTCATCCCATGGATGCTGCTTCAGCCTCATTTTACTCTTCTCAGCCCTGCTCAGACAGGAACAGTGCCTTTGTCCCTCTCCCAAAAACATTTGGGTTGGATGGTGAAGCAGACAGAGAAGCAAGCAGGAGGCAGGATGTGAGATAAGATGCAGGGCATGACTAGCCAGAAAAGTGATCAAAGAAGACTATGCCTTGAAACCCCTCACTTTGGGGACCTGCCTGTGTGCTTTCTAGCTATGCTGTGTTCTGGGCCCCACCCTGAATCACTTCTGTTTCTAGCCCACTGATTCCTGATTCCCACCCTATACCAAGGGTTAGGCCTGCTTCCTCAGTACTGGAAGTCTAATGCTTTTATTCAAATAGGAAACTCTGTGGGGTGGGCAGAGTACATGATTGCTGGAGATACTAGCTTACTCCCCATAGCTCTCCCCCTGTATTCTCTGAAGATCCTGTTCCTTTGAGCATTCACAGGATATTACAGGCAGCCTCTTGGATGTAAGATATCCATTCCAGCCTGATATCTCTCCCTACCTCCTCCTGGGGGTCCTGGTTTCTCTCCCTTCTTTCCCTCATTGTGACCCCATTATTGGTCATTTTTCTCACTCTTATACTTGGTCTGTGCTTGTTTAACCTCCTGGTTCGCTTTGTGTCTTCTCACCCACAGCAACTTTTAGGACACCAACCCCTGCCCTTGATGACTCTGAGTGGCTTGCCTCTCTCCACCCTGGACTTAGATGGCACCACATTCCACATCCCCACTACCCCTCCTCAACCTATTCTGGCCCCTGAAGTGGACTCCACCCCTGTTCAGCAGGAAGCAGCTACTGAAGACAATGACCTTTGCCCCTTTTCCCCCAAAAGAATTCTCCTACCTAGAGGTTGAGTGGGGAAGTGATATGGATAGAAACAGTGCCCTGAGAGTTAAAATAATATTGACTTTGTGAAGTCCTTGGTGCCCTAAAGTCTCCCCTTACCACAAAACTTCCCCTTATCCTGCACCATAAGATTCCCTGTCCCCACCCCTCATCATGGGAGGAACATAAAATTCCCTGTTCTCACTCCTCATCCTGGGGAATGGGATTTTCTTGTCATGTGTCATTCATAGTCCTCACCCTGAGCCTTTATCTTGCAAGACTTACCCTGGATCTCCAACCCCCACAAGGAAACCCTAAAATCATCCTATATAAGTCTGGTCCTTTTCCTATACCATTGCCTTTGTTTAGCTCCTTGCTAAATCTCAGGCCTGCTGCTATTGCATCAATAAAGCTCTCAATGGCTAAAAAAATTGTATTGATTCCATCTACTTATTACAGTCATTTCCAGATAAACTTACAGTCCAGTGAGCCTTCCTTTATAACAAAAAAAAGATAAACAAAATCAACAGATAGAGCAGTCATATTTGACAATGTGTGTGACATTTTAGACCCTCAGTGCTCTACCTTTCCAAGGAAAGGAGGGAGGTACATTTTTTCATCACTTCTTTATCAAAATTGATCATTAAAATTGCATGCTGTTTGACTTTAATATTCTTTTTAGTTACCTTTTTGTGATCACCCAGTGGTGTGTTGTTTTCCTGGTTCTGCCTACTTCACTCTAAATCAGTTTATACAAATCTTCACGTATTTTTTGAATTCCTCTTATTGTCACTTATTATGACATAAAATATTCAATTATATCACAGCTCATCTGTTCTCCTTCAATCAGTGGGCACCCACTTCGTTTCTAGTTTCTCAATACCACAAAAAGTATCACTTTAAATATTTTGATATAAATTTCGTCATAAAATTTCTCTCTTAATGGATACTTCTAGTACTCTAGCTAACAAGTATGACCCTGTGAAATCTTTGACCATCAAACAGGAATCGTCAATATGGGAACAATTTGGGAACCACTGGTAGAGTAGACAGATCTCTGTACTAAGTCAAGTCAGATGACTTGGGTTCTGCTCCCATCTCCACCATTTAATTAGCTGTATGACCCTGGACAAGTCACTGACTTCTCTTGTCCAGATCATCTTTCCAATGAGTTGGTCAAGCAAGATGACCTCTAAGACCTCTTCCAGCTCTAGCATTCTCAACTGGAGCATTTTTTAACTCATGCAAAGAAAACTTGATAAAGAGACATTTACAAAACCAGCTGGAAAGACATGAATATGCTTCTCTTTGCATAATAACTGCATCCCTAGAGTTATATGTAAATCAAAGTTTAGTTACAGTTGACTCCCATTTTTTTTCTTATCAATCTGCAAACTTATTTTCAAGCTGCTCAATCTTCATTTACTATGGTCCTTAAATTGAAAGTGCCTCTTAGCATTGCCTTTTCCTTCCTTCCCCTCACAGTCATTCCATTAAGTAGTTAATAACCAAGTAATATACACTGATGTGCCCAGGCATTTGACTACTGCTGAAAGAATCCTGCCTTAGTGAGTTCTTTGGTAAAATGCAGGATCTTTCACCAATGTGAATGCTCAAAGGAGCATTGATTTAGAGCCAGAAGAAACCTTAGTCTAACCTTTTCATCATGGGACACAGCGTCACATAGCTAGCAAGTGGTAGAACTAGGATTTGAATCCAGGTCCTGTGACTCCAGATCCTGCCCTCTTTCTACTGATTGTCCCACACAGATGATCCCTTGATACTCCTGTTTTTCTCTATTGTGATGGCTGAATAGGTGAGCCCTCTACAGGCTTTCACAGATGTCATGAGTTGTTACTCAGGAAGTCCTAATGTCATGTAGCATCAGTTCAGCTACATTACATCACACCTGACATTATGCGATATGATGGATGCTATCTGTCAAATTGTGTCATGTAATGCAAGCCCATTGAGAAAGAGAAACAAAATTATTGCTTTGCCATGTGGCTAAGGACACCTGCCTGTGTTAGCAAATCCCTAGGTTTCTCAGAGTTGTTATTGGATTACTCCCTTGACCTTTTCCAAGTGACAAATAACAAAGGCATCGGAACTCATATACTGTTTATTTTCCATATAAAATTAAAACCACACAGGTTCCTGCAGGTCAGAATTGAGGGACAAGGACAGAATTGAGTGATGAATCTTGCACACACCCTCCCCTTTCCATTCCAGACTTCATTCAGTCATTCCCTTTAGAAAAATGTGTCTGACATATATATATATATATATATATATATATATATATATATATATATATATATATATATATATATATATATATATATATACATAGATGGATCAATAGATAAATCGATAGACAACATAAGCATAACATGTATTATAACATATAATAATATATGTGTATATATTTCTATAATATACACATATACATGCCATTAATATGATAAAAAACAATGGCTTGAGAATTAGATTAGTTTAATCTTTACATGAGAATCCTTTATTTTTCTGCTTTGACTATGAGAAATTAGGTGCTAGAGATATGTAGGTTTCATAGATCTTTGAGTGAGTTTCCTGAAAAGTTTACGATGTCCTAAAGATAAGGAGCAAGGCCAGAAGCCACAGTTTTCCATGTTGAAATTGTGATATTTTTGTTGATCTAAGGATGGCAGACTTCATTTTGAATATGACAGAACTTCATATACTGTACAAATAATTTTCAAGCGAGTTGTAGAATGCCAAATCTGGAAAGTAACTTAGACTACAGAACATAGATTATATCAGAACATGAAGGAACCAGAACATGGTCCAGATCTCTTATATTACAGACAAGAAAACTGAGGCTAAGAGAGAGGAAATGTCTCTCTTGCCCAAGATCTCACAGTTAGTTAGCAGAAGCACCAGTGCAAGACCACATGACTCCCAAGAAGTACTCTTTTTTATTCTGAAAATGTTAATTATTTATTTACTTTTAACATTCATTTAAAAAATGTGAATTCCAAATTCTCTCCCTTCCCACTCATCAAACAATATATTAATTCTACATGTGAAATCATGCAAAACATTTCAGCATTAACCATGTTGCCAAAAAAGCAAGAAAAATAAGGAGTGTTCTCTCCACTACATAAGAAAATCTGTTTTCCAAATCTGCTTAAATATTTCATGACCACCTAGAATTTTTGAAAAATTGTCACATAAGTTAGTAAATTCTTTTTGTTCCTTGGCCATTTGCATTGTAAGAATCTGACTGCTGAATGCAGTGCTGGGTTTTGCTGAGTGGAAACCATCTTTTTAATGTTAATAGCCTATTTTTTGTCTTAAAAGGCTTCCTGCAAGTTATTTGTTCCCAATCATTGTCCAGAAATTAAATGCTATTATAACAAATGGACTATTCACACGGTATAAATCACAGATTCCCAGCTATTCCAAACATTTTAAATAAACGAGAAGACAGTCAGTAGGCAGGATGCCCAGATGTAAGAGAAACACTACAGGTAAAAGTGGAAAAGCAGAGGATTTGGAGAGGGGAAGCCAATTACAATGCAAGCAGAGTTTTCTTTTTCTTTCTTCTCCTTTTAATTCTTCCATCCCACATGCTCAGAGGACCAATAGTGTTTGAAAGGAAAACCATCATTAATGAATTAAAAGGGGGTAGAGTGTTGGGAAATTTTCAACATTTCAAACACATGTGTGTTCAGTAACACAGGGCTGGGTATTTAAGCAAAGGTAGGACAAAGTAGAGTGAGGTTACAAGGGGGCACTAGAACAGCTCTCAGCTCTCTCCTAGCTCTGCCATTTTCTGATTTGCTGCTTCTCTAAAGATTTAGAGAATGCCCAATATCCAGAACTAGAAGGTTTCTTCTCTCTCTTGCCAGTATGCCACAGTTTGTTTCAGCCTAGCAGGGACAAGATAGTTCCCAAGAAAAGGGCATCATTGAACTGAGTGTGGGGAGGACCTAGCTCCCTGTGAAGCTTAGCAGGGGAGTTTTGAGCAGTGAGGATTTCAAATGCTGTCTTGTTGATCAGGGTAAAACTGGGAAGTGGAAAGCAAACGATGGTAAAGGTAGGCAGAGCTTTGTGAATCTTCTACCCAAACCTCATATTCTACAGATGGGGAAACCAAGGCCCAGACAAGGAAAGTGACTTGCCTAGCATATCATGCAGCAAATTAGTGGCAGATCTGGGATTAGAATCCAATTGTCATGACGCTGAGTTAAGTCCTTTCCCCACTATCCCATAAAGTGCTGTTCTCTCTGGCTCCCTTGCTGTCCCCTAGCTGTCCAGGGCTCCTTCACGGAAGTGTCCCACCTAACTCTACCCTCTTTTGACAGTGGTCTATGTCTTATACCTTCTTTATCCCTGCTACTCTCCTCCCCTCTCAAAATAATACACTTAAATTGAAACCTAAGTTTCTGGTCTCCTATTCCTCTTAAGGTCCTGTTCTCTCCTTGATGACACCTATCTAATTTGATCAACTAATAAATGCTAATGTGTTCACAAGAAAGTAATAGATTACAGTATCGCTTGCTTTTCAACCCTTTTTAACAAGGGCCTTCTGAAGACATGGCACTTTAGGATTAAAGTATGACTCAAAATGTTGGAAGAGGTTAAAGAGAGAGCTCTTTGCCCTGTTAGCAGCCAAACATACAAGGCTAGATAAAGAAAGAAAACCTTCTATAACTTTATAACTTTAACTGCCTTTGGCTTTAAAGAAGGAAAGGCTGTAGCATGGGGATGGATTATGTGTGGTCTAATTCTGTAATTCAACAGATGGAAAACTGAGGCCCAAGGAGTGAAATGCCTGGCCCAGTCAGGATTGAAATGCAGGCCCTTGGATTCCCAATCTGTCATTCTTTCCACTGGACCACACAGCATTCTGGACACTGCTGGATGCAGTGTCCCCTCTTATTTGAAGGTCAAATTTTCTTTTTGATCTCACTGTGTTTCAGCTGGATAAAAGGAAGGATTTTTTCCTAGCTAGAGGGAGCTAGGAAAGGTGAGGAAATGCAGGAAGCCCAAATGACAATCAAGACAGAGAGGAGTGGGCCTGTTAGAGACTAAGAATACTGGCCCCAAGATGGGGTGGCCAATCAGCAGTAAGTCTTTAGGCTGGGAAGGAAGTATTTCTTTCTATAAGGGTCCAACGTATTTATATTTGAGGGAATTCCTTCCATGTCTTGTTAGAAAGAGATGACTAAAAAAGCGGTTTTGAAAAGAATAGGTACTCTCTGTCCTAGACACATGCAGCAATGGAGAAAAAAATAATCAAAACAGCAATGGCTCCAAAAAAGGTTTGTTTCAAAGGAAAGTTTGAACACTTTAGTCATAAATGAAGCTCATTGTTTTACGAAGCAGAAAAGTGTAAGGCAATTTTTCAGAAAGGTTAAAGACAGCAGAGTGTGGCCATCCATTAAATACATAAAATATAATGAGTAAAAGTTATCCATTTATTACAAATTTGCATAGTGCTCTTGGGGAAATCGATGATAATTTGAACACTAAACTCTTCAGTTTTCAAGTTCGTTAGAAATCATTCATTAATTTTAGAAACCAGGTTATTCTCTCAGAAAAAAGTTTCCAAGGTGGAAAAAGATACCACAAATGCTGAAAAGTGTTTTCCAGCATAGGATGGTGGAAAGACTGGCAACCTTAGTACAAGGAGTTCCAGATTTAAATGGCAGTTCTGTCACTTCCTGTCTATGTGACCCTAAGAAATTCATTTCAGTTCTCTGAATCTCAGTTTTCATATCTGTAAAGTGGGAACAGTAATATTTGCACACTAGCTATCATATCACAAGGTTGAGAGAAAGATAACGTGTGACAATGCAGAACTGGAAGACTTATCTATAATGTAGTTCAAGACATCTGCCCTGTCCACAAGGATTCCCTGGAGCCATTTTATTAAGCATTTATTAAGTACCTACTATGTGCCCGGCCCTGTGCTAAGCACTTTCCACATATTATCTCATTAGATTCTCACAACAACCTGTTATGACCCTTTTTACAGTTGAGGAACCCGCGACCAACAGGCTCACATTGGTAGTTCCTGTCTCAGGCCACATTCGAATTCAGGTCTTTGTGACTCCAGGCTTGGTGCCCTATCCACTGTGTCACCTAACTGCCTTGAAGGCCTACTAGATGATGTGGTTCAAACGAATCACTTTCATCCTTTTCCTGCTTCTGGATTTCAAAGACAGACAGAACTCCTGCTGAGTTTTTCTGGGGCTGGAGATAAACGCCTACATCTTTTCCCATTTGTCTTAAATCTCCCATCATCCCTCATACCAGGTCAAATCAGTGGTTTTGAAGCTCTTACATTCTTCCCCAGAAGGCACTAGAAGCAAAAGAAAAGGAAGGCTAAAGCAGGTGCCCATTACTGGCATTGCTGCCACAGCCCAGGCCTATCCATATCCCCAACACATTTATTACTGTACTTATCGATATGGCTTATATGTCTCTAGTAGTGTGAGCCAATGCAAACACAAAGTCAGTTGAGAATGGCCATGTGTTTAATGACAGTTCTTTTAGATAGCTGCTCTGAAAAAAATATATTCTTCAGAATTGACTTTCTTCATCCCTCTCAAACCCAACCCTTCCCCATTAAATGTGGAGCCAAAATTCCTTTGATCCAGAGCCAGATACTTTGGCCCCAAATTGTGTTTTAGCACCAATGACAATAAAGCTGAGCCACATATGCTTGTAATCATAGTGAAGCTAGATAAAGAAAACGGGAAAACTTGGTAATATTCTGTTTCTAGGACTCCTAGAAGAATAAGGAATCAGAATTGGAAGAGACTTAGAAATTCAGCTCTTTCATTGTAAAAATAAAGGAACCGAGGCACATAATGAGGAAGGGAGTGAAGGCTTCTGTCTTCAAGTATTCTTTCTGTAAACTGGAAAAGTCTTGATCTCTGTTTCAAACCCTAGACCTACATTTTGAATTACCTCCAGGATATCTCTACCTAGATGTTCCAGGGGCAGCTAGGTGGTACAGTGAATAAAGCACCAGTGCAGGAGTCAGGAGGATCTGAATTCAAATCTCACCTCAGACACTTGACACTCACTAGCTGTGTGACCTTGAGCAAATCACTTAACTCCAATTGCCTCATCCTGGGTCATCTCCAGTCATCCTGATGAGTATCTGGTCACTGGATTCAGATGGCTCTGGAGGAGAAGTGAGGCTGGCGACCTGCACACCAAAACACTCAAAACCATCACTCAGAACAAAGTCAAATGCAAGTCATGTCATCATTTCTCTGATGGCATGGTCTTCTTTGGCAATGAAGGATGAACACACACCTAGATGTCCCAACTGGTGCCTCAAACTCAATGTATTCAAAAGCAAGGCTGACTATCTGTCCCAAAACCTGCCCTTTTTGACTTGGTGCTTCCTGCCTCCGGCATAACTGTGACCTGCACAGTCTTCTATGTCCTCAGCCTTGGCATTATTCTTCCCTGGCTCACTTCTGGTACCAAGTCCTGTCAGTTATATCTCAGTAAAACCTCTAGGTCTCCCTCCGCTGTGTTCCCCTGATTATCACCCCCATAGCATACCCCAGTACCACTGACCTAGACTTTTGTGCTAGCCTTCTTAGAAACTTTCAGAAACTGCTTGGCTGAGGCAGAAGACTTCTATTTGCAACTGAGCTCTACCACTTGTAAGCTGCCTGGAAGACCCTGGGAAGGTCACTTACCTTTCCTGGGCTTCAACTTCTTCACTTATAATATAAGGATGGTGGATTAGAGTCCATGGAAAATCCTTTTGAGGTCTACATCAATGATTCCTCTGCTCCTACTCCTTCCCCCTTCTAAGTCACTCTTCAGATCACTGCCAGACAATTTCACTAGCATGTCATCACTCTCCTGATCAAAAATCCTCAGTGTTTCCCCATGGCATTGCCAGCCAAGTTCAACCTTGCTAGCCTGACATGCAAGACCTTCCCCCATCTGGAATTATCCTACATTTCCAGCTGTGATTCAAATAATTAATTTCAACACATTCTGCCTTCCTGATAAGCTGGTACCATCTCAGTTCCCAGTGTATGCCACCCGCCTTCCTATTTCCATGACTTTGCTAAGGTTGTGCCCTATGCCCCAGTGATTGATTTACTGTCCCATCTTTACTTCTGGAATTCCTACCCATTTGTAAAAACCCAACAACTTAAATATCACCTCCTTCAGAAAACCTGCCTAAGATCCCCTTAGAAAGAAAAACTTTTATCTCTCCAACTCCCCCAGGACTACCTGTTCCATCTCTTTATAGGCTGGTATTACATTGGGAGTACCTTATTCCCTTGCTGGTCTACAAGTACCATGAGGGCAAAGACCACATCTTAGGTAAATTCTGCATCCCACCAGCACCTAGCAGAAGGCTTGGGAGCTCATCTCTTTAGAGATGGAGTGGACCTTAAAGATCACCTAGTATAATCGCTCATTTGACAGATAAAGAGGATGAAACCTAGAATGCTTACGTGACTTGTCCAGTCTCACAAAAGTAATAGCTGCAATTGCTGTTGCTGTTTTGTCGCTTCAGTCATGTCTGACTCTTTGTGACCCCCTGCGGGTTTTGTTGGCAGGGGTACTTGAGTGGTTTGTCATTGCCTTCTCCAGCTCATTTTACAGATGAGGTACTGAAGCAGAGTTAAGTGACTCACCCAGGGTCACACAGCTAGTAAGAGTCTGAGGGCCAGATCTGAACTTATGAAGATGAGTCTTTCTGACTCCAAGGCCAGTACTCTACTATCTACTGTGCCACCTAACTGCTCCAATAGCTAAAATAGCTAGCATTTAGAGAGTCCTTTACAGCTTTACAAATATCATCTCAATTTAACCTTATAACAATCCTGGGAGATAGGTGCTATTATTATCATCCCCTTTTTGTGAGTAAAGAAAATGGGACAGAAAAAGGTTAAGTGACTTTCCCAGAGTCACACAGCTAGTAAGTGAATGAAGTTGGACCTGAGCTCAGGCTTTCATGACTCTTAAGTCTAGACACTATCCACTGGAGCACTTTAACTACCTCGAAGTATTCAGCAGCAGAGCTGGGATTTGAACTCAGATTTGAGTGCCAGATTTGAGTCAGAGGATCTGTGTTCAAAATCCTGTTCTGTTATTTACTGCTTGTGTGAACCTGAACAAGTCACTGATTTTCCCTAGGCTGTTTCCTCATCTCTTAAATGACAGGATTGCTCTAGATGAGCTCTAAGGTCTCTTGAAGCTCTCAAACCCTGATCCTCTGATCTCCTGATTCTAAATTCAGTTCTCTTCCTATTATGCCTTGTCAATTGCATCAAGGGCTACATAAATGTTCATTGGATGAAGTTATCTCATACATCCTGAAGACTTCTGGGAAGAGCTGCTTAAACTCTCCACCAAATAGAACTCTCTTCCCTCACAAAGTCACTTATTTCACTCACACATGTAGTCAGTCAACAGCTCACTGTGTGACACGAGCAAGTAACAACCTGCCTTGCCTTTGCTTTCCTCGTTTGCAAGATGGAGAGAATCACATTCGCATTTCCCACCTCCCATGGCTGCTTCAAGGACCGAATGAGACAATGGATCTGCAATGGCTCCAGCCACTGAAATGTGCTGTACATATGCGAGGACGCAAGGCCTCATGGCTATGTTTATCATTATCACCATTCCCATCCTGCCTCTCTGCCCAGGAGGAGTCGAAGCTTGGTCTCTGGCAGCAGAAGGGGGAAACTTAGTCTGACATGACTCACACTGCCCTCGCTGAGGAGAACCAGAGATGGGGAGGTTAATTAACTTGCCCAAAGCCACCCATCCAGTCCCTGCCAGAACTGGGATTAGAGCTCAGCATTCCCCATTCTATTTCCTTTCCCTAGCTCAATGGGCCATAATCTGCACCTGCCTCTTCTCCCAGAGCCAACAATGAAAACAAGGCTGGAAGCAAGCTCGGAAGTCCACAAGTCATTTGTGCGGAATAGCTCAAGTCATTTCTATCAGTGGAGCAAAAGAAAAAAGGGAGTCGGGGAGGTAGAGCAACTAATTTCAAACAGGTGGACAAAGAATTTCCTTGGAACATAGCACCTGGGAAGAGACATGACTTCCAAAAAACTCTTTCTTCCCATAGTGATGATATGAAAGGTGTGCCAGTCAAGCTACACAATTACAAGATATATGAATGGCTTTGGAGAGTAGTTACATCTGTAGGTAACTGATAAAAGATCATGGTGAGGACATAGACAGGTGTTTCCATAACCATTGCTAGCTACTTGAAAAATCTCAGGTTTGGACTTGGAAGAGATTTCTGAAGACTGCGTCCATGAAGGGAAACTATTCTCATTAGGGTTCTTGTGAGTTTAGAAAGCCTGCACACATTAACACCTAATTAGTTCCCACGACTGTTATCAGTTATGATGGTGACAGCTCCATCAGCTCGGCACTCAGTAACAGCTTCCATACATCAACCTCTTCCATGGGGCCCTTAAGAGTGATGAGTGATAGGGAGAATTCTCTGCAAACACTCCCCACAAGAATATCAGTTGGAGTAGATTTATTCTTGCTACATCCTGCTGAGGAGTTGGGGGGCTGACAGGATGTTTCTCTGGATCCTCAGCTGCTCACCAAAGGTGATTCTAAAATCACGGCCATGGCGAGAAGTCAGCTTTAGGAACATTGTTTACCTTGCAAACTGGTTAAGAGAATATCCTAAAATACAACAATTTCACCTTCCTTTCTTTTGACCGAGCTAAGCCCCAGTCTTTTCATCATTCCTTGAGGGATGGGAACTAGGAAGTGCAAGTCTGGTTATATCCTTTCACATCCTGTTACAAGTCCACATCTAGAGACCTGTGTTCAGATCTGGGAGCCACATTTTAGAAAGATGCTAACGAGATGGAGCACACCCAGAGGAAGATAGCCAGGATGGCAAGTAATCTTCAGAACAAGTTATATAAGAAATGAAGGAAGTATAGATATCGAGACTGGAGAAATTGATGGAGCCATATAGCTCCTTCCAGGTACCTCTAGGGCTGACTTAGGATAGAGGGATAAGATTTGTTATTCTTGAGCCCAGAGAACAGAAAGCTATGGGAAATGGGTAGAAGTCACAAAGAGGCAGATTTGGCCTTGATGTCAGGAAAACAAAACAAAACTTCCTAATAACTAAAGCTGTCTCAAAGTAGAATGGGCTGCCTTTGGGACAGTGAATTCCCCCTCACTAGAGATACTGAAACAGAGACTAGGATTCCATTTCACTCACTGTATTGTAGTAGGGATTCTTGTTCAGGTCCAGGTGGGAGTACATGAAGTTAATTCAAGTCAAGAAATATTGTGTAACTACTATGTCCATGACAACCTCTCCAACCCCGCTGCTCCCTTGCCCAATGGATTTACAAGAAACCAAAAGAATGTAAAATGGAACACATTTTTCATCATTTCTACAATTATGTCTTTTCATCACTGAAGACTTTGGAACCTCTACTTTTGGACTCCAATCCCTCAGAGGGGTAGAAATGGCACTTAGGAAGATAAAGGCAAAAAGAAGAGCTGAAGAAGACCACGCAGTTCTGGGATGGAGGTGACACAGATTTTATGGCAATGAGAAAGTGTTTTACAGTATATCCTGGGGAGAGGATGATTCCAGAAGATTAGAAAAAAATGGTGAATAGTCCTAAAAGACCTAAAAGATCATTGAGTGGCATCAATAGCTACCAACCTATGTACTTGCTTCATAACCTTTGTAAAATCTTTATGAGAATGATCTACATATGCATTAAAGGTGTCTTCAGTGAAAACATGAGAAGAGTAAAAAAACCAGGTCTTTGTAAAGGATTCCCTAATAGCAAAGCATGTCTTTGTAGTCACACAAGTGATTCAAAAGTACAGAGATAAATAGATCCTACTGTATTTATTATTTGTTGACTATAACAAAGAATTTAATTCAATGGAACAAAACAGAGTCTCAAAGATTCTCCTCCAACAAGGCATTTTTATGCACATGTTAAAGTCATATAAACAATTCATTTTCTTATATCTTTTCTCCTTTTCTTAGCCAGGCTACTGGAAGAAGCTACGTCTTTACTCTTTCCACTTCTTGTCTTCATACTCCTTCCTAAACTCTCTGCAGTCTGGCCTTTGACCTCACCACACAATTAAACCTGTTCAAGGTTTCCTCGGATATCTTAATGGTCAGATCTGATGGCATTTTCTCAAACCTCATCCTTTCTGACTTTTCTGTTGCACGGGACACAACTGACCTCTCTCTTCCTGGATGTTCTCTTCTCTCTAGGTCTTCATGACACTAGTTCTTGTTTCTCTCCCTACCTCCATTTTCTAGGTCTAGTCTCTACTCCGAGTTCCAGTCTCATATCACCAATCACCAAGTCCATATTTTTAACTTTATGTCCCATAGTTATCTAAAAGCTTATATATACAAAATAGAATTCATTATCTTCTTCCCATCAACCCACTAGTCTTCTGAATGTGCCTGTTTTTGTCAGGGTCACTACAATTTGTCTAGCTACCCAGGCTTATAACCTTGGTTTTATCTGTGATTCCTCACTCATTCCACATTTCTAATCATTTGCCAAATCTTGGCATTTCTGCCTCCACCACGTCTTTTGTGTATGTCCAATTCTTTCTACTTACTTTTTTTAAAAAAGAGGAGTTCTCCACATCTTGCCCAGATTGCAAGTTCAGGGGGTTCCCAGGCCAATCATATACAGAACAGCACAAGGGATTGACCTGCTCCGTTTCTGACCTGGACCAGTTTGTGCCTCACCCCTCTGCTCCCAGAGCGCTTACCACATGAATAGTAAACTTAATGCAGATCCTTGATTGGTTTAAACCACTGAAACTCACAGCTCTTGAGCTCAAGAGGTCTGCCAGCCTTAGCCATACCTTCAGCAAGAAACAAAAGTCTGAGCTATCATGCCCAACTGTCTCTACTTACACAGACAGAACCCTTGTTCAGGCTCCCATCGCCACTCTTCTAGACCGATAAAATAGATTCCTATTAGATTTCCATGATGAAGTGTCTCCCCAATTTGAACCATTATCCACAAAGCCAAAGTGATGTCCTGTGGGTCAGTCACTTCCAGAGGCTCACTATTGCACCATCAAGTAGGGCTCTCTGAGACCTCTGGGATGGAATAAGGGCATGACATCATCCATATGTGCTCTGGCACAACCTAGTCCAAGGAAGACTTAGAATTATCTGGGTTGAAGCCAATTAATGACATTTACACTTTCTCTGCCCTTTACTTAATGTTGAAAAATGCCTTAAGCAATATTTTGACATGTCAGAGGGTAAATAAATCCCTTAGAAGACTTATTGGTTTGATATAGCAACCAAGGCTTAAAGTTAATATATTCAGTGAGAGGTCCAAGGAATCTCCTCCATCTAATGAAAAGAAAATAGTCCAAGCTCATTATGAAATTGATATTCTAGAAAGAAAGCCAAGGAGTCACTCTGGGGAGAAGGAGGAGGAATGGCAGGACAGAGAGCAAATAAAAGAAAAACCATAGTATTTAACTCCCAGTTAGGACCTCCACCCTGTCTTGTAAGGCACCTTATATCATCCCTGATAGGTGACTATATCTAGTGTCTTCTAAGCATGAGTAGAAGTCATTACTTCTCAGTTCAAACCTCCCCCTTCCCTCAATTTATCTGTTTCAACAGCATCCTTCCATTCAACCAGCCTTATAACCTTGGAGTCATTTGTGACTGTTTCCTTTCCCTTATAGACAGTTGGTTGCCAAGAATTGTCATTTTTCCCTTTTTTTCAAAAAAGAATTCTAGAAGTGGTTAGATGGACAGACTCAGAAAGTTGTTAGTTATTCACAGATCAATGTCAGTATGGAAGGAGATCTATAGTGGAGTATCCCAGATATCACTCCTTGGTCCAATATGGGTCAACATTTTTATCAATAACCTAGATAAAAGCTGAAAGGGTATACCCTCTGTGTCTTCAGATGATAGAACCAGGAGGGCTCTATTTAGCCAACATACTGGATGACAATCAGGATCTTGCAAGGCAAGCACATTGACATGAAATTCAATAGGGATATAGGTAAAGTTTTGCACTTGGGTGCAAAAAATCAACATTGCAAATATAATACTGGGAGGCATGGATAGACAGAAGTTCAGAAAATGATCTGGGGGTTTTAGTGGCCTGTCAGCTGAATGTGATTCAGCATTGTGAGCACGCAGCAAAAAACAAACAAACAAACAAATATGACCTTGGGCTGCACTAATGGGGCATTATTCTCAAAAATAAAGAAGTGACAATCCCAGAGTACTCTGCCCTTGTCCAACTGCATCTGAAGTCTTGCTTTCAGTTCTGGGAAACATGGGTTAAGAAGGTCCTTGATAAACTGGAGAATGTCCAGAAAATGGCAATAAGAATGGGGAAAGAGGCTGAATTCATGACATATGAGGAGAAAAGAAGACTCAGTGGGGACAGAAGAGCTGTCTTCAAGTATCTGAAGAGCTGTCCAGTGGAGAAGAGATTAATTATACTGCTTTTGCTTGGCCCCAGAAAGCAGCCCCAGGAACAATGGGTGCAAGTTACAAAGAAGCAAGTTTAGGCTTGATGTCAGGGAAAACTTCCTAACAACTAGAGCTGTTTAAGAGTGCCATGGCTGCCTTCAAAGGGGTCCTGGCTGCCTTAGGAAAGAATCTGGATTCTATCTTCTTGGAGCCTTCATGCACAGCCTGGATGTTCACTTGCCGGGCAGGTGATAGTGGGGATTCCTTTTATGTATAGGTTGGACTAGATGGCCACGGAGGTTCCTTCCAACTCTCAAATTCTGTGGTTAATTCTTTCATGTTGCCCCTCCATTATATTCCCACACACAACCAAGCATCCTTGTTCAGGAGCTCATCACTTTCCACTTAGGCAGATATAGCCTCCTTATGGTTGTTCCTCCAGTTCAACCTCCTCATCAATACCCAAGTGATGACCATAATGCACCTCTCTAACCATGTCATTCTTCTGCTAAAAGCTTTCCAGAACTCCCTAGCTCAGGACCTTGATGTGTGCGTTTATGGACGTGTCTATGTGTCTGTGTGTGTCTCTGGGTGTGTGTCTACATGTGTGTTTGACCAGAGATGTCAGAGAATGGATTCTTGTTCATGAACTAGAGGTTCCTTTCAGTCCTTAGATTCTATGATTCTAAATAGTCATTGAGCGTTAAGCAAAACACTCAAACAGTAATAGCTCACTACCAGCAGGACTTTTTAAAAAACTTCTTGGCCAATGTTTCCAGTCTATGAAAGGAATGATAAAGCTAACGTTCAGAGTGAAAGGCCAATTTCTTTGAGGGAAGGCAGGGAGAAAGTAAAAGAAGACAACAGCCATTACAACAATGAAGGCCACAAAGGAGTTACCAGTGGGACCCAGGAAAGCGAACTGAAGCATGTATGCACAAGCCGTCCACAGATGTCCAGAAATTGAAAGTATTACTGGTTCACACCCCGTTTGCTTATTTGTTTGTTTTCCCTCCATCATGAGCAAACATTTATTGGGCACCTGAGGCCCTGCACAAACCATTAGGAATGAGGACTGGATAATGCATTGATAATGGTTCTGCAGTGAACACAGCTGCAAACCGAGGGGCAAGATATGCTTTACCCTGCTATTGACTCAATTTTCATGTCACAGAGGGAAGAATGCCTCAGGGCTTGGACCATGCCTGACACAGCCAGCCACCTTTGAAACAACATGCGTTCTCATCCAGACAGGCAATGGCTTTGGTTCTTATTCAGGAAGAGTGATGGGGAGGGTATCTTCATAGAATCATATCCTACAGGAAATAGTTCCCAACCTCTCTTAATTCTAGTGCCTTCCCTCTGTTCATTATTTTTCATGTATCCTGTATATAGCTTGCTTTGCATATATCTGTTTGCACGTTGTCTCTACTATTAGACTGCAAGCTCCCTGTGGGGAACTTTTGTCTTTTTCTGTATCCCCAAAGCTTAGCACAGTGCCTGGAAAATACTAGGCACCGAAAAAATTGTTTACTGATTCACTGATTGATCATAGGATCACAGTTTTAGCTAGAGCTTATGGGGACTTTAGAAATCATCTAGTCTCACATGATTCTTTTATAGATGAGACCCAGAAAGATGGAGACCTATCCAAGGTCACATAAGCTAGCTAATGATGGAGCCAGGATTCAAATCCAGGTCCCTTCACTTCAGATCAAATGCTCTTTTAACTACTTTATGGAATGCTGCAAATTTTTTAGCCATATTGTGGATTTATTCATATAAAAAACCAAGGAACCAAAGGATAGTGTTGCTTAAATTTCTGCCATCTAAGTAACAGTACCCAGAGAGAAATCAGGCTCACCTAGTTAGCATTCATACTCAAACATTCAGAATCCTGCTTGTTTTCCAACTAGTGCCAAGTCTGTTTTAACAGCAATTTACATACAGCAGAGAGACAGAAACATGAAATAACAGATTAGTCTTTCAGGTTAAAAGAAGAATTATTGACTTGTCATGTCTATTGTGTCTATACACTTCCATGAGTATATGAATATCACTTCTATTGCTTTCAAAAGGCAGAAAAACACAAAGTTGACAAGCAGGAGTGTATCCAAACACTTCCTTCACAAGACCATTTCTATATGTCCTGGATATTCCTAAAGGCAAGCCAGGCGGTAATCAAGGAATTTTGAGTTCTTTATTCATAATAGCCCCTGCGTTAGCTTCAGAGAGCTGTTACCTACCCAATCTTTTTTAAAAAAATACACTATTGTGGATGACTTCTGTTTTTGCATTATAGTCATTCTGGGGCCACCCTATGTTCCCCAAAAGAAAAATGGCTAAGCAAAAATATGTGGCACAATGACCATTTCTGACAAGGTATGCAGAATTCCACCTCTGTAGCCCTTCACCTTTCTGTTGAGAGAGAGAATTTCTTTCTTGGTTCTCTGGGATCATTATTAATTTTTCAATTACCAAGAGGCTGAACTCCTCTTAGTGATCTTTTCAGGTACATTGTTAGAGTTTTTGTTTATATTTCTTTCTAGTTATGCTCATTTTACTCTGCATCAGTTCATACAAAACTTCTCATGTTTTCCTGATTTTTTCATTTTCTTAATTTCTTCGTGTATAATGAGTCTGTTATATTCAGACATCAGACATATATTCAAAATCTGCCTCTGATAGTTAGTAGGTGTGCACACACGGGCAGGACATTTGCCTTCTCTGATCTGCAGGTTGCTCTTTTGGTAATTAGGGGTGAGAAATCATAGGATTGTTAGGAAGATCAAATGTGATATTGGATGTAAATGGGCTTTGCAAAACTTAATGTAGAAATGTCAGCTATTAATACATAGAAGAATTGCTGAATAGTATTTGCCATATGAAATAGATAAAGGCTCAGATGTGGTTCCCTGGGGTACCTGGCATTTTCAAATAGCTCAACAGATTGCCTTTTCTCTTCCATTCTCTAGCTATTACTAAGAGCCTTTTTCTTCTCTTTATGGTCGACTACTCAGAACATTCTGTCTCTTTAGGTAGTTTTGTCTCTGAAGATGGTGGTTTCTGAGGCCACATTTCCATTACTCATACCTCCCTCAATCAGATGTCACTAGCCAATATTGCTTTGTGTGATTCAAAGGAAGGATGAAAGACAGATTCATCTTTCTCAAGGCTTAACCCATCCTTTTCCTTCTCTCATATTTCTCACTACCACTGAAGATACCCTAGCCCCAGTCTTACAGGTGAATGAACAGGATGACAATATGGTGTAGCAGAATAATATTGGATCTATATTTAGAGAACCTGGGTTCAAGTCTTAGCTCTATTACTGTAAGGTAGCTAGATGACTTTGGACAACTTAGATAATCTCTCCAAACCTTAGTTGATAAAATGGGAATAGTAATATTTATACACTTATACCTGATGGAATAAACATAATATTTTGTAAAACCTGAGAGTGCTGTGGAAATTTAAAGCATTGTTTTTATGCCATGATTTTAATACTCAGAAAGGATAAACTTATCATTTGAGGATATGTGTGCATGTGTGGACATTTGGGCATATTACATTTAAATATATTAGAAGAAAGGAAAGCATTTCAATTATTTTAGGTGACTTGAAGCACTGGAGATCTACTCAAGACACATAAAAATGTAATGGAAGAGATGTCAGAGTCTTATATGAATATGGAATGTGGACTTGACCATTAGACAATACAGGACAGACCGATTAGAAATGCAAAGTGATTTCATGGACTGGCAAAGTGAAGCAAGCAGAACCATAAAAAGAAACTACACAAAGACAACAATAATGGAAAGGAAAAGCACAATATAGCAAAGCTGAATGGTATATAAAGACAATGATTAAGTTTGGCCCTGGAGAAGAACTAAGGATATATGTCAGCCAACTTTCCTTAGAGAGCAAAGAACTGTGGGTATGAAATGCTGTATACATTGTCAGACTCTATTGCTTCCAGGTTGGTTTTACTTTACAGTTTTTCTTTGTTACAAAGGAAGGCTCTGTAAGGTGGGGAGGAGATGGACAGATGGAGGCCAGAGGGGATATATCAGAAAAAGACTTTGACGTGAAAATAGCTAATTAAACTATCTTATTTTGAAAAGTAAATGTAAGTTATCAGAATGGACAAATCCCTTGGGTTGGAGAGGAAAATCCTAAAGAGAAAGACAGAGAATGGCAAAAGAGAAGAGAAAGAGAGAAAATGTCAGGGAATCTGGACAAAGGGTTTCAGGCAGAAAAAGAGTAAGGAGAGTATGAGCCAAAGGGAAGAGGAAATAGTAACTGCATTTGGAGACAGAGTGAAAAGATAAACCTAACCTAGAATTCACACACACACACACACACACACACACACACACACACACACACACACACACACACAAGTTCCCAAATGTGAGGTGAACTGAAGTAACAGAAACGAACAGTAAAAGTATCATCCCCAAGAGAGGCAAAACACATGCTATTCTCAGATGCCCAGGGGCCAGGTGACTTCTTGCCACAGCATTTCTGCACTGAAGAGGGCAGATAGAAGTTGGTGAGACAGGTTTTTTAATGCAGCAAAGGAAGGGTGAGGCTCAGGGCACCCCTTCTGCAGACTGCCCATTAGTTATTATGTTTGCAGTGGAAATTCTTCTGTGCACAAGAAATGACAGGAAAAACACTGAGAAGAAGTGTGGGGTCTTTCATTTAAGCAGAAATTTACTTTCTGGAGAAGAGAAAAAGAAATTTTTTTTTTGACAGGGGAAAGTGTCATGCCAGGGCAATAGGCCAGTGCCCATTGGAGTTAAATGAAACCCAGCCTCATAATTCTGACTTAACTAAACAAAACCAAGCATTAATGTAGGGGTTGGTAAATCACAAACTGCAAGAAGGGTAGAGCTTGCTGACTTTCCCATCAGAAAACAGGGCCTCTCTTTCCATGGTGATGTTGGGATCACATCTCATACCAGGAGGTAGCTAGCCAGAGATCACACCTTAACAGAGCTGGAGCTACAACCGTCCTGAGAGAGAATCTAGACCATCTCCTTCACATTTTGTTGAGAAGGAAATTGCAGCCTGGCCCAAGGTCACACGGGGCGTAGGTCACAGAGCACAGATTCAAGTTGAGGTGCTCAGACATCTAGGAAAGAGTTCTTTCCACCCTGTCCCTTTGCCTTCCCAAAGGGCATTCCTTATTCCTCGGTTGATGTAAAGTCACTGTAGGGGCATCTGTTCCACCCCAATCTCAAGAATCTCTCCTGTCAGTCATTTTTAGTACCTGAGAAAATTTCCCCTTCTGGAAGCTCAGGTAGCCATCTGCATGTGAAGTGGGCCTACAAGAAAATAGCTTAGTTCGGAAGAAGGAAGACAGTGGGTTTTGATACAGGAAAAGGAAGAAAGGAAAGGTCATAGTTGGTTATCAAAGTGGGTGGACACAGACTAGTTGGGGGGAAGGGGAATGCTTTCAGGGCCTCCCAAAGACAATCTTTGCCTACTTGTTGCATAGTGTAGCATAGGGGAAAGATTACTGCAGCCGGAATTTGGACATAGAACCTCAGATTCCTGCTGTGAGATGGAAAACAGCAACTGAGCAGATTTTCTTCTCCATGTCATTTCCTTCATTTAGCAGCATTTGCCCCCTAAATGAGTGATTTAGTGATGAACTAAGTTCTACTCTCAGGGAAGACAGATAAAGGCCACATTCACAGAAGCCATGAATCTTAATGCTCTGAGACTTGCCTGGCAAATGACTTTTCCTCTCTAGGCCTTTGGTTCCTCATTTCTAAGGTGGGAGGCAGGGAAGATTAGACTACAAGTCCTCTGAGGTCCCTTCTGGCTCTTCATTTGTGATCCTATGATTTTATTCTTTTTGGTAGCCAGTAGAGGATTGACTACAGATGAGATGGAATTTTTCTCATGTCAGGGACTCAGGCTAACTTTCTACAGCTCTCTGGAATAGTGCAGAGGCTGTGGTCTCAGATTAGCCAGTGGAAAAACAGGGAAACATGGTAGTTTCCCAAATGGCTATTAGGGTCCTGGGTAGGTGCTTCCAAGGTATTGGGGACTGAGAGGTAGGGGTTGCAGCACCCAAGGTGTCTTTCCACCAGCTAACAGAATAGCAAATTAGCCTGTGGTCTCAGATCAGATAGTTACAGAGGTGGTACCAACATCTTTGTTAGCCCTCCACATATTAGCATCAAAGATGGCTCATAAGGTATCATTTATATGCAAAACATATCTCATCTCTGATCCTTTTCCATTTTCTAGCTGCCAATGATCCTAGGGCAGTGACTAGACCAAAGGGATGGTGAGAGTGAGATTAGAAAACTCATTCTTCTTGTCTCTACTTAAGATACAAAATCTGCTACCTTTAAGAGAGGGAGTGGTCTAAAAAACCTACCTCACTTGGGCTAAACTGAACATTGCCTTGATCTTGGAAACATGGAGAGAGCATTCCAGCAGTTTAGGATGCCAGTCATTTAAGGTGAAGCATTAATATGGCAATAGACTGCATAGAAAACACTCAGTGTGCTCAGTGGTATTTTGTCTCTAACGGACTTGGCCACATCCCATAAAAATGGCTTTGGGAGAATGTTCTTTTGGGAAAAAGGACCAGAAAGCCTTGGATTTCAGGACTTATAGTTCTCCCTTGATACATTTCACTAGGTTAGTATTTGTGGTCTTAAAACATCCTAAATGACGGATAGACCACTATATACACTATGAACTGGGAGCTAGAACTACAGAGACCAAACAGTAAGGAATACCCTGAATGAGTCAATGTTTTGTTGGCCCCAGGACACTCTATGACCTTTGGCAAGCTGCTTCACTTTGGTAGGCTTGGCAAGCCTCAGTCTTTCATCTGAAAAATAGAGATAACCATACTGGTACTACTTATGTCATTGGGGTATATGGGGTATTCAGGAAGGATTAGTACCTAGTCCATCAGGTCAATAAGACACCATCTAGGGTGGCCTAAGAGAGTTTCTTAGGGTGTAGGGTTTTGGCAAGACACAAAAGGAAACAAGCAAGCTTGGAAGCTTAACCTTATTGTTTGGAGTAGAATACTACAGATACCACCAGGAGGGGGAGGGTATCAGCTTAACCTTACTGTTTGGAGTAGAATACTACAGATACCACCAGGAGGGGGAGGGTATCAGGAGGAGGGACAGCATAGCTTAGCTGTCCCCCACAGGAATATCTCTGTTGTCAATCCTGCTCTTAACAGTTTAACGATAATCTGAACTAAGAGAAAGGAAAGTTTGAACATCTCCAGGCTACAGACAAATGCAGCCCAGATGATATCCAAAGTCAAGGCAGCCTGGTATAGCAGCCAGAATATGGGATATGGAGCCAAAAAACCAGGTTTTATGGCTGAGTTGTGTGATTTTGGCTGTCAGTTAAATTCTGGTTCCTAGTTCCTTCATTTGCAAAATGAGGTTGTTGGGCAAGATAACAGAATCCCAGAACTTGAGAGGTGGAAGAGATCTCAGTGTTCATTTAGCTCAGCTTGTACTAGAAAAGTGCTTGTTCCATTGCTCCTTAAGGACTAGAGGGAACCTACTACCTCCTGAAATATCATATTCCACTTTAGGAGGATTCTAAATGAGGAAATGTTTTCTCTTGATGATGTCATGTCTGATCTGGTCTCTTTGCACCTTCAACTCACTATTCCAGGTTTGGCCTCTGGGGGCAAGCAGAAGAGATTGAATCTAATCCCCTTTCCACTTGACAGACCCTCACCTAACCTGAACACAGTCTCCCTCAGAAGGCTTTTCATGTTTGGGTTAAAAAGTCCCAGTTCCTACCAGCCATCATCATATGGTGTGGAGCCAAGGCTTCTGATGGCTCTGGATATTATCTAGTTTATCCGAGTCTTTCCTGAGCACAATATTTCAGATACAGCCTGACCAAGGCAGAGGCCATGGGGATTATCAGTGCTCTTTTTCTGGACACTATGCATCCATTAACGTATCCTGAAAGCACATTAACTTTCTTGGAGTCAAATTACGTTGTAGATTCACACAAGAGGTTGCAGTTCAGTAAAATGACTAGATAATTCTTAGGGAAATTGCTGTCTAAACAAATCTCCTTAGATGACCACTAAATTGTGTAGTTTCAATGCTAATCAACAAGCAATTATTATGCACTGAAGAAGCACTGGATTGGGCTCTGGGGATACCAACCAAACAGAGTGAATTAGTTCCTACCCTCAAGGAGCTCATTTCTTATGCATATACAAATCCTACTTTTTTTTTTTTTACTGATAACCTGACTCCACTGTTTCTTTAGTAGTTCATAGAGTCACATTTTCAGAACTACTAGGGACCTGACACCAAGACTTTAACAAAGGAATGGAAGTCCAAAGACATTAGGTGATTTGCCCAAGGTCTTGGAGCCCATTGGTGACAGAGCTAGGATTAAAACCCAGGTTTCCTGACTCATAATGCTCATTTCTTCATATTTCACTAATGCTGCCTCCTACAGAAGTGGTCTTCAATCCAGGGGATGAGTGGCAGAAGAACAGAGTGGATGTTGGTACAGAACATCATTTCCTTGACAAAGTCAGTTTAGAATACTAATGTTGCATATTTCAGTTCAAAGTATCCCAAGTGACACAATATGAATTTGCAGAAAGGTTGCATATTTGTATATTTTGACAGCAGCTGAACAGATGTATGAGAAAATAAGTAATGTCCATAATGAGTCTAACTAGAATAAATCTTCCAATACATGCCCCAAATGTCATTAGCATAGGTATATTTCCTCAATATATTTAAACATAATGAATTACCAAAGCAACCTAATTCCTATTGAAAACATTCATCTTACAACACAGTAGAAAAAAGGACAAGTGATACACTACATAGAAATACTCTAAACAAATAACACCAATTTGCAATCATTGTATTACATTTTTCATGCTTAATAGTATTCTCTATTGCAAGAAGGCTGCTTCTAATCTAATATGGAAAGCATAAAACAGGATGTGTGAGTATGTATGCCTTTTCCTCTTCTCTGAAAAGAAAAGACTAACAGAGAAGGGGAAGTGGGCACACTGAATCACCTCTGCTTCCCAAACTGGTTCCTATGTAATATTTGCTAACCTGATTTTTTTAAAAAAGAAATACCTTTTTGTCAAGAAAATGGGCCAGTCATGTGGCAAGAGTAAAGGATAAAGAACAATCATCTGAACATATGATCTATTGGTATCCCCATGGTATCAAGAGAAATTAAGGAAGGCATGTTGTAACTCTGTAAGTAACTTACATAACAGTGTCAACAATCTATCAACAAATGTTTGTAAAGGATCCACTCTGTGACAGGCACTGTGCTAAGAGCTAGGGCTACAAAGGCAATGAATGAAACATTCCCTACTCACGAAAAAGTTACATGATTAACTGCAAACGATGAGCAGCCATTAATGGGTTAGGGTCTGTGTTGCTAGAAAGAACGTTATCATTAAGGACCTCTCAGATCCATGGGAGTAATTTTTCTTTCTTAAGTGAGTTAATTATTACTCCTTTATTTATAGAGAGCAGATAATCACATTTAGGATGTCAGAGGAATCACCAAAAGGCAGTGATGGGGGGATTCAGGAGATCTGGTACATAATCCTGTGTGAACAACAGAAAATCACTTCATCTCTCTGCAACTGGCTTTCATCAGTAAACTATGGATGTATCGGTCCTTATAGGGTGATTGTAAGCTTTGAAATCAGATAATGGGAAATCAGTTAGGTAGTGTGCCATATAAATGGAAGACATTAAGGTCAAGAAACAACAGTTGAACAAGATTTGTTGCTGGGCATTGTATGAGACCCAAAGATTAAAATGCCATGGTTTCTGCTCTCATTTCCTCTACAAAATAGTCCAGATTGAAGAGAGTACAAGTTATATGTCAAGGAGCAAAAGGGGAGAAAATTGAAAAGGTAAGGCCTTGAATGTTAGGCTAAGTGGTTTGATTTTATTGACTAAGATATAGAGGCCATCCAAGGTTTTCTGAACAGTATATTGACATGAGCAGAGCCATGCTTGATCAAAAGGAGTATGGCAGTAATCTGTGGAATGGAGCAGAACGGATAGAGATTTTAGATGAGGAGACTAGTTAGGATGCAATAGATCAGGTGAGAGACAATGAATGTCTGAAGTTAGGACAGTGACCCTGGGAAGGAAGAGAAAGGGATAAGTATGTGTGTGTGGGAGGGGGGTTGTATTTCAGATATACAAATGAAACTCAACCATGGTTTGGGTATGGTATGGTGAAGGAGAATGAAGAGTCAAAGATGACTTCTTGGTGTGAGGCATGAATGATTATGTAAATGTTTGCTCCATTGGGAATAAGGAATATTATTATTTTTTATTCAAAGTGCCAATAGGAATAAAGAATTGAAGAGAAGGAAATCATCTTTTCATAGAATTTTGGAACTAGAAAGGATTTTAGAGATCATGTAGTCGAAAGCCCCAATTTTATTCATTTGTTTATTTATTTCTCTTAGCTTACCTTTTAACTCCTCTAAAATTTTATGAATACTTTTTGTTTTTACATCATGATCATTTCTGGATATATTCCTCTCTGTAGTGAGATTTTTTTTTGTAACAAAGGAAAAAAATATCCCAACAGGAAAAAAAATCCCAACAGTAAAACAATTTTATCAACTTGTTTCTGATAGTGTATTCAAAATTCCTCCACTTCTCTAATCAAATGAGGGAGGTATATTACTCCTTTCTCCAGTACCAATACTGTTCTTTGGACTTACACAGCGTTCACCTTCATTTTATTCTTCTTTTAATTTATATTATACTTATTCTCTATACTGTTTTCCTTATTGTGCTTACTTCACTCTGCATCAGTTCATAAAATTCTCCTTGTATTTCTCTAAATTCCTCCTTTTAGCATTTTTGTAATGTATATCCATATGCATTACAATACAATGACATATTCATATGCCAAAATTTATTTGGCCATTCCTCAAATGATGGGCACTCACTTGGTTCCAACATTGTCCTCGTTATCACAAAAAATGCTACTATGAATACATATTTTGATATATGTGCGAACTTTCTATCTTTGACCCCTTCAGGGTATATGCTCAAGAGAGTGATCTTTGGATCAGAGCTTATAAACACTTTAGTCCTTTCTCATACAGAATTTCAATTGTTTGTCAAAATAGTTAGCCTAATAACAGTATATCAGTGTGCCTGTCTCTCTAACATTGACTACTTTCAAATTTTGTCATCTTTGTCAACTGACTGAGCTTTTGGTGAAGCCGTAAAGTTTTTTAAATATGCATTTCTCTTATTATTATTGATCTGGAACAAACCATGACGTAACTGTTGATAGTTTGTAATTCTTCTGAGAAGTGTTTGTTCGTATCCTTTGACCATTTATTGAGGGATGGATTTTTGTCTTATATACTTGTGTATACATCTTATATACTTGTGTATACATCTTATATTTTGTCTTATATACTTGTGTATACATCCTTATACATCTTTTCCTTCCTTATATATTCCTTTTACATCAGAGTTTTATTAGAGACATTGAATTCAAAGGTTTTTTTCCCACTTGGGAATTTTCTTTCTTATGCTAACTGAATTTCTTTTGATCATGCATTTTTTTTCATGCAATTTTATCTTTTATGATCACTTTCAGACTTCAGTTGGTTAAGATTTCTACTCCTAAATGTCCATCAGTTGGGGAATGGCTGAACAAGTTGTGGTGTATGAATGTAATGGAATACCATTGTTCCAAAAGAAATGATGAGTAAGCAGATTTCAGAAAAACCTGGAAAGACTTACATGAACAGATGCTGAGTGAAGTAAACAGAAGCAGGAGAAGATTATACATAATAATAACATTATGCAATGATCAACTTTGATAAACTTAACTCATTTCAGCAATGCAATGATCTAAGATAATTACAAAAAACTTATGATGGAAAATGGTATCCACATCCAAAGAAAGAACTATGGGGTCTGAATGCAGATGAAAGTTTACTATTTTCTCTCTCTTTTTGCTTCTTCTTTTTTGTGGATTTTCCTTTTGGTTCTAGTTCTTCTTTACAACATGACTAATGAGGAAATCTGTCTAACATGATTGTACATGTATAGCCTGTATCAGATTGTATGCTGCCTTAAGAGGGGTAAGGAGAGAGAGGAGGAGATAATTTAGAACTCAAAATCTTATAAAGTAAATGTTGAAAAGTAAAATCAAATATTTTTTAAAAAGAATTCTACCCCTAGCCAGAGATGTGAACCGTGTTTGCTTTCATTTTTCTCCAATTAAGAAGATGCTGTGCGTTTTTATACTTAGGAACTTATGGTTTTTGTTGTAAGATGTCAATCTAAATCTATTTTTACCTAATTATTTTAGGGATTTCCCAGAATTTCTGTAAAATAATGAGTCCTTCCCTAAGTAGTTTATGTTCTTCCATCCTCATTTTACAGATGAAGAAACCAAGACATTCAAAGTGAAATAAATTGCTTAAGTTCGAATGGTTTATTAATGAAAGAGTCAGGGTTAGGACCCAGGTCTTCTAACTCCCAGTCCACGTATGGTTTTTCTGCTCTAGCAGAATCACAGAGAACCTCAGAGATCATCGATTTCAACCTTCACTGGAACAGAAAGCCCCTTCTAACACCACTAGCCCAGCTTACATTTGAAGACTTATAGGGATGGCGACAGCCTATTACAGATTTGGATGGCTCTAAATATGACAAACTTGTTCCTAATATCTATGCCGCTGGGCTCAGCCAAGCAGCATCCATATATACACGTTGCTACCAACACATTCTCCCAGACCCACTTGCCTTAGAAAGATTGACTGCTTACTTTTCATTTTAGAAGTGTTTTCCAATTATTAATACCTCATGTTTGAAATAAGGCTAAGTGTTGTCCTCTTTATTACTGTGAGGTATAAATAACCTGGACCTGTGGTATGCTATAAAATACTGAAGCAGGCTTAACCTGAATGCACCCAAATCTTTCCTTTCAGAAAGAGGAATAACTCATTCAGAGGGAAGATGGCTGATAACTTTATTGGAATTGAACATTACCTTATTAGTTTGGAGTAAGGCTGGGCAATGAGCATGAAATTCCAATTTAAGGTGGCATTCATATTCAAATGTGAGCTGGATGAGCTATTAAATGGGAATTGTGAAAATGTGCTTTGCAGAAAAGAAGTATAAAAAAGGATGACAACTGAAATAATTTACTCACATATCCATTTGTTTGAACAGAGGTATATATCTGAAAAATCTCGGAATGGGTCTTAGGGTGTCTAGTTCTTTTTCATTTTGTAAGTAATTAAATCATTTTTCTACTATTTCTATTCTGTACTTTCAATGTTTATTGCCATTTTTCCTGATTCCTAGTAGGAGTTCAACATGTAGAGATGGAAAAGTAGAAATGGTTGTTGAAGTGGAAGCAAGGCAAACATGGGAGGGAGACTACATCATCTTAGAATCTGTGATAGAGGAGAAGAAAGTCATACACCCTATATATGGGGAAAGATCATTTTGGAGGACTCTGAGAAAGAATGTTCAGGATTCCATGGACTAGAATTCCATAGGGGAAAGGTAGTTCAAGAGGAATGGGAGGCTCTCAGGAACGAATCTCTGAAGACACAAAGAAAAACAATTGTAATGAGAAAGAAGTGGGCAGGTGACTAAAGAGACTGAGATTGAGGAAAAGGTGATTATCAACCAATATAAATTGCAAAAAGGCATATATTAGATGAAAGTGAGGGCCAATAATGGAAGATGAAAAACACAGTCACGTAAAAATAGTTGCTAATAGATGCAAAACTGGGTCAG